>NC_081407.1:844338243-845538243 GCF_030272615.1 Cryptomeria japonica
ATTTCACTTATTCCATTGAAAAAAATAATTCAAAATTAGCTTCATCAAATCTACACAATTTTAATAGTACGTTGAACTTTAAATATCACCCTTCTTCAGCTTATTTCAATATTGACCTATTCAAACACTTGCACTCCATCACCATTCTCGATTTTCTCTCTCTATCTCGCAAAACCTTCAGTCGTCTCTTTATTGACGTTTCTTTGCTTAAGGTCCGTTTTAGCAGTTAGTATGGCAAGATCGATGCTTCTGAAAATTACGTGCTGCTTGTGCTCAACGCTATGTTTTCCCTCGCTGTCTCTGCTCGTCCAATCCTCAAGACAATGTGAATACAAATGTAGGAATTGATAATCTGCTTAAAATTGTGGATACAAATGTTACTGCAAGAGATAAAACGAGGCTTAATACAGTTGTTGTGGATCCAACCACCTAATTAAGATTTTCCGCCATGGATACTCAGGACACTTTTACATATTTTTCAAGTTTTTTGATCTGCAGTGATGAAAAAATGTCATGTATTTCCTTCCACTAATCACTAATACAATTCATAAGGTATATCGCTTTCATCTATATTGACTGTGTAGTATTTAATTTGTATTCGGTTTAATCAAATCTTAAGTATGATTCATGAATGATACAATCAACAGTTCAACAGACTTTTGCTAAGGTTGTCGCAAAAATTTACATGTCTGAAAAATCAATAAAGTGTCTATCTGTAATACTTGAAAGGATTATAAATTAGTGATATTTTAAGCGTACTTTGTTAAACATGCAAACTTATACCGTGTGCCTGCTACAATAGGTGCGTTATGGTTTGGAATTGATCCAAGCTTCAATACACGTTATATTGCATATTTGTTACCTGAAATATTGTATTAGGGTTTATCAACTTTATATAATATTTTTTTTCCTAATGTTAAAATTTAAAGGAAAACAAAGGAAAAATATAATGACGAAGCAGATGGTTGTGAATTTCATCTTTTTCAAAGATTCTAATAATCTATTTAGCGCACATAGCTAATCTGACTCTATATGTTAATGAAACCAAGACAACTGGAACCATGAGAGAGAGTTGATAGAACTCTAATGTAGCCATGTTGAAACCTTTTCTTTCATAATAGTGTCGACACTAAATCATATATTGTCCAATTCTTAGCTTTCCTTTAGAGTTTCAGTGCTCTTACAATAATAATTGATTCAAGTCCATTGAATGGGTCTAGCTATGATTGTTCCCTTATGCATTTTTACCTTTAGGAAATATTCATAGCCATACGGTTTGGTTGAAGTTCAAATCATTCTCAAGAACCAAGATCTAATATGTTCATAGGACTATAGATCTAATAATTAACAACCTTGTCTGTTTATCATGTGAACTGTTTAAAGAATGGGAAATTGGTATTAGGGATTGCACTTGTCAGATTTCTATGCTATAGGCAGTGGAGTTTTTTGTTTTTGTTTTTTATCTTTTGTCATGCTTCTCTTGATCATTTCTTTTTTTTTTTGAATGGGTCGAATTGCTAATACATATTTTAGACATATTTATACTGTTGTAAATTAGAGTTCACATTAGTATTTAGATTAGATATAAAGTTGTTGACAAACAACTTTGTATTATTGTTAGACTATTATATTGTTAGTATGGTTTGTTGTACGAGAGATTATAGGGAAGTGAGTTGTTAGAACAACTCATATAATTAGGGAGAGGTTTCCTATAATGTAGAAAATAAAAATCTTATATATATGTAAATGTATTTGAATGAAAGAATGAAGTAACAAGATAATATTTGTGTAAAACTTTCGTATGCTTCTTTTATTCAGCCCAAAATTTCTGTCATATAATAGATAATACAATAGTTAGAATTTTAAAATCATTGCTTTTACTAATATCATTTCATTATAGAAATTTATGATTATGAATAACAATAGTAAAAAGGATTCTTAATAAGATATTAGCAAAATGCAAAGAATATGTTCTAGGGAAATTAATATAGGAGGCACGGATCACGATGAGAAGAAAATTGAATCAAAACTTGGCACAAAATTCTTATTCATTTTGTGGGGAGAAATTTAGTAAGGGAAAAAGAATAGCAAGCAGGAAATTGTTACACCAAGTTTTCAAGAGAACTTATAAAGGAAGTTTTGGTTGTTACTTCATTTCGTTCTCAAGAGTGAAAGATAGACTCTACTAATTCTCGCCTTTGTTTTATGAATCTCATTTTTATAGTAATATACATACAATTTTTCTTTTCAATGGGTTGTTATAATTAATGAATTTCTCTTTGTGTAGACTTGGCCATATTAACATTCATCTTCCATCCATTTCTTTTATATGAATAACATTTCTAAAAAAAATTTGGATAAATAATCTAAGGTGTAGTTCGACCTCATTTTGTACAGAGAGTTAGTATAGGTTTAGAGAAATAATTGTGGTCATTTGTTAGAGAAGGTAAAGCTTACATGTATCCCGAATACCAACCAGAACGAAACTATATGGACATGTTGCATTATTCTGGAGATTTACATAGAGTTCCTTGTAAAGTTCATATAGTGCATTTCATTTAATCATCCCATTTCATGTGATGACATCTAACCTGAGGCATTTTGTCATCATGCATAATTATATGGTCACATATGTGAAACATGTTTGTGAGACATTCATATTACCATTTAATGCACTGGTTTATTTTTTGATTGGTGTTTAATGCACTATTTTTGTTAAAATATATGTATCATTCCACGTGCCCTATGATTTCCTTATTTCCTAGATTTTATATGTATTTGTGGTTTCTAAAGCCTTACTGCCAAATCTATTTTGTGCATACCTTGCATTCATTGCATTCCATGTAGTGTCCCTCCTTGACATACTTTCCCTTTCATGCATTGATAGGCATTTATGGACTTGTTTAGAGCAATTTATGGTACTCTTGGTAGATGTTTTTGCATTTGTTTATGTTTTTGATTATTCTAGTTTGATGAAAGATATTTCATGTTGACAATTGATACATTATTTTTTTATGTGGATGATGATATACTAAGGATTATGGTGATAATTGGGATTTATGTCTCGTTATCTATGCATATTCTTCATAAACATGTTGTAGGTTATATTTACTTATGATGTTAATGTGCTAGGTGATAATCTTACTTAATGTTTATATTAGATATGATAATGTTACTGATGATACTTTGTCTTTAATATGATTGTACTATTAGTGGACATGAAAGGGACGATGTCTCACCACTCATTTATGAGCAGGGTGTGATATTACGATTCTCTTCCACCTATGCTTACTTCATGATTGTATATATATATATATATATATATATATATATATATATATATATATATATATATATATTATGTAGGATGCAAGTACTAGACATCGACTCCACCTAGTCTCACAAGTCAATGCATGTCTCTAGTCCCAATAGCAGTTGATCGGAGAATGATATAAGGTCTTACCATATTCTAATTTGATGCAGTCAATGTAGGGAGGTCCAATGAAGGACAACCCCGCCTTGCAGCCTAAAACATAAACACCATGAATGATAGAGGAACCGATTGACACAACACAAGATATAACTGGTGAAAATAGAAAAAGACCATCCTTATAATAATTTAATGAAATAGAAATTCCCTCATGCTTTACAGATGCTAGGCTGCAACCCAGGATAACAAAAATGATGCTAACAACTTAATTTCCTAATCCGGTAGATCATTTGCCTTCAACTCTATCCTCTGCTTTGTCTACTAATCCAAACCTCAGTCTGCTAGACCAAAACACTTCAGTGCCTCCAAAATCTACATCTTTTCTAAATCTTATCTTTCACGAAACTCCTCCCCTTTAAATCAATCTCTTTACTTCCCCTTTATACCATCTGCAAGCCTTGACATCTTAATCAAGTCGACCAAAATGTACTAGTTTACGATGAAACATGTAAACACAAACATGTTGGCCAAATCACCAAGAACACTTCCAAAAATTCTTATAACTTTGAGAAGACCTCCAATAATATCAACCAAGTCCAAGACAACACTCCCATATGATCCGCAAGTCACGAAAACCATCTGCAACCCGATTCTTCGCCACACACACTGTAAGAACAATAGGTAAGAACACATTAACACTAGACCAATACCAAAATTAATATGTCACCAAAATCAAATCCAAATGCCATGAACTTGGAATATGTTTAATTCAAGGATCTCTAGATGATAAATCCAGATCTGTAAATTTTAATTCTCAAATATGAAAAAACACAAAACTCTCTAAGGTCACCTCCTTGGTAATCAGCAACTCCACTATCAAATTCTCCAACTGGATGAATTTCTAGGATGCCCCTGCATCAGACTCTCAGGGTTATTTGAAAATTCAGTCGAGCTTTGATCTACAACATGCCACAGTCAATTCTATCATTTGAATTTGGTTCGACAATCTATTCATGGGTACTTGCAATTGCCTCACCTTTGGTGGTCTGACTACAAGTTCCACTTGCCTCTACTCGGTGATCTACTGGACTCCCTTGTTGTCTATCTCAATTGATGATCTATTCAAGACAATCTGCTAACTGCCTCAAGTTCTTGCTTCTAGCTTTGACGGTCTTCTTGTAAGCCTTGTACTACCTCAATTCTTGGCAATCTAAACAAGTCTTCAAGATGCCTCAAGTTTTCTTCTTCCAATAGGTTCACTACAAGCTTTGATACCATCTGATATAGTCAAGGTAGGGAGATCCAGTGAAGGACAACCCCACCTTGCAGCATAAAACATAAACACCATGAATGATAGAGGAACCGGTTGACACAACGCAAGATATAACCAGTGAAAACTGAAAAAGATAAATCCTTATAATAATTTAATGAATTACATATGCTCTCAGGCTTTATAAATGCTAGGCTGCAGCCCAAGATAACAAAAATGGTTCTAACAACTTGATTTCTTGATCCGGTAGATAATCTGCCTTCAACTATGTCCTCTACTTTTTTTGCTGATCTGGACCTCAGTCTACTGGACGAAAACACTTTAGAGCCTCCAGAATCTACATCTTTCCTAAATCTTATCTTTCGCAGATCTCCTCCCCTTTAAATCAATCTCTTTACTTCCCCTTTATACCATCTGCAAGCCTTGACAACTTAATCAAGTCGGCCAAAATGCACCGGATTATGATGAAACATGTAAACATAAACACGTTGGCCTAATCACCAAGACCACCTCCAAAAATTCTTAGAACTTTGAGCGGACCTCCATGAACATTGGCCAAGTCCGAGAAAACACTCCCATATGATCCAGAAGTCATGAAAACCATCTGCAACCCAATTCTTCGCAACATACACTATAAGAACAACCGGTAAGAACACACCAATACTGGAGCAATACCAAAATCAATAAATCACCAGAATCAAATGAAAATGCCATGAATTCATAATATGTTTAAGTCAAGGATCTCTAGATGCTAAATCCAGATCCGCAACTTTAAATTCTTAAATATGAAGAAACACAACAATCTTCAAGATCACCTCCTCGATAATCAGCAACTCCATGGTCAACTACTCCAACCAAATGAGTTTCCCGGATGCCCCTGCATCAAACTCTCGGGGTTACTTGAAAAGAAAGTCCCATCACTTTGTTCTGTAGCATGCCTCAGTAAATGCTAGCTTTTGAATTTGGTTTGATAATCTGTTCACGGATACTTGCAATTGCCTCAGCTTTGGTAGTCTGACTACAAGTTCCAATTGCCTCTCCTCAGTGGTCTAATGGATTCCCTTGTAGCCTACCTCAATCAATGATCTATTCAAGACAACCAGCCAACTACCTCAAGTTCTTACTTCTAGCTTCGACGGTCTGCTTCCAAGGCTTGTACTACCTCAATGCTTGATGATCTGAACAAGTCTTCAAGCTACCTCAAGTTCTTTTCTTCCAACACATTCACTAGCATTTTTGATACCGTCTGATGCAGCCAAGGTAGGGAGGTCCAATAAAGGATAGCCCTGCCTTGCAGCCTAAAACATAAACACCATGAATGATAGAGGAACCGGTTCACACAACACAAGATATAACCAGTGAAAATAGAAAAAGAGAAATCCTTATAATAATTTAATGAACTACATATGCCCTCATGCTTTATAGATGCTAGGCCACAACCTAGGATAACAAAAATGATTGTAACAACTTAATTTCCTGATCCAGTAGATCATTTGCCTTCAAATTTGTCATCTGCTCTATCTGGTTATCCAGACCTTAGTTTGCCAAACCAAACACTTCAGTGTCTATGGAATATACATCTTTTCTAAATCTGATCTTTCACGGATCTCCTCCCCTTTAAATCAATCTCTTTACTTCCCCTTTATACCATCTGCAAGCCTCAACAACTTAATCAAGTCACCAAAATGCACTAGTTTATGATGAAACGTGCAAACACAAACACGTTGGCCAAATCACCAAGAACACCTTAAAAAAGCTCAAAAATTTGAGAGGACCTCCACGAACATCGGCCAGGTCCAGGAGAAAACTCCCATATGATCTGCAAGTCATGGAAACCATCCGCAACCCAATTCTTCTTCACCCCACATACTGTAAAAACAACTGGTAAGAACACACCAACACCAGACCAATACCAGAATCATTATCTCACTGGAATCAAATCCAAATGCCATGAATTCTGAATATCTTTAAGTCAAGTATCTAGCTAGATGCTAAATCCAAATTTGCAGCTTTAAATTCTCAAATATGAAGAAATGCAATAATCTCCAAGGTCACCTCCTTGGTAATCGGCAACTCCATGGCCAACAACTCCAACTAGATGAATTTCCTGGATGCAGGATAAGCTTAGTTGGTATCTTGTCAATTCTAGTGTTTTGGCTAGAGTCGACTTGTTTAGTGTTAGGTGGTATTTTACTTTTATTATTATGTTGGGTTGATTTTATAAAGTTGTGGTGATTAATTTCTTAATAATTTTATATAGCTTTATTGTGTAATTAATAATAATGATTATTGTGAATTTATTATAATATATTAATGATTATTTTATGAATTATATTATTAGAGCATTTATGTTTATTTAGGAATTTAATTATTTATTATTTTATTTTATTTCATTTTATTGGTTTTTTGGGAGTTGAATTTACTAATTATTATTTTATTTATTTCTTTTTCTTTTTCTTTCAAAGGTGATTTTTGAGTTTTGCATGGGAAATTTGTTAATTGAGTTTTCATGCAAAAAGAAAGAAGATATAATTTTTAGGTTTTTGCATGTATTTTTTGGGGGATTGTTCTTTTTATAAGATTTTAAGGTAGAGATTATTATTATTAAATTGTTATTGTTCACTTTTCTAGAGGAAGAAGATACAATATATTTTTTGGAGATTTTGGGAATTTTGTGGTTTTCGAATGAGGAAGTTTTGTTCATGGTTCTTGAAGAAGTTTTATGTGCATGTGTGCTTTGGGTGATTGTGGATTTTTCTTTTGAATCTGCATTGTTGATGTGCATTCATTGCAGGAGCTTGTTCGAGTAGTGAATTGTTGGCTTTCCAAATTTGTTGTGTTCCTTATTTTTCTTTCAATCTTCTTGTCCATTCGTTTGTATTCTAGGTTGGTGGTTTCTAATTTCTATTTTATTTATTTAATTATGTTTTGAAAGGGAAAGATTGTTTGCAATGTGCCTTAAAGGATTTTTTTGGTTTATTCTAGAAATTTGGTATTTTTTCATTTCTTCCATACTTTTAAATTTGGTGAAAAGGATTTTTATTTTGAGTCTGTTGGAGACTATTATGCTCGAATTATGTGGGGATTGTGTTTCCCTTTTTTGTTTGGTTAATTGTGATTTTGAGAAGGAAAATCTCATTTTGTATATCTGTCTGGAGTTAGAATTTGTGTTTAATTCTTTTTCAAGTTAATCATTAATTTATATTTCATTTTTTAGGGTCTCTATTTTAAATACACTAAAATAGATAATGTGCAATAGTTTAATTGTCGTATGCACCAAACTAGTTAACATATGCTTGAATCTATGCATTATATGCACCGCATTGGGTAATGAATGTGCCATTTGTTTTAATGTATGCACTAGTCTAGGTTGCAAAAGTGCTAAAGTAATCTGTGAATGCACTAAAAGAATTGGTATATGTGCCAAAAGATTAGACAAAAGCACTATTTCATGTTTTTAATATTCTCGTTTGATTTTTTGGATTTCTAGGTTAGTTTTTTGTCAAACCAGAGGCTTGTGTTGGGTTGGTACTTTTCTATGATTAATTTTCTATTGTTGTTTAATTGAATTTTGAGGAATTTTATGTATACAAGAAATACTAGTTTTATGTTCTTGATGTTTTATGGGATGTATACTATTGGAATAATGTGATAATGGTCATATATTGTTGAGGTTCAAAATTTGGTATAGTATTCATATTGTGGTGTACCATGTAATATTCACAAGTTCTTTATATTTGTGTTTTCACTTTATGTTCCAGGAACATGATAAGGGGATTGGCTTCCAAGTGAATGCTAGGGCCTGTAAGTGGCTTCCAGGAAATCTCATTGGAGGTTGTTTACAACAAGTGATAATCATAATGAATTACTTTAGGAGATGGGTAGTTCTCACATTAACACGATAATTATGGTGCCCCACTCATGGTCTAGAGTGCTAGTTAAAGCTTAGAATGATATTGGGAAGGCCTTGTTGGGATGACTATACTCCCTTGTCTTCGTGAAAGGTTGAGTTGGTTTTGCATGGGCATCACTTGGGCATCGAGGTCTAGTGAGACACTACCAAGATAACCCTTTCTAATGGTATGTGATGAAACTCTTTCATACATGTGTCCTAAGACCTCATTTCTTGGACTTTGTAGAAGCCTCTAGTGAGTCCGTGTAATATGGTAAGTCTTTGTTTTATATTTAAGTGTATATTTTAAATTTTCCTAGATGATAGGTGTCACCCTAGGTTTAGAGTGTGCATGGGATCTTATGTCATTCTCCAAAGTACAAGGAGTGGATCTTTTGGTTCCACATGGTTGGGTGGTTTGATGCCTTCTTCCATTGGGATTTTATTCATTTGATGTTCAAGTGCATGATTGTTAATTATCCTACTTTTCTTTAGTTCACATGCTATGGATTCTCGAAGAAGATGTGATTTATTATTTATGTTCAATAAATATCACTATAAGATGTAATTTTTATATTATTAATGTAGCTAGAATGTTAAGATTTCCTATCGGAAGTAGATAATGTATATTATATTGTGTATATGATAAGAGATACTATATTTATTGTAATGTTAACTTGTGTGATTTCGTAGATGTATGAAAAAGTATCAGCTATATTATAGGGGAGTATGGAATATCTTGTAGGATAGGATCATTGTCATGGTAATGTTTGGATACTGGTGTATTTAAATGAATTTATTGGATTAGAAGTATTTGATATGTTATAATTTTTGGTTAAGTGTTCAATTGGATAGATGGTTATTTCCTATGTTTATGCTATGAAATGAGTAGTAGAATAAGCAATGAAATTTATGAAGTATTTTTAAGAAATTTTGTACATATCTTTGTTATGGTTGTATATAAGTAATGTCATTGAGTTACTCTAGGGAATGAAATTTAGATATTTTAATTATGTCTACTTGTGTACTTAAGTTCATGATAACATGTTTACCTAATGTTTATGTGTATCTTGAGTTTTATGTGTGGTTATAATCTTTAAAAAACAATCCTCTATTTCCTAGTTACTTGGTTAGTTTCTCTAGGGTAATCTTGGCAGGCATTACATCTAGTATCAGAGCACATTTTATACACTATTGTAGTAGATTGTCTTAGATTATATCTTATAGTTGTTTATGTGTCTTGTGTAGACAAGATGCCTCTTAGGGGTAGAGGTCATGGGTGAGGTAACCGTATGGGTACTTGATGGAACCCTCATCTTGAGGTTTTAGAAGAGGCTTGTCAGGAGGAACAACAACATGATCATTAGGAGGAGGAAGCTCGGGTGAGAACCAACTAGGCAATGATGTAGTCCCCTTACTTATAAATAAATCTTCCCATAGGAGTATTACCAATGGATTTCGATAGGTAACTCAATAGAAGTCAGACTCATTGAATACATCATGAGGCATAGCCATAATACAATTCCCTTATAATATAAGGCATAAAATATCTTTTATTAGATCTATGACCTAATGATAAATGGTTAGGATTTATAATGAAAATTTATACATAAAATGTCCTTTTATCAACTATCAAGAATTCTAGAAGCACTTATACAACACACAAAATGCACTAGTAGGAAAAAATGAATATTTCTTAACTATTATTCTAAACGCACTTAAACGCTTGTATTTTTTCAATCATCTAAAATGCATTAACACATTTTTTATTATTGCATGGTCGAGACACAATTTTCCTTACACTAACTTTCATTCATAATTGTGTTGAATATGGAGCAAGCCCACACTTCATGAAGGGCTTATTATGGCTATTTATAAATTTTAGTTGTTACAAATTCCCCAACCTACCCCCATTAGCACTAGGTCTATAAAAATAGACCTAATTAATAGAAAATAATAAATTCAACAAAAGATATTTAGTAAAAGGAATGGTAATAATTCTTATCTTTATAGGGAAGGGACCTCTAAAATTATAAGCAACATACCATCCTTCTATGTCAACCTTCTAAAAGTTGCTCCAGAGAAGATGAAAACCTAAATGTCTAAGATCCATGTATAAGAGAAGAGGATGACAAGCAATATGTGGAGAAAATAGTAGGACTTTAGGATAAAACTAAAAATTATAGTAGTTCTGGTAGCCATTGATTGGCTATAATTGCAATGGCATCTTATTCTACTAAAGTAAAAGTAAACAAAGGTAAATAGATAGAAGAATCTTCCCTATAACATGATGAGAAAATCCATTAAGATACATACCCTCCTCATTTTGATGATGAGGTTGTAGAAGTTGGCGAGGATGATCAAGAAGGGGAGTACACTAAGGAGGAATATGAAGATTATGTGGAAGTAGAAGATAGTAATAATTGAAAGAATAATATTGAAGAAGAGAAAAAAGAAAAATGTAATAAGTATAATAATGATGGTAGAGAGATTGTTTAAAATTAGGATACTATCTATCATTGAGAAGGAGAGAATGATAATACTAGACCAAGGGTGAATATGGACATTCTCTCTGTAAAGAAAAAGTTGTTCAAGTTTATACTTGTATGACAGATCTTGAGGAGAGATTGTAGTAGACACACCATGTGAAAAGTGCAACAAGTTTGAATAAGGCCTAAAAGATATAATTTTCATCACAACTGATATGATGGATAAAGTTGTCTTGGGAGTTGTTCCAAGTAGTTCAAAGATAAAAAGATAGCTTAAGGAATGGGACAAGTATATATGACAAGAAAATAATAAGGATCACAAAGAAAAAAAGAGAGGCTTGGGAGGAATCCCCAAATTCCTTTACTAGCAACTATAATCTTATAAAACAATTTTTTCTCTTACGCTATAGTTCTCCTTTTTTTGTTTTGACTATATTGTTGTTTATGATACTAATAGTTATGGCCCACAAGCTAGTCTAATTTTATGAATTGTTCTCTTGTTAACTATTGTTATTTAGGTTTTAGTCTAAAATATTTTTAGTCTTATTTTCTTTCTAGTTGTGAGCATTGTTTGGCTCATTAGTTTTTGATGGATCTTTCATTATAACTTGTGATAAATGTCCTTACCTACTTAATCAATCAAAACATAAGGCTTAATGGATAGGGATAACTAATGTTATACATAGATGATAGGTGGGAGTAACTAATGAGATGAGTGCAACTAAAATTGGACTAGATAAATGGAAATTGTATACAAAATACATTAGTACATATTTGATTCATATTTTAGCTAGATAGTTGGTAATTATGTGCAAATGACATGGGAATGTAAGTAATTGACACAATTAAGTTACTTTATCCTAAATAGTTTTTGATTAGGGATAAAACAATATTTTGAGAGACTTGAAACCCATTACAATAGGTTTTGAAGGGACTCAAAACCCTTTGGAATAAATGGGAATCTAAAACCCACAAGCAGAATGCTGCAAAAAGATACAAACAAAGAGTAACAACATCCAACCATCAACCAAACATTAGTAAGGTAGCTAAGAATAAGCAAAGCCAACCACTAGGTTTAAGCCATCAGACAAGAGATGTCAGCAACACAAGAGATAAGGGTTTTGAAAGGCTCCCATAACCTGAAACATGGGGTTTGACAAGGATCACATTACCTTTTAATAATAGATCCAAGATCCAAGGGATTAACCAAAACAACCTTAACCTGCATAAAGATTCAAGGGTTTTTTTCAGGCACTCTTAACCTTATCATTAGGTTTTAGCAAGGCTCCCAATACAATAATAACTAGATTCATAAAGAAAAACCTTAAAGAACAATCTAGAAATAACTGAGCTTGACACACACAAAAAATAAAATACAAGGATCGAGGGGTTTTGAAAGGCTCCCCAAACCTTTAGATTGGGTTTTGACGTGGCTCCCAAAACTATCATGTTGAAACCAACAAAGACTCTTCAACATAAAGTCATCTCTCCTTCAGTGTAACTCCTCTCCACCTCAATATAAAAGAAACCCACCTCAATTGGATTAGAAGAGAAAAAACCAATAATTGGAAGAGCCATAATTGATTCAACCCCACAAGTAAGTAGCCAGAGATAAAAGTAGACCACATAGAGCTACAATCAACCACTTTCACTAGGAAAAACACCACCTCCATAAGCATTTCCTCCACCTCAATATGAATTGTGAAAGAGGAAGAGGAGAGAAACATGAACCAAACACTCACCAAGACCACAAGAGAAAGGCCCACCTTGCTAGCAGCCTCACGAGGAAGAACCTAGCCTAGACCAACAAAATCCCACTTGAGAAGAAAAATCATAAAACATCGGGCAACAACAAGGATGAGTACAATCTGAAGAGAACAAAACCCTAACAAAAAAAAACCATGACCAATGCATGCCCTTGAAAACTGCCAGCAACTATCTGACCATGCAAATAACAAAGCCACCAAAAACCCTAACACCAAAAAAGTTGTTCAAAAGAAAAGACATGGTGAGCATAGGAGTAGAACAAAGAAAACCGCACAAGGAGGCAAAAAGAACAACAACCACAACAAGTATCTATAGAAATAAGAAACAGGGAACCCAACACAATGATAAGAACACAACACATAGGTCCACAACCACAAAAGGTCCAACCAAAATGTAACAGAACTAGGAGAATATTGAAGCCCATGAAAGAAGAGCCCCCAAAAACTCTGCCCAAGAAAGGAAGAAATAGGGGCACATCACTAGGATCTTCAACACCACCATCATCATCGGTACCCCCATCCTCATCAAGCAAAAGCCATCTATGGCAACTGCCATGAGCCACAACACAAAATCCCCCAATGAAGGCAACAACCTGAGCCAAACTGAAAGAGCAAAATCACCATCCTTGTTTGGATCCCCATCCTCCCCTTCCTCTGCATTGCCTCCTAGAACCCTTGTTCCTCTAT
Organism: Cryptomeria japonica; assembly: GCF_030272615.1. Lineage (NCBI taxonomy): Eukaryota > Viridiplantae > Streptophyta > Pinopsida > Cupressales > Cupressaceae > Cryptomeria > Cryptomeria japonica. The sequence goes on from NC_081407.1 coordinate 844,351,778, forward strand.
GCTCCCTCTCCATCTTCTAGAGATTTCATATAATAATCTAGTACAAAACAAATAATTCTCCCATTCTACTCTTATCATGATGTCAAATTTTGGTTTTCGCCAAGGTCATTTAACTAATTTTTGTTATAAAAACACGATGTAGAATCATTGTAGAAAATAGATCCACATGTACATAACTTAAAATCTTATCAAGAATTGTGTGCTTACAATATTTTTCTATAGAGGAGAAATTTTTAGATATCTTGATTAACACTTTAAAATTACTTTATTATCTTCTTTTATTTTGTCTCCCTAAGTTGCACTCAAAGGATTTTAAAATTATATATTATTTTTACAATGCTTGAATAATTTTCATGTATGTTTTATTTTTCCACACTATTTACTTAACCAAATATAGATAGTTTTAAAAATTGAGTATGTTTCCATGATTTATGCATATTCTTGTAACTTGTCTTGTCATAAGTTGAGTTAAACACTATCTATCAAGTTATTTCTACTAAGTTAACACCTATGATCATTGTGTGTGATTGAGAGTTAAAAATATCACCTCTTTAATGTGTAAGTAATTCATTAGATTGAGGTTTAGGTTATTGCATACCTAAGCAATTCATTTATAATACATGCAAAAATTGCTAATTATCTCATAAAATGTGGCATGTTATTCTCATGAAAGTGGGTGGCATCTATTACTTTTAGTAACTATCTACCACTACTTTCTTATGGTATAAAGATAGGATTATACTTCATATGGAAAAGAAAATGATGCATGTGAATGATTCTCTAAATAAATTCACCAATCAAGTGTTTTACAGGGATGCTAGTCTTGAATGATTTATTAGGTATTATCATGCAAGAAATTATACCTAATTTACTTAAAAAATTTATGCCCTTATTTTATTTGTGGGAAATATTCCTTATCAATCATGTTCTTTCATGGATTCAAAAGGTAGATAAGGTGTAGATGTTTCTATTATTTGTCCTAAAGAATTGATTTTTAATATTCTATCAAGTTATTGTTTTAGTGCACTAAAAATGTTGTATAGCATTAAACATTTATGTTGGTATTAGATATTACTCACAAACATCTACACCTTAAAAATAATTTAAAAGAACCACAATGATGTTGGGATATATTAAATTTATTTGTAATAATTGACATTAAGTTTGTGAATAAGAAAAAAAATGATAATTTATTTGATTATTACAACATCTACTTTTAATGTTTAGACCATTTCCTTGTATTAAAATGCAATATAAGAGCTTGAAAAAGCCCATAATAGTTGACTAAATATATAGCTAATAGGTATTTGGTGATAATCAACAAATCTATAGGCTCCCAAATTGTATAGATTAATTTTACTTTCAACTCATTGATTGGTAGCCCATGGTTAAATTACATCGAAACTTGTATTAAATTAAATGGATTTGTCAAGGGTTTGCAAATTTGACCATTGTAACAATTAACAAGAAATATAATAAATACGATTCACAACTTAATTAAAATAAATTGTAATTAAATAAAAATCTCCCTTGAATTACTTGGAGCAGTATCTATAACTTTGTTATTTTGTACAACATGTAGGATCTAGAATATTATCCACTGCTTTGTTGTATCATTTCCATATTGCCAAAGAACGTACTTCTCAATAAAGGTGCATGACAAAGATAGCAATAAATAACTGAAGAGAATAAATAACTTGTTGAATAAATGGAATCAATTTTTAGATATCTTGATTAACACTTTAAATTACTTTATTATCTTCTTTTATTTTGTCTCCCTAAGTTGCACTCAAAGGATTTTAAAATTATATATTATTTTTACAATGCTTGAATAATTTTCATGTATGTTTTATTTTTCCACACTATTCACTTAACCAAATATAGATAGTTGTGAAAATTGAGTATGTTTCCATGATTTATGCATATTGTTGTAACTTGTCTTTGTTAAGACCCGGAAGGCAACTGAGACGGGGTGGGTGAATCAGTTGTCAATGAATTTCAACCCATTTATAACTTAATCAAACTTGATACATAATACCAGTAAACCAAACTTAATGTCCGTTAATAGATTGACAGTTAATATCAATATCGGTGAAACTTAATGCATGAAACAGAAAGAGAAACAACATCCACAACACATGACAAAAAGATTTTAACATGGAACCCTGTAAGGGGAAAACCAATGGTGGGAAACCTTACCCACAATCAGATAATACTACTGCAGATAGTATGTGTATACAAATGATGTGTGCACATGCAGAAAGGCCAACCTCCTAGAGCACACTGTTCAAATGGGAGTCGCAATGACTACAGTAGGATGGTTAAATCCTAGAATAATGTACTGCTCAAGATAGCATCTCCAATGTTGGATTCAGTACCGGTTAAGCTCTGATAATCACCTTCAAACCTTCCTTGAACCTTCTCTATGGTCTGCTCATACGATTTTCAATATTCGTACATACCATATCGCATGTGTCCTATATCTCATCAATTGAGATCTTACATATATACAAAACCTAAGAACAAATGTGTAGGTTGGCTCACTAAGAATGTTACAATAAAATCAATTACAAACAAGTCTAGATGTGATGCATTATGTCGGCTCAATACATTTATAACAATATCCAAGCAATAAATCATCTCCATAGCGTGTCATGCTGATCTAGAATAGATATCGCATACCGGTCCATAACCTAGACCAATCTGCCGGTAACAGTAAATATGTCAACCCAATTGGACCATTAACCAAAATACCAAAACCAAGTATCCAAACCATGTCTTCAACACAATCAAGTGATCTCCAGATGAAAACAAGTCATCCTCAGTGCCCATGAATAAAATAACTTGTCAGTGAACAATATACCAGTGACTATGCATAAGTTACTGAACTTGTCGGTGAACACAATGTGCTAGTTCAACATAACCATAGATCTCTAGATGGATAAGTGTTTAAATCAATGACAAAACTAATGAAACACATCCATAAAACCAACAATCTCCCCCTTTGGCATTGATGGCAACACTAGATGGAAAAACATCTAAGTGCCAAAATAGAATGCAAAAAACCAACAATCTCCAGAATAGATTAATACCGGAAATCAAAACCAAAATGCAAAGAGTATATATCTCTCCCCCAATGAATAATCTCTCTTCCTAGGATAATGTTTCCTAAATACAAGGTTTTTCCATAGATATCTCTCCCCCTTTGACATCAAATGCCAAAGCAAATTAAAATACTATAACATACAACCAACTAATACAACCAATTAATATAGCCAACTACTCCCCATGTGAAGTATCTCTCCTCCATCAAAGTCGGAAAAAGAATTTCATTGTTAGGTTCTGTCAGTTTGATGCCAATCTTTGACTATCTAAGTCTCTACCGGTGATGGTATTACCCCAAGCTACTCTTTGAGATATTCAAAATTTTCCTTAGGCAAAGGCTTAGTAAAGATATCTACAATCTTCTCTTTAGTATTCACATAAACCAATCTTACTTCTTTTTCTTCAACATTCTTTTTCAGAAAATTATATTTGATAGAAACATGTTTAGTCTTAGAGTGAAATACCGGATTCTTTGATATATCAATTCTTGTTGAATTATCAAAATAAATGATTATAGGTTCTTTGCATTTTACCTTTATGTCCTTCAACATTTGCTTAATCCATAATACCAATAGTCTTGTCATAAGTTGACTTAAACACTATCTATCAAGTTATTTCTACTAAGTTAACACTTATGATCATTGTGTGTGATTGAGTTAAAAACATCGCCTCTTTAATGTGTAAGTAATTCATTAGAATGAGGTCTAGCTTATTGCATACCCAAGCAAGTCTTTTATAATACATGCAAAAGTTGTTAATTATCTCATAAAATGTGGTATGTTATTCTCATGAAAGTGGGTGGAATCTATTACTTTTAGTAACTATCTACCACTACTTTCTTATGGCATAAAGATGGGATTATACTTCATATGGAAAAGAAAATGATGCATGTGAATTATTCTCTAAATAAAACCACCAATCAAGTGTAATCAAGTGTTTTACATGAATGCTACTCTTAAATGATTTATTAGGTATTATCATGCAAGAAATTATACCTAATTTATTTAAATTTATTATGCCCTTATTTTATTTGTGGGAAAAATTCCTTATCAATCATGTTCTTTCATGGATTCAAAAGGTAGATAAGGTGTAGATGTTTCTATTATTTGTCCTAAAGAATTGATTTTTTATATTCTATCAAGTTATTGTTTTAATGCACTAAAAATGTTGTATAACATTAAACATTTATGTTGGTATTAGATATTGCTCGCAAACATCTACACCTTAAAAAGCATTTAAAAGAACCACAATGATGTTGGGATATATTCAATTTATTTGTAATAATTGACATTAAGTTTGTGAATAAGTTAAAAAAACATGATAATTTATTTGATTATTATATTCAAACAATTTAGCAGATTGTTTAGAGATTATATCAAGCAGAGACACTGAAGACGAACATAACAATGAAAATTAAGTTCATATTCATCGTCAAAGAACGTCCTTCTCATGAACAAAGATGCCCAATACAGATAACAATAAATAAGTGGAGAGAATAAATAACTCGTTGAATAAATAGCATCAATTTGAAAAGAGAAAATGTCAAACCAAAAATGCATTCTATAAGAAATTCTACTTTGCCGCCTCTTAAAATGCTGCAATTCAATGCTCCATTGTATTACTTTGAATATCACCATTTTACACCGAATGTCAATCTTGACTTATTCAAACGCTTGCACTCCGTCTATAAATACAATATACTCGCTTTATCCATACCCATTCCCCATCTTTGCTCTGTATCACGCAACATATTCACCCAGCTTTCCTTCTTCATTCGTAAACGGATTTCTTTTGTTTGCTTAAGCTTCGTTCTGTCAGTTAGTATGGCAAGATCGATTCTTCTCAAAATTATTGTAGTGCTGCTCGTGCTCAACGTTAGTTTAACCAAATCTTAAATATGATTCACAAAAAGTTGCTTATCTGAAAAATCAAGAAAGTGTCTATCTATAATACTTGAAAGGATAATAAATTAGTGAGATTTTAAGCGCTGTTTGTTACAGATATACAACGTATCCGGTGTACATTTTACAACAGGTGCATTATGGTTTGGATCTGATACAAGCTGTAGTACACGTTATAATGCAGATTTGTTATTATTAAGGTTTAAGAAATTTTTTATATAAAATATATATCTTTTTCTAACGTTAGAATTTAAAGGTGGGAAAAATTAGTAAAAAGATAATGATCAACCGGACATTGCAAATTTCATCTTATTCAAAGGTTCTAATTATCTACTTAGCACACATACATTGTCCAATTCTTGGGCAGACACTAGAGTTTTCGCTCTCTTAAAATAAGAATTTATTGAAGGTCTTTAAATGGGCCCTATTCAATCATATTACCAAGGCATGATTGTTTCCTTATATGTTGTGTGCTTATTTTGTGACTTTCTCTCTTTAGAAAAAATATTCATACTCATATGTTTTGAGAGATTACTTTAGTAGCAAATATTTGTCAATGGCGAATTTTTCACGTCGGTGATTTGGGAAATGGCGAATATTTTGTACCAACTGGGGGTGGCCATGTCGCCAGAACATTATCAATTTCCATCAAAGCCACAACCCGATCACCATATGTTTTATGCAATTAAATGTTTCTATGCGATGATTTCGCCAATAATTGATACGGTGGACACATGGTAAATTTAATTTTTTCGTCTACACTCTTTGAGGTTGCCTTAATAGATGACCATAATTCGCCTATAGGCATGTGAAGATTTATTAGCCAGGAGGACCCAATTCGCCTGACATTTTGCCGACGCGTGTCTCCATTCACCCCAACTTTTGCCAACTATATTGCATTTGCCAATTATTTGGACGACCTATAATCGCCTCAAAAATTACACAAGTCGTATTTGGAAAACCTATAATCTCCTCGAAAATTACATAAGTCATGTTATAGTTATGCGGGATTCACCAAATATTTGTATACCATATAAAATTCCCACGGAATTTGCCATATATGGATTGGTATAATTACATGCAAAGATCAAATCTATCTCAACACAGTCTGGTGGGTTCTAGGCTCTGAATTTTGATCAATAGCGAAGTTTTAGACCAAGGAAAATCATTTTTGTTGATTGCATTGGCAACTGCTAGTGACCTAAAGGTGAGCAATCATATTTTTGAAGTGTTATAATCTTACTCTAGATTTATCTATATTTGTTTGCATTGTTGAGTTCATTTTTATTTAGTGGCGACCCATCAGTGTCAAGTAGTTAGGACTCAGGGGGGACATTCAGACCCCAAACATCTCGATTGTAGGTTGTAGGGCCAATGAAACATATATTATACATTATAGTCTATTATTGCTTGTTCAACAAATTGATATTTTTTTGGCAGCCTTTATTTCATTGGAGCTGTCAAACAGGAAGAGGAATAGGAAACCTGAATGTGGGGAAGGCCATGAGAGGCCAACAAAAAGAAGAACATTGTCTGCGTACTTTGGCATTGGAAAAGATTGTGGTGAAAATCGGGAAGGTACATCATCACAAGTACAAGTACGAAATTTGCCACCTACAGCGCATGTTGAAGACGACGGCGAACCTGATATCTCAGATCAGGATGATCTTGAAGAAGATTATCTGGTAGATGTCCAAGTTAGCCGGAATGATATAATCGACTTGGGTGATAATGTCATTGATGATAATGCACAGAAGGGGAAAACAAAAGCCATATCAAAAAAGGGTGAACCACAATCAAAAAAGGATCGGGAGTGGGATATGTCAGTGAGGAATTTTCAAATTAATTGGGCATCAAAGTATCCATTCATTGAACCAGTGGAGAATCCAATTGAAGGTGAGCCTCCAATAGAATGTAGGTGTAAGATTTGCAATTGGAAACATAACAAGGAAATTAGGTTGCAGCTAAAATTTGACACCATAGAAAAGCATATGGGTAAAGTTTATGAAAAACAAATGATAGACGAGGTTGAAATATCAGTGATAAGATGGAAAACAAAGGAGGAATGTAAGCATGTGAGGAATGCCGAAGAGTATTATTTTCATGAGAAAATACAGATGAAGCCTACTGAAGTTAAATGTTCTATTGAAGCTAGTTTTGGAAAAGCAATGCAAATAGAACAACTAGGAAAAGTTGTCCAGTTAAGCATTGTTTTTTATATTTTGAGTAGAGGGCATGCTATGACATATTTCCCATCAATTAGTGGTTTATTACACTTTTTGAAAGTTCCTAACTATCTTAATAGACACTTGTTAGTAAACAGTAAATGGGAATGGGCAAGTTGTCTTGCTAAGGTTGAAAAAAAAATGTAAAGGAAAATAAGAGAGTCAAACTTTATTGCATTTTCTTTAGACGAAGTTACGGTAGTAGACAATACTTCATGGGTATGCATGCATGTTTATACTGTAGAGAATCATACCTGCCAACGTCATCTACTACCTGTTGCTAAAATGAAGGAGACTACAACAACAGAAAATTTATTTCAACTAGTAAAGAGAAGTTTAATTGAATATGGAGGTATGGATGACATGACGGTAGCCAAAAAATTGTTTTGTGTTGGAGCAGATGGAGCTTCAGTAATGCAAGGTCATAGGAATGGTCTTTGTACAAAGATTTAAACTTCATTTGCACCGTACATTACTGCAATTCACTACATGGATCACATAATTAATCTAGCTTTTGGAATTGTTAGCAAGTTTGCTTCGGTTAAAAAAATTTAAATTTTAATCAGAGAGCTCTACTCACACTTTTGTCAAAGTCCCAAGCGATTTATGGAATTTCAACACTTTGTTGATGGAATAACTGATGGGAATAAGCTTCTCAAGGAGAATGATACTAGATGGATCTCTTTGGATGCTCCAGCACATCGAGTGTTTTGAGAATATCCATCCTTGATTGGACTATTTCACACAACTAATGATGAATCGGATCAACTGAAATTTCCTGACCTTCTTCGAAGGATAAGTAATTTAGAGACACTCTTAACTTTAGCGGCTCTTCTGCCCATGCTAGAGGAAATAAAGAATATTATGAAGACTACCCAAAAAAGAGCTTTGTATATTGCAGAATATGCTATGCTATGTAAGATGACATGCATGACCCTCGATAATCTCTGTCAAAATCAACCAACACTATCTGATGAAAAATTTGTTAAGTGGCGGACACTCATAAATTTGAACAATCCTCATAACTTTTCACAAATCAGTGTAGATGGGGACGTATGTGCCAATGTATAGGGAGTTGAGATACCAATGCACTTCTATGCCATGATCGACCTTGAGGAACTAGGAAAGCGCCCCAGGAAGCAACTAGCAAGAGTTACAAGGGAAGATTTTGACAAGATTGTTGAAACTATAACTACTTCTATGAAGAAAATAGCGTATGATATTTCCTCATAAATTAGAAGTAGATTCCCTCCTGACAACCTTATTAAGCCATGTCTATTGTGTTTCCTCATTATCGGAGCCTCAACATTGCATCTAATTTTTTAAGTAAGCTACTGATTTTGATAAAAACAATTTTGCATATCTAGAGAATTGAATGGAGTAGCTATAAATGGAATATTAGAAAAACTCATTTTTGAGAGCAATCATCTCATTTTGCATACACTATGAGAGAACAATATGGAAAAATGGAGAACCCCCATGAAGAGGGATTAGTAACAAGGCTTTGCAAAATTATAGCTAAGAATGCAGCGTTGCGTGATTCAATGCCAAAATATTTGAAGCTTGTTGATTTCTGTCTTACCATGATATTGGGTTCGGTGGAAGATGAAAGAGTTTTCAGTGCTTTGGGGTTCCTAAAATCAAATCTAAGAAGGGACAACTAGAAAGGATAAATGATGGTATATAGGTAAAAAGTAATGTTACCTATTAATAAATGGTAAAAGAGACATAAAGATGTAGATTAAAGATCCATGATTGGAAGAACAAGAAACCAAAGTGGAATAATAGAAAGTGAATCTCAACTCCAAACTAATGTACTTAGGAGAAAAGGGGTCATGAAAAGACTAGAACTATGACTAGCTCACCCTTGCACACAAAAAAAATATTTCAAAAGAAACACCCGATTGCGAGAGATTTTAAAATGTACAATTTGAAGTTCCATCAATTTATGATACTTTAAATGATAGAATTCTGAACATTTTTCCTTTAAAATTGCATCCTTTCAATTATTGTACTTATCATAACATCCACTTTGTCATCAAAGACACTTTTTCAATAATGAATAGCATTCAAGATCAGCATACTCATTGGTGCTATTCAACATTTTTTTTCTTTGCTTGACCATTTCAATTTTGGTTAAAATTTAAAAATTTATTCAAAAAAGTTTTTATAAATTATAAAGGGCTGTATGAAAAGAAAAAAGGTCAAACCAAAAATGCATTGAACTTCTACTGTATTGTTTGGTTCAAGAAAAATACACCTATCGCATGCCACCCTAATCAAAAGAAAAGCATCTTTTTAGATCGAGCCTCTTAAAATTCTGCAATTCAATGCTCCATTGTTTTACTTTGAATATCACCCTTTTTCACCGAATATCAATCTTGACCTATCCAAACGCTTGCACTCTGTCTATAAATACAATATACTCTCTTTAACCATCCCATTCCCCATCTTTTCTCTGTATCACGCAACATATTCATTCCTCTTTTCCTTCCTCATTCGTAAATGGAACACCTTTTGTTTGCTTCAGGTTCGTTATGGTAGTTAGTATGGCGAGATAACGGTTAAAAGAAAATAGGAAAGGTTGAATTATATCAATTCTAAAATAGAAAAGGTCAAACCAGATATGCAATCTAAAATAAATTCTACTTCAATGTTTGTTTAAGAAAAATAGAAAAGCATCTTTGAATACTGCAAAAATTCCTTTTCCGCCTCTTAAAATGCTATAGTTCAACACGCCATTGTTTTACTTTGAATATCACCCATCTTCAGCTTATTTCAATTTTGACCAATTCAAATGCTTGCACTCGGTCGTCTTTCTCTATAATTAGAGATAGACTTTCTTTATCCATATTCATTCCCCATCTTTGCACTGTGTCACGCATTTTATTGACCCAACTTTTCCTTGCTTATCAATTTCTAATTTTTCATTCAGGTTGGTTATGAATCATTACAGAAATGACAATTAGCTTGCGTAAAAATATACACGTTTTTTAATTGTTCATTGTGTTACACATAAAAATTTGTGGTTGGCCATGTTGTAGCAGGCCACGTAAGTGTCTTCAGGACAAGAATAATTTAAGGTGTTGTATGGTCGTTGGTCTAAAGCATGTGCATAAGCATATAGTTGAGCATGTGAAGGGGCGTTCACTTGTGTAGAATTTTGCAGCTAATCCTGCAAAATAGACAAAAAATCTAGTTAGAAAATAAAAGCAAAACTTGCAGAGAAAATCTAAACAAAGAACTCATCAACCATTTTCATTATAACAAATCTGTATGATTATAAATGATATATAGATCACAAGAGCAGAAATTATGCATGAGATGCATGGAATTTCTGAAGATCAATAATTAACTACATGAAATGTTGAAATGAAACTGAAGTAGGCAGAGGAAGTTAAAAATCTATAACTCCTTTGTTAGCTTATGCATGAGCAAGAGTCTCTCCATGAATTACAAAGATAACACACTCCAAAGTTGCACTAACAACTTGCACTTTAAAGGGTTCTAATTTTTGTAGCTTTCTCTAAAGGGGAGCATTCACATAGGTAAAATGATCAATAGGTAAAATGACCAATAGAAGTTTAAATCGAGCAATTAAAGTTAACATATCTGGGTGCACATAGAAATCCCCTGATTTCGTGTCAAAATTTAAGACTACAAAAATTGCACTCAATAAAACACACCTTTATTCACACACCATGATTTTAGCATTCGAGGTAAATTTACTCACAATCAAGAGTTAGTGCAATGTATGCATTCCTCCTAGCCTAATATTGATAGATAGGTTCACATATTCATATGCAGTTCATTAATGGGTCATTTTCTTATGGTGTTTAATTTGTTCAAACATTTTTTAGAAGTTTGTTCTTTCATGTTTTTTATGAATATATTTGTAAGGAAAGCTACGCTGTGGAAGCACTATCCTAATGCCAATTCGCAGAGGATGTAAGCAACAATATCTATCTACTTCCTAAATTGTAGAATGTCGAGATGACTTAAACAGAAGAATAGAGAACATATAAAAAACCATGAACATATACACAGAGATTTTTACCATGGGAAACCCTTTCAGGAAAAAACCCACACACCAAAAAGCCGAGCGTCTCTTTTGTATTACAGTAAACAATATTACATACAATTGACAATGGAATTTTTGCATAGGCTTAGATTGTATTACAATCAACCCGAATTTCTATCACACTCATTCCCAATGAAACTTGTATCAGTTTATACACACTACAATCCATTATGAAATCTGATATTGCAACTGTCACTTCACAAACAATCAACTAACTCAGCCTTGTCATTCATCCATCCATCCGACGGTCATCAAACTATGTACAAACACCACCATACGATGGATGCTACACCGCGATCATCATACGCCATTGGACCCACCATATGGATCAGCATTAGGCAACCACCAGAACCACCGCATGAATACGTCTTTGTCTGTACTAGTAGGTGTTTGTCCGTACTAATATGTCTTTGTCCGTACTAGTAGGTCTTGGTCCATACTAATCTATCCGTACTAATATGTCTATACTAATGTGTAACATTCTGTACTTGGCAATGCAACTACCATATGGGTTAACTCAGTACGTACGAGGCAACAACCATACGGTACACATGAGGCAACAACCATACGGTCCATAGATACTTCAACAATCTCCCACTTGCCGAGGTACATACTGATATCCGCAGAGTTACTCAACAAGACTAATAAGAGTCAGGGGCTTTAAGCCCCATGAAGCTTGCGCATCATTTAAATTTAACTGTGCTATCACAGATGAATGCCTTTCAGTTGAACCTATTATCCATTTCAACTCAGCACCATCTATGTTTCCATGTTTCCAAGAACACATGTAGCTGATCAGCCCATGCCAGAACTTCAAATGCAAAACCACATTATCATGAAGTACCAAACAAATGATTAGTGTACTCTAAGCACAGAAACAGAACCAAGATCATTGTCAAATTTCCAACTACAGAATTAGGAACTCAAACATGACAACCATGATCTAAAACATCTCACCCAAAGAGATAACATGCTCCATATGAACATAAACACATTATGTCAAAACTCTAAATGCAGCTCAAAAGTATATCCTGACATAAAAACATCCTAACTAAGGATTACAACATCTCTACCAAAGACCCCTTATGAATCTTCAAGATGTTAACATCTCTAGTTACATGAAGAACTTTCACCAATACATGATGAATCTGCATCACTTCCAAAGACCCAAGGTACCGAGTCCTAATGGCATCGTGATTGAACCAGACACCGACAAATGTTTGACTTGCCAAAGAAGCTCAGAAGGCATCTACATCCTCATTCTGAGAGGACCCAAAATCAGAAGAACTCGTATTCTTCTTCTTCTCTCTGCAATCCTTTCGGATATGACCAATCTACCCACAATTCCAACACTTTACTTTGGACTTCTTTCCAGGAGTCTTGGAGTTGTGCTCCGAATTGGATTCTGACTTCTTATTCTCTTTCTTGCCTCTAACAGTGAGAGCATCCTTGACCATCTTAGAATATTTTCTTTGTGTTTCTTTTGATAGCAACAAAGCAACCATACCTTCCATTGTGAGCTTGGTTGCTGTACTCCCAATGATCATTACCAGATGATCCCATGAGTTAGGCAAAAAACATAACAGAAGCATACATCTATCCTCGTCATCAATCTGGACTCCTACAGAGGTTAGCTAAGCAATGATCATATTGAAAACATTGAAATGATCTGCAACAGATGTACCCTCATCCATCTTCAAGGAATATAACTTCTTCCTTAGGAACAACTTGTTTACAAGAGACTTTCCCTGATAAATGTCTCCAAGCTTCTTCCACAAAAGATTAGCAGTCTTCTCCTCATAGATATTCAACAGAACAAAGTCTACCAAACAGAGTCAGATTAACCCTCTAGCTTTTCTAGCAGCAAGATCCTCGTCTTTTTGCCTCATGCCTAAAGGCTTAACGGTTACAATCATAGCACCCCAGGGATCTCTATCAACTAGCAAGTCTTCCATCTTGAGTTTCCACAACTCAAAACTCGCACCATTGAATTTCTTGATCTCCACTCACCCAAAAGCATTCGCCATCTCAATTTCCAGACACAATCGATAACCACTTCGCAAACTCCCACTGAAAACAAATTGACACAAAAAACCAACCCTACCCAACAAGGATAACAATAACTGGCCAGGCTCTGATACCACTTGTAAGGAAATCTACGGTGCAGAAACACTCTCCTAATGCCAATTCACTGAGGATGTAGGCAACAATATCTATCTACTGTCTAAATTGCAGAATCTTGAGATGACTTAAACATAAGAATAGAGAACATATAAAAAACCATGCACATATACACAGAGATTTTTACCGTGGGAAACCCTTTCGGGAAAAAAACCACACACCAAAAAGGCGAGCATCTCCTTTGTATTATAGTAAATAATATTACATACAATTGACAATGGAATTTTTGTACAAGCTCAAATTGTATTACAATCAACCCGAATTTCTTTCACGCTCATTCCCAATGAAACTTGTAGTAGTTTATACACACTACAATCCATTATGAAATCTGATACTACAACTATCACTTCACAAATGGTCAATTAACTCAGCTTTGTCACTCATCCATCCATCCGGCGGTCATCAAACTATGTATGGACACCACCATACGATGGATGCTAGATCGTGGTCATTGTACGCCATTTGAACCACCATACAGATCAACATTGGGAAACCACCGGAACCACCTCACGAATATGTCTTTGTCTGTACTAGTAGGTCTTTGTTTGTACTAATATGTCTTTGTCCGTACTAGTAGGTCTTTGTCAGTACTAATCTATCCGTACTAATATGTCCTTACTAATGTGTAATATTCTTTACTTGGCAATGATTTCTATCGACCTGGCAATGCAACTACCATACAGGTTAACTCAATACTTAGGAGGCAACAACCGTATGGTACACATGAGGCAACAACCATATCATTCATACATACTTCAACAATATTTATGATCATATCACATTCTAGTAAGTAGTAAGGTAACAATATCTAGTACATATGGACACAAAAAATCAGAATGTCACATATTATACATAACAAATAACAAATTTCCCGTAAAACATTAGCAATTGAGAAGATGAAGAGTTTGCTCACTTGTATAGAACAAATGTATCATTGATAGATAAATAAATCTATACAATTTTTGTAGCGAAAGAATAAGTCAACAAAGCTAAAGAACAAAATGCACATGTCAATTTTGAAGGAGTATGCTTAGGGTTAAAAGCCTATGAAAAAAACTATAACTATGTCTAGCTAATCTATCACATGTTATTGTACAAAAAGTACTTCAATGGTAAATAATTTAAAATGTCTAATTGAAGACCATCAAATTCTGGTACATCTAATTATGAAGTTTTAAATACTCCCTTTAAAATTGAATCCTTTCTACTACTGTACTCATAACAATCCTTTCTACTACTGTACTCATCACAATCCTTTCTATTATTATACTCATAACAATCTTCATTTCAATTATTCATTTGAAAAATAAAATTCAAAATTAGCTTCATCAAGAAACTTCTGAACCAAATCCACACAATTTTAATAGTGCTTGGAAAAAAACTTAAATTGATTTTTACTTTAAATATCACCTTGATAACTCAAATGATGAATGAATAGTACCAAACTGGTACTGAGAGGGGGGGTGATTCAGAACAGGCAAAATACTATCCAAAACCGGTTTCTCAGCAATTACCCCAAGTGACTGGCAAACAGTGACTTTGGTTAAAGCAGAGTGCAACCGGTAGGACTCAGAACAACTAAAACAATCATAAACCGGTTACTCACTAACCTTTCCTCTTAGCTTAATACTATAGTACCATTACAGCCTCATGCATGAATAGGTAAATTATCATCAGATCTTCACAATAGTTAGTTCAATATGTTTTATAGATAGGCATAAAACATAGAACCATCATATGCTCAACAGGTAATAACAAAGCATCACAAGATAAAAGCATCACATATGACACACATATTTTTCACGTGGAAACCCAACTGGGAAAAACCACGGTGGGGATGAATGCCCACAAGATGCTTTTTGAACTCTTTAGAAGTCCGCTCTGTTAGGAGCCTTGTCCGGTTAAAGACATTACAATAGAATCTGCTAAGAAACGATCTTGTTAGGGATCACCCGGTTAAGGGATGGCTATAATACCCAGTTAAGGGTTAAACCCGGTTAGGGTTACCTTGTTAGAGTATTTCAAGAACTCAATAGCTAAAGGATCTCCAGAGCTCTATAGCTTCCCAAAACTCAATAACTTCAAGTTACCCTGTTAAGGGATATCACAACTGTTGAAGTGGTTAAAGATCAACAGGAATTACAATGATCTAGTAACAGCATTCAATGCTAATGCAGATCTGTTTTGGCTCCTCTTCACCTTCTGCACATTCACTTTGCAGATATCTCTTCTCTCCTTTGGTTTGGCATGAATCACGTATCATTTCCCTTGGATACACACATACAATTTTTGCCAACAACTTTAGAAAGAAACACAACATCGACCTTATAGGAAACAGACAGGTCAGTAGCAAAAACCCTAAACCCTAAACCTATTAGGTTAATCAATTCAAACGGTTTAATCCTGACCGTTGAATCATACTGCATTAAATGCAACACTCTTGAATCGATCTCAAGACATTCTCCATTGTCCATTATCCACCAATTTCATGGCGGCTGATAACCCATCACGTGTTATCACCGTTTGACAAACTTCGTACATTCCCAAGGTAGATAGGAATAGTCTTCTTCATGCAAGATCCTTCACGCACACAGGGCTTATGTGGCAACACGATCTATTCTCCATTATACTGCTAACTCATCACACAAAGATCATTAATTGAGTTACATAGGCTTGAGGTACTCCAACCGGAAATCCTAAAGTGGAAACTACCTACCAACCGGTAGTCATACAATGCTTCCATGTGCCGGTTCCCATAACTGCATGCCGGTTCATCTTGACATGCCGGTTCATCTTGAACAAATATACCGCTTCACTTTGGCATATATACGGGTTCATATATATGTGCTAGTTCTCTCTTCTTACATGTCACATTTGCCAGTTCACATCATGTCACATATTGACATCAATGACAACATACAATATCATTATGTCTTCATACCATTTCACATAATGCCAACAATCTCCCCCTTTGGCATTGATGGCAATATACAAAGATATCTCTCTGCTTCATATCTTCTCCCCCTTTGACAACAATGCCAAAGTGGAGGCACAAGCATCCCTGTTCCATTATGTTGCTCCCCCTGAGGAGTGGCACCCTTCAACATAGCAATCAACAAAAATTTGACTATGCAATACCTGACTAATGTGGAACAAATACTTTTAGTTCACCTCCTGAAGGGGGAGTACCCCCAATTCACCTCTTAAATGCACAAATGTAGTCTTTGGGAGAGGCTTGGTGAATATGTCTGCTAACTGCTCCTTACTGGAAACATGTTCCAGTGCAATCTCTTTATTTTGAACCTTTTCCCTCAAGAAATGATACTTAAGCTCAAAATGCTTGGTTCTAGAATGTAAAACTGGATTCTTTGAAATATTGATAGCACTTGTGTTATCACAAAATATACTTACCGGTTTAGATATAGGGATTTTGAAGCCATTTAAAACATGCTTCATCTAGATTGTCTGAGTGCAGTTCATGAAAGATGCAATATACTTCACTTCCAATGTAGACTGAGAGATACAACTTTTCTTTTTACTCATCCATGAGACCAGTCTACCACTGAGAAAGAATGTACCACCAGTTGTGCTTTTCCGGTCATCCACATTACTTGCCCAATCAACATCTGTGAATACCTTCAAAATGAAATGATTGCTGTATTGGTACCACAATCCATAGTCAACTGTTCCCTTTAGATACCTAAGAATCCGCTTGACTGCAACCAAGTGGGATTCTCTTGGACTTTTCTGGAACCTTGCAGTAATGCCAATTGCATGTGCAATATCCAGTCTGCTATGCACTACATAATGCAACTTACCAATCATCGATCGATATTCTTTCTCATCAACTAGTGCAGAATCATCTTCTTTTGACAATTTGCAACCAGTCACCATCGGTGTACCAACCGGTTCGCTATCTTCCATGCCAAAGGTTTTCAACACCTCTTTGACATATTTGGACTGAGTGATAAAGATTCCATCTTTCATCTACTGGATCTGCAGTCCAATGAAGAACTTAATCTCCCCTATGAGTGACATCTTAAACTCTTTCTTCATATCATCAGCAAACTCATGACTCATCTTGTCATCTCCACCAAAGATAATGTCATCAACAAAAACCTCATAGATCAGGATCTGATCTCCTTCAGACTTCAAGTAGATATTGCTATCTTCACTTGTTCTTTCAAATCCAATCTTCACAAGATGGGAATGTAGGCACTCATACCATGCCCTAGGTGCTTGCTTTAGACCATATAAGGCTTTATGTAGCCTACATACCATGTCACTGTCTTCAGATAGGGAAAACCCATCTGGTTGCTCAATATACACCTCTTCTTCAAGCACACCATTTAGGAATGCAGATTTTACATTCATTTGATATTCTTTGAACCCTTTAAAAGCTACATATGCAAGAAGCATACGAACTCCTTCCAATTTGGCTACAGGAGCAAAGGTTTCTCCATAGTCTTCTCCTTCTTCTTGAGCATATCCTTTGCACACCAATCTGTCTTTATTCCTAATCACTATGCCATCCTCATTCAGCTTATTTCTGAACACCTCTGGTCTGGGTACCAAGGACCATGTACCATTTTTCTCTATCTGGTCAAGTTCCTCTTCCATTGCCTTGATCCAGTCTTCATCTTTATGAGCCTCTTTGAATGATTTAGGCTCAAATTCAGAGATCATACATGACTTTTCTCTGATTTTTCTTCTTGTAAGGATTCCTGCATCCTTATCTCCTATGATCTGCTTAGGATCATGATTCATCTTGACATATCGAGGAATGGTCTTGACTGGTTCTTCTTTCTTTTCCTCTTCATCCTCATCTTCATCAGTATCAACATTCACCGGTTCAGGAACACTATTACTGGTACTTGGTTGACTAACAACTGGTTCCCAGAAGGTTGCAACTGGTTCATTTACAGCTTGCTCACTAGTGGTTTCCTCAGTTTTCTTAGAGGATTCATCAACTCTTACATTGATACTTTCCATAATTCTCTGAGTCCTATTGTTGTAACACTTGAGAGCTTTACTCTTGGTGGAATATCCTAGGAATATTCCCTCATCACATTTAGCTTCAAATTTGCCCTGATGTTCACTCCTCTTGATGTAACATTTGCTACCAAATACCCTAAAGTAGCTAACCACGGGTGTCTTACCAGTCCAATACTCATAAGGAGTTTTGTCCTTACCTTTCTTGATGAGTACCCGGTTCATTGTGTAGACTGCAGTGCTCACCGCCTCTCTCCAAAAGGTGTGAGCTACCTTCCCTTGAATCAACATGGTTCTAGCTGCTTCAACCATAGTCTGGTTATTCCTCTCTACTAGGCCATTCTGCTATGGAGTCTGAGGGGTAGACAGTTGTCTCTTGATGCCAAATTCTTCACAATACTTGTTAAATTCACCAGAAGTGAATTCCCCTCCTTGATCAGTTCTGAGATATTTGATCCTTTTATCGCTTTCCTTCTCCAATAATGCTCTAAAAGCTTTGAATTTCACAAAGGCTCTAGACTTGTCTTTCAATAATGTGACCCACATCATTCTTGAGCAGTCATCAGTGAGAATCATGAAGTACCTATCACCCTACACACTTCTAGTTTTCATAGGACCACACAAATCAGTATGCACAAGATCAAGCAAGTTGTCAGCAGTGAAATATTTACCTTTAAAGGTTGAGGAAGACATTTTTCCCAATTGACACTCTCTACACAAGGTATTATTCAGTTTGCTTAGCACCGACAACCCTCTAACTGCCTTGATCTTACTAGCCTTCACAATGTTATCAAAGTTTACATGATAGAGTCTCCTATGCCATATCCAACTATCATCAAACTTAGCCATAAGACATGTGCTTATATTTGAGTTCAAATAAAATAGGTCACCTTTGGTCTTCATGCCGGCGGCCACCAATTCACCCTCTTTTTCTTTGACTTTGTAAACTCCATTCTTGAATTCCAGAGTGAGGCCACTGTCATTCAGCTAGGCAACACTCAAAAGGTTGTGTCTGAGACCATCAACCCAATACACATTGTTAGCACTACTCTTTCTATTCAGAGAGATGGACCCTCTGCCTTTGACCATGCATGGTGCATCATTGCCAAAGAAAACCACACCACCATCACACTCAAAGGATAGAAACTGGCTCCGGTCACCAGTCATATGGTGAGAATAGCCACTGTCTATGATCCTCTCATTGGAATTATCAAACCGAGAGACAAGAGCCTTCTTGTCTGCCACATCTTCCTTTACATCAACAAACACAATGTCTTCATTCTCTTCATCTTCTAATTCCTCATCTGTGACACCTTCATCAACTGCTACAAAATAGTTTCTCCGGTTTCCTCCTTTGAATTTCCTGAATCTTTCTGGTTTGTCCTTGTTATCACCATTTGGACAGTTTATAGCAATATGTCCTATTTGGTTATAGGAAAAGCATTTCAAAGGTAGCTTACCTTTGTATTTACCGGTTCCTTTAGGAAGCTTTATGGCAAGGAGAGCTTCAAATGCCATCAAAATCTTATCATTCATTTCTCTGCTTTGTCTAGGTTCACCACTAGTGCTAGCTTCTTTTCCTTTTCTAGATGGTATAGCAGAAGCTTTAAATGCTGATTTAGCCTTTTGAACACTTCCATCAAAACTATTTAGCTCATAGGCTGTCAACTTGGCTATGATGGAGTCCAAGGATACCTTAGTCTTGTCTATTGATCTCAACTCTTGAATAGCAGCAACCCTTATTGCATAGACCGGCAACAGGGATCTTAGGACTTTGATTACCACAATGGAATCTTCTATTTTACCACCTGCACTCTTGATTTCTCCAACAACTATTTTGAATCTTATTCCATACTGCTGAATGGTCTCACCTTCAACCATCTGCATATCTTCAAATTTCCCTCTTAGGCTTTCTTCCTTAGCCTGTTTTACATGTTCATCACCACCATAGATATTTTCAAGAGCATCCCATACCTCTTGGGATTTACCTTGTCCTGAACATCAATAAACTCAATATCAGATAGACTATTAATAAGGGCTTCCATGACTTGCCCATTTTCTTGTATCTCTCTCTTTTGGTCATCGGTGAGAGTACCGGTAGGGACAACATAGACATTCTCAACATAACTCCAGTGTTGAGCACCGATGCTTCTGATGAATATCTTCATCCTATCTTTCCATATACCAAAAATATCCCTGTTAAACTTTGCACCTTCCCTCTTCATCATTTGACTGGGATCTTTACCTCAAGCGGTTAAGCTTACAACACAGAGGACCTAGAGGGATCTGATATCAATTGATAACTCAAATGATGAATGAATAGTACCAAATCGATACTAAGAGGGGGGGTGAATCAGTACAGGCAAAATACTATCCAAAACCGGTTTGTCGGCAATTACTCCAAGTGACTGGCAAACAGTGACTCTGGTTAAAGCAGAGTGCAACTGGTAGGACTCAGAACAACTAAAACAATCATAAACTAGTTACTCACTAAGCTTTCCTCTTAGCTTAATACTATAGTACCATTACACCCTCATGCATGAACAGGTAAACTATCATCAGATCTTCACAATAGTTAGTTCAATATGTTTTATAGACAAGCATAAAACATAGAACCATCATATGCTCAATAGGTAATAACAAAGCATCACAAGATAAAAGCATCACACATGACACACATATTTTTCACGTGGAAACCCAACTGGGAAAAACCATGGTGGGGATGAATGCCCACAACCTAATTTTTGAACTCTTTAGAAGTACGCTTTGTTAGGAGCCTTGTCTGGTTAAAGACATTACAATAGGTTCTACTAAGAACCGATCTTGTTAGGGATCACCCGGTTAAGGGTTAAACCCGGTTAGGGTTACCTTGTTAGAGGATTTCAAGAACTCAATAGCTAAAGGATCTCCAGAGCTCTATAGCTTCCCAGAACTCAATAAATTCAAGTTACCCTGTTAAAGGATTTGTATCAAGCTAGTTAAGGCTACCCTGTTAAGGGATTTCACAACTATTGAAGTGGTTAAAGATCAACAGGAATTACAATGATCTGGTAATAGCACTCAATGCTAATGCAGATCCATTTTGGCTCCTCTTCACCTTCTGCACATTCACTTTGTAGATATCTCTTCTCTCCTTAGGTCTGGCAAGAATCACGTATCACTTCCCTTAGATACACACATACAACTTTTTCCAACAACTTTAGAAAGAAACACAACATCGACCTTATAGGAAACAAACAGGTCGATAGCAAAAACCCTAAAACCTAAACTTGTTAGGTTAAGCAATTCAAACGGTTTAATCCTGACCGTTGAATCATACTGCATTAAATGCAACACTCTTGAATCAATCTCAAGACATTCTCCATCGTCCATTATCCACCGATTTCATGGCAGCTGATAACCCATCACGCGTTATCACCGTTTGACAAACTTTGCACATTCCCATGGTAGATAGGAATAGTCTTCTTCATGCAAGATCCTTCACGCGCATAGGGCTTACGTGGCAACATGATCTATTCTCCATCATACTGCTAACTCATCACACAAAGATCATCGATTGAGTTACACAGGCTTGAGGTCCTCCAATCGGAAATCCTGAAGTGGAAACTACCTACCAACCGGTACTCATACAATGCTTCCATGTGTTTGTTCCCATAACTACATGTGGGTTCATCTTGACATGCCGGTTCATCTTGAACAAATATACCGCTTCACTTTGGCATATAGACCGGTTCATATATATGTGCTAGTTCTCTCTTCTCACATGTCACATGTGCTAGTTCACATGATGTCACATATTGACATCAATGACAACATACAATATCATGATGTCTTTATACCATTTCACATAATGCCAACACACCCTTCTTCAGGTTATTTCAATATTTATCTATTCAAACACTTGCACTCCATCGTCCATCTCTATAAATATAATTTATCCATCACCATTCTCGATCTTCTCTCTCTATCTCGCAAAACATTCAGTCATCTCTTCATTTACTATTCGTTGCTGAAGGTCCATTTTAGCAATTAGTATGGCAAGATCGATGCTTCTGAAAATTATGGTATTGTTGCTTGTGCTCAACGCTATATTTTCCCTCATTGTCTCTGCTCGTCCAATCCTCAAGACAAAGTGAATACTAATGTAGGAACTGATAATCTGGTTAAAATTATGGATATGTTAAAGTCGTGTCTTAACTGTGTAGGCAACATTCTAGATCCTAGTTGCTACAAGAGATAAAATGAGACTAAATACAGTTGTTGTGGATCCAACCATGATCTGAATTATTTTGTCAATTCAGAGGACAATACCCAAAAGAAAATTTGTGGTATTGTAAACACATAACAAATCATATAAAATTTCATTTCATAAAAATTATGTAAGAACCATACAATTTTTGGCAAACTCTGTGAAAGAGAGTTGTGTTCCCTTGAATTTATCCCATTTGAGAAAACTTTGTAAAAGAGAGTTGTATGCCTAGAATGTATTAAATTTGGGCAAACTCTGTAAAAGAGAGTTGTATGCCCAAGCCTATAGAATTTAGGCAATCTTGTGAAAGAGCGTATGCTTATAACTCTATAACTCCATAACTATCCAACTCCTTACAATTGGATTCGAATTGGGCTTATTTATAAGCTTTGAAAGAAGCTGAACAACCACCACATTTATGTCCTCATCGGAAGTAGAAAAGACAATCTAGTATTGAAAGGTTATTACATTTATACGAGGACAAAAATTAATTAAAGATTAAAATATTCAATACTCTGACATATTTCTGATCATTACTCCCTTCTTGAAAGGCAATGGGCCCCATTGCTCGATCATCTTCCAAATAAAATTTTGCCATGTAACTTGAAAGTGCTAGTGAGACTCTCAAGAGAATAGTCACTTCTTCCAGATCTGCTATAGCAGCAAGAGCCTGCTCAACTGAGGCATAGCAGCTCCTGGTTCCTTGGTAGATGCTGCAATAGCTTCCTCGTTTCCTTCTACTGAAAATGAAGACAAACAAGAGTTTGGCGTAGTATGGGCAGCGACTCATCGGCTGTAGATGCACCTGCAGCGATCGAAAATGGCTCTGATACCACTGATATGAATTATTTTGTCAATTAAGAGGACAATACCCAAAACAAAATTTGTGGTATTGTAAACACATAACAAATGATATAAAATTTCATTTCATCGAAAATATGTAAGAACCATACAATTTTTGGCAAACTCTATGAAAGAGAGTTGTGTGCCCTTGAATTTATCCCATTTGGGCAAACTCTGTAAAAGAGATTTGTATGCCTGGAATATATTCAATTTGGGAAAACTCTGTAAAAGAGAGTTGTATGCTCGAGCCTATAGAATTTAGGCAATCTTGTGAAGGAGCATATGCCTATACCTCTGTAACTCCATAACTCTCCAACTCCTTGCAATTGGATTTGAATTGGGCTTATTTATAAGCTTTCAAAGAAGCTGAACAACCACCACATTTATGTCCTTATCGGAAGTCGAAAAGAAAATCGAGTATTGAAAGGTTATTACATTTATATGAGGAAAAAAATTAATTAAATATTAAAATATTCAATACTCTGACTTATTTCTGATCAAACCACCTAATTAAGATTTTCCGCCATGGATACTTAGGACACTTACATATTTTTCAAGTTTTTTGATCCACAGTGATGAAAAAATGTCATGTATCTCCTTCCACTAATCACTAATACAACTCATAAGGCATATCACTTTCATCTATCTTGAGTATGTAGTATTTAATTTGTATTTGGTTTAATCAAATAAGTACGATTCATGAATGATACAATCAACAGTTCAACAAACTTGTGCTAAGGTTGTCGCAAAAATTTACATGTCTGAAAAATCAATAAAGTGTCTATCTATAATACTTGAAAGGATTATAAATTAGTGATATTTTAAGCATACTTTGTTAAACATGCACAAATTATATGGTGTGCCTGCTACAATAGGTGTGTTATGGTATGGAATTGATCCAAGCTTTAATACACGTTATATTGCATATTTTTTACTTGAAATATTGTATTAGGGTTTATGAAATTTTATATAATATTTTTTTTCCTAATGCTAAAATTTAGAAAAATAAAGATTCTAATAATCTACTTAGCACACATAGCTAATCTGGCTCTATATGTTAAAGAAACCAAGACAGCTTGAACCATGAGGGAGAGCTGGTAGAACTCTAATGTAGCCATGTGGAAACCTTTTCCTTCATAATAGTGTCGACACTAATCATATATTGTCCAATTCTTAGCTTTCCTTTAGAGTTTCAGTGCTCTTACAATAATAATTGATTCAAGACCATTGAATGGGTCTAGTTCTAATTGTTCCCTTGTGTATTTTTACCTTTAGGAAGTATTCGTAGCCATACACTTTGGTTGAAGTTTTAAATCATTCTCAAGAACCAAGATCTAATATGTTCATAGGATTATAGATCTAATAGTTAACAACCTTGTCTGTTTATCATGGGAACTCTCTAATGAATAGGAAATTGGTATAAGGGATTGCACTTGTCAAATTTCTATGCTATAGGCGGTGGAGTTTTTTGTTTTTGTTTTTTTCTCTTTTGTCATACTTCTCTTGATCATTTCTATTTTCTTTTTGAATGGGTTGAATTGCTAATACATATTTTAGACATATTTATAATGTTGTAAATTAGTGTTCACATTAGTATTTAGATTAGATATAAAGTATTTGAATATGGGAAAATAGGTTTTGATGGGCCTCTGAAACCCAGTATAGTCAGAAAATCAAAAGATAAACATTACAGTGCAGCTAAACAAATAGACATCAAACAAAGGAAATACAGTTGGCGAACCAAACACTAGCAAACAAGAATGCAAATTATAGACCAAAAAAGACCGACAGAAGCCCAGGCTTAGGTTAATTTCTAAAGCATTTCCACCACTTCCAGCTCCATCTGTTCTATATTGTCCACTGCCCGCTTAATATCCTTGATTTCCTTACTGTGGCTTTGCATCCTTTTAGTGCTTTCTCTCATTCTTCTCCCAAGCCCTGTGACCTTGCCATCTGGGGTATCATCCTTAATATCAATAATTCCCACTGCGACCTTATCTACTTGGTAGTTCTCCAGCTTGCAGATAAGGGCTTTCATGCTGGCTGAGGCAGCCTTTAAAATCTAGTAGCTTTGCTTACCTTATTTTTTGAGCATGTGCTCAATTCCATCAAGTCTCTTTTCAGTTGCACCTACTCTATTTTCCAAGCCAATAAAGCTATTGTGATTAGCATTGATAATATCCTCAGCATTACCAATCGCTTTGGTAAGCTCACTAAGACATTCCAGTAGGGAATTGAACTTTTTGGAGCCTAAATCTGGTAATGTCTCGATTTTCCTTGCTTCCTGGGCTTGCTTGGTTTTCATGCCTTCAATTTCCTTATGTACCCAGCTGAGAACCTATTTGAGGCTTTCCATACCATTATTGATATAGAGATCAATATCGAAGTGATGCTCTTCCTGGTTCTTATCACCAGTAGTATTAAGATTAACCTCTAGGACAACCTCCCTATCCTTAGAGCTCTAAGCTTCTTTTGTTGCCATATCCTCCTCCCATCAATCCCTTCTCCTTTAAATCAGTCTTGAGAGGCAATCGATCCTTCGTCCTCGCCTCCTTACTTTTAGAAGTCTTCTTTTTCTACTTCGGGCTAATAAGGATTTGGACCCCCTCACTTCCAGTGTCCATGTTATTGTCAGTCCCATACTCCTCCTCATACCAGCTTCTTTTTGGAAAACCCTTTGTTTTATTTCCCCTACTTTGGTTTTTTATTTCTTCTGCTTGACCCAACAATTTGGGGGTCATTCTCTGTCTCCACTTCCGTATCATAGCCATCGCCTTCCTCATCAGAGTCATCAAAATCTTAATCTGATTTGGAAATCTTAGCTATATTCAATTGGACAGTCATGTTCTTGATGTGATTATACAGAATCACCATCAAACCTTCATGCATTGCAGGGTTGATACTAGGGTTGGAAATTGCATCCTTTATCCCCGCATGAAGGGTACAAAAAATATAATAGGGAAAATAAATTTTATCTTTATACCTAAAATTATTAAGTAAAACAAAGTGGTAGCTGTAAACCCTAGTGTTTCTACCATCAAGCATGATAAACTCCATAATAGCAAGCAAAACCCTTCTCCAAATTAACTTAATTAACTTTGCTGAAAAGTGGGTATGGTTTCCCTTCACCAGTCTCGCCCTTTCCTCGTCATTCTTCGAAAATTTCTTAACGGTGGCGTCTAAAATCTTTCTATCCCTGTAAAACTTGATGCCCTCCATTGAAAGACCTGTTGCCTCCGCAATCATAGTTTTAGATATAAATTTATTGACAAACAACTTTGTATTATTGTTAGACTATTATATTGTTAGTATGGTTTGTTGTAGAGAGATTATAGGGAAGTGAGTTGTTAGAACAACTCGTATAATTAGGGAGAGGTTTCCTATAATGTAGAAAATAAAAATCCTATATATATGTAAATGTATTTGAATGAAAGAATTAAGTAACAAGATATTATTTATGTAAAACTTTCCTATGCTTCTATTATTCAGACCAATTTTTTTGTCATATAATAGATAGTACAATAGTTAGAATTTTAAAATCATTGTTGTTATTAATATCATTTCATTATAGAAATTTATGATTATGAATAATAATAGTAAAAAGGATTCTTAATAAGAGAGGCTTTTTTCAAGGGGATGGCATCCTACATGAAGAAGTCTGCAGGGTTTCGAGCTAGGGCATCCAAGCCCTATCTCGTGGGTGGTCATTGCTTGCTCGTGCATCGGAGGGAGGGCGGTGGGTGTTAGTGCATGGAGGGGAGGATTTTCTTTTGGGGTGGTGGGTGTTGGTGGAGGTGTGTCTGTGTTGCGCGCAACAGGGGCTCGGGGTTCATTGTAGGCTCATGGATAGCCTATGGGGAAGGGGGGTTGTGGTCTGATCTGCCCTTTGGTGGTGATCAGGGGGGATGGGTATTTGTTGCCTTGTAGGGGTGTGTGGATCCCTTGCTTATTTCCCTTTAGGGTGTGGGTTTACTATGAGGTACAATGTCTAGTATTGGCGGAGAGGCTTCAAAGGCAACTCTTGTCATGGATTTTCATGTTGTGGTGGGTTCAAAATCCCCATCCCAAAGTATCAAGAATTTGGATAATAATCTTTTTCTCTCAGATTCAGGGTTTGGTAGTGTTGGTGGCTCTCGGATTATGAAGATTAATGGCTTTCTGGAGAGATACAATGAGAGGCCGAGGTTGGTTATTCCTCTAGAGATGATAGCTAAAGATGTTGAATACTTTTCAAAACACTTTCTATATTGCAAGTTTTCAAGGATGAGGGTTTCTTTGCAGATTTTGGAAAACTGGGCTCAGAGGACTTGGGCACCAGAAGGGGAAATGGATATTATGTTGTTGACAAACAACTACTTCATGGTTACATTCAATTGCATGGAGGATCATAATAGGGTTTTTGAATAAGGCCCATATTTTTACAACCAGGTGAGGTTGTTCATCAAACCTTGGCATGTTGGGTTTAACCCTTTGAAGGATCTCCTGAATAGGGTCCCAATGTGGGTTTGTTTATCCCATTTTCTAGTGGAATCCTATTGCGGATGCTCGCTTCATTCCTTGGGAAGCCAGTTGGATCTTCAATGCAAACCTTGGGGAGAGGTAATGACTTTCGCTCGTATCTGTATTGAAATTGATCTTAGTAAGCCTTTTCCAGATGCTATAGATATGTGTGCGGGCTCTTATTCTTGGGTTCGGCATTTGGATTATGAGACTTTATTATTTCGGTGCCATCTGTGTCATGAGTATGGTAATTTGTAGTACAAGTGTCCTAGGTATAAACCGGTGGTGCGCCAACCTAAACAACTGACCCGTAACCTAGATGGGGTTGATAAAGGTAAATATTCCATGTCGAATGAGGTAGTGGGTGTTGATGGTTTTGTCTTAGTTAAGAGAAAGAACAAGAATCAAGTATAAAAGAGGTCCTTACAGGAGAGACAGGAGGAGGATACCTTTAATAGATTTGAAGCCTTGGATGACCTTAAGCAATAGGAGGTGAACCCAAGGTTAAATCCCTTTGGATCAAGGTGCATGAGGTTTGGTCCCTAATAGTGTGATTTGGGACTCTACCCTGGCTCTGCAAGTGGTTGGGAGTCAGCAAATGGAGATGGATCAGCTAGTAGTGGCTCAGTTGGGACCCATTTTTTGTGCTGAAGTGAAGTTGGCTCGGGGGGAGGGTTCTCCTACAACTCAGAAATTGCAACCTACTGGGGTCAAAAGTAATAAGATCTCCTTACACTTGGGTCTTCATTAGAAAGACATTAAGAAAGGAGTAACGAAGAAGAATTTGAAGGTTGGCAGAAAGAATGATCTGGATAAGATCAAATTGATGGGGGATAATTTGGTTTAGTTAGGGTCAGTAAAGACTCTAGATTCTCATTTTTACAATCCCCCGAAATGATTGTGTTATCATGGAATGTGAGGGGCCTGAAAAATGACCCTAGACAAAAGTCTTTTCATGAGTTGATAAGGAGTCATTCACCTAATGTCCTTTTCTTGGAGGAAACTAAACTTTCTATGGAAAGCATGATGGGTGTGGTGCCGAAGCTTTGGGGGAGAGGTGAGTGTTAGTGTATTGGGGTAGTTGGCTCCTTTGGAGGGGTGGCCTGCCTTTGGAACCCCTTGAGGATTATTCCTATTTGGTGGGTTTCTTCCAAATCTTCTTTATTCGGGGTTGCCTCTAGTCTTGAGACTAGGGAATATATCTTGTTTACTAACATTTATGCCCACACTGATCTTCAGAGTAAGCAGGTTTTATGGTCTCATATTTTTTTTATGCAAGGGTTGTTCCCTTTTCTTCCATGGATTATGGAAGGATATTTCAATGCCATCTTAGAGTTGAGTGATAAGAAGGGTGGTGTTGTGCATTTGGAACCTTCTTCTTTCCTTCTTTAGGATAGTATATCTTCATTGCATCTTGTTGACATTAAGCATGGTAATGGTCTGTTCACTTGGAACAATAGGAGGGTAGGGGAGTATTGGATTGTGGAGAGGTTGGATCGCTTTTTGGTTTCTAGTTTTTGGGTTGGTGGGGGGTGGTCCACATGTTCTGAGATTCTAGATTGGAGAAGGTCGGACCACTGGCCCATAAAGTTAGTGTCTTCTTTTGCTCAGGTTGCTCGCACTCCTTCATTCAAATTATATCTTATGTGGTTACAGGATCCTTCTTTGTAGGATCATGTTGTGGAGTTGTGGAGCAAAGGGAAGCCAACCTTTGGCACTGCTATGTACACTTTTTCCAAGCAGCTGCAATTTGTTAAGTTCTAGCTCAAACAATGGAACCACCAGTTTTTCAGGAATATTTTTCATGCTAAGATAGTTGCTCAACTAATGTTGAATGGTATTACCAGGGAAATAAGAGATCATGGTTTTTCTGAAGCCTTTCTTATGGAGGAAGACATGGAAGTCAAGGATTTAGAGGAATGGGAGCTTAGGGAGGAAATCTACTAGAAACACAGAGCTCGTATTGATTGGCTTCAAGAAGGGGAAAAGAATACTGTGTTCTTCTTCAGTTTAGTGAAAGCAAGAAGACATGGCAATTCCATTCCTGTTCTGGTCAATGATAGAGGTGAGTAGTGTTTATCCTTGCAGGAGATCTCTAGGGAGTCTTTATAGTATTTTCTATCCCTCCACTAATACATTTGGCCTAAAATTTTGATGGAGGTTTCCGACGGAGAAGGTATATTGTGAACAAATTTGATTTTTTTTTGAAAAAATGCTCACATTCGTCGGAATTCTGATGATAATTCAATATATGTTTTAAACAGAGAGAATTGACAATGAAATTTGTGTTTTTTTACAAAAAGTGCCCGCGTTTGTTGAAAATATGACAATCGCAAGCATTACTTAAAAAAATGACCAAGACATTTCAAATCATTTTCACAGCCTCTTCCCATTCTCACGTTGCCACCCCAGTAGCATACTCCTGCCCAGAGTAAGCATGAACTGTGAATCATTTTGACTAATTAATGCCAGCTCAAAGCATTCTTGGCTCACGGAATAGGGTTTGCAAAAATGGGAGCAATGTCAGCTCATGGAATTTAGGGCAGGTGTAAATCTTTGTCAACATCCTCCAGCCTATGCGAAAATGGGAGCAATGTTGGCTCATGGAATAGGGCATGCTCCTGAGCATGAATCATATATCGTATGAATCGATATCCTTTTTGGGGAATTTTTTTTTTTCAAAAAACAATTCATATGTTTTGTATTATGCTCCCACATTTTGCAAACATATCTACCAGGGAATTCACAACTACAACATCTAAAAATCTCCCTTAATGTTTTGATTGATGCCTAGACCCTATTCCAAGGTTCCAATCTCAAATGTGTACGAAGAGGGTGCTGGCAATGGTTAAGGATTTCATTTCTACACCTACCATGTGCATTTGCCTTAATTTTTCAAAAATATTTTCAACAAATCTACTTTTTGCATATCGTGCATTCCATGAGATGCCATTTTTGTGAGGAATTTTAGCAGTTTGAATTCCTTGTTGATGTCTTCACAGTATTGAAAGTTTCTAAAGTATTTTAAAAGGTCTATTTTGTGCAATCCTAGTGATCATTGTGTTCGACTAAAGACCAATAGGATTCATTCCCCTTCTTTCATTCATTAGTATCGGTCACCCATCTATTTTGCACCTACAGATATTGATGTTTTTGATTCTCCATTGGCCTAGGCACAGGTGTAAAGCTCTATCAACATCCCCTAGCCTGTGTGAAAATGGGAGCTTTGAAATGGCACACCGACTATTTGACATACTACCTCACAGAAATTGGAAGTTTTTGAACAAGGTATGAACATCTATCATAGGATAAATAATAGAAGAATTTTGTCACATGTTGTAGTTGCAATTGCTAGGGTACATGTTTTAAAGATGTTTTATATCATAGAATCAACATTCCAATGGCTATTTATTTTTTAAAATTTGGATATCGTATTCCTAATTGATGTCTATTTTCATGAAACTATTCCTTGAGGCAAGCAAACAAAGCCTGAAAAAACTACAAAAGGCTTAAACCATTATTCATAGACCCTACAAAATATCTTCATTACCAAACAAACCTATTCATACTTGAAAACATTATTCACACCTAAAACATTTTCCATGCCTAAGATATTAATCACAACATCAAATAATATGCATAGTATAAATAAACACTATTCATGTTTAAACTATTGTTCATAGATTGATTTAACCTCAAAAATTACTCTAGAAGATCTTGAGTCCAAAATTGTTGTTCTTTATACGAATTATGGGGTTTGAAATCTATTTCGTATGATTGTGTAATATCTCTTGTCCAATGATGACTGAAAAACAAGGAATGTTCATTGCCAAGTCTGCAAGAGTCCTCAAAAAATGGGTGTATGATGATGCAACCTCAAATTCCTCTTATTTCATATCTAAATCAAGTAAATGCCTCATTGAAAGTCATAAATACATGTTATCGGTAACTTATGTAAAATTACATGGACTATCACAATATTGTATCAAAATCAGACTTCACTAGATTATTGACATTTCGTCAAACATGTCATGCAACCTCTAAAAACATATTACAGCTACAAGCCCATTCAAATCTTATTATAAACCAGTTCTAATGCAATCATAGGATCTTTACATAGGCTGACTACCAAGAGATATGCTACTGATTTTTTGAAGACATTAGATAGTCACTAATTGAAGCATATATCTCAAAATTACAATGAAAGAAGAGGTCTGAAGAACCTGATTAAGCTATGCCCAAGTCTAGCAATGTAAACACCAACATTACTCATCCAAAATAAAGCCATGTTAGAGTTATGATCTTTAATACTTTCTCTTAGACAAGAGATAAAATTAAAAAACCTCATGATTACTACAATAAATTTATTTTCTTATTAAAAATATAAACAATTACATTAGGAATATATTCCACATAAAGAAAAGAAATGATGAAAATCATTTGTGTCTTAAATAATGAGATCAACAACTAAAAATGGGAAAATAATATCCTAATTATGACTCCCTAATTAGTATAAGATACTATTTCCAATATTATACTAAGGATAAATATTCAAAAGGTATAATAATTACACTACTAGATATATCACTCTCATGCCTTCCTTAATTTGATATAAGATCCCTCTATCCAAATATGAAGTCTCAAGGGAGTTGTATGTGTCAATTATTCAAGCTTCTTCTAAATCTATTCCAACCTCTTCTTCCAACACATGTCTTGATGATGGTTGAGGATCTTTAAAATTTGAAAATATGAATGAACATACTTATCTAGACATGATTTAAATACCACATTTAATTATACACATGGATTCAATGGATGTGATTTAGGATGTGTCCAATGAAGTGTGGAGGTTCATGAGAAATATACATTACATTTTTCTGAAGAAGATTTAGGTTTCTATCCTCCTCCTTTGTTGACATCTCCTTCCCCATTGTCTATTATATTTTTATCTTGCTATATGACATCGGTATCTTAATTACCTATTAGGGTCTCATTGTCATTCATGGTACTACGATTTCATGTGCAATCATACTTGGGAGGCAACGTAATAGCCTAGTTCTTCATGTCTCTACATTGTGGAGCAAGAATAATAGTTGTCAATTGTTCCTCTTTTTGAAGGATCCACTTTACCTTTGTTGATTTTTATCTTTTATAACTTGATATTCTTTTTGCATAGAATTGTCCTTAATCCAAATTCTCTCCTTGCTTGGACGTTTGTGTTCCTTGATTAGGACCTCTTTCATTGTTTTGTAGGCAAAGAAACAAAGACATCGACCTCTCCTCTCTACTTATACACAAAATGGCTAATTGAAACTACTTCATATACACAAAATATCTCCTTGCACTTATCGAACCTCAAAAATGTGACAACCTTGTTCAACAAGGGTTGATACTCTACAACACGATGCCTATCATTCATGAGATCATGGTGGTTGCTTTCATGCTAAATAAAAATATGATCATAACTTTTTGTAGTTCGCCACCATCATAATATCATTTTTCTATTGTTAACATTATACATCCTCATGCTACGTTGGCAATTCATCGTGCTCTTAAATTTATTGATGGGGTCATTCCTAGGTCAAATAGGTTTGAATATACCCTGAAGTGTGCAATATGGAAGGTTTTTATTCTTAATCTCTTGCCCATTTCTTAATTTAAAAGATGATATCTTTATTAAAAATCTCCTCTATTTTGGAGGTAGACATTTTTAGGAAAAGATGTCTTCCTCCCTCTTTAAAATGATCTCTTTAAACTTGTTGAAAAATATCTCTTTTACAACTATCTCTTCATTTCTTATAGCAATGAGGTATGTACAAGGATCTTTTTTCCTAGCTTGGAATGCATGCGTGTTTATTAAGGGTATCTCTTGGTGTTGAAGGTGCTTATCCTTGATCACTATCTACCTTAAGATATCAACCTAGAGGTATGTTGACATCTTAAGGGGAGGCATATGAGCTCTCCTTTTTGCTTGTGTTAATTCATTTATGTTATATCCTTAAACTAGAAGTGTTGTGTTACATAGCACCCCCTAGGGAATGGTTTTTTTTTTTTTGAGATTTGTTACTTGTAATAGCATGGATTAATGCTAGTGTGATCATTGTTGTTGTTTACAACTTTGCACGTGTTGGTTATTATTTTTGTTTGTGTTTTGTGTCACTACAACAACCATTTTGTAGTAGAGTTTTATTGTAGACCTAGAAGCCATATCTCTTCTCCTATGACAAAGTGTTCAAGTAGAATTGTTGGGACCAGGAGGTGCGGATCGACTAGATCCTCCACCTATCGGATGTAGACAAATTGAATGCTTTTTGGATTAGGATGGTACACAAAATCTACTATCAAAAGGTTGTCAAAAATTCTTGGGACTAGGAGGTGTGAACTGGCCTACTCTTTTGCTTTTCATGCCATCAAAATTTGAGTTTTATTGTCACCATTTACTTTGCCAAATTCTTCACACGTAACTCCTGAATCAATTTCCTATACACAAAATGACGAAAATAGGTTTGTTGATGGGGGCTTTCCTAGGTCAAACCTCGGGTTGTGAATTAACCTTGAAGTATAAGGTTTTCCTTTTGAGGGAAAGGATAGATCTAATCTAAAAATGCTTAAAATTGAACATGATACCTTGATGAATCTTTCTTGAATTCTCACACAAGGTTTTACAATGTCATGTAGACTATTGATCATGAATGTTGTGCTT
This sequence comes from Cryptomeria japonica, assembly GCF_030272615.1. NCBI lineage: Eukaryota > Viridiplantae > Streptophyta > Pinopsida > Cupressales > Cupressaceae > Cryptomeria > Cryptomeria japonica. The sequence continues at coordinate 844,386,558 of NC_081407.1, forward strand.
TAACTTGAATTCTCCTTAAATGCTTCATGAATGCTTGATTGCTTGTTCACTTGGAATTGAATTGATTTTATAATTAAGAGATCACTTGAATTATAGGTAGACCCCTTCAAATGACAGGGTAGGCTTCCTTTTATACCTAATCATAAATAAAGTATTTGAATTTTTTGTCACACGAGGCAAGAAATTAGGGGTCATATTTTGGGTCCCAATAATGAGTACCAGGGAACCTAAGGCGTCCTAGTCTTGTCAATTTAGGATGTGACATGGTAAAGTGGTCATCAATGTCTCAAGATCAGATGGACCTTAAATGATTGTCTCACTTACATATAATTTGATTGGGTGATAAACTTCACCATTCTACTCACAAGAATTTTATTAAGTCTCAAATATAGGGATCATAACTTATTAATGATGCAGTGAAATTCCTTCATGAAGGACTTCTAAAAGTATTTTTGGATGATTCTTTGTCAAGTGAAGAGAAAATAGAATTGATGCTTAATGGATTTAAGGAACATGCTTTCAAATTGGAAGCCAAAGTTTTGAAGGATGTAGAGAAGAAGGTGGAAGAGAAAAGACTAGAAGTTTTGGTGATTAGATGTGCAACAACACATATCCAACTACAAGAAAGAATAATTTTTTTTTTAGAAAAGTGTAAAGGATGTAGTGGAGGCATACATGTTTTAAAGGAAATGGCCTAAATATACTAAGGATATTAAGGGTCACATAGATATTATACCATCAAAAATTGTATAACTATCAAATACTATAGACATGAATAATGATGTATAAGGAAACGAAAGGCTTCAACTAGAAAACTTGTAGATACAACTAAATCCATTGACTAATCAGAAGAACAAAATTAAGAAATGGTTCGATCATCTAAGAGATGTTGTAGACTTGCAACTCACCAGCTACTTAGTTTTTGCGGGTAAGAATTTTTTTGTTTTGGTTATGGTTGTGGTGTTTGTAGGGAGACATTTACAAATTTATATCTATTTTCACTATTTAATGGTTTATGGGTTTTTAATGGTAATTTAATGTTATTTCATATTTTTGTATAGATACTTTATAATAGCCTATTATAGTGATTTATTCTATTATGGATAATGTTGTGGGTCAGACGACTTTGCCATCGGTGCATGAAAGCATTGCATGAGTTCTACTTTTAAAAATTACATGAAACATTTTTAATTTATTTGATTCAGTTTTATTTGAAAATTTTTTTATCAATGATGTTTTCTTTCTCCAAGAAGTGGATCTAGGATATTTCCATCAGATAATATGTAACATCTAATGACTAAATATTTTCTTTATGAATTCTTATTTTATTTAATTATCATCTAAGCGTGAATTATAATTTATATTTGTGTGGAAGCAGAAGATACAAGATGAAGAATCATGTGCAAGTAAATTTCATAAAAGAAAGCAAGCAAGCATTATCTTGAATGACATGAAAACAAGCTCATCAACTGCCTAGAAGAGAGAAACTAGAGAAAAGAATAAGAAAGTGTTAAAGGGTGATAAATACATAAAGAGTATGCAATACAAATAAACAATGTTTGGAGTGTGTGATGTGATGTTTTTAATTTATGTCCAGAGGGACTAACTGGTTTTGGAATTCCTGGGAAACCTATTGGACCACACTTGGAGGAAATCAATGTGTTCATGCAAGGGCCACCTTTTTACTATTATGAGAATTATTCTTTTGCACCAAAGGATATTTGGAAGACAATATCCAAAAATTTCTATAGTGTGGAACCAGAGTTGGTGGATTTGAAGTACTTTTCGGCTTCCAGAAGACCAAGAGGTTATGTACACAATCTCCCAATAGAAGGGAAATTTCAAGCATTACCTCTCCCCCCATGACTATTCAGGAAGCACTTCCTCAGACAAAGGAATATTGGCCTCCATGGGATCAAAGAAAAAAATTGAATTGCATAGACTGTAGACGATGTGGTGGTTTCCTTCATGAAAAACTCTGCACAATAATTAAAAATTCACCAAGGAAACTACAAGATAGTGAACAGAAATACATTCTTGAAAAGTGTGAAGAATGGAACTTGGTTTGGGTGGGGCCAGGTCAGGTGGCTCCTCTAGAGGTTGACGATATATAAATTATATTAGGATTTGAAAAACATCACACTCGTGGAACTTCATGTACGACTGATCGATTGTGTTGTTTGGGTAATGCATTCCAAATAAATACAGTTGCATACCATTTATATGTCTTGAAAGCATTTTATCCTGATGGCATTAAATTGAAGTACATTCTCTTCTATCTGGTATTGGTGGAGAAGAGGTTGCATTGCATCAACCTAGGATACATATTTCCACAGATACAACACAAGTTAAATGTATACCAGGTCGATGCAAAGCAACCTCTGCTCCAAAGATCACCATAAAATAGAGAAAGAACTTTAATATAATGCCATCAGCATAAAAGGCTTTAATCAAGACACATAAATGGTATGCAACTGTATCTATTTAGAATGTATTACCCAAACAGCGCAATTGATCAGTCGCACATGAAGTTCCACGAGTGTGATCTTTTTCAAATCCTAATATGATTTCTATCTCGTCAACCTTTAGAGGAGCCACCTAACCTGGCCCCACCCAAACCAAGATCCATTCTTCCCACTTTTCAAGAATGTATTTCTTTTCATTATCTTGCAATTTCCCTCGTGAATTTTCAATTATAGTGCAGAGTTCTTCACGAAGGACACCGCCACATCGTCTAGAGTCTATGCTTCAATATTTTTCTTTGATCCCATGGAGCCCAATAATCCTTTGTCTGAGGAAGTGCTTCCTGAATAGTCATGGGGGGAGAGGTAATGCTTGAAATCACCCTTCTATTGGGAGATTGTGAAAATAACCTCTTGGTCTTCTGGAAGCCAAAAAGTACTTCGATTCCACCAACTTTGGTTCCACAATATAGAAATTTTTGGATATTTCCTTCCAAATATCATTTGGTGCAAGAGCATCATTCTCATAATAGAAAAAGGGTGGTCCTTGCATGAACAAATTGATTTCCTCCAAGCCTAGCCCAATAGGTTTCCCAAGAACTCCAAAACTAGTTAGTCCCTCCGGACATAAATTAGAGACGTCACATCACACAATCTAGACATTATTTATTTGTATTGCATACTCTCTATTTATTTATCACCATTTAACACTTTCCTTTGATTGTCTCCAATTGCTCTCTTCTAGGCAGTCGATGAGCTTGTTTCCATGTCATTCAAGATAATGCCTACTTGCTTTCTTTTACGAAATTTACTTGTACACAAGTCTTCATCTTGTATCTTCTGCTTCCTCATAGATATAAATTATAATTCACACTTAGATGATAATTAAATAAAATAAGCATTTGTAAAGAAAATATTTAGTCATTCGATGTTACATATTATCTAATGGAAAGATCCTAGATCCAATTCTTTGAGAAAGGAAACATCATTGATAAAATTTTTTTCAAATAACACTAAATCAAATAAATAAAAAATGTTTCATGTAATTTTTAAAGGTAGAACTCATGCAATGCTTTCATGCATCGACGACAAAGCCATCTGACCCATAGCATCAGATACCATCAGAATTTCGATGACAACTAAAGAAACATCCAATAGAGATGTTGTATATCCGACATCACTTCCTTGTCAGACAGTCATTGAGGAGAAGACATAGCATCCGTCGGAATTTTGACTGTAATCCGTCAAAGTTTTTGGCCGAGGGAGCAAATATAGCTATCGTCAGAAGAGTTCATAATGTCGTCAAAATTATGACGCAAATGAAATTGTCAGGAATACCAATGATGATTTTTTGATGGTTAAATTAGTCAGAAGTCCGATGTGGTGTCATCGGACTTTCGACAATTAGCCATTGGAAATTAGGCCCAAATGTACTAGTGCTCTTTAGCGAGGATAATCAGGGGGAATCAAAAGAGGAGAATTAGGTTCTTTCTTGTATTCCTTCTCTAGTTACTAGGGAGATGAATGAGCAGCTTATGGGTCCTATTTTGCTAGAAGAACTTGAGAGGATTTTTTTTCCCATGAGGAAAGGAAAATCCCCTAGACCGGATGGGTTTTCGATTGAGTTCTTTCAAGATTTATGGGATATTATCAAATTGGACTTATTGGATGTGGTCCAAGACTCCCAGACGAATAAGCAGATGCTTTGATCTTTGAATGCAACTTTCATGGCACTAATCCCCAAGTGTGATGTGGCTGATCGGTTAGGCCAGTTCTACCCTATCTCTCTCTGTAACATGATCTATAAGATCATTTCTAAGTTGATAGCAGAAAGGTTGAAGAATTGGCTTGGAGATGTCATTTTAGAGGAGCAGAGTGAGTTCATGGAAGGTTGCCAAATCTTGGATGGTGTAGTCATTTCTACTGAGACCAATCATTCTATGACAGCTTCCAAGGAAAAAACTATGTTTATTAAGCTGGATATGGCTAAGGTTTATGATAGAGTTTATTGATCTTTTCTCTAGAAGATCCTTAGGGCTTTTGGCTTTGCTAATGAATGGATCCAATGGGTAATGAGTTGTGTTACGTCTACCTCCTTCTTTGTGCTAATTAATGGAGATCATACTGAGTTTTTTGGTGCATCTAGGGGTCTTCGCCAGGGGGACCCCGTCTCTCTGTACTTATTCATTCTTTTGGTTGAGGTTCTCAGGAGGTTGATTAAGCATAATGTGGGTTTGGGTATTATTCAAGGTTTGATTTGGGGTAATGACCTACATCCTCAGTCCCATTTATAGTTTGTTGATGACACGACCTTGATGGGATTAGCCCGGATCAGAGAAGCTATTAATCTGCGTAAAGTTTTGGATGTTTATCTTGCCGCTTCGAGCCGGTTGATCAATGAGGATAAATCTTCAATTCTCTTCTTCAAGACACCTGGAACTATTCAAGGGAGGATTGCTCATATCCTGAGATTCCAGGTTGGTTCTCTTCCCTTGACTTACCTGGGTATTCCTATCTCTACTGGTAATCCTCCTAGTGATTCATAGTAGGGTATCTTGGACAAATTTTGCATGAAGGTCATATTGGTGCCAAAAACCACAAATTGCAAAACCCAAAGACTTGCCAAATCCTCAGGCAGTCCAATCAGCCTTGGCCAACGAACAGGGATAGTCAAAGACTAAATCTCTCTACACTTTAGGCTCCACTAAACCTAGGTGGGTGTACCTCACACTCTCAAGCACAAAAGAGATTGTTTAAAGTAGATTTAAGCCTTTTAGAAAATTACAAACTAGAAAATTGTTGTTTGCAATTATGCTTTATCATGTGCTTTAAATAAATACCCTCGAAAAGAAATGATTGTGAATGTATATTGAAAATGAGATTCCTTTCAGGACCTAAAAGGCATATGCATAGATCAGTTCATATAGGATTTGGTAAGAATGTTTTTCTGTGAAGGACCTTCAGTGCCTATAGATCAAAACCTTAAAAAATCAATAACAGACCAGTGCCTCTATCCAGGGATATATATGACACTTTGTGGACAGAATATCTTATCAACTCAAGAGACAATTTCTCATTAACTATTAAGGTTGAGTGTGTGTTACACAGACAATAAGAACTCAGTCTTTCACTTAATGCAACAACATGTGATTCACATCATAGCAAATCTATACACAGATTTATCAAGAGGACAAAGATAATCATTAACATAAAAGTGTGCACAATATTTGGAAAAGAAACAATGAACCTTGTATATTCAACCTTTAGGAAATGATTGCATACATAAGATGCACTTGTAGATACTCCATTACAAATTGCTTGCACAAAATGGTACTTCTTCTTCCTACAGACTTCCCTAGTACAAATGACTTTTAGTCCTTACAGCAGCATGATGTTCTATGAAAATCCCCCATCCCTCTATAAAAATGACTCCCTTTAAATATATAAATCAGTAGGCACATATGAAAGGACACACCCTTTCAAACATAGGAGGGAGTTACAAACAGTTGCCTTCCCAAAGGAAAAACCCTTTGGTTTACAAAGATAATTACAAGAAAACCCTTAAATATTCATACTAATGATGCTTTAATAATGTATCTCTTTTCAATCTTTCACTTTGACAAAATTCCATTTCTGTTTATGCATTATTTGATATTCCTCATCATTAATCTTTGATGAAATATCGTGCACATAAATTAAACCAATCAATTTCATTGATAAATCATATACTACTCTTGATTAGGTTTTTCTTTTGAAGTATTAATAATATTTATTCCCTCATAAAACTCAAAGCACTTTACACTTGTAAATATTTATTCATAATACAATAATAATTTACGCTACTATAGACATTTGATTTTATGACCTAGGGCAAATAATAAGCATATGCAATATAAGTTTATTCTAATACACAACTGTTTTCATCATTTTACTTAAGGTAAAAAAGAACACTTCAAAATAAAATACATTTTCTCTTTTGATCCAAATATAATATTTTGATCTTTAAATCCATCATCCATATAATAAAACATAACACTTTCCCCGATATGTATTCAATTTAATGATTTATGGGTAAAAATATTAATGTAGAAATAAAGATAAATAATATATCAAAATAATATTAATTATGTAATACAATTTTCCTTTTGGCAAAACATATATACCTTTATAATTCCTCAAAGGAAAATAAAATATTATCATAATTATGTCAAATGCTATAAATGATATTTACTTTCCATAATGTTATTGCAAGTAAATAAAGATTGTTAGTGAGAAATACTCGCTCCTCAATATGTGCTTTTAGGAATAAATGTAAACTTTCATATGTGAACATCCTACACACTAAATAATGTAATCAATTTATTGATTTATCAAAAACTCATATTGCTAGGGATATTTAATAATTTGCTCCTAAAAATAAAATTCTAGGGCAAATGTTTACGTAAATAATAATCCCTAATATTCACATGATTTTCAAATATACTTTTCAAAAGTAACATGAACCATTTCAATTTCCCTTTGGAAATAATCACATTGGATAGATATTCCATCTTTGCAATAATATATTTTCACTTTTCAATTTGATTAGGAAATCATATCATCATAAAAGTGAATCAAACTCTTTGTAATTTACCCTAATGTATATTCAAATGATTACATAATGTAAAAAGGTGATATATAAAATAATATATTTCCATCTTGTATACCATAAGAATATATTTTTCACTTAATAGGGCAACTTCGATTCCCTTGGAAGTAGTTTTTTATGTGGGATGTACACTTGCAAGAAACCAATCAAACCATTATTATATGATATAACCATATCATCCCTTAATTATAGAATAGCACCAAGGAGATACATTGCCAAATGATTAACTTTACCCTAATAAATTATTCAATTTATTGATTTATGGTATCAATATTTATGAAAAAAAGATAATAAATATCAATAGGTACTTATACCTCAAAGCATCTATGTCATTTCCCTTTGACAAGATATATTCATTTATAATTATTCGAAAAGGTAACTAAAAAAATAAAAAAAATCTTACCAAAGTAATTTTGAAAGAAATAAAATCATTGTATTTTAAGAGATGATAAATAAAACATTATATCCAACTTAAGGAATAGTTCCTGTAAAATATATGCCAAGGAAGGAACAAATGTATCCTTCCTGCACACAAAAACAGAGTTAGTTTATTGATAAATCAAAATATTCACATTAGGGATAAAATTTAAAAACTTTAAAACATAATCCCCGTGTAAAAGAGGTTTCCCTAAAAGAAATAAATTTACATCATATATGGTAAACTTTTGAGGCAAAACTATTTCAAATGCTTCATCAAATAATATTAGTAATAAAATAAACCTTTAAGGGTAATAAAATAATTTCTCAAAATGTAATTATGTTAGTGAATAACATTGAGAAATAATTACTTAAGAAAGATTTAAAAGTAAAAATGATGTTTGATAATATTTTGAAGAAATAAAATCATTTTTACCTTTAATTATCAAATTAAAAAACAATTATCGAAACAATATACTTACCTCCTTAGTAGAATTAAAATAACATTACCTTAACCTCCTTGAAGTTCATTGGTGTAACTTTAAATTATCCAAGTAGCACGTTTTTAATTATGTCAATACCCGATGGGAAAAATAATCTTCTACTCCTTAACATTGAGATAACATAGTTTTAATTGTTTCGATCTCCTGATGAGAATAAAAATAAATGAAACATTAATGCTATGTCATCGGCATAACATTTCTCCATTCGGATAGGTATTTTTCAATTACCCCGATGCCTGATGAAAATAGGGTTAGGGAAATAGTGTTGGTTTTTAGATAGTAGGATTATCATTGAAGTCCACCCAAGGTATTTTAGATATAAATCTTGCACTACGGTTATAAATCTCCTATAAATGACATGCGACATTCTATAATTGCACCACTCCTTTACAAATTCTCCATCCAGAAACATAGTAATAATGGGATCGCTAGAAACAACCCTTTTATCCAAACAAACATCTGTGACATAATGCAAACCAAGGAGACCAGATTATTATCTAGGGCAACATCAAATAATTAATGAAGCTGTTGAACATCTTCTGTTGAAAATTTGGCATCTTCTTCCATTTCATTAATGTCTTCATCGCAACTTTTACAAATTAGGCCAGCTTCCAAACATTCTTTTTATAAATGCAACCATACACTGCCATCTTGATTTGGAATAGGAGCACTACATATGGGACAGACATCACATCGTTGACTGCACTCTCCAGAAAGAGATGCATGACCACAAGATATTAAGATATACTGAACAATACGCCCACAGCTCCTCAAGTCTTTGGTAGTATGATGCTCTTCCATTTTAACCTCACCGCATAGATCAATTGGATCGATATTTTCCAGGTGCTCTAGCTATAATATACTCATCCAGAACTATAGTGGTGCGAGTGTACATTTACTGGAACGTGGTATGACTATGGAGGTGCACCACTTGTTTCCCTTTATCAAGTGCACCTCAGATGATTTACTTATTAAAGTGTTGTTGCATTTGATTTATATCAAGACAGGGGAGCAACCGGCATAGATCCATTTCCATAGCGTGCAACATCCCTCACAGTTCAATAGCTAGAAGCAGCGGAGCAAATCCATTCATCACAGATTCTATTCCAGGGTCACCACCTTGCAAATATCTATATCAAATCCAGATCTGCTTAGACCCCATAGTGAATAGTATATTTATATAATATACTGGATACGCTCTCCCACCCGATCATTAGTTGCCCTCTATTATATTGGGGATTTATAATAGTCCATTCTGCATCTACAATAAATTGATATTTTATTGGATCTGACAACGGACCTTTGTGTTTTCTTTTGAAACTATTGTGGACAACATGAGTGCCCATAGGCGGGAATCCCTCATCGAGCGATCGGGGAAAGCCAAAAATATCTATGCCAATACTCGATGAGTTTCACCTTGCATCGTTAAAAGATGAGACAAATTTACTTTTGGAAATAAAACTCCTTGTTTGATTGAAAATGTGCCTCAAAAGATGCTTGTAGGTTTTTAAATCAATCTATTGAAATGATTCAAAAGGATATTGGCATTTTATTCAGTAGGATAAAATGATTTGAAATAAAATTGAAACCCCATAATACATAATAATTTTTTTTATTTTTTCGTGATACAAAACCTTTTCACCTCCCTCTGCATGCAACACAAACTCAAAATTGTGTTAGCATCATATAGTTTCATAACACAAATAAATTAAAAACTATAATATTAATTGGAGGACAAATATAATATTAACATTAAATATTTTCAATTAATTTAATACTTAAGAAAAATAATTATAACATATAAATAAAATGACTTTCATATAAAAATGTAAAATGCAAACATAGGGCTTCAAGACATAGTTCGTTCAGCATGATACTCCTACAAAAAGGAATTCGTTAGTCTTTTACTATGATCACTTGATAAATTTTTTGAAATTGTATACTACAAATTTGAATAAATTGCATTTGAATTTACTTTAGACAACATATCAATTAATCTCATATGAACCCAAAATTTAAAACGTAGGTCCTTAGATATACATGAGATACAAAGGAATAATTAATTTGACATGATAGTGCTGAGATGAAAAGGAATTATGGTTTGAAAAGCTATACCTGGCTTGATTCTGGAATTTGTGAAACATATACATACCTCGAGCTGACCTCTTGATGGATGCACCATACCTGGTATCTGAAAGTTAGAATTGAACGAAGCTACTTGATTATAGATGTTACACATGATTGAACATAGAAATCTTCTTTTCATCATGAATTTGGATCTTTAAAATTTTAAAATTTTAGGGTTCCAACAGGTCAAACATTGGACACACAGATGGTTACCCTTTGCTGGGAGATTTCAACTGATCCAGTTGGTGGTTCAGGATCTTCCAATTTATCGGTGTATGCTCCAAGTGGCCCCTAAGTGGTTCTTGAAGGGATTGGATTCTCTGGCAAGGCAATTCTTATGGGCAGGCAACTTGTCTTCCTACAAATGATGTCTTGGCAATTGGGACTTGGTGTGTAGCCTGAAGCAGTCGGGTGGGCTTGGCTTAAGGAAATCTATTTTATTTGGGGAGGCTTTGGATACCAAATTGTACTGGAGGTCATGTGTTGAAAAGGATTGAGGCTGGGCTAGGATTTTGGCCTACAAATATATGCAGAGGATCCCGAAGGAGGAAATCCCAAGATATCCACTTGAGGGAAAAGGCTCATTGATTTGGAGTACTCTCAAGAAATCGGCTTCTCTTATAAAGGAAGAACATTTTTGGATATGTAAGAGGGGGGAAGGGATTCTTTTTTGGTTCAACTCTTCGAATGGATGCCCCCTCATTGTTGATCAGTTTCCCAACCTTGGTAATCTTTGCCAGAGGTTCCTGGAGGTAGGGTGGTCTAGGGTGAGTGACTTTAAGGTTGTTTATAGGTGTGGGTGATTGGAGTTGGAGCGGTGGAAGGTTCCTAATGAATGGACGATTGCTAGTATGGATGAAAAGTGTGCTGAGATGCATGGCATTTTTGTGAGTAGACACAGTAGCTCCCTTAAGGGTAGGGATAGCCTTGCTTGGTCCTTGAATCCTAAGGGCGTCTTTACTATGGCTAGTGGGTACCAGGAGTTGTTGTCCTATATATTGGAGGGGAGGGAGGTGCATTGGTGGAAACATGTGTGGAATAATTTTTATTGGTCGAAGTGTAACTATTTTGCTTGGACTTTAGCTTTGAATATATGTCTAAATTGGGACAATATTCGCAAGTGAGGATTCCTTGGGCCTTCCATCTGTGTTTTGTGTGGTAATTGGGAGGAGGATTCCTCACACCTCTTCTTCAGATGCCCTTTCTCATAGCTAATTTGTCATTACTGGTGGGGGTGTGCAAGCATCCTTGTGTTCACGCAGATTCTTTGGTGGAGTTTTAGAGCAGTTTGGGAAAGCCTCCTATTTTGTCCTCTTTTCTCCAGACTGTCTGGCATATTGGGCCCATTTTTATATTGTGGGAGATCTGGCTAGAGAGGAATAGGAGAATCTTTAGGGAGGTCAAATTGTTAGTTCAGCAAGTGTGGAATACAATCATTGGTATGATATGGGAGATGGTGGAAGCTAAATGTGAGGTGAATTTTCCTTTGGATAGAGGTGAGGCTGATATTATGAGTAGGTTGGGTCTACAGGAGATGTCTCCCACCTCAGCTTGTGTTAGGAGAGGTAGACATACTATGAAGAAGGCTCAAAGGGTGGGAAGGTGGATTCCCCCTCAAGATGAGTCCATCAAGATTAACACTGATGACTCCTCTAGGGGTAATCTGGGCCCTGTTGGGATTGGTGGCATTGGTAGGGATAGTAGGGGGGAGGTGGTTTTCTTCTTTTTGGTGCATAAAGGGAAGAAGTCTAATAACTGTATGGAGGGATTAGCAATACTATATTCCCTGGAGCGTACCTTGGATTTGGGGTGGTGAAAGGTTATCTGCGAATCAGATTCACAAATTATTGTTAACTTGTTGATTGAGCAAAAGGTGAGTGCGATTCATTGGCACATGGAAGGAATCATTCACCAAATTCTTCAAATTAGTTTTATGATGGAGAAGGTGTCTTTAATCCACATTCCTCATGAATAGAATAGAGCACCTGATTGTTTGGCTAAGTAGACCTTGGAACATGATGATGATTGGAAAGTTGAAGGTTGGGAGCAACTCTCCCTGGATTACTGTCAGGACTTGCATAAGATATTTGCTGAGGATATGGATAGTTACGAAGCTAGTTGATCTTGGGTTGGGCTTGTGGTTCCCTTATGGGGCTTTGAGACTCTAGTTCTCTTTTTTAATTCTTGACTCTGATTTTCAATAAAGTTTTTACCCCTTTATTCAAAAAAATAAAAAAGGTTCTTAATAAGATATTAGCAAAATACAAAGAATATGTTCTAGGAGAATTAATATAGAAGGAGGCATGAATCATGATGAGAAGAGGATAGAGTTAAAACTTTGCACAAAATTCTTATTCATTTTTTGGGGAGAAAATTAGTAAGGGAAAAATAATTGCAAGCAGGAAATTGCTACACCAAGTTTTCAAAAGAACTTATAAAGGAAGTTTTGGTTGTTACTTCATTCCCTTCTCGAGAGTGAAAAATAGACTCTACCAATTCTTACCTTTGTTTTATGAATCTCATTTTTATAGTAATATACATACAAAGTTTCTTTTTAATGGGTTGCTAAAATTAATGAATTTCACTATGTGTAGACTCAATCATATTAACATTCATCTTCCATCCATATCTTTTATATGAATAACCTTTCTAAACAAAATTTGGATAAATAATCTAAGGTGTAGTTCAACCTTATTTTGTACACAGAGTTAGTATAGGTTTAGAGAAACTATAGTGGACATTTTTTAGAGAAGGTAAAGCTTACATGCATCTTGAATACCAACCAGAATGTAACTATATGGACATGTTGCATTATTCTGGAGATTTACATAGAGTTCTTTGTAAATTTCATATAGTGCATTTCATCCAATCATCCCATTTTATGCGATGAGATATAACCTGAGGCATTTTGTCATCATGCATAATTATATGGTCACATACATGAAATGTGTTTGTGAGACATTCATATTACCATTTAATGTACTATTTTCTTTCTTGATCGATGTTTAATGAACTATTTTTGTTAACATATATGTATCATTCCATGTGCTTTATGATTTCCTTATTTCCTAGATTATATATGTATTTGTGGTTTCTAAAGACTTACTGCCAAATCTATTTTGTGCATACCTTGCATTCATTGCATTCCATGTAGTGTCACTCCTCGACATACTTTCCTTTTGATGCGTTGATAGGCATTTATGGACTTGTTTACAACCATTTATGATACTCTTGGTAGATTTTTATTCCTTTGTTTATGTTTTTGATTATTCTGGTTTGATGAAAGATATATCATGTTGACATTTGATACATTATTTTTCTATGTGGATGATGATATACTAAGGATTATGGTGATGATTTGGATTTATGTCTAGTTATCTGTGCACATTCTTAATAAACATGTTCTGGCTTATATTTACTAATGATGATAATGTGCTAGGTGATAATCTTAGTTCATGTATATATTAGATATGATGATACTACTGATGATACTTTTTCTTTAATATGATTGCACTATTAGTGGACATGAAGGGATGATGTCTCACCACTCATTTATGAGCAGGGTTTGATGTTGCGATTCTCTTTCACCTATGTGTTTACTTCATGATTATATATATATATATATAATGCAGGATGCATGTACTAGACATTGAGTCCACCTGGTCTCACAAGTCAACGCATGTCTCTAGTCCCAATAGCAATTGATCAGAGAATGATATAAGGTCTTATAATATTATAAGCTGATGTGGTCAAGGTAGGGAGGTCCAATGAAGAATAGCTCCGCCTTGCAACCTAAAACATAAACAACATGAATGATAGAGGAATCAGTTGACACGACACAAGATATAACTAGTGAAAATAGAAAAAGATAAATCCTTATAATAATTTAATGAATTAGATATGCCCTTAGGCTTTACAGATGCTAGGCCATAGCCTTGATGACAAAAAAGATTCTAACAAAATAATTTCCTGATTCGGTAGATAATCTTCCTTCAAGTTTATCCTCTTCTTTATCTACTAATCCAAACCTCAATCTGTTGGACAAAAACACTTCAGTGCCTCTGAAATCTAAATATTTTATAAATCTTATCTTTCACGGATCTCCTCCCCTTTAAATAAATGCCTTTACTTCCCCTTTATACCATTCGCAAACCTCGACAACTCATTCAAGTCGGCCAAAATGCACTGGTTTATGATGAAACATGTAAACAAAAAAACGTCGGCCAAATCACCAAGAAAACCTCCAAAAATGCTTAGAACTTTGAGAGGACCTCCATGAACATTGCCCAAGTCCAAGACAACACTCCCATATGATCTGCAAGTCACTAAAGCTATCCACAACCCAATTCTTCTTTGCTCCACACACTGTAAGAATAATCGGTAAGAACACAACAACATTGGACCAATATCAGAATCGATATCTCATTGGAATCAAGTCCAAATGCCATGAATTTTGAATATGCTTAATTTAAGGATATCTAGATGCTAAATCCAGATCTGCAGCTTTAAATTCTCAAATATGAAGAAATACAACAATTTCCAAGGTCACCTCCTTAGTAATCAACAACTCCATGGTCAACTGCTCCAACCAGATGAATTTCCCAGATGCCTCTGCATCAGACTCTCAAGATTATTTGAAAAGTGAGTCACATCACTATGATCTACAACATGCCATAGTCAATGCTATCTTTTGAATTTGGCTGGGCGATCTATTCACAAGTACTTGCAATTGCCTCAACTTTGGTGGTCTGAATACAAGTTCCAATTGCCTCTCCTCGACAGTCTACTAGAATCCCTTGTAGCCTGCCTCAATCAGTGATATACTTAAGACAACATGCCAACTGCCTCAAGTTATTGCTTCTAGGTTCAGTGGTCTACTTGTAAGCCTTGTACTGCCTCAATGCTCAGTGATCTAAACAAGTCTTCAAGTTGCCTCAAGTTCTCTTCTTCCAACAGGTTCACTATGAGCTCTGATACATTCTGATGTAGTCAAGGTAGGGAGTTCCAATGAAGGAAAGCCCCACCTTGTAGCCTAAAACATAAACATCATGAATGATAGAGGAACCGGCAGAGTACACAACACAACAATCAAGATATAACTAGTGAAAACAGAAAAAGAGAAATATTTATAATAATTTAATTAATTACATAAGCCCTTTGGATTTACAGATGCTAGGCCACAACCTAGGATAACAAAAATGATTCTAACAACTTAATTTCCTAATCTGGTAGATCATCTACCTTCAACTCTGTCCTCTGCTTTGTCTGTTGATCCTGACCTCAGTCTACCAGACCAAAACACTTTAGCACCTTTGGAGTCTACATCTTTTCTAAATCTTATCTTTCGCAGATCTCCTCTCCTTTAAATCAATCTCTTTACTTCCCCTATATACCATTTGCAAGCCTTGACAACTTAATCAAGTCAGCCAAAATGCACCAGTTTATGATGAAACATGCAAACACAAACAAGTCGGCCAAATCACCAAGAACACCTCAAAAAATGCTTAGAACTTTAATCAGACCTACACAAACATCAACCAAGTCCAAGACAACACTCCCATGTGATCTACAAGACACGAAAATCATCTACGACACAATTCATCTTCGCCCCACACACTGTAAGAACAACTGGTAAGAACACACCAACACCAAACCAATACCGAAATTGATATCTCACCAGAATCAAATCCAAATGTCATGAATTCTGAATATGTTTAAGTCAAGTATCTCTAGATTCTAAATCCAAATCCATAGCTTTACATTCTCAAATATGAAGAAAAGCAACAATCTCTAAGGTCACCTCCTCAGTAATCAGCAACTCCACAGTCAACTGCTCCAGCCGGATGAATTTCTGGGATGCCCCTGCATCATAAGTTTAGTTGGTATCTTGTCAATTCTAGTGTTTTGGCTAGAGTTGACTTGTTTAGTGTTATGTGGTATTTTATTTTAATTATTATGTTCGTTTGATTTTATAAAGTTGTCATGATTAATTAATTAATAATTTTATATAGCTTTATTGTGTAATTAATAAATAATATTTATTGTGAATTTATTATAATATATTAATGATTATTTTATGAATTCTATTATTAGAGCATTTATGTTTATTTAGGAATTTAATTAATTATTATTTTATTTTATTTCATTTTTTGGGAGTTGAATTTAGTAATTATTATTTCATTATTTCTTTTTCTTTTTCTTTCAAAGGTGGAAGTGGAGTGATTTTTGAGTTTTGCATGGGAAATTTTCTAATTGAATTTTCATGGAGAAAGAAAGAAGATATTATTTTTTAGGTTTTTGAATGTATTTTTTCAGGGATTGTTCTTTTTATAATATTTTTAGGGAGATATTATTATTATTGTAGACGTATAAAAATGATCATATTCCTAAATGAATATTTAATGTTCATTTTATTCTCATTCCTCTATTTAGTTAAATCTAATTTAATTAAATCATCCACCTTCCTCTATTTAATTAAATATATTATTCAATTTATTTTATTTAAATTCACTTAAGCCTTTTATATCATTTAATTGAATAAATCATTTTATTTAATTAAATCCTTTCTCTCTACTTTTAATTAAATTTACATTTAATTAAATAAGTTCACCCCAAATAAATAAATCTAATTTATTTAATCCTCCACTTGCAATCATAATTGAAATAAAGTAATTTATTTTAATTAAATCAGATTATCCCTCGCCCACTTGCAAAATCCTACATCTCCCACTTGCCTCCTAAAGCATTCTTCTAGAACCCATCTAATCCTAATCAATTAGCCTAAATCCTTCAATTATCCCCTTTCCCTAAATTTGAGGATGTCACTTCTCAAATTTGGAGTAAATTCTTCTTCCAAAGGTATTAAAGCCTTTATGCCTTCAATAAGATAACTTTTTGAATACCCCCAAATTTTTAAGGACTCTTACAAATTTGTCCCCAAAGTATTTTAAACCATTAATGGTTAACTAATCCTTTATGGCATGGTTAGAGACCGTTTGCCTAACTCAACCCTTATCCAACCCAGGGGTCTCATTAAGCATTCATTTCTTTGACCATGGTTATCCCTTTAACTCTTGCACAAGAGTTTACCCTTTGGGTAAAAGCTTTATCCAATGGATAACCCTAACCTAACCTTAACCCTTATCTCCTAAGGGAACCATGAGGCCTTCTTAAGCATTTAAGGCTTCTTACCTCTCCTCTCAAGCAGTCTTATGTTGATAATTGTCACCATTTCATTGGTGAGAATTATAAACATGGATTGATTAACTTTCAATCCTGACCCTTGATAAGATCTTTCAATCCTAACCATCCATTGCCCTGTTTTTCCTATAAATAGAGCCCTCATCCCTCCATTTTATCATCCAATTCTTTAGCATCATACTTATACTCAATTTTAGCAAACATCTAGCATCTCTTTGTAATAGAAATAAATCTAATAATTATTTTGGATGCATTTCTACCATCTTAGATTAAATCATATCACTAGTATATCATGTTAGGATAGTATTTTTACTAATATTGTCATCTTATCATCTAATTTAGTTCATTTGTTAGAATCATGCATAGATAGGATGCATTCATACTAAATTTGATCTAAAGCATCCCTCATTCTTGCATTTGTCATCCCTAAGTTACTTTGCTCAATGATCTAAGAGCAAAGGCATTGGCTTGAGGGACCTTGTGAGATAGAGAACTATGGAACACCCCTTGGGAAGTTGAGCTATTTCTCATAGCTCCATAACTTGCACCAAGAGTCCCATGGGTGTGGAGGAAAGTCTTTGAATAAATTTTCAAAATTTCAGTTTCATTGAATCGCTTTTCCCGCATACATTTCTGGTGCCCACCGTGGAGCATAACCCCATTAATCAAATCGGTTTTTGAATATGACCAACTTTGCAGGTATGCAATAAATGAGAATCGACATGTAGGGAACATTTCATAGTGCATCTGGTCTTCTGTTTATCACATTGGCCTCATCTCTTAGCACATGGGAATCCTTCTTTAGCACATAGACTTTTTAATATTTCCTATAGCTTACAGCACCGTAATTTAACAGTTTAGCGTATCTGGAAAATAGTTCAGCACGTTGGGTATTTTTGATAGCACATTTAGGGCATTTTGTAGTGTATCCAGTGCATTCTGTAGCGCATCACAGACAGAAAGCAAGAAATAATTTGTAACAGAAACCTCAAATTAGACTTGTGGAAGTCCATGAAATCATATTTTTTGCTAACTGATTTTCTGTAGGTTACTAACAATTTGATTGCAGGTTTGGAGTCTAGTTTATTTATGCTGGGATTAAAGTAGTTTCAATTTTACTAAGTTTGCCAAGTTAGTTAAGATTATAATTTCTTTTATTCCTTGTTACACTAAAATTGAAATCACATTTCATTTTGGACACTTAAAAAGAACAACAACAAGAATCTTTCTTGCTTTCTTAGGAGAAAATTTTCATTTGGGGCATGTAAAAAGAACCAACAAAATTTTTATTTGCAAAAGAGCTTTAAAAAGAACCTCACCATCCTTTGGTGTTTAAAAGGATCAATTTTAAATTGTGCAAGGTAAAAGAACCTCACTTGTCAAGTTTTATTCAAAGTAAAAGAGGGAAATTCTTCCCCTTTGTCGATTTCTTTTGTTGACCAAAGTTAAAATCTTTGCTTTGTTGACCAGGTTTCTCTGCAATAGATTAGATAATCATTGATTTGAGGAAATAAAATGAACACCATATTTTTGTGGAGCAATATCTCCATATAGACTTTAACAAATCATTGCAATAAAAGGATAAAAAGAACACTTGTGTGCTTCGCTTTGAAAGTGGAAGGTATATGCTCTCCCCTTAAATTGGGTGATCAAAAATCCAAACCACTCTCATGCTTTCAGTGTTTTAAAAGCATTTTTAAATCCTTTAGCAGGCCATCCCTCTTGAGGAGCTAACAAACTCTTAAAGCCTTTCTTTGGTCGGTGTGAGGGGAATGATCTAAGTGGGGAACGACTTTGATGCCAAGTATTCCAACCCACTATAATCAAAAGTGGAAGGTAACGAAAGTCCTTTTCAACAGTTGTGTGCAGCGATTAGCCTTCCCCTAGCATCTTTACGATACATAAAGCCTTTTTTCTAAAGGTTGGGAAGCCTCCTGAGGGAGTTTATCATTGATAGACGAACAAGAAGCCTGATTATGAACCTTAGTGTTAGAAACTTTGAGCCGAGTCAGTATCCAGACATTTGTGATATCATAGTGCAAGGGTGGGGAAGAATTTGCCCCCAAGATTACTCACCATATATCTCCCAAGATAACTACTCAATTGTGGAGCAATTCACTTTGAGTTAATTTCTAGCAAAAGGCAAAAAAATGGGTGCCCCCTAGGGGGTGACAAGGTTGTTTGGGCTGACTGAGCATCGAGACTAGTGGGCTATGGTATTGTCAATGACCCTTGAATAAAAAGTCAGACTAATTTGTATTATCTGTATCAAAACCTGTTTAAATACTGGGGATTTAAACACATCCTCGTAGAATATACACTCTTTGTTTAGACTAAGCAAAATGGTTATCTCTTTTATGTTGTGTTTTCATGTTATACTTCAGAAAATCATCCATCATAGTTGAGAAAAAAATTCAAGAATCACAAAAAAAAAACACCAAGTCAAAACAACCAGGACAGTTTAGTGTGTAAGAGAAACATCTTAGCACTTTGAAAACATATTTTAGCGCATACAAGCTTCAACTTAGCGCATCAGTTCTGAATTGTAGCACATAAACAATCCCAACATTCAAACAGTTCAAACCTTAACGCTTGCTGAAAACATCCTAGCACATTGGAGCAATAGCTTAGCGCGTTGCAATCCAAAATTAGCCTGTTCAGGTCAAAAGATAGCGCATTGATAGAACATATTAGCGCATAACTTTCAAAACTAAATTAGAAGAAAATAGTCTGAATTACCGCGTCAAGAAGGCAGCTTAGTGTGTTGATATCATTCTCTAGCGCATTGGAGACATTTGATAGCGCATGGGTTTCTGGCTTAGCACATAGCCGAAACTAAGAAAACAGAGAGCAAAACATAAACTTTTTTGAAAATTCTAAAAACAATTTAGGAAGCCATCTTTCCTCACTTGGACTCCATCAAATAGAAATACAAAGTCAGAGTGTCAAAACTACTCCAGAAGCAAGATTTTCTTAGAACAAAGTTGTGAAAAGTCAAAAACTAGTCAAAGGATTAACACATCTTTCCTATCAGAATCAGGTAACACCATCAAACGTATCGAAAGGTCCTCCAATCAAACGGATTTTATTCCAAAAACATACTTGTTTCAAAATTCCAAGTTGTCAAATTGAGTTTCCATATCGGGAAAGCTCTTATTCCATAACATTTGATGCACTTTGTCATGAGGGGGCATCTAAACCTTCATTTGATAAAAGTAGACTTAATTTTCCAAGCAAGATATCTTAAATCCAAAACAAATAAAAGGAAACCATTGATCACCCATGCATAACTAATCCTCATATTCTGAGAAGAAAGAGTACCTGTCCCAACACTAAGTTAAGGAAACAACAACCTAGTTCTCAAAAACTTGCTAAACGGGATAGGTTTTTATACATCAATCACCAACTCTTCAAATCTCATCGAACATTTCTCTATCATATGCACTTATATCTTCAAAATAAAACAAATGAATTTGATGAAGAACCATGGAGGAGTAGAGCATTCTATCAAAAAGCAACATTTAGCCAAAGCTTAAGTCGCAGAGGAAAAATCAATCTGACTTTCTTCCTAGAAATTTGCATTACTTACAATGTACCTCGAGTAGAGACACCAACTCCTGAACAAAACACATAAGAGGAATTCATTCCATTCATCACAAAAAGTTTCTATCAGATGTCCGCTATCACTCTCTCTCAACAAAACAAACAAAGTGAAACACAACTAGAGTCCATTATGGGGGCAAAGATTCCCTTCGACTATCCAAATCTAAAAGATACGGAGATCACTGAAGAATGCCTCCAAGAATGTAAAGAAAGTGCCTCATTCCAAAGACTTATGGAAAGACTCATAGAGGTTGATAAAGAAAAATACCTACACATGCTTGCAAGCAAAGGAGTTAGAATTCCTGAAGACTTTGATTCAAACTCTTTTAGAACAAGGTCTCGACTCTATACTTATCAAGAATAGCAAAGAGAAGAGGACACATGTGACACTGAGAAGAACATACCTGAGCAAAACATACCTAAGCAAAAAATCCCTGAGAAAATATACCGCTACACATGCCATTCCAAACTAGAACAATGAGAGGGAAGAACTCTTCCCTTGGCAAACAAACACATCCTTGGTTTCTCTTACACAACAAATGCAAATGCAAAAAAATAACTGCAAGACATGCAACAAGGATCAATAGTACGATATTCCTTGAATGAAATTTGTCCTTATCCTTTTGACAGAAGGTTAAACATGGTACCTTTTCCCCCAAATTCAGACATTCCCAAATTTGACAAATATGATGGGAAAAGAGATCCACGTGATCATGCCTGAGAATTTTGTACCATGATCCTAGAATTTGCCCATGATGACACTTATTTAATGAGATTAGTCCCAAGAAGCTTCGAAGGGAAAACAATGGAATCGTTATCCAAAATCACACCTCTTGTCAGATCCTTTGATGAATTAGTCCACAAATTTATCACTCAGTATTCCTACAATATTCAACATGCAATCACCATGCTAGATGTCTACAATACTAAACAGAAGAACAATGAAACATTCATGGTGTTTCTTCAATGTTTTCTATGAATGGTCTCAAGATATCCTCGGGATGTGCCTGAATAAGAAAAGATGGAAATTTTCATTAACAATTTGAATAGCAAGATGAGTTACATACTCAAGCTCCAATGCATACCATCTTTTGCTAAATTGATTGAAAATGGCATCCAAGTAGAGGAGGCATGTGTAAAGAAAGGAACATTGAAATTTTTCAAAGAAGGAACAAATTCATCCAACTCTCATTACAATAACCAAAACAACAATAACTTAGACAAATCGAGGTTCTAGACTAGAAACAAAAATATTGGAAATGAAGGAGGAAACGAAGCTAATGATGTGAAGTCTAAACAACCAGTATTAGCTTTATTAGGAAATCCTCAGACTACCAAAAATCAAAAGGGTACTAGCACTTATGCACCAACTACCAATCAAGATCATCTTAACAAAAACAACACCAACAATGCCCAAAACAATAACGCCAATCAAGGACCTAATACAAACTCATGAGGTAACACCAAAAACTTTCCAAAATGCATCTACACACCATTAGGGAAATCATTGGAGTCCACATTCAGAGAACTCTTGGCAAGCAAAATTATCTCCTTACCAGTAATCAACAACTTTGAACCACAAATCAAACCACCTTGGTGGAATGACTCATACTTTTGTGATTTTCATAGAAACAAAGGACATCAAACAAATGATTGCATGAGGCTGAAAAACATTGTTCAAGACATGATTGATAGAGGCGATTTAACAGTCGATGGTCTCAAGACAAATGGTGACCATGGTGACTTCAAGAATCCTCTTCCAAACTACAACAAGAATGGAGCTTCGACCTCAAATGATACACATGGATCCTGTATCAATCACATATACAATAACACCATCAATCATATATCAACCGATGACAATCAAGTAAATGTCATTACAATCAAGGACAAACGTGAACATGAATCAATCAATGTAACCACCAGAGCTCAAAAATATGTCTTGAAGGGGCATACGTCAGCAGCAAACACCATACCCAAGATTCAATATGATCTGGTCAATCAACTACGCAAAAATCCTACTCAAATATCTATACTTGAGTTGCTGAAACTTTCACCAAAACACAAGGACATCTTGGAACAAGAACTATTGGAAACAAATGTACCCTAGGATCTGGATACTGACAAATTCCAAGCCATGGTGGCTCATATGATAGGGCCTCATAATCTCACCTTTTCTGAGAAGGATAATATTTTATTAAGGCATCCACACAATACTCCACTCCACATTGAAGTCTTGGTCTACAAACATCAAGTCAAAAGAGTATTAATAGATGGAGGAGTTGGACTCAATATCTGTACCTTCAAACTTATCCTTGCATTAGGCTTCTCTGGGCAGTCTATTGATCCATGCAAAAAGGTCACTATCAAAGCATATGATGATGAAGAAATATCATCCAAAGGAATAGTGGTATTGCCAATTCAAGTGGGACCACTACAAAAGGACACTGTGTGCCAAGTCTTAGACATAGACCTCACATATAATATCTGATTGGGTCGACCTTGGATGCATGAAATGCAAGCAGTACCTTCAACTTATCACCAGTGTGTTAATTTCCCCTACAATGGACAAGAGATTTCTATATCAGTAGATCATAACCCTTTTCAACATTGTAATGCTACAGGGGCAGCTCAAGATAGTTTGGTTCCACATAATAGAGAAAAACAACTTTCCTCAACACCAGATTTTCAGCAAGAAAAGCCTAAATCTTTATCTATGGATTTCAAGTAGAAAATGAAAATCAAAGAAAAGGGCATGGGAGAATACTCTTTGGAACCCTTGTGTTTAATCAACTTACCAGCATCACCTAAATCTCATGGGTTACCTTTAGCATCAACACATCAAATAACACAACCCGTCACCAAGTTTGATGGCAAGTTTATTCAACTAGGCACACTAGCACATGAATTAGAGTTAAAGGACATCATTAGTTGGCTATACAAAGATGAGGAAGAAGACAGAGAAGCTACTATGGAAGTAGCTATACCAACACAGCTGTATGGAAAAGGCTACCTGATCATGTAACAAATGGGATACACTCGCAAAGGACCTATTGGCAAGCGTCAGGAAGGTGTCAAAGACCTATTGGATCCTCCTTCCTAGTTTTATAAAGACAAAACAAGATTGGGCTATAAAAATACTCTAACCCTAAAGAAGACACCAAATAAATATCAAAAACCTTAGTGGAAGGCAAAGAAGAAAAACAAAGAGGATTCATGGCAGGAGGCACTATTTGAATCAGCAAAAACAATACGAAAGGAACATGAATACCAGGAAAAAGAGAAACAACACGAGGAGTCATCCATTGAAATAGAAGAAACACCTTGTACAGAAGTACATCATGTTCAGGAATCCATTTCAAACAAAGAAGAACCACCCCCTAACAACATCACTACTCCCCGAAGAGAGACAATATATGAGAAGATGCAAAGAGTAGAAGCGGGATCTGATATAGAATCAAAGAAGAGTGTCAGATTAGTATCAATCATCAAAAACTTGTTTTCACCCTACAACATACTAGTCCACAACACTGAACGAACCTGGGTTAATACCTCTTAGACTGATTCAAATGAATATGAATGGGGAAGTTGTTCCAATGTTACTAAAGATATTGTTGCGAATACCAGTCATACACCCCTTTTTCAAGAAGATCAAGGCATAGAGCCTGGACTACTTGAATTTGGTCCATAGAATATCTATGACGCCAATGAAAATAAGCACTAACATTACGAGCAAGTCTACATAGAAGATGATACCATCAAAGACCTCAACAAAATCATTAATTTATTTAATATCCTAGCCAACCTCGATGATACCTTCATTCTAACACTTACAATAGCTGAACTCGACCCACCCAATGACTCTTTACCACTTATCTTTCCTTACCTCGTAGAGTGGGATGAACCTGAAAATCATGACATACCAATTTTCCCAAATAATGATTCCATTATCCATTACTTGTGTACCCTCAACCCAAAAATAGACTCTACCAATGAACAAAGTAACGACATCTGCAACTAGAGGAGTGTCAAGTCTCCAATTACAAAAACAAAAGAAATAAAGGATCTATTGCTGAAAACTAGTCAATGGCAGCACTAGATCACAAAAAAGTAAAAATAAAGGACGCCTCCGCAAGTGCAAACCTTTTTGAGGCACCTAAAGATGGGAAACTTGACACTCTTCCTGAACATTATCAGCGATCACCTATATTGATTGAGCCCACTCAATCAATCAACATTGGTACAATAGAAGCAGCCAAAAACATACACCTAGCAAAATCTCTGAGAGAGGTAGAAAAACAAGTTTATCAAATTCTTTAAAGAAAAGCAAATCAATTTTGTGTGGTGATATGTAGATATACCCAGGATTGATCCACACTTAATCATGCATCACTTATCTATTACTCTGGGAGCCAAGCCAGTAAAGCAAAAATTGAGAAAGATGAATCCACATGTAGCACTCATGGTCAAAGCTGACCTAAAGAAACTATTAGACATTGGATTTATTCGACCTATCGACTATGCTGAATGGATTTCCAACATTGTGCCAATTTCAAAACCAGATGGCACTATCCGGATATGCACCGATTTTAGAGATGTCAACAAAGCCTATCCAAAGGATGACTTCCCTTTGCCCAGTATTGACATAATTGTAGACCTCACAGCAGGCCATGCAATGGTATCACTAATGGATGGTTTTTCTGGCTATAATCAAATCAAGATAGCTCCAGAGGATCAAGATAAAACAATGTTTACTTGTCCTTGGGAACATATTGCTAGAATGTCATGCCTTTTGGCTTAAAGAATGTTGGGGCAACTTATCAATGAGCAATGACAACAATCTTTCATGACATGATGCATTCCTTCATGGAGGACTATGTGGATGATATACTAGCTAATTCATTTACTCGAGTAGAAAATCTAGACATATTAGAGAAATTTGTTGAAAGATTGGAGAAATTTAAAGCCAGGCTCAACCCTAAGAAGTGTGTCTTCGGGGTTACATCGAGCAAGTTATTAGGCTACATTGTCTCAGAAAAAGGCATTGAACTAGATCCAACAAAGGTACAAGCCATCATGGAGATGCCACCACCTAAGAACATCAGTCAACTCAGATTTTTGCGAGGATGGCTCCAGTCAATCAGGTGATTCATCACCCAACTAGCAGATAAAGCCTACCTTTCAATCATTTGCTACATAAGAATGTACCATTCAGATGGGAAGCCAAATGTGCAAAATCATTCTACCAAATCAAGCAATATCTAATGAACCCACCAATTTTGGTACCACTAATAGCAGGCAAGTCACTTATTCTCTACATATCAACAACAAACATATCATTGGGGGAATTGTTAGCATAAGAAAATCAAGAAGGAAAAGAAAGAGATATCTATTACATCAGCAGAACTTTGAATGGGTATGAGCTCAATTATGCATTCATTAAGAAGGCTTGTTTAAAAGTGGTATTTTCTTCTCAAAAGTTTCGACACTACATGCTAGCTCACACAATCAAGCTAGTAGAAAAAATTAATCCTCTAAAGCACTTAATCAGCAAAGTAGCTCTCACAGGCAGATTGGCTAAATGGGTCATGATTCTCAACGAATTTGATATCCACTACACAGAGCGTCGAGCTGTCAAAGGATAAGTAATTGCAAATCAATTAATTGATGCACCACTACCAGATAAACAACCAAAAAAGATCAAATTTCCAGATAGGGATGTTCTTAATATTAACACCAAGCAATGGACCCTATACTTTGATCGTTCCTACACTCAACATGGCTCAGGTGCTAGCATTTTGTTCATCACTCCTGATGGACACACCATACCAAGATCATATAAACTTATGTTTCCATGCACAAATAACATTACTGAATATGAGCCACTAGTTATAGGGATCAAAATGGCCGTGGAATGGAGAATCACATAATTAAAAGTCTACGGAGATTCACAACTAGTTATCAATCAGATCAACAATCACTATCAGACGAAAGATGACAAGCTGCTACCATACAAATGAATGGTGGATGATTTCAAGTAGTATTTTGTACACATCACTTTCAAAAAACTACAAAGGTTGGACAACAGAGAATCCGATGCAATGGCTACTATCGCTTCACTGCTACAAATTCCTGAACAACAAAGTCATTACAAGTTTCTGGTCGAGCAACCGTTTTCCCCGGACTATGACAATTCCACATCCCATGTTATCTATGCCCTAACCAGTTCAGACTCTCCATTATATGGAACAATATATGACTATCTCAAAACCAATACCCTACCCATTGACCTATTTCAAAATAAAGAAACATAACATTATCCGACAAGCCATGCATTACACTCTGACTGCTGATACTCTTTACCATCAAGGTCTAGATGACACTCTTCTCCATTGCCTTGATCATAAAGAATCTGATTCTGCTTTACAAGAGCTTCATGAAGGTATCTGTGGCACACATTCAAGTGGTCCTACTCTTGCTAAAAAACTTCTAAGAATGGGATATTACTAGCTGACAATGGAAAAGGATTCTTATCATTTTACAAAGAAATGTCCTAAATGTCAATCCATGGAAATCTTATACATGCAGCAGCATAGGAATTGTAGCCATTCACAACATCCAGGCCTTTTTTCTAATGGGGACTGGACTTAGTAGCCAAAATACACCCTTCATCTTCAAATGGACACAAGTTCATTATCACTGCAACATAATACTTTACCAAATGGATTGAAGCAGTCCCCATGACCACAGTGACTGGAAAACAAATTGCCTCTTTCATTCTTAATTATCTGATCTACAGATATGGCATTCCAAGTTCCATCATCACAGATAATGGACAACCTTTCAAAAACCAGGATGTGCAGGAACTATGTGAATGATTCAAGATCCAACATCGTTTCCCTACACCTTACTACCGACAGGGGAATGGTCAAGTCAAGGCATCCAATAAAACAATATTAAAAATCCTCAAGAAAACAGTAATTGATGTAGGAAAAGATTGGCGCGTGCAACTCAATCCAACACTTTGGGCATACAGAACTAGAATCTGCACACCTATAGGAGCTACGCCATATTCATTGTTATATGTATTAGAATAAATTTACCCCTGGAGGTAGAAATCCCATCTCTCAGAGTATCTTTGAATGGCCTCATTCCAGATGAAGAGTATCAAGTAAACCGACTGCAAGAGCTAGAACTTCTAGATGAAAATTGACAACATACCTATACTCACCTCAAAGCATATCGCAATGCATGTGCCGAAGCTACAATCACAAGGTCATCCCTAGGATTTTTAAAAATGGTGATCTAGTACTCAAAGAAAATCCCAGACATCAACAGGATCAGGAAAAGAAAGTGAAATTTGAACCTAATTGGTTAGGTCCCTATGTCATCATATCAGCCTATGGATCAGGTGCCTATTAGCTAACAACTTCAGAAGGAGATGTGATTGATGAACCAACTAACAACATCCATTTGAAGAGATTCTATACTTGAGCAGTCTAATGCATAGAAAAGTTAGAAAATCAAAAACATCAAAAAATCAAAAAATACAAAAAAGTCAAAAAATTAGAAAAAGCAAACAAAAAAGTGCCATAAAAACAACTGGTGAAAACCTAGCAACAAGCGCTATTGTGAGAGGAAAACTCCTTTATCTATCTATACTAAAGAATTTTTATATCCACAATCCAGCACTATCGACCATCGCCCAACACTTTATCAAAATTACATTATCTAGTATATACTTCGCATAGTCACTATCCTAGTTTATTCAATAAATATTTCATCATATCCACCATGGCTTTGTAATCACTGTACATATCCATATCAGGAGGTAAATTTAGCTAGGGGCAACATTGATCAACATTCCATCCTAGGTCAAAACTTGCAGTAGACTAAGAGCATCATTTCCAGCAAACAAATCAACAATTAAGAGAACAAAACATTGATAAACTTAACAGATTCACAACACATGATGGATGATTTTATGAAGTATAAAATGTTTATATCTTGTATGAAGTTTTGACTATTTTTGCACTTAAATTATTTTTTGAACTATTGGATCTTCTAAAAAAATTCTCAATGATGCATCGAGCTAGAGAAAGTAATTCGAACTCTAATATTTTTTAGTTTTTTGTCTATGAGGTGATCACTTGTACTGTGCAAATACTTGTCTCGAGACGTGATTCAAAGCATATCATTGAAGACATGGTTCCACTTTTCGCATACAACTAGTTTAATCTTCTCTATTTATGCGCAAGCCACACTCAGCTCATCTTGGTTCAATTATATCTCGACGCTTGTGCCATCTTGCAAAATCAACAATCATGTAAATTTTTCTCAGGTCATTATGGTTCAATTATACCATTATGCTTGTATAAATTTTCAACATATCCCAAATTCTCAATGATGATAAACACAATGAAAAGCAACACCATGTGACTATAAAGGAATGACAAACGAAAGAATGAGGATGATCAATTAGTTGCATATCATTTTACAATTAGTTGCATATCATTTTACAAATAGTTGCACATCATTATCATTATCATACATCTCATTTTCAAGATACATCTCACATATCATGCATCATGCATCATCATATCATATCCATCAAATATCAAATCACATACATCTATCTAAGCATTGCAACATCATCATAGAATCATCAAGATCGTATATAAAGCATCATTCATCAAACACATCACATGTGGATCAAATAAAATGGTGTTGTATATATATCTAAAAAATGATCAAGTACACAAAAAATGTCACGTCTATCCCAAAATACAACAAATGATCAAAATACAATAGAGATAAGGTCTCTCAGGTAAGACTATCTCCTAAGGGTGATGGTCTCATGGCAGATGTCCGAGCACTTGGATCTCTAGGTGGATCATGTCGAGGTGGCCAAGTCACACCCCTACTCTCTGTCCCTGACTGACTCTGAGATGACTGACTAGCATTAAAGCTAAGGGCCTTCTGCTCTCTAGGGACTAGGTCCTCATACAACCGCCTATAGTACTCGATTGCCATAGTAGTGTGTCGTATCTCCCTCAGTGTGTCTCTCATCGGGGCACCTATTGTCGCTCTTTGTAGTCTCTCTGCAAGCTCCTCTGCTCGACCCCAACACTCTCTCTCCATATCCCGCTTTGCAGTAAGCTGTGTAATCTGATGTTGATGTGCCAATAACTGTGTCTGCAGATGCTACATGAACAACTGTAAGGATATAATCTGAGTATCCTCTCAATGAGTGGGAATCTAAATCTGGAGGGGTACCTATGTCATGGTACGCCGTGTCCCTCTCCCTGTCCTCGGCAATGGTGGGGGAAGCACATCTAACCTCCTCCTCTATGTAGGTCATTTGAAATCATCTATCCCTCCCATAGCTACTGTCACCTCCCCTACTCGCCCACCACCCCTGACTCCAATCACCAAACCTCCCTTGCCTCTATCCTCCATGGCCCACCCCACTACTCTCTCAACCCATATCCCTCTATCCCCACCAACTCCACCTCCATCTCCTCTCCTCCCCTGATCTCCTCTCCCTCTATCTCCACGCCAACCTCGGCCACCTCCTCCACCATCTCCATCGTCACCTCCTCCACCATCCCCACCTCCCTCATCAAACTCCTCTCCCTCCTCTCTCTATCTCCCTAACCTCTCGGGCTGCTCATCCTCATCGTCATCAAAATAAGGAATCATCTCCGCTAGATCAGATATCCTAGCCACTGCATGAACCACAAAGAGCACTGAGAACTCCTTGGTCATGCCTACATCCACTACCCCATAGGTATAGTACCATATCTGGCCAGCTAGGTGCATGTACTCCTCAACCATCGCATCACTATCAATGGTTGGGCCCCACTCTGGCACATCCTACCTCTGTCGAGCATATAAGCACGCTCCTTGTGGTATCCCCTGCTATTGTCCATACTTCCACTGAACTCGGCTATGCAGGAATCTCTCAATTAAAAAGGGCATTCCCCCTATCAAAAATCAGGACATATAGACATAGGGCATCTCCATCCCATCCTCCTCCCACAACTCGCACTCCATATATGGTCTCTAGAGAACCATATTGATATCATCAAGCACTCTCCTCCAATGCTCTAGTTTACCCAGCTTACGCTGGACAACTATCCCTGTATATCCATATGAATAGGCCCATCCAACTGGCCTATCCCTGTTTGCAAGTGGCCTTGTTGCAAGAATTTGCTCCCACCCCATACCTGTAGCAACATAACCCCAGCTGATAGACTCCAATACCCCAAGTATACCACCTAATTCAAGTCCTTGTATAAGTGGGCCAACATAGCCGACCCCCATGCAAATCGGCGACCCTATGTCACCATGTCCTCCAAGACCAACCCCCGTCCCACTTCTAGTACCTTTGACCTACGATCGGGACACAAGAAGCCACCTACAAAACCTACCAGTACTGATGGCAGTGGGGCATAATCCAAATCAATGAACTCCTACCATAGGATCTCATATCCATAAATATGCTCATCATACAAAATCCAGCAAAGAACCTTTGTCCCGCCCTCCTCAATCTGCTCATATGGCAAAAGTGCACCTACCACAGGAATCCGCAAAATCTGATAACAATCCTCTGGTGTCATTGTAATCTCACCTATCGCCAAATGAAAGGTGTTGGTGTTGCTATGTCACCTCTCTGCCAAAGTTGTCAATAAACCTTGGTTAATGATATACCGAGGCATCTCTAACAAAGAGGATAGTCCACATCTTTCAATGATGTCTCTGCCTGCCTGTGTCAATCGTGGAGTCAAAGATCACGGTCTCAGAAATCGCTCTCGCTACTACATAACCCCAAGCCACTCTTGTCACAAGCAAAACATGTCCAATATCAGTTCCACCATCATATCAAAACTCCATATCAAAACATCATTTCACATCAACTTGAAACATTGAAAAACAAATCAAGTTTCACATCATATCTAATCCATATCAACATCAAATCATATCAACTTGAAACAATGCAAATCAAATCAAGTTATCTATCAAATCCATATAAACTTGAAGAATAACTCAAGTTTCACATCCATATCAAACCTGAAAAACAACTCAAGTTTCATATCCATATCAACTTGAAAAATAACTCAAGTTTCACATCCATATCAACATCAGCTCAACATCAACTTGAAACACTAAAAATCAAATCAAGTTCATATCAAACATCCATATCAATATTCACATAATATCAAATCCATATCAACATCAACTTGAAACATTTAAAATCAAATCAAGTTCATATCAAACATCCATATCAAAAATCCATATGATAATGCCATATCGGGATTCATATTAGATAAATTATCAAAACAACACATAGCAGGCATGCAAATTTACTATCACACCCATCCCAAAAAAATTGGCAGACACCTACCTATCTTCATTCATCTCAAAATCCCTCACAAAAATCTATTTTCTCCAACATTTTCTGCCTATGCACTAAAAACTTTTATCTATGCGCTAAGCTGCTAGCTGTGTGCTACCCCAAATCCATCATGTGCTACCAAATTCATCCTATGCACTATCTTGTTCTAGCCTTATGCCACCTAAATCACCCTATGTGCTAAACTTCATCTATGCGCTAACCTAATCTACCCCTGCATTGCCGAATTTACCCTGAGCTCTAGGTTGCACCTACGCGCTATCCTATTCTACCCATGCGAACTCCTCTTGATCCTATGCGCTACCCTTTTACCCCTGTGTACTAGCCTGTTAACCTGCTGTGCTAAAATTCCTAGATGTGCTATCCTAAACTACATATGTGCTACCCAACCCAACCCAAACGCTACCCTAGCTTTTAAACGTCAACGCGCTATCCTTTTTATCGTATGTGCTAGGGTACAGACCCTATGTGCTAAACTGTTAAAATCCATGGTAAAAAATTAAAAAATGTAACTAAAAATGACAAAACAAAAAACACAAAGGGGAAAAAATCGATGACTTACCGGTGATCCATATGTGGCAGGCCTCCGATACTGCCAAATGTGCTCGAATTGATGAGAAGCATAGGGAACCGACATTTTGTCTTTCTCTCCAAAGGTCACTTTCTCCAAAGTCAACAAGCACAAATGATACAAATAAAACGACTTTTTACCTTTTTATAGGGTAAATGGAAATTAGGGTTATGTGGTAGAACATGTAAATTGCTCATGGTCTCGCTTTTTAATCCTAACAAACATGATTATCAGGAGATGAATCAAATTAACGCATTCAACATAGACAAAATTTTAAAATGCAATAAAATTTATCAACAATTATCAAAATCACATCATTTTTTAAAATTTTTTTTGATTCATCTCCCGAGGGGGCATTATCAACATCATTTATTAAATATAGGGCATGACATGAATATCTCGATACACGACATCACACTGATCATGATAAAATTTTGAAGACACGACAATTTTCTTTGAACCAACATGCGCACACACGTTACTTCAAAGGGGCAAAATGTAGATGTATATAAATGACCATATTCCTAAATGAATATTTAATGTTCATTTTATTCTCATTCCTTCATTTAGTTATACCAAATTTAATTAAATCATCCACATTCCTCTATTTAATTAAATAAATTATTCAATTTACTTATTTAAATTCACTCAAGCCTTTTATATCATTTAATTGAATAAATTATTTTATTTAATTAAATCATTTCTCTCTACTTTTAATTAAATTTACATTTAATTAAATAAGTTCACCCCAAATAAATAAATCTAATTTATTTAATCCTCCACTTGCAACCATAATTGAAATAAAGAAATTTATTTTAATTAAATCATATTATCCCTCACCATTTGCAAAATCCTACATCTCCCACTTGCCTCTTAAAGCATTCTTCTAGAACCCATCTAATCCTAATCAATTAGCCTAAATCCTTCAATTATCTCCTTTCCCTAAATTTGAGCATGTCACTTGTAAAATTTGGAGTAAAGTCTTCCAAAGGCATTAAAGCCTTTATGCCTTGAACCAGATAACTTGTTGAATACCCCCAAATTTGGAAGGACTCTTACAAATTTGTCCCCAAAGTCTTTTAAACCATTAATGGCTAACCGATCTTTTATGGCATGGTTAGAGACTTTTTGCCTAACTCAACCCTCATCTAACCTAGGGGTCTCACCAAGCATTCATTGCTTTGACCATGGTTATCCCTTTAACCCTTGCACAAACTTTTACACTTTGGGTAAAAGCTTTATCCAATGGATAACCCTAACCTAACCTTAACCCTTATTTCCTAAGGTAATCATGAGGTCTTTTCAAGCATTTAATGCTTCTTACCTCTCCTCTCAACCAGTCTTATGTTGACAATTGTCACCATTTCATTAGTGAGAATTGTAAACATGAATTGATTAACTTTCATTCTTGACCCTTGATAAGATCCTTCAATCCTAACCATCCATTGCCCTATTTTTCCTATAAATAGAGCCCCCATCCCTCCATTTTATCATCCAAGTCTTTAGCATCATACTTATACTCAATTTTAGCAAACATCTAGCCTCTCTTTGCAATAGAAATAAATCTAATAATAATTTTAGATGCATTTCTATCATCTTAGATTAAATCATATCACTAGTATATCATGTTAGGATAGTATTTTTACTAATCTTGTCATCTTATCATCTATTTTAGTTCATTTGTTAGAATCATGCATAGATAGGATGCATTCATACTAAATTTGATCTAAAGCATCCCTCATTCTTGCATTTGTCATCCCTAAGTTACTTTGCTCAGTGATCTGAGAGCAAAGGCATTGGCTTGAGAGACCTTGTGAGATAGTCCCATGGGTGTGTGGGAAAGTCTTCGAATAAATTTTAACAATTTCAGTTTCATTGAACCGCTTTTCCCACATACAATTATTAAATTGTTATTGTTGAAATTTTTGTAGGAAGAGGATACAGTATAATTTTTGGAGATTTTGGGAACTTTGTGGTTTTCGGGAGGAAATTTTGTTCATGGTTCGTGAATAATTTTTATGTCTGTGCATGCTTTGGGTGATTGTGGATTTTTTTTTTGAATCTACATTGTTTATGTGTGTTTGTTGAGGGAGCTTGTTCGAGCAGTGGATTGTTGGCTTTCCAAATTTGTTGTGTGCATTATCTTTCTTTCAATCTTCTTGTCCATTCATTTTTACTCTAATGTTGGTTGTTTCTAATTTCTATTTTATTTATTTAATTAAGTTTTGAAAGGGAAAGATTGGTTTCTATGTTCCTTAAAGGATGTTTTGGTTTATTCTAGAAATTTGGTATTTTTCATTTCTTCCATACTTGTAAATTTGGTGAAAAGGATTTTGATTTTGATTATGTTTGGGAATATATTATGCTCGAATTATTTGGAGATTGTGTTTCCATTTTTTGTTTGTTGAAATGTGATTTTGAGATGGAAATTCTCTTTTCTCATATCTAGCTGGAGTTAGAATTTGTGTTTAATTCTTTTCCGAGTTAATCATTAATTTATATTTTATTTTTTAGGGTCTCTATTTTAAATGCACTAAAATAGACAATGAATGCACTAGTTTAATTATCGTATGTGCCAAACTAGTTAACATATGCTCCAGTCTGTGCATTATATGCACTGTATTGGGTAATGAATGTTGTCATTTATTTTAATGTATGCACTAGTCTAGGTTGCAAAAGTGCTTAAGTAATCTATGAATGCACTGAAAGAATTGGTATATGCGCCAAAAGATTAGAAAAAAGTGCTATTTGATGTTTTTAATATTCTCGTTTGATTTTTGATATTTATAGGTCAGTTTTTGTCAAACTAGAGGCTTGTGTTGGGTTGGTACTTTTCTATGATGAATTTTCTATTGTTGGTTAATTAAATTTTGAGGAATTTTATGTATACATGAATTACTAGTTTTATGTTCTTGATGTTTCATGGGATGTACATACTATTGAAATAATGTGATAATGGTCATGGATTGTTGAGATTCAAAATCAGGTATAGTATTTATATTATGGTGTACCATGTAATGTTCACAAGTTCTTTATATTTGTGTTTTCAATTTAGTTTCCAAGAACATGATAACGGGGTTGGCTTCCAAGTGAACTCTAGGGCCCATAAGTGGCTGCCAGGAGATCTCATTGGAGGTTGTTTAAAACAAGTGATAATCATAATGAATTAATTTAGGGTCTAGGTAGTTCTCACATTAACAATATAATTATGGTGCCCCACTCATGGTCAAGAGTGCTAGTTCAGGCTCAGAATGATATTGGGAAGGCCTATTTGGGATGATTGTACTCCCTTATCTTCGTGAAAGGTTGAGTTGGTTCTGCATGGGCATCAATTGGGCATCGAGGTCTAGTGAGAAACTATTAGGATAACCCTTTCTAATGGCATGTGATTAAACTCTTCTATACATGTGTCCTATAAACTCATTTCTCAGACTTTGTGGAAGCCTCTGGTGAGCCCATGTAATATGGTAAGTCTTTGCTTTATATTTAAGTGTACATTTTATATTTCCTTGGATGTTAGGTGTCAGCCTAGGTTTAGAGTGTGTGTGCTATCTTATGTCATTCTCTAGAATATGAGGGGTGGATCTTTTGGTTCTACATGGTTGGGTAGTTGGATGCCTTCTTCCATTGGCATTTTATTCATTTGATGTTCATGTGCATGATCGAGAATTATCCTACATTTCTTCAGTTCATGTACTATGGATTCTCGGAGAAGATGTTATTTATTCTTTATGTTCAAGAAATATCACTATAAGATTTAAGTTTTTATATTATTAATGTAGCTAGAATGTTAAGGTTTCCTATCAGAAGTAGATAATGTATATTTTAATGTTAAATTGTGTGATTCTTTGTGTATGAAAAAGTATCATCTATATTTTAGAGGAGTATGTAATATCTTGTATGATAGGATCATTGTCATGGAAATGTTTGGATATTGGTGTATTTAAACAAATTTATTGGATTAGAAATATTTGATATATTATAATTCATGGTTAAGTATTCAATTGGATAGATTTTTATTTCCTATGTTTATGTTATGAAATGGGTAGTAGAATAAGAAAAGACATTTATGAAGTATTTTTAAGCAATGTTGTACATATCTTGGTTATGGTTGTATATAAGTAATGTCATTGAGTTACTCTAGGGAATGAAATTTAGATATTTTAATTATATCTAGTTGTGTACTTAAGCTCATGCTAACATGTTTACCTAATGTTTATGTTTATCTTTAGTTTTATGTGTTGTTATAATCTTAAAAAAAATCTATATTTTCTAGTTAGTTGGTTAGTTTCTCTAGGGTAATCTTGGCAGGCATCAGAACACATTTTAAACACTAGGCTCTTTATACATACTAGTAGAATAATTTGAGTTAAACTTTTAAGTTATATTTCCTAGTAAAATCCCTTGTAGTAGATTATCTTATATTTTATCTTATAGTTGTTTATGTGTCTTATGTAGACAAGATTCCTCTTAGCAGTAGAGGTCATGGGTGAGGTAACTATATGGGTACTCGATGGAACCCTCATCCCAAGGTTTCTGAAGAGGCTTGTCAGAAGGAACAACAACATGATCATCGGGAGGAGGAAGCTCGAGGTGAGAACCAACTAGGCAATGATGAAGTCCCCTTACTTGTAGAGAAAGCTTCCGATATGAGTATGACCAAGGAAGTTCGATAGGTAACTCATAGCAGTCAGACTCTTTCAATACATCATAGTACATAGCCATAATATAATTCCCTTATAATATAGGGCATAAAATATCTTCTATTAGATCTATGACCTAATGATTAATTGTTAGGATTTATAATGAAAAAGTTATACATAAAATGTCTTTTTTTCAACTATCAAGAATTCTAGAAGAGCTTATACAACACACAAAATGCACTAGTAGGAAAAAATGAGTATTCCTTAACTATTACTCTAAAAAATGGTGCACTTAAACACTTGTATTTTTTCAATCATATAAAATGCATTAACACATTTTTTATTATTGCATGGTTGAGACACAATTTTCCTTACACTAACTTTCATTCATAATTGTGTTGAATATGGAGCAACCCCCCCTTCATGAAGGACTAATTAAGACTATTTATAAATTTTAGTTGTTGCAAATTCCGCAACCTACCCCTATTAGCACTAGCTCTATAAAAATAGATCTAATCACTAGAAAATATCATGACTTCAACAAAAAATATTTAGTAAAAGGAATGGTAATAATTCTTATCCTAATTGGGAGGGGATATCTAAAATTATAACCAACATAGTATCCTTCTATGTCATCCTTCTAAAAGTTTCTCTAGAGGAGATGAAAACCTAAATGCCTAAGATCCATATAAGAGAGAAGGATGATGAGAAATATGTGGAGAAAAGAGTAGGACTTTAGGATAAAACTAAAAATTATAGTAGCTCTAGTAGTCATAGATTGGCTATAATTGCAATGGCATCTTATTATACTAAAGTAAAAGTAAACAAAGGTAAATAGATAGAAGAATCTTCCCTATATTATGATGGGGAAATCCATGAAGATACATACCCTTTTCATTTTGATGATGAGGTTGTAGAAGTTGGTGAGGATGATCATAAAGGGGAGTACACTAAGGAGGAAGATGAAGATTATGTGGAAGTGGAAGATTGTAATAATGGAAAGAATAATATTGAAGAAGAGAAAAAAGAAGAATGTAATAAGTATAATAATGATGATAGAGAGATTGTTGAAAATTAGGATACTAGCTATCATTGAGAAGGAGAGAATGATAATACTAAACCAAGGGTCAATATGGACATTATCTCTCTAAAAATATAGTTGTTCAGGTTTATACTTCTATGCCAAAGCTTGATGAGAGACTACAGTAGACACACCATGTGAAAAGTACAACAAGTTTGAATAAGGCCTAAATGATACAATTTTCATCACAAATGATATGATGGATAAATTTGTCATGGGAGTTGTTCCAGGTAGTTTAAAAAATAGCTTAAGGAATGGGACAAGAATATATGACAAGAAAATAATAAGGATCACAAATAAAAAAAGAGACTTGGGAGGAATCCCCAAATTCCTTTACTAGCAACTAGAACCTAATAAAATATTTTTTTTCTCTTATGCCATAGCTCTTCTTTTGTTGTTTCGACTATAGTGTTGTTTATGATACCGATAGTAATGGCCCACATGCTAGTCTAATTTTATGAATTGTTCTCTTGTTAAATATTGTTATTTATGTTTTAGTCTAAACTATTTATAGTCTTATTTTCTATTTAGTTGTGAGCATTGTTTGGGTCATTGGTTTTTGATGGATCTTTCACTATAACATGCGAGAAAGGTCCTTACCTACTTAATCAATTAAAAAATAACGCTTAATGGATAGGGATAACTAATGTTATACATAGATGATAGGTGGAAGTAAATAGTGAGAGGAGTGCAACTGAAATTGGACTAGATAAGTGGAAATTGTATACAAAATACATGAGTACATATTTAATTCATATTTTAACTAGATAATTGGTTATTGTGTGCAATTGACATGGGAATATAAGTCATTAACACAATTAAGTGACCTTATCCTAAATAGTTTTTTATTAGGGATAAAATGGATTTTTGGGAGACTTGAAACCCATTACAACAAGTTTCGAAGGGACTCGAAACCCTTTGGAATAAATGGGAATCTAGAACCCACAAGGAAAATGCTACAAAAAGATACAAACAAAGAGTAACAACAACCAACCATCAACCAAACATCAACAAGGAATCTAAGAATAAACAAATCCAACCACTAGGCCTAAGCCATCAAACAAGAGATGTCAACAACACAAGAGATAAGGTTTTTGAAAGGCTCCCATAGCTTGAAACATGGGTTTTGACAAGGATCCCATAACCTTTTAATAATAGATCCAAGATCCAAAGGGATTAACCAAACCACCCTTAACTTGCATAAAGATCCGAGGGTGTTTTTAGGCACCCTTAACCTGATCATTAGGTTTTAGCAAGGTTCCCAATACCATAACAACTAGATTCATAAAGAAAAACCTTAAAGACCAACAAGGATGAGTATAGTCCAAAGAGAACAAAACCATAACAAAAAATAAACCATGACCAATGCATGCCCTTGAAAACTACCACCAACTTCCTGACCATGAATAAGAACAAAGCCAGCAAAAAGCCTAACACCAAAAAAGATGCTAAAAAAAAAAGACAAGGAGAGCATAGGAGAAGAACAAAGAAAACCACACAAGGAGGCAAAGAACACAAAAACCACAACAAGGATCTACAAAACTAAGAAACAGAGAACCCAACACAATGATAAGAACACAACACACAGACACAGCCACAAAAGGTCCAATTAAAATGTAACGGAACTAGGAGAAGAGTAAAGCCTATGACAGAAGAGCCCCCAAAAACTCTACCAATGA
Organism: Cryptomeria japonica; assembly: GCF_030272615.1. Classification (NCBI taxonomy): domain Eukaryota; kingdom Viridiplantae; phylum Streptophyta; class Pinopsida; order Cupressales; family Cupressaceae; genus Cryptomeria; species Cryptomeria japonica. Next base: position 844,426,908 of record NC_081407.1, read on the forward strand.
AAGGAAGAAACAAGGGCACATCATTAGGATCTTCAACACCACCATTGTCATTAGTGCCCCCATCCTCACCAAGAAAAATCCATCTCTGGCAACTGCCATGAGCCACAACACAAAATCCCCCAATGAAGGCAACCACCTGAGCCAAACTGAAAGGGGAAAATCACCATCCTTGTCTGGATCCACATCCTCCCCTTCCTCTACATTGCCTCCCAAAACCCTAGTTCCTTTGTGCTCCCTCTCCATCTTCTAGATATTTCACAAATAATGTAGCATAAAATAAATAATTCTACATTCTACTCTTTCACTTTGTCAATCATGATGTCAAATTTTGATTTTCCCCAAGGTCATTTCACTAATTTTTATCATAAAAACACAATGTAGAATCATTGTAGAAAAAAGATCCACATGTACATAACTTAAAATCTTATCAAGAATGGTGTTCTTAGATTATTTTCCTATAGAGGAGAAATTTTTAGATATCTTGATTAACACTTTAAAATTACTTTATTATCTTCTTTTATTTTGTATCCCTAAGTTGCACTCAAAGGATTTTAAAATTATATTATTTTCACAATGCTTGAATAATTTTCATGTATATTTTATTTTTCCATACTATTTACTTAACCAAATATAGATAGTTTTGAAACTTGAGTATGTTTCCATGATTTATGCATATTGTTGTAACTTGTCTTGTCATAAGTTGAGTTAAACACTATCTATCAAGTTATTTCTACTAAGTTAACACCTATGATCATTGTGTGTGATTGAGAGTTGAAAACACCACCTCTTTAATGTGTAAGTAATTCATTAGAAGGAGGTCTAGCTTATTTCATACCCAAGTAGTTCATTTATAATACATGCAAAAATTGTTAATTATCTCATAAAATGTGGTATGTTATTCTCATGAAAGTGGGTGGCATTTATTACTTTTCGTAACTATCTACCACTACTTTCCTATTGCATAGAGATGGGATTAGACTTTATATGGAAAAGAAAATGATGCATGTGAATTATTCTCTAAATAAAACCACCAATCAAGTGTTTTACATGGATGCTAGTCTTAAATGATTAATTAGGTATTATCATGCAAGAAATTATACCTAATTTATTTAAATTTATCATGGCCTTATTTTATTTGTGGGAAAAAATCCTTATCAATCATGTTCTTTCATGGATTCAAAAGGTAGATAAGGTGTAGATGTTTCTATTATTTGTCCTCAAGAATTGATTTTTTGTATTCTATCAAGTTATTGTTTTAATGCACTAAGAATGTTGTATAACATTAAACATTTATGTTGGTATTAGATATTGCTCACAAACATCTACACCTTAAAAAGCATTTGAAAGAAGCACAATGATATTGGGATATATTCAATTTATTTATAATAATTGACATTAAGTTGGTGAATAAGTTAAAAAAACATGATAATTTAATTGATTATTATAACATCTAATTTTAATGTTTAGACCATTTCCTTGTATTAAAATGCAATATAAGAGCTTGACAAAGCCCATCATAGTTGACTAAATATATAGCTAATAGGTATTTGGTGATAATCAACAAATCTATAGGTTCCCAAATTGTATAGATTAATTTTACTTTCAATTCATTGATTGGTAGCCCATGGTTAAATTACACCGAAACTCGTATTAAATTAAATGGATTTGTCAAGGGTATGCAAATTTGACCACTGTAACAATTAACAAGAAATATAGTAAATACGATTCACAACTCAATTAATAAAAATCGTAATTAAATAAAACTCTACCTTGAATTACTTGGAGCAGAACCTATAACTTGTGTTATTTTGTACAGTATGTAGGATCTGGAATATTGTTTTGGCTGTTAGGACACGACCTTAACTGTTGCACATTTCAACCAGATTATCGACTGCTTTGTTCTATCATTTGCAGATTGTTTAGAGATTATATCAAGCAGACAAACTGAAGACGAACATAACAATGAAAAGTTCATATTCATTGTCAAAGAACGTCCTTCTCATGAACAAAGATGCCCGATACAGATAACAATAAATAACTGGAGAGAATAAATAGCATCAATTTGAAAAGAGAAAATGTCAAACCAAAAATGCATTCTATAAGAAATTCTACTTTGCCGCCTCTTAAAATGCTGCAATTCAATGCTCCATTGTATTACTTTGAATATCACCATTTTACACCGAATGTCAATCTTGACTTATTCAAACGCTTGCACTCCGTCTATAAATACAATATACTCGCTTTATCCATACCCATTCCCCATCTTTGCTCTGTATCACGCAACATATTCACCCAGCTTTCCTTCTTCATTCGTAAACGGATTTCTTTTGTTTGCTTAAGCTTCGTTCTGTCAGTTAGTATGGCAAGATCAATTCTTCTCAAAATTATTGTAGTGCTGCTCGTGCTCAACGTTATATTTTGCCTCGCTGTTTCAGCTCGTCCAATACTCAAGGAAAAACTGAATACAATTGCGGGCGTCGATAATCTGGTTGAAATTCTGGAGATGTTAAAATCGTGTCCAAACTGTGCCGGCAACATTCCAGATCCAAGTTGCTGCAAGAGATAAAAACAAGGGTGCATAGACTTATTCTGGTCCTAACTCAAATAATCAAGATTTTGGACGCCATGGAAACTCAGGACAAATTAACATATTTTTCAACCTTTCTGATCTGCGGTGATAGGGAGAAATATAATCTAACCCTTTCCACTAATCACTGACACAATTCATAAGCCAAACCGTTTTCATCTTTCTTGATTGTGTAATATTTAATTTGTGCTATCTGAAATCAAGAATATACATATTTTAACAGACTTTTTCTATGGTGTCACAAAAAGTTGCTTATCTGAAAAATCAAGAAAGTGTCTATCTATGATACTTGAAAGGATAATAAATTAGTGAGATTTTAAGCGCTGTTTGTTACAGATATACAACGTATCCGGTGTACATTTTACAACAGGTGCATTATGGTTTGGATCTGATACAAGCTGTAGTACACGTGATAATGCAGATTTGTTATTATTAAGGTTTAAGAATTGTTTTATATAAAATATATATCTTTTTCTAACGTTAGAATTTAAAGGTGGGAAAAATTAGTATAAAAATAATGATCAACCGGACATTGCAAATTTCATCTTATTCAAAGGTTCTAATTATCTACTTAGCACACATACATTGTCCAATTCTTGGGCCCACACTAGAGTTTTCGTGCTCTTAAAATAAGAATTTATTGAAGGTCTTTAAATGGGCCCTATTCAATCATATTACCAAGGCATGATTGTTTCCTTATATGTTGTGTGCTTATCTTGTGTGTTTTTCTCTTTAGAAAAAATATTCATATTCATATGCTTTGCAGAGATTACTTTAGTGGCGAATATTCACCAATGGCAAATTTTTCATGTCGGCGATTTGGGAAATGGCAAATATTTTGTACCAACTGGGGGTGGCCATGTCGCGAGAACATTATCAATTTCTGTCAAAGCCATGGCCCGATCGCCATATGTTTTCTGCAATTAAATGTTTCTATGCGATGATTTCGTGAATAATTGATATGGTGGACACACGGTAAATTTAATTTTTTTGCCTACACTCTTCGAGGTTACCTTAATAGATGATCATAATTCGCCTATAGGCATGTGAAGATTTGTTAGCCAGGAGGACCCAATTCACCTGATATTTTGTCGACGCGTGTCTCCATTCACCCCAACTTTTGCCAACTATATTATATTTGCCAATTATTTGGATGACCTATAATCACCTCGAAAATTACATAAGTCGTATTTGGACAACCTATAATCGCCTCGAAAATTACATAAGTCATGTTATAGTTACACGAGATTCGCCAAATATTTGTATACCATATAAAATTCCTGCGGAATTCGCCATTTAAGGATTGGTATAAATACATGCAAAGATCGGATCTATCTCAACACAATCTGGTGGGTTCTAGGCTCTGAATTTTGATCAATAATGGAGTTTTAGACCAGGGAAAATCATTGTTGTTGACTGCATTGGCGACTGCTAGTGACCTAAAGGTGAGCGATAATATTTTTGAAGTGTTATAATATTCTTCTAGATTTATCTATATTTGTTTGCATTGTTGAGTTCATTTTTATTCAATGGCAACCCATCAGTGTCAAGTAGTCAGGACTCAGGGGGGACATTCAGACCCCAAACATCTAGATTGTAGGTCGTAGGGCCAATGAAACATATATTATACATTATAGTCTATTATTGCTTCTTCAATAAATTGATATTTTTTTGGTAGCCTTTATTTCGTTGGAGATGTCGAACAGGAAGAGGGATAGGAAACCTGAATGTGGGGAAGGCCATGAGAGGCCAACAAAAAGAAGAACATTTTCTTCTTACTTTGGCATTGGAAAATATTGTGGTGAAAATCGAGAATGTACATCATCACAAGTACAAGTACAAAATTTGCCACCTACACCACATGTTGAAGACAACGGCAAACCTGATATCTCAGATCAGGATAATCTTGAAGAAGATTATCTGATAGATGCCCAAGTTAGCCAGAATGATATAATCGACTTGAGTGATAATGCCATTGATGATAATGTACGGAAGGGGAAAAGAAAAGCCATATCAAAAAAGGGTGAACCACAATTAAAAAAGGATCAGGAGTGGGATATGTCAATGAGGAATTTTCAAATTAATTGGGCATCAAAGTATCCATTCATTGAACCAGTGGAGAATCCAATTAAAGGTGAGCCTCCGATAGAATGCAGGTGTAAGATTTGCAATTGGAAACATAACAAGGAAATAAGGTTGCAGCTAAAATTTGACACCATAGAAAAGCATATGGGTAAAGTTTATGAAAAATATCAGTGATAAGATGGAAAAAAAAGGAGGAATGTAAGCATGTGAGGAATACCGAAGAGTATTATTTTCATGAGAAAATACAGACGAAGCCTGCTAAAGTTAAAGGTTCTATTGAAGCTAGTTTTGGAAAAGAAATGCAAATAGAACAACTAGGAAAAGTTGTTCAGTTAAGCGTTATTTTTTATATTTTGTGCAGAGGGCGTACTATGATAGATTTCCCATCAATTACTGGTTTATTACACTTTTTTAAAGTTCCTAGCTATCCTAATAGACACTGGTCAGTAAACAGTGGATGGGAATGGGCAAGTTGTCTTGCTGAGGTTGAAAAAGAAGATGTAAAGGAAAAAATAAGAGAGTCAAACTTTATTGTATTTTCTTTAGACAAAGTTACGGCAGTAGACAATACTTCATGGGTATGCATGCATGTTTATACTATAGAGAATCATACCCACCAACCTCATCTACTACTTGTTGCTAAAATGAAGGAGAGTGCGACAACGGAAAATTTATTTCAACTAGTAAAGAGAAGTTTAATTGAATATGGAGGTATGGATGACATGACGATAGCCAAAAAATTGGTTTGTGTTGGAGCAGATGGAGCTTCAGTAATGCAAGGTCACATGAATGGTCTTTGTACAAAGACTGAAACTTCATTTGCACCGTACATTACTGCAATTCACTGCATGGATCATAGAATGAATCTAGCTTTTGGAATTCTGAGCAAGTTTTCTTCAGTTAAAAAAAATGAAATTTTAATCAGAGAGCTCTACTCACACTTTTGTCGAAGTTCCAAGCGATTTATGGAATTTCAACACTTTGCTGATGGAATAACTAATGGGAACAAGCTTCTCAAGGATAATGATACTAGATGGATCTCTTTAGATGGTCCAGCGCATCGAGTGTTTTCAGAATATCCATCCTTGATTGGACTATTTCACACAACTCGCGATGAATCAGATCAATTGAAATTTCCTGACCTTCTTCGGAGGTTAAGTAATTTAGAGACACTCTTAACTTTGGCAGCTCTTCTTCCCATGCTATAGAAAATGAGGAATATTATGAAGACTGCCCAAAAAAGAGCTCTGTATATTGCAGAATATGCTACGCTATGTAAGATGACATGCATGACCCTCGACAATCTCTGTCGAAATCAACAAACACTATCTGATGAAAAATTTGTTAAGTGTCAGACACTCACAAATTTGAACAATCCTGATAACTTTATACAAATCGGTGCAGACGGGGAGGTATGTGCCAATGTACGGGGATTTGAGATACCAATGCACTTCTATGCCACGGTCGACCCTAAGGAACTACGAAAGCACCCCAGGAAGCAACTAGCAAGAGTTACAAGGGAAGATTTCGACAAGATTGTTGAAATTGTAACTACTTCTGTGAAGAAAATAGCATATGATCTTTCCTCACAAATTAGAAGTAGATTCCCTCCTGACAACCTTCTTGAAGCCATGTCTATTGTGTTTCCTCATTGTTGGAGCCTCATCATTGCATCTAATTTTCGAAGTAAGCTACTGATTTTGATAAAAACAATTTTGCATATCTAGAGAATTGAATGGAGTAACTATAAATGGAGTATTAGATGAAACTCATCTTCAAGAGAAATCATCTCATTTTGCATACACTATGAGAGAACAATATGGCAAAATGGAGAACCCCCGCGAAGAGGGATCACTAACAAGGCTTTGGAAAATTATAGTTGAGAATGCAGCGTTGTGTGATTCAATGCCAGAATATTTGAAGCTTGTTGATTTATGTCTTACCATGATATTGGGTTTGGTGGAAGATGAGAGAGTTTTCAGTGCTTGGGGGTTCCTAAAATCAAATCTAAGAAACAAACTAGACAAAAATTTGGAAAATTGCTTGAAGCTCTATACATCTAGGTATGATGTCCACACTTTTCCTTACGATAGGGCACTACAAATATGGAGGTCCAAATGTGAAAGAAGAGGTTTAGGCAACACTTCAAACCAAAGTGCTAGTGAGACTATTGACTCATGTACTAGACCTATTGGTAGCATTTAGATGCAGTTAATCAAAGGGATGCAGACTCAGAGTGAAGAAACCACAGACAAGAATCAAGAAAGCTCTGAATTTGATGACGATGAATGGAAATTGTAAGTGATTGGTATTTATTAATCTTATTATTGTATCTCATCATTCATATTACAAAAGTATATTACTTTTTGCAATCAGAATTTAATATTGATTTGTAATTGTATTTTTCAACTTTCTATTTCCATATTTAAAATAGCAAAATAAAAAAAGACCATAATGTGTTTATTGATACGAAGATGTTTATTGTTTATTTAGACATGTTTGAGTCTCAAATTTGTGTGATACATTTCAGAATCATATGATACAATTCATTAAATAGTAATACACATGTCGAGAACTTAGATTTTCATTGATTCTTTCAAAATATAGCCATATGATACAATTCATTCAATAGTAATACACCAATCTATGTGATTCTCCATGCCAATTGCAAAAGTGAATACAAAGTTTTAGAACCCTTTGCAAATGACCCTGAATTCCCTCTTATAGAAACAAGAGAGCAACAATAGCTTCTGTGTGATTCTCCAATGTCCATGCAAAAGTGAATACAAAGTTTCAGAACCCTTTGCAAATGACCCTGAATTCCCTTTTACAGAAACAAGGGAGAAACAATAGCTTCCGGTCGAATTTCAAGTTTACGACATGTGAAGACTCAACATCAAAATAAAAAACTAAGTACAAATTTATATGGCCATCACAGGTCGTATTAGCAATTTAACATCTGCTACATGTCTGATGTCTCCTATTCAAAAAAAAGAGTTCAAAATTAAATATTAATTCACCCCATGGCAAATTAAATATAGATAATAGCAGTGCCTAAAACCTAGTAATCAAAAATAGAGAAATGCATAAATGTTAAAGCAAGGGAGAATTTTAGAATACAAATTTACTGGCTAAAGTTTTTCATTGTGCATCATAGATTCATAGGCTGGATTAGAAAAATAGCAATAGCAGGTGCTAGTTTTTTCCTATTCACAAAAAAAAGTTATTTCAAGCGATGCCAAATTCCAAACAGAAAAAACATAAAACCTTGAATTTAAGAGTAAAAGAAGAAAATTGTGCAATACATACTATAATTCTAAAGATTTTTGTGCCAGATTTTGTAGGGTGGTCCACTCTTCGTCTGATGGAAGGTCAATATTCTATAAACTATGGAAATTCAACTGCAACTTCGTCAACATTCCATACTTAGAAAATTGACTTGACATCAATGTTTCATCCAATACCAAATTTAAAGTTGTAAATGGTTGGATGAATTCTAGAAAGATTTGGGGAGTTGTGTCCTTAGGAAGAAAGTCTAAATCAGACCTCATTTTTATCTCCATGCTTGTTTTGTAATCTTCTTTTCCAATGAATTTATTTGATGGGTCAACGGTCTTAGGCAAATCAAGTTTAATCAAATTATTTTTCTTTTCTTGTAGCTTCAATATACTTTTTCCACAATTTTCCATAACTTCTGATGTTTGCCTTAGTTTTTGGCATTTTTGAATGATAGATGATGTCTTAACCGTGGCATCAATGTGGCTCTTAATTCTCTTGGATGCCAAGTAGCTGTCACTAGAACTGTAGACTACTTGTAGAATTTTTTTTGCCATATCCTCTTTTGAATATACATGCATGCTCTTCTCAAAGTGCCCTTTGATTTTCATATAAATTACTCTCAGAATTTCATTCAATTCAAACCATTCACACAACTTGTCACTCCTCTACATTATTTGCTACCAAATGTTTTCTTGTATATACTTCGTTGAATTTTTCATATTATCTTTTAATCTATCCTCCAAAGTTTTTATTTTATCATTTGCATTGTGTAGGTCTTCTTTCATTTGTGCACATTTTTTTCTTTCTTCCTCTACTTCCTCTTGCAAATGTTTTTCTTTTTCCTTCCCACAATCCAATAGGTCTTGTATTTTTCTGATTTCGACAGCAACAGACTCATAAATTTTGTATAATTTTTCAAAACTGGCTCTTTCCTAATCAATTTTTTTGCTGCTTTTAGCTAGTTTTTCTATGAGGTTCTTCAATTTTGCATCCATCTTCTCCTACTTATCAATTTCTACTGCAGAGCCCAAAATTTTTATCCTTTTCTATAGATCATTGCACTTTTTATCTGTTGCTTTCCTCCTTGATTTTTTCATTTGCCAGGTCTACCTGTAACTTTTCTATTTGTTTCTCCAGTTTATTTTTGTCTCTCCACCTTTAGCAGTGAAGTGTAGATCACTTCGTTAGTCTTTTTTGACACATTAATTTTGTCCACATTATGTACTTTGGAAAAATCCATTTGGATGGTGTTAACTTGAAATTCAAAGGGATCTATCTGACTATGTGATGGAATTTTATCTTTAGTTGGGGCTAGGGCCATAACAACCATCAACTCCATCATATCTGTCTATGGGTCATATGTTGGAAATACCTTGTTCCTTGCAGGCTATTCATCTAAAATTTCAGTCAAGGAAACCCTATGAAATGCTTTCTTTTTTTCTTTATTTGATTTTGTTGTGTGTTCATATTTTTCATAGTCATCACAAAATTGAAAATCTGGGCTTGCTGAAGCAATTAAATATTTGAAAGGTCACATAGGAATACCAGAGGCTCCAGTTCCACTTATTCCTATTGTTTTAACTAATGCTTGAATAGGATTACCAACAAAAATTCTTGATCCTGTCCCACTCCCACTGAACCTTTCATGTGTAGTTTTCATAATATTTTTAGGTGTGTCATCTGAAGCTGCAAATGATTATTTTGTAGTGTCAGTGACACTTGATATAGGATTATGAATAGTATGAGTATCTGCTACTAGTGGCCTCTTGCAAGAGATATTTTGTTGTAGCCCTTGTCCAACAACAAGATAACTAGTATCAGTAGTAGTACCCATGCCAACCCCACCAATCACAATGTCACTTGACTGAACAATAATGGGAATACTATTCCCAGATTCTCCACCTGTGGTAGTGGCACTTGATTCACCACTAATGGGAATACCATGATGTGGTAGTGGTGTTTGTGGATTTGAACCTAAAACAAATGTAGGTGGACCCTGAGGGTAATGAGTAGTACCTATCCGTGATGAATCTGAAGAATCAAGTCCAATGACTAGTTTAATAGGAGCTTTTGATTTTGACTTTGATGGAAGTTGTACCTGAAGTGAATACCAAATGCCCTCTCCTCTGGCACCTAGACCACCACCTTCAAAACCCATTTTTTCCACAATGCTTGCCCCTTTTCTATATTTGTCTTTCATGGACTCATTGACTGCACCTAATATTTTAGGGACTGTAGTTAGTAGTTTTTGGATCGAGCTCAACCTCATACTCATCATCATCTTTACTCTTGTCATATGATGTTGTGGGATGCTCCATATTCCACAATTTTCTAAACTCTCCATCCTCATTGATGGTCTCAAATTCTACACTAGTCTTTGGTTCACCGAGATTCTTCCTCATAGTCCAAAATCATTTATATTGGTTTGAGTCTAAAAAATCTCTTTACATTCTTGCAGAATTGATTTGGGAATATATTTCTTAGATGGATTAGCATATTTTTGGTAGAAATTGTAGGACCTCCTATTTTGGATGCCCTGGTCCTCCTCTATTGTCCTCTGTGTGTGCAATGCCATAATTTGTGATGAAATTTTTTTTGTTGAAATGTTATTGTCAGTTGCAATTTTCTCCATCTCTTTTTTAACCTCATCCCAGGAGTCCATGTTTCTAATCTTTTCTAGCAATGGTTTACTTTCATGTTGACATAACGCTGAAGATTTCCCATTTTTCTTAAGCCTTGCTTGAACTACACTGATTGGATCATACTGCCAAAGACCCTCATCACCAAAGTTAAAAACTATAAAAAAAGCATGTGCCACATTGAATGCTTTTCTCTCAAATGTGAACCCTCCACATGAGAAAGGCAAGGGAGGAAATATGCTCTTCTTTTGCTAACCATGGAAGTGCCTATCTATGCTCTCCAATTGTCATACATACTCCAATGCAAATACCCTCTCTATCACATGTATTGGAAGTCTGTATGGTTTTACTGCCGATCCATAAAACCTTAACATGGTGAATTCTTCCATGAAGAACCAGTCAACCAATTCTATTTGACTTCCGAGTTGAACGCAATCTCTACAAGACACAGGCAACCTAGGCATTGGAGTGCTTGTAATTTCATTATACATTAGTGCCAAAAAGAAGTCTACAAAATGGTTCTAGTTCTTTCTGTTATCATGCATCCTTATCTTTGGTGTCCATTCATATATTGGACACATTGTTCTCTTCCCAGTCTTCTCATCAATCTTATAGTTCACAATTTGAAGCTTGTTGGTCTCGAATATTGCACGATACTTCGATAGAAAGAGATAGCACAAGTAGGATGAGAACCTAAATGTCTTACAGGAACCTTTTTTGATCATTAGTAATTGTTTTTGCATGGATTAAACAATGTGCTCAATAAAATTATATCTTACTGGCTGACCTACACAATGGATATTATAAATCATTTCAAGAAGGATTGCACCCACTTCCCTATCATTTTCCAATCCAAGGCAAAACGATAGCAAGGAAATAGTATCCCCAACCCATGGAACAAAAATGTTAGAATCATAAGGAGGCTTATGATTCTGATCCAGCACAATACCAGTACCACTCTTTAATAGAGCTTTGATAAATGAATCTCTGCAACTTGGATCGAGACTCTCATAATTCCCTGCCAACTTTCCAAGGTCAATTTGGACATTTGAGTTTTGGGCTTCAAATCCTAGGTTTAATAAATGAGCAAATTGTCCCTCATTAATGGATAGAATTTCCTCTTTTGTATTTTTATCGACAATTGCTTTTTTATCTTCATCATAATTTTCGGTCTAGGCCATGACAAAATTAGGGAAAGGGAATACTTTAGGTAACACCATGCTTCCTAATCCAGCATCCTATGATGCGATTTTATATGTTCTTTGTTTTAACATTGGGTTGAAAATAGTAAATTTTGCCCTGCATGCATCTGCCACCTTAATAGACAATGCATATCTAATATGAATGATATTCTTTTAACCATGGATAGCAGGGTCATAAATATCATCGTATTCATCAATGAAACTTGGTATTTTAACCACTTCAGTTAGGTACATTTTTTTTTCACTTGGCTTCCTGTTGAACTACTGCTTCCCATTTTCCCCATCGTTATTATTGTTAATAATTTAAAATAATGATAGATAAAAACCTCAAAATGATAACCCTCAAATTGGACCATGAGATTAAAAAAGAAAAAAAGGAGGGATGTAGGTGGTCTAGATTTTACCCAGAATTTCTATTTCACTAGATTGGCGCAGACAGTCTCTGTTGCAACTTGCATTCCTCAATATAGTAGTTGCTTTTGAATCTCCCTCGATTTACAGGTTTTTCCATGAAATGAAATACGATTATGATTTATGAGTCTCTTATTTTGAAAACTCTGGAAAGTACAAAAGTAATACCTAAAGGGCAAAATATCTAGAATCATGTTGTAATTTTATTAATTATTATTAATAACTATTTGATGCCAAAGGACAAAACATTCATTACTTCAATATAAATTCTGAGGACATTAAATGTAAAACATTCAATTTTAGGCGAAGTTCTCACAAATGTGTTCACTTCCCACATTCGGGTCGAAATCCACCCTAAGTTGTTGATCTCTGCTCATCCAATGGAAGATGGTACCTGTTGTCAGATGTCGTGGGTCCCATGACTTCTGCCATTTTTTAGGCACGTCACCATACTCGTGTGACTTTACAGGTTTATTTTTTAAGTCTGTTTAATCATTTTAAACTTCCACCTAAAAAAGAGCTTTATAGACTTAATTATATTTAATTAAATTTAAAATGTTTCAATTCCGAGTGAAGTTCTCACAAATGTGTTCACTTGCCACATTCAGGGCAAAATCCACCCTAATCCATTGATCTTTGCTCATCCAACGGACGAAGGTACCTGTTGTCAGTTGTCATGGGTCCCATGACTTCTGCTAGTTTTTCAGGCATGTCACCATACTCGTGTCACTTTTCGGGTCTGTTTATAAAGTCTATTTAATCATTTTAAATTTCCGCTCGAAAAAGAGCTTTATAGACTTAATTATATTTAATTAAATTTAAAATATTCAATTTTGGGTGAAGTTCTCACAAATGTGTTCACTTCCCACATTCGGGCCGAAATCCACCCTAAGTCATTGATCTTTGTTCATCCAATGGACGATGGTACCTATTTTTATATGTCGTGGGTCCCATGACTTCTGCCATTTTTCGAGCACGTCACCATACTCGTGTCACTTTTTGGGTTTGTTTTTTAAGTCTGTTTAATTATTTTTAACTTCCACCTGAAAAAGAGCTTTATAGACTTAATTATATTTAATTAAATTTAAAATGTTCAATTGTAGGTGAAGTTCTCACAAATGTGTTCACTTCCCACATTTGGGCCGAATTCCACCCTAAGCCGTTGATCTTTTCTCATCCAACGGATGATGGTATCTATTGTTAGATTTCGTGGGTCCCATGACTTTTGACATTGTTTTGGCACATCAACATACTCATGTAACTTTTTGGGTTTGTTTTTTAAGTCTATTTAATCATTTTAAACTTCCACCCGAAAAGAGCTTTATAGACTTAATTATATTTAATAAAATTTAAAATGTTCAATTTTAGGCAAAGTTCTCACAAATTTGTTCACTTCCCACATTTGGCCTGAAATCCACCCTAAGCCGCTGATCTTTGCTCATCCAACGGACGATGGTACTTGTTGAGTGTTGTCAGATGTCGTTGGTCCCATAATAAGAGACATTTAAATTTTAAAGATGTGTAATAGTTTGAGATAACTATTAAATATAATGTTAATATTATTTGTAAAAATTTGAAATTCAAAAATAGTATAAAACATGAAACTTAGTTTCTAGAACAAAACAAATAATTAAATAAAAATATAAATTTTGATATACAATATGAAAGGTAAAAGTTTAATATAAAAAAGAAAACATTCAATATTAAATCTAAAATATTAATTTAAAGTCTAACAAAATTCTTTAAAAATATGTTTACGATATATAATTTTAAAAAATAGTTTAAAAATATATATAAAAATTCAACATAAATTTAGTGTATTAATTTAAAGTTTAACAAAATTCTTTAAAAATATGTTTACAATATATAATTTAAAAAAATAGTTTAAAAATATATATAAAACTTCAACATAAATTTATTGTAATATAAATTTTATTTTAATAAATAAATAAAAACTAAAAATATATATAAAAGTTCAACATAAATTTAGTTTAATATAAATTTTAATTTAATATAATTAAAATAAGTAAGTTTAATATAATTAAAATAAGTAAATTTTATGTAAGTAAGTTGGATTTTTAGTTCAAATCTTAACTATATATTTATTAAATTAAAATCAACCATAATCAATGTACAAATAATTAATGGAACAAACTGAATTTTTTTTTTAATATATTAAATATAGAGGAAGAAGCATTACATAAAAAAGATCACACTATTAAATTTATTTCCATTGTTTAACAAACAAGTAAAATAACGTAGCTCATATAAAAAAAGCATTTGAAAAAACTTAATTAATAAAAAAGAAATAGAATTATAGAAAGCATTTTTATATCCATAAGACTCTAAGAGGCAAACTGAAACAAACTGGAATATGAAGAATTATCATTAATATTTATGCTTTGGAAATTTACAATTTTTACATCTGAGACTTGAGTCCCTCAAAAACTTAAAAGCCAAAATGAGTGAGCCACTGAGCCTGTTAGGTTTCGAGGACATAGGAAAAAAAACTACTAGGGGCCCAAGGAGGCAGGGCTAGGGCATAGGTAGTGGATGGTTTAAAACTTTTCCCTACGAATCTGGCCCTCCTTCCATGTAGAATTCTTCAGACAACATAAGATGAGAGAATTCTTCAATCCACATGTAGTTTGGAAAGTCGTCCAAGAGCAACCATTTTCAGAGGAAGTCCCTGCCAATCCACGCCCATTTCCTATGACGCGTCAAGTCCTCTACATTTAGGTTCAGGAGAAATGGTTGCCTGGCCACTGGCACTGTTTGGTCAGGGAGGAGATGCTTGGATAATTCACTCGTCCAAGGGATCCCCACCCCTACTTCTGCAAGGACGACAGCAGTAATGTTGTCTCCAAGGAAGTCTTCCTTAAAAACCTTCCTCAATAGCATCAGCATATTCACCTTGTCTCCTCTGAGGTCCAGAAGAGACACTGAGAACTGGGATGTAATGTCCCTGTTAACACGGTATCTATTTTTGTTTTGTAGAAACTCTCTACCCAACACCTTCCGCACAGCCTCATTGGTGAATGACCCAACCTCTTTGCAGATTGATTGGAGGGTTGGGTCTCTAATGGAGCCTAGAAAGGCCCTCTTGTCCTCTACATAAATGCTTCTCAAGTGGATGGGAGTGTCCATCTTGAGACAATAGAGTAACAAATTAAACAACCTGACCCTATAAACCTAAACTACTTGAAGAATATAAATATTGTGAACTCCGACGATTTATCTGCCAAATGGAAAAGGCTAATTGAAGATGAAAGAAATAGAGATCATATATAAATAGTTGAAGTTCTTGATTATAATAATTACTTCTGTAGCCGTATTAATTGCTTTAAATTTTTTTAAATCTCTCGTATCTCTGTAAATCTTTCCCATAAATGCACTATTGTGCGAAAATGGAAACAACCATAAACCAGTACCAAGTTGGCAAGTATCACATTGGAAGTCATGGGGATAGAGTGGATTGCAATAAGGTGAATAGATATATATTAAATGAACAAAATTATTGATCGTGATTCATGACATTTGATATGTGTCTATTGAATCCAATTCCATTCTAGGCACTTTTTGGTGAGCTACATTCTCTTCAAAAAATTGGGCCAAAATAAAACTTCAGCCATTGATCTACGATCATCGAATGGTAATCATTGATAGATTTTAGGTATGTGTCACCCTTCACATGTCAAAGAGGCTGCACTTATTGATACATCGTGCAAAGTCTGGACTCAATGTGATGTACTGATGTGATGTGATGTGCGTTGTCTATTAATGGCAATGAATTCATGAAATTGCCAATATATTATATATTTTTCCATAAATAACAAAATTTTCGCCAAAACAAATTAAATAATTTTCAAGCGGTGGATAAAAATTGCCAATACATTTAAATAATTTTTCCTTCAGAGTAAAATTTTTTGCCCATATAATTATATATTTCTTCCTTTTAACAAAAAAAAATCGGCTCCCACAATATATATTTTCCCCATAGAACAAGGTATTATTCGCCAAAAATTTATGAAATTTTTCGTACCCTAAAAAAATATCACCAATACAAAATAATTTTTTTCCCTATTTTAAAAAAAAAATTCACCGTCAATATGAAAATTTCTCCTTGAAAATAATGTCTGATTCGCTAGGATTTTACACAGTTGCCCGGGGGGGCGGTGTTTCTTAAAGTTATCCCTGATGCTTTGGTTGAAGCTGCAAATCATTCTTTCAAAATTAAGATTTAATATGTCGAAGCTTTCTGCCATGGTCCTCTACACATTTTCTATTTTTTCAATGACTACTTCAAGCATGGCATCTAGCTTCGCGCTAATGTGTTTGTTTCATAATTTTACATTGTATTTCACATTAAAATTTATTGTAGGTTGTCTAAATTTTGCGTTGGAAAATATTGTAGGATATATAAATAGTTTTATAAAAATAATAATTTAAAATTTCATATTGTCACAAATTTAACACGTTCAAAAGCATATAGGTGGGTGTGAGGAGTGGTGTTCACTTGTGATGAAAAGGGTTGTATACAAAAATGAGAACATAAAAGAGCCTTATTAGAGGTGGAATGTTGATGAGACAATATAGATTTGAAAGTTAACAACATGGTTTTATTATGAAAACTCTTTACTGAATAGGAAATTGGTATAAGGGATTGCACTTGACGGGTTTCTATTCTATATGTGGTGAAGGGTTAAAAACTTTTGTACGTTCTATTCTCTTTTTTAATAATTAATGTACCTTTTAGATATATTAAATGCATTTATTTATATATTGTATCGATGGTAATTATAAATAAAGTTGATAAGACGTATTTATTAATAGAGGATAAAAATAGTAAAAAAGGTTCCTAATGAAGACTAAATAATTACAAAGAAGAACTCTTTTTAGGAGGTTTCAATATAGAAGAAGGCATGAATCATGCTATGAAAATTGAGTTAGAAATTCGGAAAAAGTTCTTATTCATATTTTGGGGAGAAAATTTACAAGGAAGAAAGAATCACAACCAAGAGGTTGTCATGTTAGATTTTCAAAACAACATATAGAGGAAGTTCTTGTTGTTGTACTATTTTCTTCTAAAGAGTGAAAGGTAGACTCTATTAATTCTTTCCTTGGTTTTTTAAGCTATCCTATCTATTTCATGAAGTAGTGTTTTCTTTTTAAAAATCTCAATTTTATTGTACTCTACATACAATGATTTTTTTCAATGGATGGTTATAATTCATGATTTTCTCAATGTGTAAACTCAGATGTATTAACATTCATCTTCCATCCATTTTTTTATCTAAATGGTGTTTCTAAACAAACCTTGGATAAATAATGTAAGTTGTAGTTTAGTCCTATTTTATACAAAGAGTTATTATAGGTTTAGAGCAATATTAGTGTACATTAGTGGAAGAAGGTAAAACTTTCAGTTTATTTCTAGCCTCACATGCATCATGAATACCAACAAAAATGTAAGTATAGGGACATGTTGCATTATTCTAGATATTTTCTTGAGTTTTTGGTAAAGTGCATCTAGTGCATTCCATGTTATATATCTTGTTATCCTTCCAAATTTTTCACATTCTTTTAAGGCTCTTTGTCATTAATTTCTGTGTTTTACATATCTTTCTTCATTTATCAATGTGACCACTATATCTACTTCATTTTTGTTGCACATACCTATATATGTGCTACTAATATTGATAGAATATGGCCTTCCTTCCATGGAGTTTTCTTTCAAACTAAAGTAGTGATCAAGTCAATCTCAATTTGTAGGCATAAAATTGTGATATCTCAAGTTGAGTTTGAATGAATCTTTGAATATTAGGTTATTATTTTCTAGCATGATGTTGATTGATCTCACTTATAGAATATTAGAACTAGCTTACGAGTACCTAGATTGGAGATACCTTGATATAAATTTTGATATTTTAGTTTAACAAATTTATTATTTAAAGATAAAGAGTGTTGTCTATAGTTTGATTTGACTCCTCTGAAACTATAGGTTTTGATTGCTCCCCTACCAGGAATGTTGTCAATGATGCTAACCCTCCCTCCCCCATGACAAACCCTCTCTCCACTAAGCCCCCGAGCTCTATCATAGTCCTCACCAAGCTTGTGAAGGATATGCAGATGATGTGCAAAGGCAAGATGACCTACTCAAGTGGCTTTTCGGGTAGATACATGTTGCTATTATGAACATTAACAAGTTGGAGGCACTTGTTGAAGTTGAAGCTAAGGATAATACCTGGGTTGCGGGTGCCGATGAGGATAGAGTCTCAAAGGCATCTAATGATTTCATTGGTATTATGGAGAATTGTGATGAGATGAAAGGGAGAGTTGAAGATTTGGATGCTAAGATGAAAATAACTAGAAGAAAAGATGAGTTGGAAAAAGTTTGGCATGCCCAAGAGGCCCTTAATTCTAAATTTGAGGTGGGCAACTTGGCATATAAGAATGTGGAAAATTTGCACCACTCCACTCTATAGGCTATTCAAACCATTTAGGCTAAACTCAACAGGAAAAGAGAGAAGAAGCACAAGTGGGCGAAGGCCATGATTGTTGGTGCTGGTCCTTCAGAGTCTATGGTGAAAGTCACCTCCAATTCAGCTCTAGTTTCTTTTGGCTCTGGTTTCAGGTCCTCTAAAAAGGTGTCATTTTCTGATAAAGTTTTAATCTTATGCTAAGATTGGTAGGATAAAAGTTCCCCCATGTAGTTGGCCATCCCTTTGTTTTTTTCATGGGTGGTTTTGCTATTTTTTATGGTCTCTATGTTTTGTTCCTGGTTTTGTTCTGGCTGGTCTTTTAGGTTTTGTGCTAGTTCTCAAGTGTCCTTGCTAGTTTTTTGGTAGGTTTTAGTGGGGAATTTTATACTAGCTACACATGCCTCATGCGTCCTAGGTGTCACTTCATGGATATATAATGGTATGGGCTTGTCCTACTATTATTACTCAAAACATTCAAGAGTCTAAAATCCTACAATAAAAACCAATACCATTACCAAGTCTCTATAAACATATCATGTTCTTAGAGGAAAATACAATTGTAGGGTATCTCTCAGTCATCCAGCTCATTTATCCTTCAAAAAAAGTAAATACATGGCCACTAGTTGACCTTAGACTATCTAGGCTACCTACCCAATTTGCATCAACAAATCATTGTATGTCTAATGAATTGATGACATCTGTAATATTGTGATAAATTAAACAGTAATCAGAAGTACCTCAAAAATTTCTAAACACCATTTAAACAAAATTCTAATGATCTCTATAGGGATTAGACACGAACCTGCTTAGAACTTCAAATGCTTGCTCTATATCTAGTATAGTGCAAACCATTGGATATATAAAACTACCAATTCTTTATCAAAATTATGACACATGTCTAAACTCAATGTAATATCTATTCAAAATAGAATACTATCTAATTAGCAATTCATATTAAACCTTTACAAAATGAAATCACCATACTTACTAAACCTCAACCAAAATTAAATTCTATGAACCCAATCTCTATTGATCTCCATCCTCAGAATACAGTTTATAACCCTCAAATCTTTTATATTAAATGTACCAAAAAAATAAAAATTTAAGATCATTAATCATTATTGTACTGTTACTAATAAATAAAATGTCACCAACATATAAGAAAATAATTATTATTTGATGATCAATAACCTTAACATAAACATAATGATATTCTTCGCTCGCTCGTAAGATAAAAGTGTTGTCTAATTCCTATAAAATTAAATGGATTTGTCATGGGCAGGAAGATTCGACGGTAGTAGAAATTAACAAACGTAGTATAGTAAATACGATTCACAACTCAATTAAAATAAAATTAAAGCCACCTTGAATTACTTGGGAAAGAATCTGTAATTTATTTTATTATGTACAACATCTAGGATCTGGAATATTGCCTTGACAGTTGCACAATTTGGACCAAATTATCGACTGCATCTGAAGTATATTCTCTGCCAGCGAGCATCCTTGTATCAATAGGATAAATAGCTCGTTGAATTAGATATGATGAAATCTGAAGTGCTGAGAGACGTGGATTGAGAAAGGAATGAGGCGTATTTATATCAGGCCATAGAAATGTAAGACTGTGAGTCTGGTTGAATATATGAATTCCGAAATTCTGAATTATGTATGCTCCTTACATTTTTATTATTTCATTCAAATTTATAATTCCTACAATTTTATGATCAAAATAAAAGAAAATTTCTGCATAAAAAATTAAAATTTGAGAAAAAAAATAACAAAATAACTATTCAAATAAATAATATTTAATAAAATAACTTAGCTCAATTTATTTATATCTTTTACTTATATTTAATGATTTTAACACACTATTTTAATTATAAAAACATAAACTTTTTAATAAAGAATATCACATATACCACTATCAATTATCAAACTACAAAATCTTCTTAACTATTATCAATTTTCAAATATTGAACAACAATATTGAATATTATAGTTTTTATTTATATGCAAGATAATAATAAAATATACCTTATTGTATAAGGTCGACAATTCAAACATAGAAAATGTCAAAGAAAAAATACTTTCCACAATAAAATTGTAATTTTAATATTTGGTTACAAAATATTTTGTCTCTTCTGGGCTAGATTTCTTAAAATAAGAGCATAATTGAAACCCCAAAAGTCCCTTTGCCACCTTGTTGATGTGTCATTGATTTACTTTGAATATCACCATTATTGAGGGAATTTCAATATTGGTATATTCAAATGCCTGGACCTTATCATTAATCTCTATAAATATGATATATTTTGTTATACATATTCTCAAGTAAACAAAATAAGCTTTTAACTTGAAATTCATTCTTGCAGTTAGTATGGTGACACCTCCTATAAACAAAGATTGAGTCTATCAGATTAAAAATAACTTTAAAATCCTAAGATAAGCATGAGGTAGTATCATCAAATTGTCATCTTACATTTCACAATGGGATGGAACAAATGTAAACAAAGGGGAAAATGTTGTTATCAACAAGGCACATGTTATATGTTATCAGCTATAACACATAGGTGGGCATATGCTAAGATAGAAAATGATTTTGTTAATGTGAGGACATATAATGAACAATAAAGACATTGTATATCATACAATTGGATGTCAATTGGAGGCACACTTAACACGGGGAGCATAATGGTTCTAACAATACTTGTCTTGAAAAAAAAAACATAAAGGAACATAAATGCAACAACAAAAACGACACGTAAACAAAATTTGAAAATTCATTAAAATAGTAACTCAACAAAGACTATTCAGATCAATAGAACAATATTAGTAAGTGAAGGGACAAATAGAAATGGTGAATTGATGATATAAAGAGATAAAGTGATGTAGCCTACTAATAAATGACACAAGATACATGAAAATGCAACTTAATGAACCATGGCTAAAACAACAAGACACCAAAGCAATATAATGGAAAGTGAATCTTGATTCCCAACAATACACTTAGGAAAAAATGGGTGATGAAAATAATAGAACCATGACTAGCTCACCTTTGAACACAAAAAATATTACAAAAAAAACACCTCAAGGGTGGAGATTTTAAGGTGTGCAATAACAAGTCCCATCAATTTATTGTAATTATTATGGTTGGGTTCTAAAGACTTTACCTTTAAAATTTAATCCTTTCAAATATTATACTTATCATAAGCTTCACTTTCTCTTTGAAGACATTCATTCAAGGGTGAATCACATTCAAACTCCATTTCACCAAAAGACTTCTAAACCAAATCCTCATAAAGGAAGAACTTAAACTTTAATGGTGAATCACATTCAAATTTAATTTGACCAAAGAACTTCTAAACCAAATCCTCATTTAAAAAAAATTAAACTTCAATATATTAATTTTTTTTTAAATTTATCCACCCTTCCATTTTTGTTTTTTCTTCAATCATCCCTTTATAATGGATATAAACTATTTTTTTAATAAATTTGTAATTCTTAACAAAATAAAAAAGGTCAAAACTAAAATTTTAGGTCAAACCCGAAATGCAATCTAAAAGAAATTCAAATAGCTCTGTTAAGCCACACTAATTAAATGCTGCAGACGACCAAGTCTCTTTGCCGCCTCTTGAAATGCTGCAGTTCAACGCGCCATTGTTTTACTTTGAATATCGCCCTAATTGAACATTTTTAAATTTTGACCTATTCAAACACACTCACACTCCGTCGTCTGTCTCTATAAATACGATTTACCTTGTTTATCCATCACCATTCTCGATCTTCACTCTCTATCTCGCTAAACATTCACTCGTCTCTTCTTTCTTCATTTGTAAACCAAAACGTCAATATTTATTCTGACAATTAGTATGGCGAGATCGATGCTTCTGAAAGTTATGGCACTGCTGCTCGTGCTCAACCTTATGTTGTCTCTCGCTGTCTCTGCTCGTCCAATCCTGAATACAAATACAGGCATTGATAATTTGCTTGAAATTGTGGAGATATTAGCTTCGTGTCCTAACTGTAAAGGCAACATTCCAGATCCTAGTTGCTGTTGAATACACTTATTCTGGATCCAATCACCTAATTAAGATTTTTTGCCATGGATACTCACGAGACGTTTACATATTTTTCAACTTTTCTGATCTGCGGTGATAGGGAGAAATATCATCTATCGCCTTTGGCTAATCACTGACACATTTTATAAGCCATTTCGCTTTCATCTATGTTGAGTGCATAGAATTTCATCAGTTTAATCAAATTTTAAATATGATTCATGAACGGTACATAAAACATTTCAACAGACTTTTGCTATTTGTTGTCACAAAAAGTTACGTCTTTGAGAAATCAAGAAAGTGCCTATCTATAATACTTGAATGGATTATAAATTAGTGAGATTATAAACATACACAACTTATATGGTGTGCCTGCTACAACAGGTGCGTTAAAGTTTCTATCCGACCGAAGCTGTAATACACATTATAATGTATATTTGTTACTCGAAATATTTTATTGGGGTATATGAATTTTTATATAATATATAATATTTCTAATATAAAAATTCAAAGGAAAATTAAGAAAAATATGGTGAAACGGGGCATTGCAAATTTTGTCTTTTTCAAAAGTTCGAATAATCTACATAGCACACATAGCCAATTTGACTCTAAATGTTAATGAAGCCAAGGCAAGAGTTGATAGAACTTCAACAAAACCATGTGAAGACATTTTGCTTCATAATAGTGTTGACAATAAATTCTACATTGTCCAATTCTTGGTTTCTCTTTAGAGCTTTAGTGCTCTTACAATAATAATTTAATCAAGACCATTGAATAGATCCTATTCAATCACATTAGCAAGGTATGATTGTTCCTTTGTTTGTTTTCCCTTTGTAAAATATCCATAGTCATATACTTTGCTTGAAACTTCAAATCATTCTGTGGGAACCAAGATTTAATATGTTCAAGTCCCCTACACTTTTTCTATGTTTTCAATGGAATACTACAAATACGACAACTATCTTGGGTACCTCTTTCACGGGAAAATGGTCCTCAATAGTATAGCTAGACATTTTTGCTAATTGATAGTAGTTAGTCATTTGAGTTTCATCTCCATTCTTAGTACTAACGTTCTACATTCTTAATTGGTAGTTAGCTAATATAAATATTTATTAGAGAGGAATTATTCACAAACTCTTTTCCTTACATACTCCATGAAATTATCTCCTAAAATTTCCATAACCTTAATTATCACATTCTTCTTACCATTAAGGGGATGAAAAAATTATATTTTTATCATGTATGTGTTTCCCAACCTTGGAAATTATAAAATCTATTATATCTTCATTGTGTGTTTGGTATCACTGAAACATCATTTATACCCGTAATCATTTAGCTTCCACTTCAACTGAACTCCTACCATCGTATCCATATTGTCCATCCTACTATCTCTCTCAACCTTTTATGGATTTTTTTCACAAATAATCCCCTTCAGATTATTTATTTTTATAAAAAGACTTTCCAATATTTTAGTGAACACTCTATCAATAATATGCTTAGGATTGTATTACATTTTCTTATACAATTTCATTCCATAACCTTTCACCATCATAGCCACAAGATCAAAACATTCCCTTACTAATATAGTGATGTTCTCAAGTTCAAATTGGTAATTGGTAATACAATTTGTTGAATCATATCACCCATCAATAGATACTTGTTGATACAAGGAAAACCTCGTAATACAAGAGAAGAGGGACACCTCAGCATTAAGAATTCATAGGCCATAAACAACAAAGAATGAGAGATGTCGCAAATCAAAACTAAATTGTAAGGCTTTGGAGAAACATGATGTAGGATTATCAAATGATCCTCCTAAATCTTACAAAGTGATGGAACACATGTAAACAAAGGGAAAATTAAAATTCTCGACAAGGCAAATGTTAGTGCATTCAATATACCACTGTAGACGTATAAAAATGACCATATTCTTAAATGAATATTCAATGTTCATTTTATTCTCATTCCTCTCTTTAGTTAAATCTAATTTAATTAAATCACCCACATTCTTCTATTTAATAAAATAAATTATTCAATTTATTTATTTAAATTCACCTAAGCCCTTTATATCATTTAATTGAATAAATCATTTTATTTACATTAAAGTTTATATCCCCAACTTGCAACCAAATTGAAATAAAGAAATTTATTTTAATTAGGGCTTATTATCCCTCATCCACTTGCAAAATCCTACATCTCCTACTTGCCTCCTAAACCCCCTTCCTAAATTCTTCTAGAACCCATCTAATCCTCATCAATTAACCTAAGCCCATCAATTATCCCCTTTCCCTAAATTTGAGGAGGTCACTTCTCAAATTT
Organism: Cryptomeria japonica; assembly: GCF_030272615.1. Classification (NCBI taxonomy): domain Eukaryota; kingdom Viridiplantae; phylum Streptophyta; class Pinopsida; order Cupressales; family Cupressaceae; genus Cryptomeria; species Cryptomeria japonica. Next base: position 844,451,961 of record NC_081407.1, read on the forward strand.
GGAGTAAAGTCTTCAAAAGGCATTAAAGCCTTTATGCCTTCAATAAGCTAACTTGTTGAATACCCCTAAATTTGGAAGGACTCTTACAAATTTGTCCCCAAAGTCTTCAAACCATTAATGGTTAACTAACCCTTAGTGGCATGGTTAGAGACTTTTTGACTAAACCAACCCTCTTCTAACCCAGGGGTCTCATCAAGCATTCATTGCTTTGACCATGGTTATTCCTTTAACACTTGCACAAGAGTTTACCCCTTGGGTAAAAGCTTTATCCACTGGATAACCCTAACCTAACCTTAACCCTTACCTTCTAAGGTAACCATGAGGTCTTCTCAAGCATTTAATGCTTCTTACCTCTCCTCTCAAGCAGTCTTATGTTGACAATTGTCACCATTTCATTGGTGGAAATTGTAAACATGGATTGATAACTTTCAATCATGACTCTTGATAAACTCCTCCAATCTTGACCATCTATTGCGCTATTTTTTCTATAAATAGAACCCTCATTTCTCCATTTTCATATATATACAAGCTTTTAGTATCTCATTTATGCTCAATTTTATCTCATTTATGCTCAATTTTAGCATACATCTAGTCTCTCTTTGTAATAGGAATTAATCTAATCAGCATTTTAGAGCATTTCTATTATTATTATCTTAAATCATATAACTAGTATACCATGTTAGGATAGTATTGCTACTAACCATGTCATCTTATAATCTAGTTTATCTCATTTGTAGAATCATGCATAAATAGGATGCATTCATGTTAAAATCAATGTAAACCATCCCTCGTTCTTGCATCCATCATCCCTAAGTCACTTTGCTCAGTGATCTGAGAGGAGAGGCATTGGATTGAGGGACCTTGTGAGATAGAGAACCATAAAACCTACCTTGGGAAGTAGAGTCATTCTTCATGACTTCATAAATTGCACCAAGAAGTCCCATGGGTGTGTGGACAAGCCCTTTGAACATTTTCACATTTTAAGTTTCATTGAACTGCTTTTCCCACATACATTTCTGGTGCCCACTGTGGGGCATAACCCCATTAATCAAATCAGTTTCTGAATCTAACCACTTTTGTAGGTACGCGGGAAACAAGAATCAGCATGTGGGGAACATCCCTTAGCACATCTGGTTAACATTCCAGCGCACCCGGCTCACTATTCGGCACTTGGAACTTGTTTCCTAGCGTGTGCAAACCATCCCTTAGCGCATAGAATTTTAAACATTTTTCCTATAGGTCTCGGTGTGGGAACTTAACAGAGAAGTGCATTCAGAAAATAGTACAGTGCTTCCAGTCTGTCTGATAGTGTGTCTCGGTTATCCTGTAGCGCGTACAGTCTTTTCTGTAGTGCATCACAGACAGAGGGTAAAAAAATCAATTTGTAACCGAGATTAAATTTAGACATGTAGAAGTCCTAAAAAAGCCAAGGTTTTTCTAACTGTTTTGATTGATATTTTACAGGATTTCTGACAGTTTCTTGCAGGTTGGAGCTCATTTTTATTTTAAGAGTTACAATAGTTTGAATTTCTTTTACTAACTTAGCTAAGTTAGTTAAAAATTTGAAGTCTTTTAATTCTTGTTTAAATAAAATTGAACTCATCTTTATCTTGGGAAAGTAAAAAGAACAACAAAAACATCTTTCTTGCTTTCTTAGGAGAAAAATTTTCATTTTGGGCTCTAAAAAGAACAAGACAACCTTTTTATTTTTGCAAACAAAGAGCTTTAAAAAGAACCACACCATCCTTTGGTGCATAAAAGGATCAATTTAAATTTTGCAAGGTAAAATAACTTCATTTGTCCAATTCAATCAAAGTTAAAGAGGGAAGTTCTTCCCCTTTTGCTGATTTTATTTTGTTGACACCACATCGAAGTTTTGCTTTGTTGACCAGGTTCCTTTACTAGATTAGAAAATCATTGCTTTGAAGGGATAAAATAAACACCATGTTTTTTTGGAGCAACATCTTCATATAGATATTACCAAATCATTGCAATAAAAGGTTAAAAAGAACACTTGTTTGCTTTGTTACGAAAGTGGAAGGAATATGCTCTCCCCTTAACTAGGTGATCAAAAATCCAGACCACTCTTACGCTTTTAGTGTTTATTGCATTAAATCCTTTAGTAGACCTGCCTTCCTGAGGGGTTGAAAAACTCTTAAAGCCATTCTTTGGCCCGTGTGAAGGAAACGACCTAAGTGGGAAATAGCTTTGATGCCAAGTGTTCCAACCCACTATAATCAAAAGTGGAAAGTGATGAAAGTCCTTTTCAATGGTTGCGTGAAGTGATTAGCCTTCCCCCAGTATCCTTGAGATACTAAAGCCTTTGTTCTAAAGGTTGGGAAGCCTTCTGAGGGAGTTTATCACTGACGGCCGAACGGGAAGCCTAATTATGAACGTTAGCATAGAAACTTTGAGCCGAGTCAATATCTAAATATTTGTAATATCATAGTGCAAGGGTGGGGAAGAATCCGCCCCCAAGATCGCTCACAATATATCTCTCAAGATAACTACTCAATTGTGAAGCAATTCACTTTGGGTTAATTTCTGGCAAAAGGAAAAAAAAATGGGCACCCCCTAGGGGGTGACAAGGCTATTTGAGCTAACGGGGTATCGAGACTAGTGGGCTATGGTATTAGTTATGACCCTTGAATAAAGAGTTTGACTGATTTGTATTTTATTGTATCTAAACCTGTTAAAACATTAGGGATTTTAACACATCCTTGTATATTATACACTCATTGTTTAGACTAAGCAAAGTGGTTGCTTCTTTTGTGTCATGATTTCATTTATTACTTCAGAAAATCATCCACCATCATTGAAAACAAAATTCAAAAATTATAGAAAAACCACCAAGTCAAACTATCAGGGCAGTCTAGCACATAAGAGCACCTTCTTAGAGCGTAGAAACCATCCTTTAGCACATTTGAGCTTCAATTTAGCGCATTCAGTCTAAACTTTAGCATGTCATCAAAATAAAAAACTAACAGTTTAAACTTAGTGCTTTCTAGAAACATTCTAGTGCGTTGAAGCAATAGCTTAGCACGTGGGGATCAAGAATTAGCATGTAGAGTTCAATAGTTAGCGCATTGGGAGCTCATATTAGGGCATAACCTTTCAGACCAAAACAAACTCAAAACAACCAGTTAGTGTGTCACAGAGGCCAACTTAGCGCATGGAGGAAATTAAGTAGCACATTGTGTTTCTATCTTAGTGCATTGTGTTTCTGTCTTAGCGCGTAGCAGAAACTGAGAAAATAGGGGGCAAAACAGAAGCAATTTTTGAAAAATCTAAAAACAATTCTACGAAGCTTTTCTCCTTAGCTTGAACTTCATCAAACAGAAAATCAAAATAGAGTATCGAAAACTGTTCCCAAGGCAAGTTCTCCATAAAAAAAAGTTGCCACAATTTGAAAACTAGTCGCAAGATAAAGCACATCTCTCCTATCAAAATCAGGAAACATAATCACAAGTATCATCAGGACCTTCAATCAAATGGATTTTTATCCAAAAACACACTTGTTTTAAAACACCAAGTTGTCAAATCGAGTTTCCATATCGAGATAGCTCTTATTCCATATCATTTCACACGCTTTGTGGTGAAGGGGCATCTAAACTTTCATTTGATAAAGTAAAACTTAAGTTTCTAAAACAAGCTAACTAAATCCAAAACAAATCAAAGGAAACCTTTGATCACTTGTGCATGACTAATCCTCATATTCTGAGAAGAAAGAGTATTTATCATAACACTAAGTTAAGGAAACAACAACCCAGTTCTCTAAAACTTGCAAAAAGGAATAAATTTTTATACATCAATCGCCAACTCTTCAAATCTCATCGAACATTCCTTCATCATATGTGCTTGTATCTTCAAGACAAAACAAATGAATTTGACAAGGAACCATTGAGGAGCAGAGCATTCTGTCAAAAATCAGCATTCAGTTAATGCCTAAATCAAGGAGGAAAGATCAATCCAGCCTTATTCCCCAAAGTGTTCATCACTTATGATATACCTCGATTTGAACCACCAACCCCTGAGGAAAACATCGAAGAGGAGTTTGTTCCCTTTGTCACAGAAAGTTTCTACTAGATGCTCGTTGTTACTCGCTCTCAACGAAACAAACAAAGTGAAATGCAACTAGAGTCCAGCATGGATCAAAGATTATCAAATCCTTTCAAATGTCCAAATCTAGAAGACACCAAAATTTCTGAGGAACTCCTCCAAGAGTGTCAAGAAAGCGTTTCATTTCCAAAACTTGTGGAAAGACTCATGGAACATATTTAGAACAAGGTCTCAACATTATGCTTATCAAGAATGACAAAGAGAGGAGGAACTATGTGACCATGAGCAAAACATACCAGAGAAAAACATACCTGAGCAAAACTTACCTGAGCAGAATTTACCCGAGCAAAATATTCCTGACCAAAACATACCGCTGCACACACCATTCCAAACTAGAAACAATGCGAGGGAAGAACTCTTCCCTCGGCAGGCAAATGCACCTTTGATTGCCCTCACTCAACAAATGCAAATGTTGCAAAGACAAACGCAAGACATGCAATAAGGGACAATAGTACGGTATACCTTGAATGAAATTTGTCCTTATCCTTTTGACAGGCAGTTAAACATGGTACCTTTTCCCCCAAATTTAGACGTTCCCAAAGTTGAGAAATATGATGGGAAAAGCGATCCCTGTGATCATGTTTGGGAATTTTGTACCATGAGCCTAGAATTTTCCCATGATGACACCTATTTGATGAGGTTATTCCCAAGAAACTTGGAAGGGAAAACAATGGAATGGTTATCCAAAATCACACCTCCTATCAGATCCTTTGATGAGTTAGTCAACAAATTCATAACTCAATATTCCTACAACATTCAACATGCCTTCACCAGGCTAGATGTCTGCAATACCAAACAAAAGAACAACGAAACATTCATGGTGTTCCTTTAACATTGGCGACAGATGGTCTCAAGATATTCTCGAGATGTGCCTGAGAAGGAAAAGATGGAAATTTTCATTGACAATTTAAATAGCGAGATGAGTTACAGACTCAAACTCCAATGCATACCATCTTTCGCTAAATTGATTGAGAATGGCATCCAAGTAGAAGAAGCATGTGTCAAGAAAGGAACATTGAAATTTTTCAAAGAAGGGACGAATTCATCCAACTCTAACTACAACAACCAAAATAACAACAACTTAGACAAATCTAGATTCTGGACCTGAAATAAAAACACTAGAAACAAAGGAGGAAACTATCCTAATGATACGAAGTCCAAACAACCATTGTTAGCTTTATTAGGAAATCCTCAAACTACAAAGAGTCCAAGAGGTGTTAACCAAGGCACTAACACTTTTGTACCAAATGCTAATCAAGATCATCTCAACACAAACAACACAAACAATACCCAGAGCAATAACACCAATCGAGGACCTAATACAAACTCACGAGGTAACAACAACAACTTTACAAAACACATCTACACACCAATAGGGAAATCATTGGAGTCAGCATTCAGAGAACTCCTGGTAAACAAAATTATCTCCTTACCAGCAATCACCAACTTTGAACCACAAATCAAACCACCCTGGTGGAATGACTCACACTTTTGTGATTTTCATCAAAACAAAGGCCATCAAACAAATGATTGCATGAGACTGAAAAACATTATTCAAGACATGATTGATAGAGGCGATCTAACAGTCGATGGTCTCAAGACAAACGGTGACCATGGAGCCTTTAAGAATCCTCTTCCAAACTACAACAAGGATGGAGCTTCAACCTCAAATGATACACGTGGAGCTCAGATCAATCACATATACAATAACACCATCAATCATATATCAATTGAGGACAATCAAGTAAATGTCATTACAATCAAAGACAAGCATGAACATGAATCCGTCAACGTAACCGCCAGAGCTAAATATGTCTTGAAGGGGCATACATCAACAACAAACACCATACCCAAAATTCAATATGATCTAGTCAATCAACTATGCAAAACTCCTACTCAAATATCTATATTGGAGTTGCTAAAACTTTCCCCAAAACACAAAGACATCTTGGAACAAGCCCTATTAGAAACGAATGTACCTCAAGATCTGGATGCTGACAAATTCCAAGCCATGGTAGCTCACATGACAGGGCCTCATAACCTTACCTTTTCTGAGCATGATAATATCTCATTGCGCCATCCACACAATAATCCACTCCACATTGAAGTCTTGGTCTATAAGCATCAAGTCAAAAGAGTATTAATAGATAGAGGAGCTGGACTCAATATCTGTACCTTGAAACTTATTTGTGCATTAGGCTTCTATGAGCAATCTATTGATCCACACAAAAAGATCACTATCAAAGCATATGATGATAAAGAAAGGTCATTCAAAGGAACAGTAATGTTTCCAATTCAAGTAGGACCAGTACAAAAGGACACTATGTGCCAAGTCTTAGACATAGACCTCACATATAATATCTTATTGGGTCGACCTTAGATACATGAAATGCAAGCAGTACCTTCTACTTATCACCAGTGTGTTAAGTTCCCCTACAATGGATAGGAAATTTCTATATCAGCAAATCATAACCCATTTCAACATTATAATGCTATGGAGGCAGCCCAAGACAGCTTGGTTCCACATAATAGAGAAAAAAAAAGTTCCTCAGCACCAACTATTCAACAAGAAAAGTCTAAATCACTATTTGTGGATTTCAAGCAAAAAATGAAAATCAAAGAGAAAGGCATGGGAGAATACTCTTTGGAACCTTTGTGTTTAGCCAAGTTACCAAAATCGCCTACATCTCATGGATTACCTACAACATCAACACATCAAGCAACATAGCCCATCACCAAGTTTGATGGTAAATTTATAAAACTCAGCACTCTAGCACATCAATCAAATGAAAAGGACATCCTTAGTTGGCTATACAAGGATGAGGAAGGAGATAGAGCAGCTACTATGGAAGTAGCTATACCAACACACCTATATGGAAAAGGCTACTTAGTCATGCAACAAATGGGATACAATGGCAAAGGACCTATCGGCAAACATCAGGAAGGCATCACAGAACCATTAGATCCTCCTTCACAATTCAGTAACGAAAAAATAGGATTGGGCTATAAACACACTCTACCACCAAGAAAGACACCAAGCACATACCAAAAACCTCAGTGGAAGGCAAAGAAGAAATTCAAGGAGGATTCATGGTAGGAGGCACTATTTGCATTAGTAGAGACAATACACAAAGAATGTGAATGCCAAGAACAAAAGCAACATCAAGAGAATCCCATCAATCAAAAGAAGGAAGCATTTACTGCCGAAGTACATCATGTTCAAAAACTAGTGTCCGAAAAAGAGGAATCACCTCTTGATAACATCATCCTCCCCAAGAAGAGACAATATATGAGCAAATGCAAAGAGTAGAAGCAAGATCTGATATAGAATCAGAGAAAACTATCAAACTCGTATCAATCATCAAGGACCTGTTTTCACCCTACAACATACTAGTCCACAACACTGCAAGAATCTGGGATAATACCTCTGAGACTGATTTAAATGAATATGAATGGGGTAGTTGTTCTAATGTTACTAAAAACATTACTAAAAATGACAGTCATACACCCATTTCCGAAGAAGAACAAGGTGTAGAGCCTAGACTACTTGAATTTGGTCCACAAAATATCTATGACGCCAAGGAAAACGAGTAGCAACAATATGAGCAAGTCTACATAGAAGATGATACCATCAAAGACCTTGACAAAATCATTAACTTATTTAATACCCTAGACAACCACGATGATACCTCCATCCTGACACTTACAATAGCTGAACTTGATCCACCAAATGAATCTTTACCACTCATCTTTCTTGACCTCATAGACTAGGATGAACCTGAAAATCATGACATACCAATTTTCCCAAATGATGAATCCATTATCCATTACTTGTGTATCGTTAACCCTAAAATAGACTCTACCAGTGAACAAAGTAACGATATCTACAATCAGGGGAGTGCCAAGTCTCTCGGTAGCAAAAATGAACAAAATAAAGGATCTACTACTGAAAACTAGTCAATGGCAGCACTAGATCACAAAAAAGTAAAAATAAAGGACACATCTGAGGGTGAAAACCTTTTTAAGGCACCTAAAGATGGGAGAATTGACACTCTTCCTGAACATTATCAAGAACGATCACCCATATTGATTGAGCCCACTCAATCAATCAACATTGGTACAACAAAAGCAGGGAAAAACATACACCTTGTAGAATCTTTGACAAAGGAAGAAAAATCAGAGTTTGTCCAATTTTTCAAAGAAAATCAAATCAACTTTGCTTGGTCATATGTAGATATGCCCGGGTTTGATCCATAGTTAATCATGCATCACTTGTCCATTGCTCCAGGAGCTAATCCAGTCAAGAAAGAATTAAGAAAGATGAATCCACATGAAGCACTCATGGTCAAAGCTGAGCTAAAGAAACTATTAGACGTCAGATTTATTCGACCTATTGACTATGCTGAATGGATTTCCAACATCGTACCAGTATCAAAACAAGATGGCAGTATCAGAATATGCACTGATTTTAGAGATGTCAACAAAGCCTTTCCAAAGGATGACTTTCCTTTGCCCAGTATCGACATAATTGTAGACCTCACAGCAGGCCATGCAATGCTATCACTAATGAATGATTTTTCGGGTTATAATCAAATCAAGATAGCTCGAGAGGATCAAGATAGAACAATGTTTACCTATCCTTGGGGAACATATTGTTGGAATGTCATGCCTTTTGGCTTAAAGAATCCAGGGGCAACTTATGAATGGGAAATGACAACAATTTTTCATGACATGATGCATACCTTCATGGAGGACTATGGGGATGATTTACTAGATAAATCATTTACCCGAGCAGAACATCTAAGCATCTTAGAAAAGATTTTTGATAGATTGGAGAAATTCTAAGTCAGACTCAACCCTAAGAAGTGTGTCTTCGTGGTTACATCAGGCAAATTATTAGGCTACATAGTCTCAACAAAGGGCATTGAAGTGGATCCAGCAAAGGTACAAGCCATAATGGAGATGCCACCAGCAAAGAACATCAGCCAAATCAGATCTCTACAAGGATGGCTCCAGTCAATCAGGTGATTCATCGCTCAATTAGCGGATAAAAGTCTACCATTTAACCATTTGCTACATAAAACTATACCATTCAGATGGGAAGCCAAATGTGTAGAATCATTCTATCAAATCAAGCAATATCTAATGAACCCACTAGTTCTAGTACTGCCAATAGTAGGGAAGCCACTCATTCTCTACATTTGAACAACAGATATATCACTGGGGGCATTATTAGCACAAGAAGACCAACAAGGAAAGGAATGAGCTATGTACTACATTAGCAGGACATTAAATGAATATGAACTTAACTATACATTCATTGACAAGGCTTGTCTAACAGTGGTATTTGTTTCTCAAAAGTTCTAGCATTACATGCTAGCTCACACAATTAAGCTAGTCACAAAGATTGATCCTCTAAAATACTTACTTAGCAAAGCATCTTTCACAAGAAGATTGGCTAAATGGGTCATGATTCTCAGTGAATTTGATATCCACTACATAGAGCGACAAGCTATCAAGGGACAAGCAATTGCAGATCAACTTGTTGAAGCACTGCTACCTAGAAAACAATCAATGGAGATTGAATTTCTAGATAGGGATGTTCTTGCTATTTCCACCAAGCAATGGACCCTATACTTTGATCGATCCTATACTCAACATGGGTCAGGTGCTGGCATTCTGTTCATCACTCCTGATGGGCACAGCATACCTAGATCATATAGGCTCATGTTTCCATGCACAAATAACATTGCTGAATATGAGGCACTGGTTATAGGCGTCAAAATGGTCATGGAATGGAGAATCACAGAATTAAAATTCTACGAAGATTCACAACTAGTCATCAAGCAAATCAACAATAACTATTAGACGAAGGATGACAAGCTGCTACAATACAAATGAATGGTGGATGATTTTAAACAATATTTTGTACACATCACCTTCTAGAAAATACCAAGGTTGGACAACAGAGCAGCTGATGCAATGGCTACTATCACTTCACTACTATAATTTCCAGAGCAACAAAGTCGTTATGAGTTTCTGGTAGAGCAACTGTTCTCCCCAGCCTATGACCATTCTAAATCCCAGGTTATCTATGCCTTGACTGGTTCTGACTCTCTATTATATGGACCGATATTCAACTATCTTAAAAACAATATCCTACCCATTGACCTATCTTGATACCAAAAATGCAACTTTATCCGGCAAGCCACCCGTTACACTCTCACTGGTGATACTTTGTACCGTCGAGGTCTAGATGGTACTCTTCTTCGTTGCCTTGATCATAATTAATCTGACTCCACTTTACAAGAGCTTCATGAAGGTATCTATGGCACACATTCAAGTGGTCCTACTCTGGCTAAAAAACTTCTAAGAATGAGATATTATTGGCTGACAATGAAAAAAGACTCCTACCATTTTGCAAAGAAGTATCCTAAATTCTAAATCAATGGCAATCTTATACATGCACCGACACAAGAACTGCAACCATTCACAAGATCTTGGCCCTTTTGCCAGTGGGGAATGGACTTAGTCGGCAAAATTCATCTTCAAATGGACTCAAGTTCATTATTATTGCAACAAAATATTTTACCAAATGAATTGAAGCGGTCCCTAGGACCACACTGAATGGGAAACAAATTGCCTCTTTTATCCGTCATTATCTAATCTGTAGAAATGGCATCCCAAGTTCCATCATCACAGATAATGGATGACCTTTCAAGAACCAAGATGTGTGAGAACTATGTGAAAAATTCAAGATCCAACATCGTTTCTCTACACCTTACTACCCATAGGGGAATGGCCAGGTCGAAGCATCCAACAAAACAATATTGAAAATCCTAAAGAAAATAGTGAATGATGCAGGCAAATATTGGCACACACAACTCAATCCAGCACTTTGGGCACACAGAACTAGCATCCACACACCTATAGGAGCTACGCCAAATTCATTGGTTTATGGATCAGAAGCAATTTTATCCCTGGAGGTAAAAATTCTATCTCCCAGAGTCTCTTTGAAATGCCTCATTCCAAATGAAGAGTATTGAGTCAACTGACTGCAAGAGCTAGAACTGCTAGATGAAAAATGCCAACATGCCTACACTCACCTCAAAACATATTAGCAACGCATGTGTAGAAGCTACAACCACAAGGTCATTCCCAGAATTTTTAAAATTGGTGATCTAGTACTCAAGGAAAATCCTAGAAATCAGCAGGATCGAGAAAAGAAAGGGAAATTTGAACCTAACTAGTTATGTCCCTATGTTATCATATCAACCTATGGTTTAGGTGCTTATCAGCTAACAACTTCAGAAGGAGATGTGCTCGATGAACCAACTAACAAAATCCATCTAAAGAAATACTACACTTCAGCAGTCTAATGCACAGAAAAGTTGAAAATATCAAAAAATCAAAAAATATCAAAAATGAAGAAAAAACAAATAAAAAGGTACAATAAAAGCAATCGGTGAAAACCTAGCAACGAGCGCTATTGTGAGAGGACAAATCCTCTATCTATCTTTACACAGGCCCTTTATATCCACAGTCCAGCACTATCGGCCATCACCCGTCATTTTATTGCATTATCCAGGACATACTTAGCGTAGTCACTATCCTGGTTTATCCAAATATCATTTCACCGTATCCCACCATGGCTTGGTAATCACTATACATATCCATATTAAGAGGAAAACTCAGCTAGGGGCAACATTGATCAAAATTTTGTCTTCAATCAAAACTTGCAGCAAACTCAAAGCATCATATCTAGCAAACAAGTCAACAATCACTGGAACAAAACATTAATCACTTCAAAAAATTCACAATGCATGATGGATGATTTTCTGAAGTATCAAATGTTTGCATCTTGCATAAAGTTTTGACTTTTTTGCACTTGAACTTTCTTGAACTATTGGATCCTCTACATTTTCTCAACAATGCATCAAGCTAGAGAAGGTCATAGGGACTCCAATACTTTTTCAGTTTTCTATTTGTGAGGCGATCACTTGTACTGTGCAAATACTTGTCTCGAGACGTGATTCAAAGCATATCACTGAAGACACAATTCCACTTTGCATATACAAATGGTTTAATCTTGTCTATTTATATGCAAGCCACACTCAGGTCGTCCTGGTTCAATTATACCTTGATGCTTGTGCTATCTTGCAAAATCAAAAATCATGTAAATTTTTCTCAGGTCATTATGTTTAAATTATACCATTATGCTTGAATAAATTTTCAACATATCCCAACAAATCAATGCTCAATTATGATACCTACAAAGAAAGAAAAGACATGTGACTATACAGGGATGACAAACGAAAGAATGAGGATGCTCAAATTAGTTGCATATCATTTTACAATTAGTTGCATATCATTATCATACATCTCATTTTCAAGATACATCTCACAGCATATCATTATCATACATCTCATTTTCAAGATAAATCTCATAGCATATCATTATCATACATCTCATTTTCAAGATACATCTCACAGCATATCACATCATACATCTCACAACATATCATATCATACATCTCATTTTCAAGATACATCTCATAACATCATGCATAAACACATTATATTCATCACATATCAAATCACATACATCTAAGAATTACATCATCATCATAGAACATCAAAATCATATAGAAAGCATCATCCATAACACATCACATGAAGATCAAGGAAAATGGTGTCATATATATATATATATATATATCTCAAAAATGATCAATGTACAAAATATGTCATGTATGTGCCAATACAACAAAATGATCAAAATACAAAGGAGACAATGTCTCTCAGGTATGACTATCTCCTGACGGTGACGGCCTCGCAGCAGATGTCCCAACACCTAGATCTCCAGGTGGATCCTGTCTAGGTGGCCCTATCACACCTCTCTATCCTAGACCCAATCTGCCTAGATCGACTGGATCTCGAAGCTGTGAAACTTGAAACTCGACGCTCCCTGGGCACCACATCCTTGTAATGCCTCTGGTAGTAATCCACCTCCTGGGCTCTCAAATCCACCTCTCTCAAGGTATCTCTCATTGAGCTACCCATCGCCACTCTCTCCAAAGTCTCTGCTCAAGCCTCAGCTTGACCCAACCACTCCAAAACTGTATCCTACTCAATGGTCAGCAGTGTAATCTGTCGTTGGTGTGCCAGTAGCTGTGTCTGTAGGTGTTGTACTGATAACTACAGGGATCTAATCTACGCATCCTCCTAGTGCATCAGAATTCGCATCTAGATGGGTACCTGTGAAGTGGTACCCTCCATCCCTCCCCCTGTCCTTGGTGTTGGTGGAGGTAAAACAACTGACCTCCTCCTCTGGGCCAGCCCTCTAAACTCATCTGTCCCTCCCACCACTGCTATCACCTCTCCTACCCTCTCCTAACCCCCAGCTCCAATAGCTAAACCTCCCCTCCCTCTATCCACCATAGCTCGTCGCACTGCTCTCTCCACTTGAATCCCTCTATCACCACCATCCCCACCCCTATCTCCTCTCCTCCCTCAATCTCAACCTCTGTCTCCTCTCCTTCCTTGATCTCCTCTCCCTCTATCCCCTCGCTGACCTCGGCCACCTCCTCCACCATCATCACCATCACCTCCTCCACCATCCCCACCTCCCTCATCCAACTCCTCTCCATCCTCTCCCTGTCTCCCTAGCCTCTCGGACTTCTCATCCTCATCACCATCAAAAGCAGGAATCATCTCCACTAGATCTGATATCCTAGCCACTGCATGTGCCACAAATAGTGTGGTGAACTCATCGATAATCCCTGCATCCACTATCCCATAGGCGTAGTCCCATATCTGGCTGACTAGGTGAAAGAACTCCTCAACCATCGTCGCACTATCAATAGTGTGTCCCCACTCTGGTACATCCTATCTCCGTTGAGCATGCAAACATGCTCCCTATGGAACCCCCTGTTGTCATTCATACTGTCGCAACATTCGACTGTGCAAAAATCTCTCAATCACAAAGGGCATCTACCGTATCAGAAATCAGGACATGTAGACATAGGGAATCTCCATCCCATCCTCTTCCCATACCTCACACTCCATGTACAATCTCTAGATGACCATATCAATATCATCTAACACTCTCCTCTAATGCTCTAGTTTGCCCAGCTTACGCTGGAGAACTATCCCTCGATATCCGTATGCATAAGAACACCGAACAGGCCTAACTCTGTCCACAAGTGGCCTGGCTATGGGAATATGCTCCCACACCCATACCTATAGCAGTGTAACTCTAGTGGATAAACTGTTGTACCCCAAGTAAACCACCTGATGCAGATCCCTATATAACTGGGCCAGCATAGCTGACCCCCATGCGAATCGGCGACCTTTTGTCACCATGTCCTCCAAGACCAACCCCCATCCTACTGCCAGTCCCTTCGACCTACGGTTGGGACATAAGAAACCACCTATGAATCCTACCAGCACTAATGGTAGAGGAGCCTAATCCAAATCAATGAACTCCTGCCAAGGGATCTCATATCTGCAAACCGTATCATCCTGTAGAATTTGACGAAGAACCTCTGTCCCGCCCTCCTCGGTCTACTCATATGGTAAAAGTACACCTGCCATGGGAATCCACAGAATCTGGTAGCAATCGTCAGGTGTCACTATGATCTCACGAGTCGCCAAATGGAAGGTCTTGGTGTCACTATGCCACCTCTCAGCCAACGCTATCAATAAACCCTAGTTAATGGTATACCGGGACATCTCTAACAAAGAGGATAGAACACACCTCTCAATGATATCCGTGTTAGCTTGTGTCAATCGTGGTATCAACGACCACGGTCTCAAAAATTGGTCTCGCAACTGAACAACCCCAATGTAGTCCTGTCACAAACAAAACAAGTCCAATATTAGTTTCCTCATCAAATCAATTTATATCAAAATCAAATTCATATCAACTTGAAACATTGAAAATATAATCAAGTTCAACATCATATCAAATCTATTTCCATATCGAATCATATCAACTTGTAAAACAACTCAAGTTCCACAATCACATCAACTTGTAAGACAGCTCAAGTTCCACAATCATATCAACTTGTAACACAACTCAAGTTTCACATTCATATCAACTTGTAAAACAACTCAAGTTCAGCAATCATATCAACTTGTAAAAGAACTCAAGTTCCACAATCATATCAACTTGTAAAACAACTCAAGTTTCACATATATATCAATTTGAAACAATGCATATCAAATCAAGTTCATATCAAAACATCCATATCGAAAACCACATCATATCAAATCAGCATCCGATCAACAACAACTTGAAACATTGCAAATCAAATCAAGTTATCTCCAAAAGCCATATCAAACAACTCATATTGGACACATTATCAAATGACAGCAGACACACAGACTGAAATTTGCACCCATCCTGACAAAACTAGCAAAAACCTACCTATTTTTCTTCATCCAAAATCCTACATTACCCAATTTTTTTCCGCTCACGCGCTAAAAAATCTTATCTACACGCTAAGCTGCTAGCTATGCGCTACCCTATCCTATCAATGTGCTACCCCATTAACCCTATGCGCTAGCCTGCACCTATGCGCTACCCTATCCTATCGACGTGCCACCTAAACTACCCTCTGCGCCACATCTAGGCTATGCTCTATCCTACTTGGGCCCTATGCTGCAAACTTAACCCTACTCGCTAGGGTATACCTACGCGTTATCCTACACTACTCATGCGAGCTCTTGCTAACCCTATGTGCTAGGTCTTTCCTACGCGCTACCCTTTTTCTCCTATACGCTTCCCTGTGCCCCCGATGCGCTAACCTATTTCTATGCGCTACCCTAACCCACCCCTGTGCTATCCTAATCTACCCAGACACTACCCTACTTCATTAAACACTACGCACTAAACTACTTATCGTATGCACTATGGTTTTTACCTGATGCACTAAACCGTTAAATCTGCATACAAAAATTGAAAAACATGCCTAAAAATGACAAAATAAAAATAAAAAAGCGGTCAGAAATGATGACTTACTGGTGGTCCATATGTGGTGGGCCTTGGATACCTCTAGACGCGCTCGAATTGATGGGAAGCAAAGGGAATCGGCATTTTGTCTTTCTCTCCAAGTGTCACTTTCTCCAAAGTCAACAAGCACAAATGAGACAAAATAAATCACTTTTTACCTTTTTATAGGGTAAATGAACATTAGGGTGGCATGGACGAGCATGTAGATTGCTCGTGGTCTCATTTCTAACCCTGGCAAACATCATTATCGGGAGATGAATCAGCTTATCACATTCAACATAGACAAAAATTTAAAATGCAATCAAATTTATCAAAACAAACCAAATTTTCAAATTTTTTATTCATCTCCTGATGGGGCATTATCAACATCATTTATCAAATCTGGGGCATGACATGAGCATCTCGAAACAACATCACACTGATCACAACCAAATCAGACGACACATCATTTTCTTTGAATCAACATGTGCACACATGTCACTTCAAAGAAGGGCAAAATGTAGACGTATAAAAATGACCATATTCCTAAATGAATATTTAATGTTCATTTTATTCTCATTCCTCTATTTGGTTAAATCTAATTTAATTAAATCACCCACATTCTTCTATTTAATTAAATAAATTATTCAATTTATTTATTTAAATTCACTTAAGCCCTTTATATCATTTAATTGAATAAATCATTTTATTTAATTAAATCCCTCCTCTCTACTTTTTAATTAAATTTACATTTAATTAAATAGCTCACCCCAATTAAATAAATCTAATTTATTCAAATACCCAACTTGCAACCAAATTGAAATAAAGCAATTTATTTTAATTAAATCCTATTATCCCTCATCCACTTGCAAAATCCTACATCTCCCACTTGCCTCCTAAACCTCCTTCCTAAATTCTTTTAGAACCCTTCTAATCCTAATCAATTAACCTAAGCCCATCAATTATCCCCTTTCCCTAAATTTGAGGAGGTCACTTCTCAAATTTGAAGTAAAGTCTTCAAAAGGCACTAAAGCCTTTATGCCTTCAAAAAGCTAACTTGTTGAATACCCCCAAATTTGGAAGGACTCTTAAAAATTTGTCCCCAAAGTCTTCAAACCATTAATGGTTAACTAACCCTTAGTGGCATGGTTAGAGACTTTTTGACTAAACCAACCCTCTTCTAACCCAGGGGTCTCATCAAGCATTCATTGCTTTGACCATGGTTATTCCTTTAACCCTTGCACAAGAGTTTACCCCTTGGGTAAAAGATTTATCCACTGGATAACCCTAACCTAACCTTAACCCTTACCTTCTAAGGTAACCATGAGGTCTTCTCAAGTGTTTAGTGCTTCTTACCTCTCCTCTCAAGCAGTCTTATGTTGACAATTGTCACCATTTCATTGGTGGAAATTGTAAACATGGATTGATAACTTTCAATCCCAACCCTTGATAAACTCCTCCAATCTTGACCATCCATTGCCCTATTTTTCCTATAAGTAGAGCCCTCATTTCTCCATTTTCATGTATATCCAAGCTTTTGGTATCTCATTTATGCTCAATTTTAGCATTTTAGAGCATTTCTATTATCGTTAGCTTAAATCATATAACTAGTATATCATCTTAGGATAGTATTGCTACTAACCTTGTCATCTTATAATCTAGTTTAGCTCATTTGTAGAATCATGCATAAATAGGATGCATTCATGTTAAAATCAATCTAAAGCGTCCCTCGTTCTTGCATTCGTCATCCCTAAGTTACTTTGTTCAATGATCTTAGAGCAAAGACATTGGCTTGAGGGACCTTGTGAGATAGAGAACCATGGAACCTACCTTGGGAAGTTGAGTCATTCTTCATGACTCCATAACTTGCACCAAGAAGTCCCATGGGTGTGTGGACAAGCCCTTTTAACATTTTCACATTTTAAGTTTCATTGAACTACTTTTCCCGCATACAACCACATAGGTAGTTAGATTCTATGATAAATAATGCTCTTGTTGATGTTAGATTGGCATATAAAGAATATGAAATCTATCATCTATCATATCATAAGATACAAACTTGATGCAAGGAGCATAATTGTTCTAACAATACCTTCCTACATAGAAAATAGAAAAGCACATAGATGCAACAACAACAAAGGGATGTAAATAAATTTTAATAATTCATTAAAGTAGTGACTCAAGAAAGACTATTGAGACCAATAACACAACATCAATAAGGGAAGGGGCAACTAGAAAGGATGAAACAATGGTATAAAGAGAAAAAGTGGGATTGCCTATTAATAAATGGTAAAAGAGACATGAAGATGTGAATTAAAGATCCATGATTGGAAGAACAAGAAACTAAAGTGAAATAATAAAAAGTGCATCTGAACTCCATACTAATGTACTTAAGGAAAATTGGGTCATTAAAAGACAAGAACTTTGACTAGCTTACCCTTGCACACACAAAAAATTATTTCAAAAGAAACACCTCATGTGTAAAGATTTTAAGATGTACAATTTGAGGTTCCATCAATTTATGATACTTCAGATAATGAGACCGAAAAGATTTTCCCTTTAAAATTGAATCCTTTCAATTATTGTACTTATCATAACCTCCACTTTATCATTGAAGACACTTTTTCAATGATGAATCGCATTCAAGATCATCATACATTTGCTGCTATTCAACAATTTTTTTCTTTGTTTGACCATTTCAATTTTGGTTAAAATTTAAAAGTTTATTGGAAAAAGTTTATATACATTATAAAGGTATGAAAAGAGAAAAGGTCAAACCAAAAATACATTGAAATTCTACTTACTGTTTGGTTCAAGAAAAATACACCTATCGTAGGCCATCTTGATCAAAATAAAAGCATCTTTTAAGATCGTTCCTCTTAAAATGGTGCAATTCAACGCTCCATTGTTTTACTTTGAATATCACCCTTTTTCATCGAATGTCAATCTTGACCTATTCAAATGCTTGCATTCCCTCGCCCGTCTCTATAAATACGTTCTACTCTCTTTATCCATACCCATTCTCGATCTCTTCTCTGTAACACGCAACATATTCATCCCTCTTTTCCTCCTTCATTCGTAAACGGGACACCTTTTGTTTGCTTGATGTTCCTTCTGGCAGTTAGTATGGTGAGATCGATGGCTCTGAAAATTATGGTAGTGCTGCTCATGCTCAACGTTATATTTTGCCTCGCTGTTTCAGCTCGTCCAATACTCGAGCAAAAACTGAATACAATTGCAGGCGTCGATAATCTGGTTGAAATTCTGGAGATGTTAAAATCGTGTCCTAACTGTGCCGGCAACATTCCAGATCCTACTTGCTGCAAGAGATAAAACATGGATGAATACAATTATTGTGTATCCAACCTCCTAACTATGATTTTACACCATGGAAACTCAGGGGCGCACATTTACATGGTTTTTGATCTGCAGTGATGAAAAAATATCTGAATACCATGGAAGATCGCTTTCATCTATCTTGACTGTGTAGTATTTAATTTGTATTCCATTTAATCAAATATTAAATATGAGGCATGAATGGTAGAATAATTAACAATTCAACAGATTTTTCAATGGTGTCGCAGAATATTACGTGTCTGAAAAATCAAGAAAGTGTCGATCTATAATACGTGAAAGGTCTATAAATTAATGAGATTTTAAGCACCCTTTCTAAAACATACACAATGTATACGGTGTGCCTGCCACAACAGGCGCGTTATGGTTTGGATCTGATCCAAGCTTTAATACACGTTATCATGCCTATTTGTTACTAGAAATATTGTATTAGGGTTTATGAATTTTTTATATAATATATATTTTTTTCTAATAAAGTAAAATGAGGAAAATTATAATGACGATGGCAGAACGCTGAGATTTTCATCTTCTTCAAAGGTTCTAATAATCTAATTAACCCACATAACTAATCTGACTCTAAATGTTAAGGACGCCGAGACAAATTGAATCGTGAGGGAGAGTTATTAGAGCTCCTATGCAGTCCTTTGGAAACCTTTTGCTTCCTAATAGTGATGACACTAAATTGTACATTGTCCAATTCTTAGCTCCCCTTTGGAGTTTCGGTGCTCTTACAATAATTGATTCAAGACCATTGAATGGGTCTTATTCAATCACGTTACCTAGCGATGATTGTTGTTTTGTGTGTTTTTACCTTTAGAAAATTTTCATAGTCATATGCTTTGGTTGAAGTTTCAAATCATTTGCAGGAACCAAGGAACCAAGATCTAATATATTCATAGGACTATAGATCTAAGAGTTAACACCATTGCCAAACTCTCTAACAAATAGGAAATTAGAATAAGGGATTGCACCTCTTGGATTTCTATGTTATATGTGGTGGAGTTTTTGTTTTTTTATCTTTTTTCGATTTTTTTTATTATTTTATGATTTTTTTAATGGGTTCAATTGTTCTAATTAGTTAAAACTGGCTTGAACCATGGATTCAATTGTTAATACATATTTTAGACATATTAATAATTGAATTTTAAAATCAATTTATATCATTTCATTATATAAATTTGTAATTATGATTCTAAATTTATTGAAATTTTTAACATCTTTAGAAATATTTATGTGCATTTTATAGCCATATATATATGTGTGTGTGTGTGTGTGTGTGTGGAAAATACAAAGAATATGTTCTAGGGGGTCAATATAGAAGGAGGCACAAATCATGCTGAGAAGAGTATTGAGTTAGAATTTTGGGGAAAATTCTTATTTCTTTTTTGGGGAGAAAATTTACAAGGAAGAAAGAATTGCAAGTAGGAAATTGTTACACCAAGTTTTTAAGAGAATTTATAAAGGAAAATCTATTTGTTATTCCATTTCCTTCTCAAGAGTGAAATGTGTTTGTGAGACATTCATATTACCAACTAATGCACTATTTTTGTTAACATATATATGTATCATTCAACGTGCCTTATGATTTCCTTATTTCTTTGATTTTATAAGTATTTGTGATTTCTAAAGCCTTATTGTCAAATCTATTTTGTGCATACCTCATATTCATCATATTTCATGAGATCATATGCCTTATCACATCGTACATACATATCTTTCAAAGGAGTGCGAATGACATTTTGATATTTTTATTTTAGCAAATTTATTATTGAAAGATAAAGAATATTGTTTATGATTTGATTCGATAATCTTAGTTCAACATTCATAAGTGATGTTTTATTGTCAAATTATTTAGAAGTAAATATTCAATATAGTTACTATTCAGATTGATATCAAATTGATATTTATAATGCTGAGACTTAATTTTAGTTATATATATATATATATATATTGTTGGCAATTGACACTCATACGGTGAAAATCGACACTTGATTAATGGTTTAGGGTTGTCATTGATGGGAACTCTTCTTAAGATTCCTATCCAGTAATCATGGATCTTGATATCTGGAAATGAATGTGAATCGGTAATTAGTTAACTAGTATTTCAGGTTCAGTAAGGCAGTTTTGGTCCAAAAGCTTTCCGGTGACTGCAGTGTCATGAATTGTGCATGGGATGATTGGACCAGCATAGAGACATCATTTTATCATCGATTTAGTGATACACATGTATTTTTGGCAATCCGGTCAAGCCAACTCATTATTAATTGACTTTAAGGAATATATATATATATATATATATATATTATTGGCAATTGACACTCATACGGTGGAAATTGACACATGATTAATGTTTTAGGGTTGTCATTGACGTGAAATCTTCTTAAGATTCCTATCCAGTAATCATGGATCTTGAAATCTAGAAATGAATGTGAACCGGTAATTAGTTAACTGGTATTTGAGGTTCAGTAAAGGAGTTTTGGTCTGGAAGCTTTCTGCTAACTGGAGTGTCATGAATTGGGCATGGGATGATTGGACCTACATAGAGACATCATTTTATCATCGATTTAGTGATCCGCATTTATTTTTGGTGATCCGGTCAAGCCAACTCATGATTACACATTACATCAGCAGGCTGACTTGATAAATAATTATTTTGTGATTATGGATATATAAGACCAGTGCAGAATATTTTTTTGGTGTGTGGTAGGATTTATAAGCGAGTGAGTGGTGATTGAGAATCCTTTATAGCACAGTTTCATGTGTGCATTCTTGATCCGGTAGCTTATTGAAATAGGAAACAAAGAAGAGTTGTAGAGTAGATACAGTCAGAGATTTGACACTTAACTGGAACTCATCCAGGCATTATTAGATGCTATTTTGGAGTTCTTTCATTTTATTTCATTATTGTAATTGATTAGTAAGGCAGTGAGCCTTACGGGGTTGTAGCCCTTATTGTAATTAAGCAATGAGATCTAGGAAGTGTGCTTGAATGCTTGTGAATTCCCCCTCATGTAATATTATTTTTCTACTGGTCATAGTGGAATAATATTATGGGCTCAAATCCCACCACGGTTTTTCTTATTTGGGTTTCCACGTAAAATCATGGTGTTATGATTTTGTGGTTGATTGTTTTATGTTTCTGCATTTCATTTTTTATGTTTATGCTTTTGGTGATTTAAAGATAAGTCACAAAATTTATTAACTGGTAGAACACTGATTCCCCCCCCCTCAGTGTTCCTTGATTCCAACAATTGGTATCAGAGCCTAGTTCCTCTAAGGAAGCCTAACTACTTAAGGAAGGTCTGAGAAATTCAATCAATGGATTCTAGTTTTTAGAGACAACTTAGTGTGGCACTTGAGGATCTTGATGCAACAAGGAATGAAATCAATACCTTAAAGAGAAACCTGAATGTAGCTAAAGACTTCATCAATGATTTGAAGGATCAAGTGAACTCTACAAGAGACAAGAGGATGGAATTGATGGACAAGGTGAACGAGAAAGAAGATCAATGCATGGAGAATCAGGACAAAGTTGACAAGCTTGAGAGAGAGAATGTTGCATTGAAGAATAAGATGCAATCTATTATGATGAGGTTGAGTAAAGAGATTGAGGACTAGAAGAATGAAGATAATTTGACTCAATCATTGAAGGGAAGAATGGATGAATGCTTCAGGCTTACTTATGAGAATGATCAGTTGAAGCTTGAGGTGACACAATCAAGGAATAATGGTCAAGAACTTGAAAGACAGATTGTTTCACTAAGAGATGAACTTGCTACTGCAAATGAATACAAAGACAAATTCAATACTAGCTTAGCAAGGCTTGATGAGATGCTGGAAAGTCAGAGACATGAAAAATACATGCAAGGACTTGGATTTGAGAAATATGAATCCTCTAGATCTGGATAGAGTAATGCAAAGCCTAAGAACAAGCCGTAAATTCAATGGTAGATGCTTTACTTGCAATAAATTTGGTCATATAGTGAATCAATGCAGAAGTAGGATGAATAATGGAATGAATAACAGAATGAATAATGTGAACAATGGTCCTACCTCTACCAGTCAGTGTTTCATATGTAATAATTTTGGTTACAAGTCAAACATGTGCAGAGCAGTAATGAATAATTTTCAAAACAAGAGATGCTATGCTTGTGGGATGTTTGGACATATCTCTAACCAGTGTAGAATGAGACCAAGTCAGATGAACTATAGACCTATGTATAATGTTGTTTGTCATGCATGCAATAAAACTAGTCACATCGTAAAATATTGAAGAAGAAAAAGTGTGAACAAGAGTGCTTTGGTAGACAAGAACAAATCAGATGAGAAAGGCAAGGCAAAGGTAGAGGAGATCAGAGACAAGCATGAGAAGATGTGGGTCAAAAAAGATGAATCCAAGGTAGACAATGAATTTGCACTTGAATCCAGTGCAGGATCTTCATCCGGTAACTAAGGCATTTGGCCTTAGTGGGTGGCATTTTCATACAAAATCTTGCAGAACCCCCTTGGAGAGATCTATGATAGATCACGATACATTGCAGATGTTTGGAGATGATTATCTAGAACTCTTCATGTCGATCTTTGAATTCGCTGAGTTGATTTAAGCTGAACATGGCATCCAGTTGAACCTAATTAGTGCATTTATGTCAACTTGAAATTAGGGTTTTTGACGGCTAAAAGGGCATTTCAAAGCTTTATTTTTACAATACGATCAAGAGAAATTGTAGATCAGTAGAGCAAAATAACTTGGCAATCTAAATAGAGACTACAATGGTCGTAAAGAGAATTATTGTTCCCAATTGTAAATTGAGGTATTTATCCATTTCAAGCTATCAGTTTTTGAAAACCCTAAGTTCTCAATGGCATCAGTATCTAGAATTGCTACTCCATTAGTTGTGGAAATCAAGGATAGAGCTCAAATCATTTTCAAGAAATGCCCTTTCAACTCAGTTGAGGATGATCTGGAAGGAGCATTTTGTTAGAGTATTCGGGTATTTACTTGATTAATTAAACATTCTTTGTTTAATTATTTAAGTTCCCTTTATCTCTATTACACTTAAGCTAACTTTAGGTGTATATAATTAATTGTTTTAATTAATTATTATGTGCAAACCTAGGTTTTACCTTTTTAGGGTTTCTTGACCTATTAAAGGTTGATTTCTTTCTTTTCATTGTAAGAATCACATTACATATTTTTGTGAATATTGAGCTCTCTTTTTGAGCATATTCTCTGTGTTTTGTATGTTCTTCAGATTTTGCTTCATTGCTTCTCCTTGTAACAGGTTATTCGGCTTGCAAAAGATCTTCAGGCTCCTGTGGTGTTGTATTTTCTCAACTCCTATATGGTATCAGAGCGTGGATCTGCAGCTGCCTATTCTTGTTTTGAGATTTTTGGCTTTGGAAGTAGATCTGGGGTTTCAGGAATTTTTTTGTGTACCTAGGGTTTGAGCTTTTTTTCTGAGCACTCTGGGCCTAAACAAACCTCACCATCGTGCTCAGAAGGCCCCAAAACCCCTATGGTCATATAAAATTTGACCTATTTTGGTTCCTGAGCCTCTGGGAGCAATTTTTTTCTCAGATCTAGGCCGTACGGCCCTGGCACGCAGATCGAGAAATTTTTTTTTAAAAAAATAAAAGTTTGCCTTTTTACGGCATGCAGGCCGAAATTTTCTTTTGAAAAAAAAAAGGTGAAAAAAAATAAAGGGGAAATTTTTTGGGAAAGTTTTTTTTGGGGTTTGTGGGTACCGCAGGGTACCGGACTGACAGGCTTGTCAGACCTGTCAGTCCGGCCCCTGCGGCCCCCGCCGGCGGCCCCTCCGTCCTTTTTCGGACGCCGCCGCTGTTCCTCCGGCTCCCGCCGCCCACGATCTTCCTCCGCCGACGAGTCTCCCGCCGCCAGCGAACTGCCCCCGCCGGCCACCGCATATCTCCGCTCTGGCTCCCCGCCGGCCAGGTCCACCGTCTCCGCCTCCTTGCGCTGCCGCCGCCGGCCAGTCACAACCCGGCCGCCGCTCACCTTCCGGCCGCCGCCTACCAGCACTGCCGGCAGCCCGGCTCCGTCCGCTCCTCGGCCGCAGTTTTTTTCCGGCCGCCACCGGTGCGCCACCAGATCTCTGCTCCCTGGCCACCGGACCACCAACAGGCCACCAGACCCCTTTTTTGGGCCTTTTAAGGGGGTGTTTGGTTTTTTGGTCCTATCTTGGACATACGGAGTCGAATTTTGGTGAACGAATAGGCGTCGGAAAGATGGTTCCGAGGCCGACCTCATGGTGTTGGTACTTTATTCCAATTTTTCCGTTTGACTGTGTTTTTTTACAGTCAAAGTGAGGTCTCTTTTTTGCACTTCGGGAGACGTAGATTGAGCATCCAACCTCCGTTTTTCGAAAACTTTATATTTTCGGAAAGCGTGTTCTGTGTACTTTCCAGAAATATGAGTTTTTTTTCCAGATTCTGGTCCATGCATATTTTATTCAGTTTTTTGCTTTTAAGCACTCTGGTGGATATCGTGGTTGTTTCAGGTCCTGGGATCTCTTTTCTGAGTAGGGTGTCTCTGTTTTCATTCTCGTTTCTATTTCTAGTCTTCTTATCATTGTAGTTTGTAATTATGCAAACGCACTGAGATAAAGTGCCATCATGCATTGTTTACTTGGAATCTTGCATATCTTGTGTCTAGTTGTACATGCACTGTTGATCAAGTGCCATGAGGGGGTTGATGTTTGCCTTTGTTTGCCATCTTCCTTTGTCAAGTGAGTGTTCCTTCCATGACATTCGCCTCATGATGATGTGTCTCAGCACCTGTGATGTTCTTGGTTCTTCGTCATGCAGTTGTTTTTGGCTGTCCTTTTCAGTGTTCCTGTCCCTCTCCCACTTCCGCATTATGGGTAGGTTTATCCTGTTGGTTCTAATGCTTCCGTGTTTCAATTGATCAGCTCTTCAGGCTTTGGTTTCTCATGCCATCTGTATCTTGGATTTCAGTTGTTTTGCCTTGTTTGCCTCCTGATTCGAGTAGTGTCATTTGAGGGCACTCATGCAGATTACAGTCTTCTCTACCTGGTCATGTTCTAGTTCAGTGGATGTTCTTCAGATCAGCAGTTATTCTTCGACAGAGTTTGCAGGGTCTTCATGCTTCAGTGATATTTTTTTCCATCTCTTTTTGGAGTAGAGTTTTGTTCCCACGTGGTTTTCTCTATTTCTCCAGTTCATAAAGATTTCATTGTATTTGGGTACCTGATCAGGCCTTGTTGCCGGGACCCATCTTTCATGCTTTCAGTAGTTGTTCTAGGTTTTAGCTTCTCCCTAAGTCTGGCTTAAGGGGGGGTGTTAGAGTATTCGGGTATTTACTTGATTAATTAAACATTCTTTGTTTAATTATTTAAGTTCCCTTTATCTCTATTACACTTAAGCTAACTTTAGGTGTATATAATTAATTGTTTTAATTAATTATTATGTGCAAACCTAGGTTTTACCTTTTTAGGGTTTCTTGACCTATTAAAGGTTGATTTCTTTCTTTTCATTGTAAGAATCACATTACATATTTTTGTGAATATTGAGCTCTCTTTTTGAGCATATTCTCTGTGTTTTGTATGTTCTTCAGATTTTGCTTCATTGCTTCTCCTTGTAACAGGTTATTCGGCTTGCAGAAGATCTTCAGGCTCCTGTGGTGTTGTATTTTCTCAACTCCTATACATTTTTCTCTGTACCCTACAACATTCTTCATAATAAGGACATCTTGGCATATATCCACTGTGACCTTGAAGAACTTGGCAGTGCTAATATGTTGACCATGTATAACAATCATCTAGTGAATAGCTTGGGGAATCTCAAGTTAGAATATCAACATTTGTAAGACAAGGGTTTCTCTCAGTTTGTATACTTTCTGATATTTGATGAGAAAGAATGGATCTAGTACATACTCAATAGAATTTATGATGAATTTATGTGGTTGGATAAGCCTTACAAAATCACTAAGCAAGCAATCCACATTGTGACTTATCTAAGTGCATCTGGTGAAGTTCCTAGCTTAAGGAAAATATCAAACAACACTGTGATTGCTGCTATCGGTTCTCAATTTGATAGTAGAGCAATGAAAATCAATGACATTCTGGAGCATGATGTCAAGTTTGAATCAATGGTGGTTAGATATAAAGTATACCAGTCAAGTAGACAAAACTCTATCTCTGGTACAACAATATACTCTGCCTATCAGATTTTGAAGGAAGATAAGAGGTATGATTTATGTATGGTTCTCTTGAATGAAATACTAAGCAATTTGAATAAAATTAAACAAGACAAGAAGCACACCTTTAAGTTTGGCACCCTTATTATTTGTTTGGTTCTATATTTCATGAATGAAATCCTTGGTGTTCAAGGAAAGGTCCAATGAGCCTATGACAAGCCAATTTCTATGCAAATCAAGGAAGGGATTATGGGGATTGGTGATATCACAATGAGGATATCCACTCTGTAGGGTTATTTCAAAAAATTTCAAGCCACAATGCAGAGCAGAGAAAGAATCTGAAAAGAGATAGTGGAGAAGTGTGAGAAAACAATTTGCTTCATGGTTGACAAAGACCAATGTCTAATGAAAGTCATCGAGCCAAGGATTGTGTGGATTCTTTCGATGGATTATGAAGATGATGTTGCTACCCTTGATTCCTATGCTCAACATATGTTGAGTCAACCGGTTGATAAGAAAGAAGGAATATTCGACACCTTCAAGGAAAAACACATGGAGTTGCACAAGCAGTTCACAACACTTGCAAGAAAGAGGAAAGTATCTAAGATGGCTGAGGAAGTGGCAATACAAATGGGATTTACCTAGGAGTAATTGAAGCAAGAAAGGGAGAAACATGCTGAAATGGAGGCTAAGGAGGAATCCAAGAAGCCTAAGGTTGAACCAGTTCCTTTTAAAGCCAAGACAAAAGAGAGCAAGTCTTCCCCTACTCCAGTAGTACCATCATTTGGATAGAGCTCATCTAGAAAGGGATTTTTGAAGCAAAAGGATAATACTAAACAAACTTATGTTGTTGTATCTCTGGTAGCATCTGAGATTAAATCTGATGAAGAAGTAGATAAGGCTAAGAAGAAAGGAGAGTTTGTTAGAGTTGTGAGGAAACCACAATCCGGTAGTGTGGAGCAGAGCAAGAAAGATAAGTCTAAACCTACCCTTACTGGAAGGCCCAAGAGGGGAAGGAAGGTCAGAACTCAACTTGATAAAGTTCTTGAATCTGGTGATCAACAAGGTAAATATACATTTGTTCCCCCATTGACAACAGATCAATTAATTGATGAGATAATTGTTGATGGAAATTTGAAGAATATTGGACCATATTATGAAAATGTAGATGAGGTGGATAAGAGAAAATTTGAGGAAGTAATTTTTTTGTATTTATAAAACTTTAGTAAAACTTTGATTGAATTCGAGTGGAACATCCCTAAAGAGTCATATAACATTATTGATGCGAGGAGACTGACTGCCACTAAATATGATAAGGAAATGAAAGAGAGAGAATTGATCAATGTTTGCAATTTTTTCTCCCAAGATGAAGCTAAAAGGTTTATTGAGGAAGCAAATAAGAAAGAATTTAGAAGCAGAAACAGGGTGAACAGGTTGATGATTGGCAAAGTTGAAGAGGTGAGGAAGGAGACTGGGCATATCTAGAGAAGAATCATGAAAACAACCCTTTGTATAGTGAGGCAATTCAGACTTCCCATGTGGAAGTAAATGAAGGTGTCTCTGGTGATAAAAGGGATGAAACTCAGACTAAGGATAATCTGGAAGACCAGGGCCATATATCACTTGATGCTGAGATCAGTGAAAATCTTCCAGTGGTAGGTAATGTTGGAGATATTCCCAAGATTAAGAAGGATGATACTGCACCAAGTGGCAACACTGGTTGCAAAGGATAAAGGGAATGATGCTGAGGTGAAGGAGACTGAGAAGACAAAGGTGCAAGATATAGAGGTAGATAAAGGGAAGGGAGTTTTTGATCCAAAAATTGACACTCCTCTAGTGAAAGGCACAAGGACCCTACCTGGAAGATCTATTAATCTTGATGGCCCTCCAGATCTTGGATAAATGTCTCCTACTGAAAACTTGATGCTTGTAGTAGTTGTACAAGCTCAGGCAAATCAGGATCTGGTCAAATCAGAGTCTGAAGATAAAAAGCTCATTTTGATGTTTGTTGATGTGTTGCAGAAGGTGGCTCTAGGTTTGTAGCTAGATCCTAATTCTATCCCCTCGGATAAATTATTACAATTAATCAACAATGTAAATACCAATTTTGATTCTTTGGAGAAGTCTATCACTAAGCGAGTATTAGATAGATTCAAGGAGGTAAGAATGTAGACATTCCAAAAAATGATAGAAGATGATAGAGTCAGATTGAATAAAGGTTTGCAGACTATTTCAGATACATTGATAGAAGGTGATAAAATATATAAGTCTTGTCTAATTTTTCCAAAGTTCACAGTAGATATAGACAAGCAAATCATTATTTGTTAGGGTAAACTAGCTGGTATTTCACAATATTTTGAATCTAATGTATCACTAACCAGCAGTGTAGAAGGGAAAATAATGGCTCTTAATGATCAAATCTCGAGCCTTAATGCGGATAAGGATGGAATTTTGAGAAGAGTTGGTTAACTCCAAAATTTGATTGCCCCCTAGATGGACACCATGTTAAGTAATAAGGTTGATTGTATGAAGGCTATGGGACAACCCAGTCCATCTAAATTGGAGGATGTGAAGAATCATGCATATGTTTTTAGTGCATTCATCACAATTTTGGATAAATTGAAGAGTGGGTGGGACACTGAGGATTTCTAAAGAAGATATTTGTTGATATCTTCAAGTACTTGTAAAGTCTCTGATAGATATCTTTGTATATAAGTTTTCAACAACACCCCATCTTTGGAATTTATATCAAAGGGGGGAAGTAAAGGTGAGAAATGTACAGTAGGAGAGTGTAATGTATAGAGCATGTTACAGGTTTTAGAATTCTTTGTCTAAGAGGGAGCCTTGGAAATTTTGAAAGTTATTTTGATCCGGTGTACAGGTTTGAACACTTGGTCATTTTTCACGAGTCTTGCCATCAATGCCAAAGGGGGAGATTGTTGGCAATTGACACTCATCCGATGGATATCGATGCTTGATTAATGGTTTAGGGTTATCATTGATGGAAACTCTTCTTAAGATCCCTATCTAGTAATCATGGATCTTGATATCCGAAAGTGAGTGTAAATCAGTAATTAATTAACTGGTATTTTAGGTTGAGCAGAGTAGTTCTGGTCCGGAAGCTTTCTAGTGATTGCAGTGTCATAAATTGTGCATGGGATGACTGGGCCGACATAGAGACATCATTTTATCATTGATTTGGTGATCCACATTTGTTTTTGGTGATCCGGTCAAGCTGACACATGATTACACATTTCATCAATAGCCTGACTTGTTAAATGATTATTTTGTGATTGTGGATATATAAGACCGATGCAGAAGATCTTTTTTGTTTGTGGTATGATTGATATGTGAGCGAGTACTAATCGAGAATCCTTTGTAGCGCATTTTCACTTGCGCATTCTTGATCAGGTAGCTAGCTGAGATAGGAAACAGAGCAGAGTTGCAAAGAAGATACAGTCAGAGATTTGACACTTAACCAAAACTCATCTAGGAATTGTTAGATGATATTTTGGAGTTCTTTCATTAAATTTAATTATTGTAATTAATCAGTAAGGCAGTGAGCCTTCCGGGGTTGTAGCCCTTATTGTAATTGAGCAGTGAGCTCTAGGCAGTGTGTCTAAATACTTGTACATTCCCCCTCATGTAATATTATTTTGCTACTAGCCATAGTGGAATAATATTGTAGGCTCAAATCCCACCATGGTTTTTCCCATTTGGATTTCCACGTAAATATCCTAGTGTTATGATTTTGTGGTTGATTGTTTTGTGTTTCGGTATTTCAGTTTCATGCTTATGCTTTTGGTGGTTTAAAGTTAAGTCAGAAAATTTGTTAACAAATAGAAAACTAATTCACCCCCCCAGTGTTATTTTTCCTTGACTCCAACATATATATATATATATATATATATATATATCAAATCATTAGATAGTTGTATATTGTGAGAGTGACTTTTCTTTGAATGCTTGATGAGGAATGAACATAAATAACACAATAAATACAATTTGTCCTGGGTATGCAACTTTAACTATTGCAACAATTAACAAAAGTAATTTAATAAATAGGATTCACAACTCAATTAGAATAATTTGTAATTAAATAAAGATCTCCCTTGAAATACTTGGGGCAGAGTTTGTGATGGGCTTTACCTAGTTTGCTCAACACTTCACCTAGCTAATGTTGCTAAATTTCACCAACTCACCGGGCATAGTTTCCCTCTAGACCTTTAAGTCCTTCTCTTGATTCTTGATCTCTCTAAGGTGTTTTCTTCAAGTATTTTGGTTAGGAACCCTACCAATTCATAGTGCTTCTTAGGTGCTCAATTATGGCTTCTTGGCTTCAAATTGTCAAACTGACCTCCTACCATTGTGAGTTGATGCAGAGGTGTGGATGTGTCTACTAAAACTTTTTTATCCATTTTGGGTCCATTAGTGGCTTGCAATCATTAGGTTTCTTACTTATTCCAAAATCTTGCCTAGAAAAGGGCTACAAGGAATTAGCCCAATTAGGCCTCCTAAAACCGGTTTTTTAGGGCTTGGGTGGAAATTATTCAAAGGACATGCAAATAATTTTGGATTTTCCTCAAAGATACACCTATCGCTAAAGGGATTTTGTGGTTTTGGCCCCTGATTTCACCGTACAATGTATGAACCCCGAAATGAGGGTTTTGGAGGGTTTACTAGGCCTTTAACCAGTAGTGAATGAACAAGTTGGGGTTTTGGTATCAAAAGGATTTTTCAAAGATTCTCCCTGCATAGACAACTCTTCCCCAACTCCATGGACCCCTCCAAACTCTGAAAAGGTGATTTGGTGCACACCCCTATACTTTACACTTCATTTTCACCTTATTTCCTCTAGTCGGGTTGCTCTTGGACTTGCCTAGAATAAGGTGATAGTCATACTTAAACTCCTCTCTAGCACTTGAACCTGCATATGTATAATGTAATGGTGGTTTTCTACTATTTACCAACTATCCATGATGGCATCACGTGTGGAACTCATGGGGCAACCATATTTACAAGAAATCTACTATATACAAGCCAAAACTAGCTGTTTGCAAACTTGAACAAGAAAACACAATTCAATAGTATTTACAAGACTTTAAATTGGACCAAAAACTCAATAACACATAGGAGTAACTCAATCCATTTTAAGATCAATGGATTCAGTGCATATTCAATTGTAAAATGAGTAAAATCAAGCCAAAATGCTGCCAACAAGACTGAAGATGAGTAGTTTCAGTTGTTGAACTTCACATCACACACTTCTCCAACCTTGGTAAATGTGAAAGAGGGGTTATATATAGGTTTCCCACATGTGGAGTCCTCCTAGGGAATTGGACAATCCCTAACTCCACCGCTAACCAATTCAGGACAAAAGTTGTCATGACAACTTTTGCACTTTTGGTCTTTCCAATCTACAAGACCTATTCCAAGTCATAAAAAATGACATTTAAAACTTTTCTAATACCAATTTAACCCTCCCTAATGCATGTACCATGCTTTGACACCTTTAACCAACAAAAAGGTCAATTGGCTACTCAAACTCACTATTTAAACAAAAATGCAAACCTAAGAAGAATGAACTCAACCTAGGCCTACATTGACACAAAATACTAACTCTTGGACCCTCCTAGAGTCCTTATTCACTATTGAATTGGCTAGGGTTATTACAAGCCAAAATTGTGAAAGCTAATTTTCCTAAGTCCTAGGTGCTCCTGCACCATTCTCCCAAACAAAAAAGGAACATGTTAACTCTTTGGGAATCAGATTCTGATCAATCCCAAGCTTCTTAAATTTGGTCTCAAGCACCCATGTAGCTTCAGCAGTATCCATACCCTACAATTTGATTAGGTGCTCCCAATATACTTGATGCCTTGTCTTCGTGGCGATCCTTGAACTCAACACCTTCTTGGCCTTTGGATTTGGTTTGGCTGGTAATTGAAGGTTGTTTACATCAACTGAAACCTCTAAGTGACTACAATCTAAACCTTGGACTGGTCCCTTGTATGCAACTAATTATTCTATATTGAAAACCGGTGACAAGCCTATGTCACTAGGTAGATCCACCTTGTAGGCATTTTCTCCATACTTGGCTAGAATGGCACATGGACCTATCCTTCTCATTTGCAACTTGTTTGGCACTCCTTTTGGTAGCCTTTCTTTGTTTAAGTGCACAATAACAAGATCCCCCACTTGAAATTGTAGGTTCTTCCTCTTTTCATCAACTTTTTGTTTGAGTTTGCTTGTGTTCTCCATCAATGCTTGTTTAACTGTTTCATGGACTTCCTTCATTTATTGAGAAAAGTCATCTACATATCCACTTCTTGCTGCTGCACTTCCTAAATCTCTCAACTCTAAAATGCCTCTTCAGTGCACACCATAGACCACTTCAAAATGGCTCTTGCCGGTAGTCCTATTTATGGTGTCATTATATGCATATTCACCTTGTGAGAGTACTTGATCCCATGTTTGACCATATTCCTTAGTAAGGCACCTTAACAAGTTTCCCAATCTTCTATTTACCACTTCGGTTTGCCCATCTATTTGAGGATGGTAGGCTGATCCAAAAGAGAGGTTGGTGCCAAGCTTTTTCCAAAGTGTCTTCGAAAAGTGACTCATGAAGTTGGAGTCCCTATCTAAAACAATGGTCATGGGTAAACCATGTATCCTCACCACCTCTTTAAAGAGTAATTGAGCAATTTGGCATGCATCATGAGTAGTCTTGCAAGGCACAAAGTGAGCCATTTTGCTAAATCTGTCCACAATGGCATAAATGATGTCATGTCCCTTCTTTGTCCCTTGTAAACCTACTACAAAATCCATGCTAATGCATTCCCAAGGTCTATTTGGTATGGGAAGTGGTTGGTATAAACTGGCATTTGTAGAAGTACCCTTGGCCTTTTGGCAAACTATGCAAGTCTCCACATACTTCTTTACATCTTGATTCATCCTTTTCCAATAATAGTACCTCTGAACCAACTCTTGAGTCTTATTGACTCCAAAATGTCCACTAAGACTGCCATTATGCTTCTCTTGAATAAGGTTTTCTCTCATTGCGCCTCTAGGCACACAAAGCTACCCACCTTTGATCAATAGTTCATTTTGCAAGGTAAAATCAGAATACTCACTATGGAAGTGATTTTGGTACTCCTTACACACCTTTTAGGCACTTGAGAAGTCTTCATCCTCTGGGTACAAGTCTCTAAAACTATCCACACCTATGCTTCTCAATTGGATTTCTTGGACTGTCAAAAGTCTTCTACTCGATGCATCAGCTACCTGGTTTAACTGCCCTTTCTTGTACTTAATGGTGAATGTATAAACCTCCATATACTCCACCCATTTCATGTGTTTATGACTGAGTTTATCTTGTGAGTTTAGGAAACTCAACGCTTGGTTGTCCGTATAGACCACAAATTCTTTAGGGAGGAGATAGTGTCTCCATTTCCTCAATGCCTGCACTAAAGCATACAACTCAAGATCATAAGAGGAGTACTTCCTCTTGGCATCACTTAGCTTCTCACTATGGAAAGCTTCTGGTCTTTCTTCTTGGCTTAGGACATCACCTACTGCAACATTGCTTGTATCACATTCTACAATGAAACGTTTCTCAAAAGTAGGCAACACTAGCACCAATTGGGTAGCTATCTTTTCCTTCAAGGTTTCAAAACTTTTGTTTGCTTCTTCACCCCACTAAAACTTTCCCTTTGCTCCACCTCTAATGGTTTCTAACATTGGTGCATATATAACACTGAACTACCTAATGAACTTCATGTAGTAATGAGCTAGTATATGGAAGCTTCTCAGCTCTGTTGAATTCTTAGGAGTAGGCAAATTTACAATGGCTTCAACCTTGCTTGGATCCATCTTGAGGTTTCCTTGAGACAACACAAACCCAAGGTAAACCAAATCCTCCTTGAAAAACTCACACTTATCCAAATTCATGGTTAGCTTTTCATCATACAATCTTTGTAATACATCTTGCAAATGATTAATGTGATATGCCCTATCTTTACTGAAAATGAGAATATCATCAAGATATACTACCACAAATTTACCTATGAAGTCCTTCATCACCTCATTCATGAGTCTCATGAAGGTTCTTGGAGCATTGGATAAGCCAAATGGCATTACAAGCCACTCATAAAGACCTTCAGTAGTCTTAAATTTAGTTTTCCATTCATCGCCCTCCTTAATCCTAATTTTATGATAGCCACTCTTAAGGTCAATCTTGGTAAAGTACTTGGCTTCCCCTAAAAAATCCTTTAGGTTTTCTATTATAAGAATAGGGAACCTATATCTGATGGTGATCCTATTTATGGCTCTAGAATCAGTACACAATCTCCAAGTACCACCTTTTTTTTGTGCTAATACGGTAGGGATAGCACAAGGGCTAATGCTTTTCCTAATTAGGCCTTGGTCTAAGAGCTCTTGGATTTGCTTGGTAATCTCAACATTTTGGTGAGGGGTCATCTTATAAGCTGCCTTATTAGGCAAGGATGCTTCAAGAATGAAGTTTATTTGATGGCTTATGGTTCTTTTAGGAGGTAAGGTGGCTGGCTGTCCTTCACTTACTATGCATTTGAATTTCTTCAACAAATCTTGCACCTCTAATGAAAAATATTGCTTCTCTTTCTTGTCTTCTTCATTGGGCTTCATTGCAAGTGCAAATCATATACCTTCACCTTCCTCAAGTGTCTTTGAGAACTGTTTTTCACTCACCAAAAGAACATTAGGACCTGCTGCCCTCTTTTCTTCTTCCTCAAAGATAGACTAAATCTTGAATGTGACTCCATCTTTCTTGGAGGAGTATGCATTCTTGGCTCCATCATGGATAGCTTGTCTATCAAATTGCCATGATCTTCCTAATAGAAGATGGCATGCATCCATGGGTAGGACATCACATAACACCTTGTCCTTATACCTACCAATGGTAAAATCCACCCATGCTTTCTCATTGACTAGGACATGTTCACCTTTGTTCAACCAAGTGACTCTATAGGGATTGTTGTGAGGTATCCTTTGCAATTTGAGCTTGCTCACTACCTCTTCTAACACAATGTTGTCTGTAGACCTTGAATCAATGATTACTTTGCACACTTTGTCCATAATCTTGCATTTGATCCTAAATAAGGACCTTCTTTGGCTTGGCTCTTCTTTGATCGGTTCTTTGATCAATGTTCTCCTTATCGTCAAGTTGTTGCCTACCTCTGACTCTAAGGCAACTTTTGAAGTCTTGCTGCTTGAAGACTCTTCTTGAAGATAGCTCACTCTTCTTTCAGCACAATGTGATGATGATCCCTTCTCTGGACACCTATATGGTAGATTATCAAGTTGGTTACAATGGTAACACTTGATTGTTGAAAATTATGAGGAACCTCTACCTTGGCCACTAGATCTTCCTCTAAAAATACTATTGGATCACCTTCTTCTATTGAATCCTCCTTTACTACTACCACTATCTTGTTGCTCAGTGATTTTAGACTCTCCTTGTGTTCTTTTTTCAAAACTTCTTCCTCCAAAGCCTCCTCTATGGCCTCTATTGTCTTTTCCTCTACCCCTACCCCTATTGTTGCTTGAGTCATGTCTTCTTTTCATTTTTTCATCCACCTTAAGGGCAAGTTGATAGGTTTGATGGACTATTTTTGGGCTCATTAGACTAATGTCTTCTTGGATGTTCCATTGTAGACCATTTAGGTACCTAGCAACCTTGAGACTCTCTTCTTCCATCGCATGAGATCTAAGGCTAAGTTTGTGAAACTCCTCCGTATAGCTACTGACATCAAGATCTTTTTGTCTTAAGTTTTGCCTCTTCCTATGAATTTGCACTTCATAGTCATCAGGGAGATAGACTTCTTTAATTCTGACTAACATCCCTTTCCAAGAAGAGATGGGTTCTTTTCCCATTTTCTTCCTTTCATCTTGCACAAATTTCCACCATGTGAGAGCAGATCCTCTCATCCTTGACTTGGCTACCTTGACTCTCTGGGCTTCACTTATGCCTTCACATTCAAAATGGTTCTCCATACCTTCTATCCATTCTAGAACTACTTCTGCCTCCATCTTGCCAATGAACAATGACGATCCTTCCAGTGATTTGACTCTCAAGGCCTTCAATGCCTTCAAAAAAGGTTCTTTCTCTAGGATAGGATCAGGTTCAGGTATCTTGTCTATCTCTGACACTTCTTTACCCTTCCCTTATGCTCCTTCCACCTTTACCAACACTTCACCTGCCTTGGTTTCTACCTCTCCATGCTTACTCTCCAATTATAGCAACTTCTCCTTCACGAGTCTATTCTCTTCCTCCTGATCATCCACTTTATTTGGTAACTCTACATTGGTCACTATGTTGCTGTCTCCTACAAATTCCCCTGAGGACATCTACTCACCTAGCCCAAATCTTATAGGCTCTGATAACATTTCAACGGACTTTTTTATCCAAGTGTCACAAAATGTTACATGTCTCAAAAATAAAGGGTGTCTATAAATTAATGCACTTTGTCAAACTTATACAACTTATACGATGTTTTGTTTGGATTCTAAGGACAGTGAATCATAAGCATAGGAATCCAATATTTTTAGATCGGGTTACAATCGGATACTATCTCATAAAGCTATCGTTCCATCTCCTGTTGATGGTCTCCAAGCTTGGAGTGTGTATAATGTTTATACGAAGGCCAACTAGTCCTTGCATTGAATCCATGTGTACATCATCCAGAATATCCAAATAACTCATACCCACGGCTATGTATATGCTATGTAACAAGTTATATATGTTATAGTTTGGATCACATCCAACCTTTAATCCACTCTATACATCTTATAATACATATTTTTTACTTAAATAGTGCTTTAAAATATTGATTATAAGTTATCGATCATTCAATTATCGTGATTTAATTGGAAAACCAACAATTCAGTTAACGGTGTATCATTTATGAATAGGGTACAATTATTCCGACAATAATTAAATATCTAAACTTCATGATTTCTCTCATATAGCTACAATTCATATCTAAAATATTCTATGGTAGACTTGTAATTCTTTTGCATAAAATATTAGCAATTTTACTTGGTAATTAATACTATTGATTCATTTCTAATTGTTTGCATTCATTTGGCCAATGATTCTTAGAGGTTTATTAATTAAATGAAAATAATGCTTCATGTTTCTACACAAGGGAAGTTAGGCTACATAAATAGAGAGGAGGGGAAGATAGAGAAAGGGAGGGGGATAAAGGGAGACAAATAGTTAGACTACAGCTTGAGAGTGAGTGAGAGAGAGAGAAAGAGAGAGTGTGTGTGTGTGTTCAATATATAGAGAGGGGGGGAGATATAGATAGATGGAACTATAGAGATATTGAAGGGGATCAAAAAAGAGATAAAGAGAGGAGAGAGATTAATATTTAGAGAAAAGACAAAGAGGGATAGGGAGAGAGGTAGAGAGGATATGTATAAAAAGAGTCAGGAAAGAAGGACCAACATAGATAGAAATATCATACAAGATAGATGGACTGAATGTGTGTGTGTGTGTGTGGAGCAAAATAGAGAGAGGTGGACATAATGATTTATAGATAGAGAGAAAGATATATATATATATATATATATATATATATATATATATATATATATATATATATATATATATATATATATATATATATATATATATAGAGAGAGAGAGAGAGAGAGAGAGAGAGAGAGAGAGAGAGAGAGAGAGAGAGAGATGGAATGTGTATGTGAGTGAGAGATATGGAGATAGATATAGAAAGGGAGAATGATATATATAAATA
The DNA here is from genome assembly GCF_030272615.1 of Cryptomeria japonica. Taxonomy (NCBI): domain Eukaryota; kingdom Viridiplantae; phylum Streptophyta; class Pinopsida; order Cupressales; family Cupressaceae; genus Cryptomeria; species Cryptomeria japonica. The sequence goes on from NC_081407.1 coordinate 844,491,400, forward strand.
GATAGAGAGTTGGAGACAAAGATAGATAGGAAGAGAGATAGGTAGAAAGAGGAAGTGATACAAAAATACATATAGTGGGAAAGATAGAGAGAGAGATACATGAAAGGTAAGGAGATACAGGTAGGGGAGAGCAATAGAGATGGTGATAATAATATTTCTTACATATGAAACTTTAAAAGTATTCACAAAAGAAGTGATTAAGGATATTAATATTGGCAAGGTCAAACTTATAATGTTTATTAATTAGGGTATCCTCAAGAAACTTTTTAAAGAAATAATCAAATAGATCAAAACTACTTGTAGGAAATTAAATGTTATTCCTTTACTTGCCTAGGACATCAGTCACTTTTAAAATAAAAAAATTCATCAATATTCCAGCGAGTTGGTTAGATAGGTTATGGAACTTTAGCATTAAAAATATTAGATATTATTAGATTGAGTTAGCACTTTCTTGATTTTCTCAAAATTAAAAGAAAATTCAAGGAGCTAAAATTCATAGTTTGATAAGAAGCACAAAGACTTTGTTGGATTCCTCTTAAGAAAAAAGTTTAAAAGGGTAAAATAAAATTTTGGAAGATTTAAAGGAGAAGTTAAGGTGGATAGAAGTGCACATAAACATTCTTTAATTTTGTGTCAAGTTTAAGTATTAGGAAATTTGCACTACATAAAACACACCTCCAAAAAAATTTATCTTCTAATTGAACTTGATAGAGTACCGTAAGAAAATTAGCTACGAAATTTTTGCCTTTGAAGTAAATCTATTCAAAATAGAGAGCTATTAAAATCTATTTATTCTTCTCACTCTAATAATGGTAAATAACTTTATTTTCCCAAAAGTATTGCATTACATTTTTAGTTAGAAGTGTTTAACTTAATCAAAATTTTATTAGATTAGATTGTTGTTGATTTTATTTAAGAAAAAAGTATGACCATATCACATTTTGGTAAGTAGTGAATTAAAATTATGTAGCACATATAGATGTAAAAAGTATGCATGATATATGTCTTCGGACATTTAGTGTCGCATTTAAAATACTTCATTGGTGAAGCAGCCACCAAGGTTCAAACCCTTGCTAGGCCATTGTGCTCACAGGCCTTGTGTCTTTGATGCGCAGTTGTGCTCCCAGGTTTGAACAAGTGAAGTATGGGGATGAGGTCACCGAGTTGTTACCTCAGCGGTTCATAGCTTTGGGTCAAAAGCGTTTCACGTGGAGCTGGAGGGTGTGTCATGCCAGCATCGCCAATCACATTAAAATGTTTACCAGATATTATTTAAATAAAAAAAAAAGAGTATGCATGATATGTTGGAGAGAATGATACATATCAATTATAGGTACTAATGATTTTCACTAAAAAATATTGATAAACATTTTTTCATCAAATTAAAATAAAATTTTAAATCCTAAGATAAAAGTGAGGTGGTATCATCAAATTATAATCTTACATTTCACAATGCTATGGAACACATGTAGTAATCAACAAGCCCCATGTTAGTGTTATTAGCTATAGCACATAGACGGGTGTAGACTAAGATAAAAAATTCTTTTTCTAATGTGAGGACATATAATGAACATGAAATACATTAGCTATCATATAATTGGATGCCAATTGAAGGCACTCTTGGCACATGGAGGATAATGGTTGTAGCAATACTTGCCTTGAAATCAAACATGAAAGCACATAGATGAAAAATAAATAAACATGTAAACAACTTTTGAAAATCCATTAAAGTATATCTCAACAAAGACTATTAAGACCAATAACTAAACATCAATAAGAAACCGTCAAACAATATTATAAAACCATGGGCTAAAATCAACCAATAAAGTGGAACCAACCTTATCTCCAATCCTAGATTCCCTATGATGTGTCGAAACACACATAAAATGTGTACCTCCCTTTAACAGCTCATTTATGTGTCCAATGCATTTTTATATTTCCTATTTTAGGAGACCAAACTTTCAAAGGCCATAACTTGTGAACTAGGTGTCTAATTGACGAACTGTTTGAAGTGCCAAAAATCTTGCGACATGCTATATCACCTCATAATGTACTACGCCAATCACAACAACTTTTTAGGAGGTTTCGAAGCCTCTAAAGCCCTTGAAATTGAATTAAAAAATTTCATCACAAATTTTAAAAACATAAACTTTAATATCTTAAAACTCGTTATGATCTTGCAATGAAAATTTACTAGCATGCTTATCTAGTTAATCTGAAGCTTTGGAGAAAATTTAGAACCAATTTGTTTATAAATATAAACTTATATAAATAGTAACATTATATAAATGCAAGGTTGAGACATCATTTTTCCAATAATACTCACATTCCCATTTCAAAGAGGCCATTTTGGGAGGACTTGGGTGTCCCACACAATCATAAATTTGTGTAGCTTGGAATTTTCATTGCTAGTCATATCCATTTCATATACATGAAACACCCAACATAGAACAATTTGATGTATAGTTGAATTTATGCAACTTGTAATCTTCATGTATCCCTAATATAACACAACTTTTTAGTTTGTGAACCATAGAACTACATTTAATGGTGTATTCTCTTGCCTCTTTATAGAAGTTTTCTTGTGTGTCTGCAATAGAATTCTAGGGACGATATTTAGTGATAGATATATTTTGTACATTTAATTCTATTAACTTAGTTAACTTGGAACCTTTTTTTTCCTTAGTACTAATATTATTGTATTTGTCTCTTTTCATATATTCTCCATGTTTACTATTTCTTCACGTTCAATTCATTTTTTATTGTTTCTTTCATAAATGCTTCATGTGTTGCATGCATGTTTCATGTCTAACATGTTTTTTAATGCTCTTACTCCATGTTTGTTTCATTATTACTTTATTTTTTGTGTCTTATGTTACTCTTCATTTGTGTATCTTACTTTGACTGATTTTGTGTGTATAAAATTATGGGTTGATATGATCCTAAGCTTTGGGGCTTGCACAACCCTCAAATTAGTGTCATCCTATCTTCTATGCATCTTTCTCTCGTCTACTTTTTTCTTTTCTATGAGTATGAGCATAAGTTAATACACCTACTAAAATGGGTGCTATATGTAATATTATAATATTCACACCTTAATAGTTTAATGCTCTATTTTGTACCTACTTGAGCCTTCCTCGAGTTCTTTTGAAGACCGTTTATGATCTCTAATACCCTAAAAATTCACCAATGCACTCACACACAAATCACAATAAAACACAAAAATGATACTTGGCCCTATATTAAAGGCCTCAATGCATGGGTCTCCCTATTGGAGGCCCCTTTTTAAGTAGACCCGTATGGCCTTCAGCTTAGTCCTACCAAAAGGGGTTCAAATTTGGGGTGTTCTGAATGTTAGCCTTTACCTATCATAATTCAATCTTGATTTTTACATTTGATTGTTTTTTTTTTTTTCTATACTTGCAATAACCTTTTACTCCCTATATAAAGAACATAATTTATACTTCACAAATTACAATGTCTAAAACTACAATCCAATCCAATTCAACCTAGAACATTAATACAATGAATGGGATTTAAAACTATATAGGAGTAAAGTAGAAGCACTCTGCACTCAAGTTTAAATCATTCTTCTCATTAAATGTCTTTTGCACAAACACTTGCAATAATTCCAAAAGAGAATTGCATACCCATCTTTATGTGGACTGCTTGAGAGGGTTTCATACCTAGGGTAATCTTTTTATTTTATCATTTTTCATTTTCTAAGCATGTGTTTCTTTGAAGTTCTCTTAATCATCACCACTTTTTTGAAGGAGGGAACACCAACATGGGGATTGACTTAGGCAAGCCCTATATAGAAGAACCATTTACCCTATTTCATATGTGTGCAACTACAAATCTAACAAAAAGAAAAGTATAAAAGGACAGAGAAGATAGTCACAAACATTGTCAAACTTTGAATGAATGAAAACCTTCACACTTGGGTGCCTAGTACCCCTATATTACTAGATTAATCAAGATGTTTAGGAGAAAGATGTGAAAAGATTGTTGATTCCATTTTTAGTCATCATCCAAGACTCAAGGTCAACTCATAACATGGGTAGCCAATATCTCTATTAAACATAGTTAGTTATAGATTTGAGTTTTAGGTTCTTCCACTTTAACTTTTCATAGTAGCATTATTGTTTCTATATTTCATACTAAATTTACTATGATCTATTAAATTTAGTCATTTTGCCATTTTTAACCTAGTCCATATATACACACTTCACTATCTCAATATTTTGCAACAAAGTAATATAATCGAAGAGCGTAGCTCTTCCTTGGGGTGAGAAACTAGGCCTATTCATGTTCCAATGTCACAAAGGATTTAATATTTTTATTTTGTATTGATTAATCTTAGGATTTCATTTCCTACATTCAAATACTAAGACCATCCTAAAAAGATCTTGTAGCACTTGAAAGAATGGTTGATATTGTTGACTAGTAATATAAACAACTTTGAAGTCACACTGGTAGACAATATGAACATATGTGTGTGTATGTGTTTCATCAGTGACAACATATGAAGTTGGCACAAAGTATGACCATAATTTTTGATGTGGAAACCCAAATAGGGAGAAACCATGGTGGGAGTTGGCAGCCACAAATATTTGTACTCTTTTGAAGTATGACCTGTTAGGAGCTTACAATATGCCCTATTAGGAGCAGACCCTGTTAGGAGTCACCCAGTTAAGGGAATTGTTTGGCAGCCTGGTTAGGAGCTTGATGATCTATTAGGATCAACCTTGTGAGAGGATTTGACACTCTTTTTAGAGCTGCCCTGTTAGGGGACTTAAATGATTAAGTCCTATTAGGACCTACTCGGTTAAGGGATTTAACCTGTTGCAATTGTTAGGGAACAATAGTGAAAAAGTGATCTACTACTTGCACTTCTTTGCTTGCTAAACTAGATCCAATTATGCTCAATACTCTGCAACTCTCAAGAGTATCTCACACTTCTCTTGGATGGATCAACACATTCTCTAAGACCACCAACATCATAAACATCAATTGTGCCATCCTAAATAGCCATCTCAACTAGGTTGGCAACTAAAACCTAATTACATCTTGGAAATACAATACAAATGAGAAAAAGTCATCTTAGATCGATATACAATTCATTACATCAAATTAAAATTCAATATCAACCATTGGTTGATCATAACCCATCACAAAAAAACCAATCTGTACCAAAGTCAAAACCTCAAAACACTCCACTAAGCATTTCATTGTTTCCCAAGAAATTCTTCCTTGAATCGCACCAAAACAACAATTAAATCATTCATGCAAGTTGTGTCGTGTTACCACCTTCATGTAGACTCATCTTCGATCATCATCATAACAAAAATCATTATTGGTTTGATGGTTTCTTCACCAGTCTTAAACCCTACTAAAACCTTAGCAAAACTTCATCAGAAATTTGAAACACACCTTTTGATAATCATCACAAGTTTTGGTTTCGATCAGATACTCCTTTCCATGATACAAGCTCACATTCCAAACCACAAATCACCAATCATCGTTGATCATCCAATTCAATCAAAACATCTCTTCTTTACTGGTTAAAGTCCTATTTCACATACTTCAATTCTCTGCTAGTAAACCCTGTCTTCCAGTAAACCAAATTACTTAGATGAAAAAACAAAACATAAGGAACATCAACAATCATCATTCGACATCAGTTTCCATCAATGACAATGCAAATAATTGATTAAGTCATCTAATCACAAGATCTCAATCTCTTCATCTCAAATAGACTTCTATGCTCTACCGGTGCAGTCATCAGTCTTCAACTACTTCACCTCATTTCAATCAGTTATGCCAAATGCCAACAATTGCCCCCTTTGGCATTGATGGAAACACTAATCAGATATACAATCAGATTAACATCATTATCTTCAACTTTCTTGTTGATATCACCTAATCTGTCGGTTCTCATCCTTTGTCTTCTCCTTTGTTTTCTACCCCTTAACCAATGCTTCTCTCAATCTGATCTTCAACTTCTCCCATATAAAATTTCTTTTCTTCTCCCATATTTTCCATATCTGATTTCTTTTCTTCTCCCATAGCTGCCATATCTGATTTCTTTTCTTCTCCCTTTGACAACAATGTCAAAGGTATAAATGCAATACTTGCCTTCAATTTTGTTGTTGCCTCTTCCATATTCTCTACTAATCAAATTAGAAAAATTATATCAAAGCATTAAATCAAAGATTTACATCAAACTTGCTCCCTCAAAGGAGTAGCCTGCACCTTCATCAATCCTTAGTGAAAGATAAACATGAAATCCATAAGATTGATGCATCTCCGCCATTCTAGTTCTTCTGGTGTAGAGGTCTAATCCCTATTTTACCTCTAAGAAACTCAAAGGTAGCCTTCGATAAGGGCTTAGTAAAGATACCAGCTACCTGATCTTTACTCTTCACATATTCCATTTTCACCTCTTTTTTCTTGAACTCTTTCCCTTAGGAAATGATACTTCAATTCAATGTGCTTGGTTCTAGAATGAAGTACAGGATTCTTAGAAATATTTATTGTGCACTTGTATTATCAAAATAGATAGTCACTAATTCAAACATATCTATCTTGAATCCTTCTAGCACATGTCTCATCCATATTGCCTATGTGCAATTCATGGATGCAGCCACATACTTTGCTTCAACTGTAGGTTGAGAAACACATGTTTGTTTCGCTCGTCCATGCCACTAAAGAATATTGTTTATGATTTGATTCGATTGTTTATGAAGTGTCACTTGAGGCCTTCAATGCCTTCAAAAAAGACTCTTGCTCTAGGATAGGATTAGGTTCAGGTATCTTTTCTATCTTTGATGCTTCTTTACCCTTCCCTTCTGCTCCTTCCACCTTTACCAACACTTCACCTGCCTTGGTTTCTACCTCTCCAAGCTTAATCTCCACTTCTAGCAACTTCTCCTTCAGGAGTCTATTCTCTTCCTCCTGATCATCCACTTTCTTTGCCAACTCTGTATTGGTCACCATACCGCTGTCACCTACAGATTCCAGTGAGGACATCTACTCACCTGGCCCAAATCTTATAGGCTCTGATACCAATTTGATGTGGTTTACCTAGTTTGCTCAACACTTCACCTAGCTAGTGTTGCTCAATTGCACCAACTCACTAGGCCTAGTTTCTCTCCAGACCTTCAAGTCCTTCTCTTTATTCTTGATCTCTCTAAGGTGTTTGCTTCAAGTGTTTTGGCTAGGAACCCTACCAATTCACAATGCTTCTTAGGTGCTCAATTATGGCTTCTTGGCTATAACTTGTCAAACTGACCACCTACAATTGTGAGTTGATATAGATGTGTGGAGGTGTATACTAACATGTTTTTTATGCATTTGGGGTCCATTAGTGGCTTGTAGTCATTAGGTTTCTTACCAGTTCCAAAATCTTGCCTAGAAAAGGGCTACAAGGAATTAGCCCAATTAGGCCTCCTAAAACTGGTTTTTTAGGGCTTGCATGGAAATGATTCAAAGGATCCCCAAATAAGTTTGGATTTTCCTCAAAGAAACACCTATCCCTAAATGATATTTTTAGTTTTGGGCCTTGGTTTCAACGTCCAATGTACGAACCCCAAAATGAGGGTTTTGGAGGGCTTACTAGGCCTTTAACCGACAGTGAATGAACAAGTTGGGTTTTTGGTATCAAAAGGCTTTGTCAAATCTTCTCCCTACATAGAAAACTCTGCCCCAACTCCATGGACCCCTCCAAACTTTTAAAAGGTGATTTGGCGCACAACCCTGCACTTAACACTTCATTTTCACCTTATTTCCTCTAGCTGGGTTGCTTCTAGACTCACCTAGAATAGGTGATAGTCATACTTAAACTTGTCTCCAGCACTTCAACTTGCATATGTACAATTTAAAGGTGGTTTCCTACTATTTCCCAACTAGCCGTGATGGCATCACATGTGGAACTCATAGGGCAACCATATTTACAAGCAATCTACTATATACAAGCCAAAAATGGTTGTTTGCAAACTTGAACAAGAAAACACCATTGAAAAGTATTTACAAGACTCTAAATTGAACCAAAAAATCAATAACACACAAGAATAACTCAATCCATTGCTAGATCAATGGATTCAATCCATATTCAATTGCAAAATGAGTAAAATCAAGCCAAAATGCTGCCAACGAGACTTAAAATGAGTAGTTTCAGTTGTTGAACTTTGCATCACACAATTTTCCAACCTTGGTAAACGTGCAAGAGGGGGTATATATAGTTTTACCATATTTGGATTCCTCCTAGCGCATTGGACAATCTATAACTCCATCGCTAACCAATTCGGGACAAAAGTTGTCATGACAACTTTTTGCAACTTTGCAACTTTTGCACTTTTGGTCTTTCCAACCTATAAGACCTATTCCAAATCATCACAAATGATGTTTAAAACTTTCCTAATACAAATTTAACAATCTCTAATGCCTGTACCAAGTTTTGACACCTTTGACCAACAAAAGGGTCAATTGGTTACTCAAACTCACTATTTACACAAAAATGCAAACCTAAGAAGAATGAACTCAACCTAGGCCTACATTGACACCAAATACTAACTCTTGGACCCTCCTGGAGTCCTTATTCACTACTGACTTGTCTAGGGTCAGTAGAAGCCAAAATTGTGAAAGCTAATTTGCCTAAGTCCTAGGTGCTCCTGCACCAGTTTATTATTTTGTATAACGTGTAGGATTTGGAATATTGCCTTGGAGAGTTTGGAGACGACCTTAACTGTTGCACAATTTCAAGCACATTATTGATTTCTTTGCTATTGTTAATTTCATTTCTTGTATTTATAGTTTCCTTGAGATTATACCGAGCAGGGACATTGAAAATGAATATAGCAATGAAAAGTACAAGTACTATTATGATTTTACTAAGTATTGGTTTGCTCATATTCATTTCTAGAGCGCATCCTTCTAAACAAGATGGCCAAGAAAGATAACAAGAAATAACTCAAGAGAATAAATAGGTCATTGAATAAGACGATGAAATCCCAAGTGTTGAGAGAGAGAAAGTCGCAATGCAAATTGGAAAAGAGGTGAAGCATATATATAGTGGGCCACAGAAATGTGATAGTGTGAATCTCATTGAATATTTAAATTTTGAAACACAAAGGAGACATTCAAAACTAGAAAATGTGGAGTTGAATATGGAGTAAGTCATACACCAAAATATCTATGCGTAATCTATGAAAGTGACCAATTCGTATGTGAGGGTAGTCATAGATTATGATATGCTTAGTTCACAATATTTTGGGGCAGTTACGATTCTCATGTTGTGTGCAACAATGCAATTTTCTAATATTTAACTCAATGTTTCTAGTAGGTTATATTTAGCCTCTTTTAGTAAGGGATATAAAGTCTTTCTCATATTTTTTAAAAATTGTTTATCGTTAAAATTTAAATTATAAATTACAATAGTCTACATATTTTGATGTTTTATTTTTTATTATAGAAGCACATTAATCTATACATGGAATTGTGCAAATTTAAATGTTTAATGAAAAATATCAATTATGTTAATTTATGTAAAAGAATTGTCGTAGATAATTAGAATAATATATTCATTGAATTATTAGTCCAAGTTACTTGAAATTAATTGTTCATTACAATTTTTATAAAAATAATTCAATCAATTCATATTAAATATGGACAAAATGAAAATCAATCTAAAAGAAAGTATTTTAGTTTAATTTTTAAGGTCAATTATATGATTTTTTTCTAAATATTGTACACCATAGTTATATTTTAACAATATTTTTGCAATATTAATGTGAATTAGAATAAATTTGCTACTTAAGATAATATCTATTATAAACTAGTGAGTGCATTAAATTAAAGATGAAAGTATTGTATTAATATAAAATGTTTAAGAAGCTAGTTTACATAGAAAAGCATTATGTTCCTTAATTTTTTATGTAATTCAATTAAATTTAAAATTCTTACAATTTTAATATCAAATTAGAAAGAAAGATATCTGTAAACAAAATTAAAGTTAAAAAATTAATAATAAATGACTATCCAAACAAATAGTATTTAATAAGATAACTTATAATTTTTTATATTTTTAACTAAAAATGGACGATTTAAACATAAAATTATATAATAACTTTTAATTATATAAAAAGATAATATAAAATTTAAGTACCTTGTTGAATAACATCAATTCAAACGTAGAAAATGTCAAAGCAAAAATACAATCCAGAACAAAATTTAATTATAATGTTTGGTTCAAGAAAAATCTGCCACTCTTAGGCGACACCATTTAAAATAAAAGCACATTTGAAATCGGAAAAATCCCTTCAACGCGCCATTGTTTTACTCTGAAGTTTGAATATCACCCTTCTTCACCGAGTTTTAGTATTGACCAATTCAAACAGCTGCTCTTTCCTGTTATCTGTGTCTATAATTAAGATATACTTTCATTCTGCACCTTTGCTCTGTATAATTAAGATATACTTTCTTCATTTGTAAACCGAAAACGCTTCTTTGCCTATTAGTATGGCGAGATCGATGCTTCTTGTGCTCAACGTTATGTTTTCCCTTGCTGTCTCTGCCCGTCAAAGTGAATACAAATGCAGGCATTGATAATCTGCTGGATATTGTGGAGATTTTAAAGTCGTGTCCTAACTGTGCAGGCAACATTCCAGATCCTACTTGCTGCTGAATACAGTTATTGTGGATCCAACGACCTAATTAAGATTCTCCGCCATGGATAGTCAGGAGACATTTACATATTGAGTATAATCAACAGACCTTTTCTATGGCGTCGCAAAAGGATACGTGTCTGAAAAACAAGAAAATGTCTATCTATAATACTTGAAAAGACTATGAATTTGTGAGATTTTATGTGCGCTTTGTAAAACATACACAACCTAAACGGTGCACCTGCTAGAACAAGTGCGTAATGGTTTGGATCTGATCAAAGCTTTATTACATGTTATAATGCATATTTGTTACTCAAAATGTTGAACCATTTAGGTTTATGAATTTTTATATAACATTTTTTTTAACTAATGTTAAAAAGTAAAGGAAAATTAATAAATAAAAAGATAATATGAATCAGGACAATGTAAATTTCATTTTCTTCAAAGTTCTAATAATCTACTTAGCACACATTGGTAATCTGAAAATATATGTCAATGTTGTGAAGGAAAATTAATAGAAATCGAAAATAACCATGTCAAAATCATTTTTTTCTTTCGTAATAGTTGACACTAAATTTTATATTGTCCAATTCTTCATTTTCTTTTAGAGTTTTAATGCTCTTACAATAATAATCGATTCAAGACAATTGGACAGGTCTTATTCAATCACATTACGAAAATATGTTTGTTCTCTTATGTGTTTTTCATTGATACTTCAAATCATTGTGTGGGAACCAAGATTTAATATTTTCAAGCTCTATGCCATAGTCCCCTACACTTTTTCTAATATTCTCAGTGGCATACTCCAAACATGATAACTATCTTGGGTGCTAATATATTTGTTTCACAATTGTTCATGGTCTTCAACATTAAAATTTGTGGTAAGTTGTCTTAATCATATGTTGAAAAATGTTGTATAATATATATGTGGTTTGATAGAAATAGTAATTTAAGGTGTCATAGTGTTATAAATATATAACACATTTAGAAATGGAATATTGATGGGACAATATAGATCTAAGGATTAATTGTTTATTAAGTAAATTCTTTCAAATATTAAATTGTTTAAGGGAGCACTTATGGGATTTGTATGTTATATTTAGTGGACGGTTCAATTTTTTTTGTCATGTCTCTATTTTTTCTTTTATTAATTAATAATTTATTTGGCATATTAATAATAGATAACATAATAGTTACATTTTAAAATTAAATAATTTATTAAAATCAATCCATTATATAAATTTGTGATTACGATATGTTTATAAGTATTTATTTGCATTTTGTAACCAATGAAAATTGTAAATATAACTAATAAAGCATATTCATTAATAGTGGATCAAAATAGTAAAATGGACTCTTATTGAAGTATTAAGAAAATAAAGAGAAGGCTATTTTTTAGTGGGGATCAATATAGGAGGAGACATAAATCATGTTGAGGAAGCGAATTGAGTTGAGTTTGGAAATATATTTCTTATTCATTTTTTGGAGAGAAAATTTGCAATGAAGAAAGAATTGCAAGTAGGAAGTTGTTACATGAGGTTTTCAAGAGAACTTATAGAGGAATTTATGGTTGTTATTCCATTTCCTTGTCAAGAGTGAAAGGTAAATAATATGAATTCTTGCCTTTGTTTTATAAAGTAGTCTCACTATTTCATGAAGTAGTGTTTTTTTTAAATCTCAATTTTATAGTAATATGCATACAATAATATTTTTCAATGGATTGTTATAATCCATTAGTTTTTCTCTGTATAAGTTCAATTATATTAATGTTCATCTTCCATCCACTATTTTTATCTACATGATGTTTCAGACAAAATCTAGATAAATAATGTAAGGTGTACTTTGGCCATATTTTGTAGAGAGCAATAATATAGGTTTAGAGAAATAATGGTGTGAATTTATTGAAGAAGGTAAATATTTTTATTTATTTCTAGCCTTATATGCATCATGAATACTATCTAGAATGTAAGTATAGGGGCATGTTGGATTATTCTAGATATTTACTTGAGATATTTGTAGAGCCCATCTTGTGCATTTCATGCAATCATCACATTTCATGGGATGGCATCTAACCTAAGGTATTCTTCCATATGTATACTTATGTAGTCAGATATATGAAATTTGTTTGGGAGACATTCATATAACCAATTAATGTACTACTTTTCTCAACATAGATGTAACATTCCATGCACCTTATGATTTTCTTATTTCATAGGTTATATATGTATTTGTGGTATCTAAAGCCTTATAACCAAATCTATTTTGTGCATACCTTGCATTCATCACATTCCTTGAGATCGCATGCCTTACCATATTGTGCATATATATGTTTCAAAGCATGGCAATGACTTTTTGATATTTTCCATGTTGCAATTTTATTATTGAAACATAAGACTTTTTTATTGTTTGATATTAATAAACTTGCCTGAACATTAATAAGTGATTTTTTATTGGCAAATTATTTAGAAGCAAATCCTTGATATAGTTGATATTTGGATGGATATTAAATTGATATTTATAATTTAAAGACTTAATTTCGGTTTGTTAATTGTTTAGTTGTTATCAATTTCTCCTTTAAGGAATATTTATTAACATCAAATAGTTGTATATTGTGAGACTGAATTTTCTTTGAATGCTTGATGAGGGATTCAATTAGTAGTATAATAAATACGATTTGTCATATGAGATTACATGGGGAAAAATCTGAGTAACATTGTTGAATTAGAATATCAATATGACTGTTCATATGTGAATTTGCAAGTTGTGTTATTTTATACAACATGTTGGATCTGGAATATAGCCTTAACAATTAGGACACAACCTTAACTATTGAACAATTTGAACCAGATTATCAATTGCTTTGTTTTTGTTTATATCATTTGAACTTTCCTTGATATTATATCGAGTGGAGACATGGAAGACAAACATAGCAATGAAAATTAGTATTGTTATGATTTTGGTAGGCATTGATCTTCCCATATTCATTGCTAGAGAGAGTCCTTGTAAGAAAGATGCCTGACAAAGATAACAACAAGAAATAGTTGGAGAGAATAAATAGCTCATAAAATAATTATGATGAAATCTCAAGTGTTGAGACAGAGAGTGGCGGTGTGGATTGAGAAAGAGGTGAAGCGGATTGATAGTAGTAGGGAAAACTTTAAGAAACCCCCTCTTGGAAAAAGTGTAAAAACTTGGCGAAAGTTGTATAATTCCAAGGAAATTTTAATTTTACTGGTGAATTTTGGCGGTTTACGGAGAAAAATAATAATCTCTATTGGCGAATTAGCCGTGATCGCTCAAAGTTTGTGAAAAATCCTAGTGAATTGTACTGTTTTTAAAACCCAAAAAATAATTGCATGGGAAAATGGTAATGTTTTTAAAGCCAGAAAAATATTTGCATTGGCGATTTCAACCTATTTTCAAACCATAAAAATAAAATATTGGCGATTTCAAGCTATTTTCAAACCATAAAAAAAAGTATTGGCGATTTTAAGATATTAACTCTAAGTAATTAAAACACATGGCACACAGTCGTCAACTCTCTGCTTGGAAGACTGCCCATTAGAAAATCTTGTGACCTAGCGACAAGCCCTTACGACTCTCTCTATCTCCAACTCACAAGCTGAAAATGCTAATCCTTCTTAACCTCGAGATCTAGCGATTGAGGGAAACTGAATCGACACTCGCCAATTCTTGACCACAAACATCACTGCAGCGACTTCGAGATAGTGGTAACTTTAACCCTTGTCGCATACTCGCCAACATAAAACTGTTTATCTCAGACCAACTCGAGACCTGGCGACCAAAGCAATTTCACTAACAATCTCTAGCTCGGTAACATAAAATGCTAACACCCAAAAAGATAGAGACCTCATGATATAAACCCAAACCAACTTATCACCAACTCACGAATTGATCATGTCTTCAGACATTTTACCTCGCGAGCTGGCGATAACCATAAAACTTAACCACAAACTATCTGGTTGCTAGCTCGCAACCTAAATTTTTTAAGGCTTGGATGCTGACTTGTTCTTGAGGGACTAGTTTGAAGGTTTCTCTTGAGTCGAGGTTGATTAGACAAGTGAGGACGATAGTTTAAGAGGCATAAAAGGATTTGATAGCTTCTGAGTTAGAGATGGGAGATCACAGATTTCTCTGAGAAATAAGAGCTCAGGTTGCTTGTTGTCAGGGATTTTGAAGCAGAATTTGTCTAATCAAGGAGGAATGAAATCAGAACAAAATCATTCACAATAGATGAGCCTTAGCAGGATGTAGTGGATTTGATAGGCATGATGATGACTTCTAGGAATCTAGAGTCTACAGTCATGTTGAAAACCACCAAAATGATAATTTTTCATGTGAATGTAGAATGAGCATCACCAAATGAAGTGTGAAAATGTTATAAATACAATGGAGTGGTGACTTAATTGGTAGAAGAGAAAATAAACCCTTTTTATTTTTTGAGTGTGGTTTTTTTCCTCAGAAAGGAAGATGATGTTTGAGCAGGATCGTGCATGGAGTTGTACTTGTTGTGTGCTCTGTGATACTGGATTGGTGTTTTACTATTTTCTTCTGTGTGAGTTTGTTTATTGTCAAAGGGGTTGTGAAAGTGAGAAGGATTGCCAGAGGGGGTGTGAAAGCCTTTTTTGTCAAGAAGGGCCAAGCATGGCACATCCTCTATTTCTACTCTGCCATAGGATGGAAAGGGGTTTAAAGAAGGAGCCCGCAAAGGAATGAAAGAAGGATTTGTTTGGGTGGGGAGTGGCAGCCAGTCATCTTTGTGATGACATGGAAGTTGCAACCCATCCCCCCAATAGATTACATTTACCCTAAAGCTCTTGTTTCCACTTTCCCTGATCATGGGCATGAAGGCTCAAGTTCCTCTTTCCATTTTCTCTGTTCCTGGGCATGAAGGCTTCCTCCTCTATTTGGAAATGTTCTGTTGGACTTGGACAGAATGTAACATCTCACATTCCATCCAAAATGAAGGCATCAGGGTGATAATGGCATGGCTCAAGTAGTTTTGCAAGTTGTATAACTTATAGTCATTGGGGTTCCTTTTCTAGTTCGAGTAGTGATTCTAGAGTCTAGGTGAAAGGAGCAAGTTGTATACTGTATAGTCATTTACAGAGAAAATGAAAAGCATTTAGTGTCAAGCTTTGTCTATATATAAATTTATTTTGTGTATAATTCTATCTCTTTCAAATGATCAGAATCATGAGATTTATTTTTTTTCATTTGTTGCATTGTTATGGTGTATGTAATTTTTCATTTAATGCTTCCTAATATTATTATGCCTAGGAATGCAAAATTTCTATTAGTATGGAATCATATTAAATAATTAAGGATTCACCTCATTGTAATTGGTGGGCGGATTATAGACAGTCATAGAACACCTCCATATATATTACATAAGCATCAATAGCATATAAAATCATAAGAGTATTAAGAATGAAAGTATTAAACACCACAATAGATTATTAGATAGGAATATAATTATACAACATAATTAGTAAAACATCAAGACAACAGACGAGTGCCTTATCCTAGGACATAGAGTCACTTACAATTCAAGACAACCTGATAATAAACTTCAATAAGATTCATTTGTAGATAAATAGGAATGAAATTATGAATAATACAATTACATATAGCTACACAACCCATATTCATATGTAAACTGAAAAAACCTTGACCATTCAATTCACAATGAAAACATAAATTCAACAAAAAGATAATTATGTGAAGATCGCATTGCTCAAACTGCAAATGATATTGATATTATATTCATAATGATATCAGAAAGTAAATTCACAATGTGATTCAACTATGCACTTATCAAATTCTTGAACAGTTGAGCTATTATAACTATATTAATATAATAGTTTTCAAGTTCAACATCATTGATCAATAAAAGTGGCAACCTCAACCTAAGGATTCAACAAGATCAGGATTACTGTGAGGAATCTTGGGTAGCAACCTCAACCTGAGATTTCTTCTTTGGCTTTAGCATGGCTTGCCACCTATCCACCTCTTTGTCTATTGGCCAACTGAATGCCTTTACCTCTTCCAACTTTGCAACTGAATCTATCCATCTGGCATCTGTAACTTCCCTGGACTCAACAATAAACTTTGCATGGTCAACCTCAACCTTGAACAGTGAATCAAGCAGACCGTTAAGGAAATCAGCATCAACATGTTCATTTACATGCTTGATTATTTCTTCTTGCTCCAGAATCAAATCAAATTCGTTGGTCCAATCAGAAACTAATTTCAAATCTCCATTACTACCATAAATTGAAGGCACCAATTTATTATAACCTTCCCCAAATGTCTGCAATTTTTCATTTATAAGCACATCCTTCCCTGTGAAAAATGCATAAGCTGCATTCATTACCTCCACCATGTCTTTAGTGTCACTGATCTTGGGAGGGAACTCGTCACTATACATCATTGTAGTATCTAGCTTATCCATTAATCTGCTTCTTCCTGACCAAACATTGATCAAAGGTCCAAGAAAAGTGATAGCCTCAGAGGATGTTTTGCTTGCCTCTTTCAAAGAAATGTGCAAATCATGCACAACCATCAATTTGTCTTTCAATACACTAATCCTGTGTTTCAGAATTCCTGACACAATAGAGATAGCCTTGACATTTTGTTCCTTTTCAGGCTTTTCAATTTTCCCTACGTATTCCTCCATTTTTGTTGTCACATCAACTGGTATTTCTTGTACTTGTTCTGTAATCTATATTAGAGGGGGCTCATTTGCAATTTTTTCTTTCAACTCCACTAACTCTTCCTCCAAAGTGCCCTTCTTCATCAGTGTCTCTTCATATTTTTTAGACAATGCAATCAATTGGGTATATGTTTCTATGTATCTTCTTGACAAATCCTCTGTTTTTGATAAATTCATGAAAGAAACTTCAGTAAAAAATGAGGCAATCTCTGTGTCAGTTGTGTTCTGCAAGTTCCAGATCATTCTATCAGCTTTCTTTTCTACTTGGATATTTAGAAGGTGGGGCTTTTGAGTGGAAGGGGCCAAAGACCAAGGAGCAAGTGTCTTTGACTTAGCATTAAATCCTGATACTCTTATTACATCTCCAATTTCAAATTCAGTTCTAAACATTGGGTCCTCTTGCTTCCTAATCTGATCAATAATAAAAATAGACTGGATATCCCAGTCAGGCATCATAATCATACCAGTACTCTTTATGAATTGTCTTGCCTATTCCACAGATATTTCCTCCCTATCAGGATCATATTCTTGCAGTGCCTTGATGATCTCCTCTTTCTTTTCTTCATTTGCTTCCTCTATGATTAGATTTTGTTTTAATTGATTTTGTTTCAACCTTGTCAAAAAACTTATAAATTCATTTGACTTAATAAAGTCATGATCTTTCATGAACTCATTTGACAACATCACACACTCATCAAAGCCTTTAGCAAGGGCTTCATTTGTTTCTCCATGTTCTTCATTCTGCCATGCTTCTCTGAGATGTGTCCTTATTTGATGAAAGTAGTGTCCTTGTTCTGTAACAATTTCTCTAGTAGGGTCTCTCCTCACAACTGTACCAACCCCAGTGGTTTTTTGTTTCTTTGCAGCTGGCACTTGGGTAGATTGAACTTCATCCCCACTCTCTACATCATCAGCAGACACACTAAGTGGCCTCTTTCCATGTGAAGAATGTCCATCTTGGGGGTCTTGCTACTGAGCAGTCACTTCTGGAATTTGAGGTATTTGTTCCATCAGAGTTTCATATAAACTCAAAATTTTGTTAATACTCTCCAGGTATGGGCTATCAGGGCAAAAACCTGAGAAACTAGGGTCAGCAGCCAATAACTCTGCTTCAACTCTCATCAAATTTTTCCATTTTCTTCTCCTTTCTTGTACTTCATCTTTTCTCGGCAAATTTCTAACCACGTCTTCATCATCCAATGGTTCATGGTCCTTTATTGTGGCCCAAGGTGTCATTTTTGGCATTGCAACTTTAATAAACTGTTCTAGATCATAGAATCTAGATACAACATTAACCAACCTATACTATTTAAGGAAATTTTTTACTTCATCAAAGGAACTCCTACCAATGGTAAAATCAGACACAACCCAAAACCTAGGAAGAAAAGAACCCTTCCTATGTTTATCAAGGTATTCTTTTTCAACTAGGGTCAATTGCCAGATAAACTCCATAAAAGCAATCCTAATTGGAACAAATTTTGGTAAAATATGGGGGGGCTGAGGACACCCATAGACTCTCATCATAGTAAAGTTATCAAAAAAATAAAAGTCCCCCTAGTTATGTGAAATAGGCCAGTCTGGAACATACTGGTAAGGTCTCAAAACTCTCCTAACATTAATTGACAATCATTCCCTATTTATTCCTAGCATTTCCATAATTGGCGAAACAATCCAATTTTCAAAGAAAAGGAAAGAAGAATGGGGAGAGCTACTGTCCCAAACCTGGGTCCATCTTTGTATTGGCATTAAGATACTGAATTCTTCTTTCAAAAGCTCCAATTCTTTATCTACGAACTCAACATTATAGAACAAGATTAAATGCATCAACAATGAATAATGCTTGAATGTAGGGCTGGGTGCACCACTCTTAATTTCAACTAGAGCATTATGAATGTGTTCAACCACATAGCCCATATAATCATAATCTTTGTTAACATATGGGTGTTGAATGTCTATAGCCATCATTAGTAATTTAGCTGACATAGTTGAATCTCCATCAAAACCCAACACTCTGCATAATCCATAGATTGTACAATGCATATAATGGTGGAAAGGTTTGATGTCAAATGGTGGTTCGATACTCTCTAGAATTATAACCAGCTTCTTATTCACCCTAGGCATGTATCTGGGCATTGCGTGCTTCTTGATAACATGTTTGTATTTGTCATAATCCTCTGCAATCCGCTCCAAATCTATATCTATACATGCAGCACCAATAATCTGGAAAGCTTCAACAAAGCTAGCTCTGTTAATTGAAACTAGGGCAGACTGGTTCTTTCTTCTGATTACCCTAGATACTGGGCAATAGCGTTTGCCCAACTCTTTGATCAAATCCACATCAACATACACATCTGGCACAATTAACTTTGTCATATTTAAATCCCAAGTGTTTGACATCAGGACACCCTTAACCCTATTTTTCCAGAAATAACGAAACAGAGCTGAACTAGTCATATTGAGTGTGGTAGGGATTCTGCATTGGCTCCATAAATCTCTCCATGCCAAATGATTTGTATTCAAAGCAATGGAAGTCCCTAGCATCAAATATACAAATTCATCTTTGTATTTCTTAACCATCGTTTCCTCAGTGGCACTGGCCTTGGAACCTCTAGGTCCTCCTACTCCACTTGTTGTGTCCTTGGGCTTGGGCTTGGAACCTCCAGTACCACTCGTCGCCTAGCTCATTTTAGCTACAAGAGAAAAACTTAACCAATTTTCTAAAATTTTCTCACACCCAACACTCTGAATTCTCCAACGTTGTTGCAGAGCTCAATTCACTGGATTACCTCAAAGATAGAATGCATTAATGCAATTATACAAAACCTCGGCTCGGTCATGCAATTTATGGTATTTACTATTTGAATTTTGGGTGTCGTCACTTCTCTCAAGTCTCAAGTCTCATTAATTGCCACACTTGCATGAACTAGCTACTGTGGCATAATGACATTAATTCAAACTTAAAACTGAAGTACTCAAGCAAAATTTGAATTCATGCCCTTCTATTTGATTGGCGATTGGCATTCAAAACTTTTACATAACCCGGCAAACAAGTCCATGTGTTAGCGAGTTAGCAATAATGCTACCAAATCCTCTTAATCGCAAGCTCGCATCTCCTTTTACGAATCCTCAAAGAATCTCACGAGTGAGCAACAGTCGTTGATCTAACAAAAAAAATTATTTCATTGCAAGATCGCAACTAGAAACTTAACTTGACTTAAACCCTTGTGATCACGCGACAACAAGACACTTAACCGCCTTTGCATGCTCGCAACACTTTTTGACTTAAGACTTACAAACCTGCGAGCATGCGATGACCACAATATCAGACCAAAACTTACCTGTCACCAGATCGCAACTTAAAATGCTAAACAACTTCAAAAACTATGAGCAAGTGACTTAATCGCATTGCATGATAACAAATTAAAGTTGCTTAACTGCGAACACCTCGCGACCTTGTGATAACATAAAATCACACCCAGTCGAAACCTCGCAACATAAAATGGTATTTGGGCACCATCACTTCTCTCAAGTGACCAAGTCTCATTAACTGCCACACTTGCATGAACTACCTAGTGTGGCATTAATTCAATTAAACTAATAGAATGCATTAATGCAATTATACAAATGTCAAAATCTCAGCTTGATCATGTCAAAACTTTTACAGAACTTGACAAACAAGTCCACGTGTCAATCCCCATCTTTAATCGCACACTCTCAACCAATTATAACAATTAGGAAAGGAACTGGCGAGTTAGTGACAATGCTACCAAATCCTCTTAATCGCAAGCTCGCAACCCCTTTTACGAATCCTCATAGAATCTCGCGAGTGAGCGACAAATGTTGATCTAACAAAATAACTTATTTCATCGCAAGCTCGCAATTCGAAACTTAACTTGACTTAAACCCTTGCAATCTCACGATAACAAGGCATTTAACAGCCATCGCATGCTCACAACACTTTTTGACTTAAGACTTACAAACCCACGAGCATGCGATGACCACAAAATCAGACCAAAACTTACCTGTTGCCAGATTGCAACTTAAAATGCTAAATAACTTCAAAACCTGTGAGGAAGCGATGAAACCAACTATTAACTAAGCTGCGATACCAACTACATCACATGATCGCAAATTAAAATGACTTAACCATGAGCACCTTGCGACCGTGCAACAACATAAAATCACACTCAATCGCAACCTCGCAACATAAATTGGTCAAGTGCAAAACATCTTGCAAGCTTGGGACAACTAAAATCTCCTAGTACTTGCAAGCTCGCGACTTAAACTGACTTGATGATAAAGGACCTGCGAGCTAGCGATAACCATTAAACATGTCTGACCAACCGTTTGACCACACTTGACGTTGACATGGACAAATAAATAGAGGACAACTCAGTTTTTCAACGCGTGACAACTTCAGATTACTAGCCAACTAAGACAAAAAACAAACACAAAACCCTAATTGCCATGAACATCATTTTAAGCATTTAATGTAGAATAGTAGAAAGGTTCTAGTTGTTGCTAGTAACAGTTATGAAATATGAATAATTTTATGGATCTTGTGACACAAATTTGTTGCATTTGATGTTCAACATGTTACATAATGTGGAACTAAATACCAATTTACTAATAATTCAATTGTTTAGTAATAATTCAAATTCACAATTAAAAATATGAAATAAGTATCTGTTCTACTTCTGATTAACAAATTCGAGGAATACAATATCAAAAACTAACAATGACAACTATAGTATTGTAATTTTGCAAATTGAAATTGTAATATGACTCAACAATTGTAGTATAATTATAAATACCTATAAACTGACTACTAATTCACTTAAGTGATTCAGTCCGACTGTCTGAGGCTTCTATATCCCAAATGGACTCAAGATCCGAAAACTGATTAGTACTAACAGGTTCATCTTCATTCTGAGTCGAGTATTTAAAAATGTCTTCATCTTCATGCTGAGTCTGAGTCTGCGATCCATCATATTTATTTGTCTCAGCACTAGCACTAGCAGTAGCACCACCAACTTTTAAAGTGTTGCACACCTCTCCTCTATCACGCATGGAATTCCAGATTGCCAGTGCCCTATCATATGGAAAATCTCTAACATTATACTAGGTTACAAACAACCTCGAGAAAGTTTCCAAATTCTTGTCTAATTTGTTTCTGATCTTTGATTTCAAAATCCCTAATGCACTAAAAATTCTCTCATCTTACACCGACCCCAATATCATTGTTTGACATAAATCAGCAAGTTTCAAATATTCTGGTATTGCAATACGCAATGCTTCACTTTGATCTATCCTTTTCCAAAGCCTTGTGATTGATCCAGGTTCAAATGGATTCTCCAAGTTAACCAACTATTGTTTCATAACCAATGCAAACTGTTTGCATTGTTTTCTAAGATGATCTAAATTTAAAATTCCTTCTATTGGTTGTCCATTGCAATATGCATCTTTTGAAAATATCAATATCAATTCCTCTAGTTTTTAATGATACATCTTTGCGTCATTTGGATTATCTCCAATTGAATGCCAAAATTGAGGATACACACAACCCATGGCTTCAAGCATTTCTTCTCGAGGGAATCTTTCACAAATCTTAGTTGAAAGTTCATATGCAATAGACTTCAAATTATCACTAACAAATTTAATAATCCTATCAAAATCTTCCTTTTTAACTGGTAGTGCTCTGCCTCACTTGCTCATCTTAGATTGGTGCATTGGTATCTGAAATCCTTTTACAAAGACACATAACCCATTTTTTGTATTGAAATGTAAAAAAAATTTAGCATGATTCAAGTCTGTAATTATTTGCCACCTAAAAAAATTTGGGCTTCGCCCTGTTAGATCTAAATATAGACCATCCAGGCTCAAGCATGTCATTTTACGTAGAGTGCTATACTCATTGATATACATAGTTCTATCTTGGGCTTTCTTAACAATTTTGTTCATTGAATCCAGCATGGGGAGAAGACTAGCTAAAGTTAACAGAGTCTCTATATCACTTAACTTATGTAAGAGATCAAGAGCTTTGTCTACTGTGAGGCGTTGCTCATACATTAGTCCGATCAAGGATTGATATTCTGTTAGAAATCATTCTGCTGGTCCATGCAAGGAGATCCATCTGGTTTCAACATCCCTGAGAAGCTTGTTTCCTCCTGTTACTCCCTCAGCAAAAATCTGAAATTCTGCAAAACATTTAGGACTTCGGCAGAAGTATGAGTGGAGCTCATGGACCAAATCTTCAAATTTTGACACTGTAGGGAAATTCCTTACAATTCTATATGCTAAATTTACTCGATGGGACATGCAGTGAATGCCAACCATGTATGGTGCAATACTAGTTTGTAATCTTGCGCAAAGATCGGTCCTTTGACCTTACATTACTGTAGCTCCATCAGCTCCCACACACACCAACTTCTTGGCAATTGTCAAGTCATCCATACTAGCAATTTCATTCAAAGCTTTCTTAACTTCCAAATATAAATTTTTTGTTGTTGAATTGCCCCTCATTTTATGAACACAGAGTAGATGAGCTCGGCGGACATGTTCTTTTACGGTATACACATGCATACAAACCCAAGCAGTGTTATCTACCGCAGTAACTTCATATGTGGATAATGAAATGAAATTTGACTCTTTTATACTCTCTTGTAAATTTTTCTTTTCCACCTTAGCGAGACAGTTTGCCATTTCCCATCTAGCATTTATTGACCACTGTAACATAGGATAGTGAGGAACATTCAAAAAAGATAATAAATAAGTAAATTTTGGGAAATCTCTCATAGGACACCCTCTCAACATAATATGAGAAACAACACTCATCTGAACAATCTTTGCTAGGTTTGCATCTTTCGCTGCATGTTCAAGCCCAGCCTTGATTGTATTTCCAAATCCGCTATTATGAATCAATGTCATTTTGTGGTTATGCTCTTCATACTCCGCGGCATACTCAACATGAAGACATTCTTCCTTTGATTTTCATCTTACTACTTGTGTTTCCTTTCTGTCTATGATCTATTTTTCATAAACCTTACCAATATGCTTTTCTATAGTGTCAAACTTTAGCTACATCTTCTTCTATCTTTTAGTTTCCTAGCTACAAATCTTACACCTGCATTATGTTGGTTGTTCATCATTGTTTGGGACTGGTTCAATGAATGGGTACTTTGCTACCCAATCAATCTTAAAACTCCTTGTCATCTCCCACTTTCGCCCTAGTTTTACTTTCCTTTTTCTTTTCTTCCTACCAACATCATCTTCAGTACTAGCATTTGCATTCGCCAATGGTATCTCATTGTGTGTATCCCTTAGAACATCTTCTGCCATGTCAGTATTGTCATCATCATTTGATGCATTTAACTCAATGACAATCCCACGTTGTGGTGGTGGTGAGCTACTGTGAATGGGTTTTGCAACTGCAGAGGTTGATGGACCAGAAAATTTTCCAATTCCAAAAAAAGACTTTATGGTACTATCTTTAAGTTTAAGTTTTGGGCATTTTGATGGCCTCCCAATCTCTTCAATTTCACTGCCTTGAGGATTCTTACCCTTGTTTGACATCTCAATCCCTTCACCACCCTGAGGAGTCTCACCCATGTCTAATTGTCACATCTTGAGTCTTGACCTCTCACTACGAATTAAAAGTTAAAACTAATACTATCAAGTACGAAGAAATGATTACTCACCTTTATGCCTTCTCAATTCTCTGAATCAGGAATCAGGAATGAATGCCTGGGCATGTGTTGCAGGATTGTAACTCTAGCCCTCCGCCCTACAATAAACTTCAACTTTCCAACTCAATTTGCAGAATGTGAATCGAGACTCAAGACTCCGAGAGCTCCCAATTTACTAATCGGACACAAACAAATTGTAAGAAAGAGTGTAAGAAATAGTATATTTATAGCAATCCATGATTGCATTTTTGGCGAATTGCACGGGGCCTGGGCATTGCAATTGCCAATAAACATTTAATTTAATTGCGTTTTTAGTGAATTGCGTGGGCATGCAATGAACATTTAATTTTAGTGGGGTGAAATGGGTCCTCGAATGCTTATAATGTTTTATTTGATATTGGCGAATTTGGCAAACACATGCAATGAACATGTAATTTACCATTGGCGAATTAGGTCCTGGGTACGTGGTCGTTTAACTATTGCTAGCGAATAGCGGAGGTGATCTAATACCCATATCCAAGTGATTCCAGGCGAATATTATGGGCATGCATGTCGATGGTGTGTGGTCAATGGCGAAGCCAGTTTCTATAGTGTGTCGTTAACCCCGAAATTCCAGGCGATCTGACCACGATGGTGCCCAAGACTATTCGTGCAGAATTCACCAATTGGTGAAGATTCACCACTAAAAAACTCTCAAGATAGCAGGCCACAAAAATGTGATAGTTGAGTATTTAAATTCTGAAACATGAGGAAAACATTCAAAGTTGAAAATGTGGAGTTGAATATGGAGTAAGTCATATATTTAGATGGAACGATTTAAATCACACATACTAAGCTTATTATTTTAGGGTTAAAAGAATTAAATACTTAGAGTTGTCTGACATTTTCTAAGATTAATATGTTGTTTAATGTATGTTGTCACACTAAGAATACACTTCTAGGCTTAAAAGTGTTAAATACCCAAAGTTAAATAACATCCTCTAGACTTAATTTGTTGCTTAGTGTGTGTGGTTTAAGGATGGCCCACTCAAATATGTACATACTACAACGCATCTGTGAGATTTTGCCAAGATTGAGGGCACAATGAAAAGTATAAAAGAGAGACAAAAGAGTGACAAGAATAAACTGTATTCTCATCAATATGCAAATGATCATCTGGGTTAACCAATACAATGAATATAGGCCTGCTTATATAGGCAAGGCCATATGGTTGTACGAGCACACAATCATGACATGTGGCTCAATGAGGAAAAGGGGTAGGTAAGAAATACTAGGGGTAGGTAAGAGAAATAATATAATATTCCACAAGAGGTGGATGACCCACCGAATGTGGAGTGTAACAGCAAAATAAGACCACAAAAGGTGGAATTTCTCCTACAAGCTATATCCCTATGTGCACACTTTCCTAAGTGTCTGAAATCCAAACTATGAAGAGATGCATTATCCTAAGTTAACTTAAGTAAAGTGTAATAATATCCATAATGAATATTTATTTACACCAACATGTAATGAAGGATGCATTTGGTGGCTTTCCAATGAAGCTCATGTGGTTCCTGCATGAAGCGGGAAACCATGCCAACTACAACTGAAATATCAGGGCGTGTATGAATCAAGTAGATCTAACTACCCACAACCTGACGATACAATGTGGCATCAACTGGTGGAGAAGAACACTAAGCCTCAGGCTTGACTCTTGAAAGAAAGGCACTCGGTGTAGGCTTACAATCAGCCATATGAAAGCGTGCAAGTAGATCAAGAGCATACTTGGGCTGCAATAGTGTAATCCCGGAAGGTTACTATGAAATCTCTATCCCAAGAAAATAATGCAATAGACCCAAGTCAATCATAGCAAATCTATCATGCAAAGCAGATTTGACCGTGCTAATGATGGATGTGGTGCTCCTTGTAATAATCAAATCATCAACAGAGAGCACAAGTATCAAGTGAGAGTCATCCTGTCGCAAAATATAGATATTCAGATCAGAATGAAACTTGGTGAACCCTACTGAGAGAAGAAAGGAATCCATCTTGGCGTGCCAAGCCCTGGGGGCCTGTTTAAGGCCATAGAGAGATTTCCTTAGTCTGCAAACCAAGGAAGTATCCTGGATGAAACCCTGTGGTAGCTCCATATAAATCTCCTCATCAAGATCTCCATGAAGAAAAGCACTCTTCACATCCATCAGATGGACAACCCAACAATGAGGTGCAGCAATAGCAAGTGTCAAGTGAATGGAGTTCATCTTTGCGACGCGCGCAAAGGTCTTAGTATAGTCAACACCTGGAACCTGAGAGAAAGCTTTCACAACAAGCTGAGCCTTATACTTATCCACACTACCATCTGCTACAAACTTGGTCCGATAGATCCACTTACATCGAACCATATTTCTCCCCTTAGGGAGATGGACTAAATCCCATGTGTTGTTCCTCATCAAGGAACTGTACTTTTCCTCCATAGCTTGGTCCCACTCAGGAACCCTTGATGCTTCCCAAAATGTCTATGGGTCAGAAGCGGTAGCAATGAATGCATGTGGAAGATATTGATGTTGTGATTGAGTTATTCGTGCATCTGAAGGATACCCAACAAGAGAACCTGCGGACTCAAGTGTCTGTCAAGCCCAATGAGGTCTAGGTGGAGGTGGAGAATGAGGCTCCTCAACTGCAAGTGGACCCTGCGGAGGTGTAACCCTACGAGTCAGAGTTGAAGGAGTCTCATCATCTGAATCACTAGCATCACTATCCACAATGGAGGAAAGAGGAGGTAGAGAGGCTAAGCTAGGAGAGAATTCCTCAAATTGAACACTCCTCTCAATAAACATCTCATGTGTTTCAGGATCCATCAATCTATATGCCTTAACACCCTCAGGATATCCAACAAATATGCAAGGCCAACTCTAAGGTTCCAATGCCTTATGTTTCTGCGGAGGTATGCAAGCCCATGTTGGACACCCAAAGACTGAAATGTCTGACAATTGGTTTCCTACCAGCCCAAGCCTCAAAAGGAGTAATAGCTTGCAAAAATTTGTGAGGAACCCGATTCTGGATATGTGTGGCACAACTGATAGCTTCTGCCCAAAAGGTGGGATCAAGAGAATGTGCATGTATCATACAACTAGCCATTTCTTTGAGAGTTCTATTCTTGCATTCTGCAACGCTGTTTTGATGTGGAGTGTATGAAACAGAATGCTGAAGATCAATCCCCTCAAATGAACAAAAATCCTCAAGTCTCTTGTTCGTATATTCCCTTCCATTATTTATGCAAAGAATCTTGACCACTTTCTCGGATTGCTTCTACACATGTGTCTTGAAGTCCTGAAATCTGTCAAATACTTCACTCTTATGAGTGAGAAAGTAGACCCAAGTGAAGTAGGAGTAGTCATCAATGAAAGTGAGGACATAGAGGGCCTTGCTAAATGAAGGTGCTTGAAATGGACCTGCTACATCACTGTAAATAAGTTGAAGAACTTTCAAAGCTCTCCAAGCTTTCCCCTTATCAAACTTTTCCTTGGGATGCTTGCCCATGGAACAAATTGAACATATACCCTCTGAAAAACTGATTCGAGGTAGACCTGTGACCATTGTCTTTCGTGCTGAGCTCTTGAAGATAGCGGTAGTTGAGGTGAACAAACCGTTCATGCCATAGATTACTTTCTGAATTTGAATGAGTAAGCAAGACACTAGAAGGAGAACTTGGTACAAAGTGGGAGAATGAATAAAGCCTTGAGTTGTCATTGACTTGTCCCACTGCTACCAAGGCATCATCATCAAGTTCCTTTACCACAACTGAATTAGGTGTAATCTCAACCTTTTTCCCATTCCCATAGTGAGTGATTTGGTAGATAGAGAGAAGGTTGGTAGACAAGTTAGGAACATAAATAACATTCTCAAATGTTCCATCATCCATGTCAACTGAACCTTTCCCTTGAACCTCAACTTGTGTATCATAACCTATGTAAATGTGAGGTACCTTAGATGGCTCCAATAAAGAAAACTACTTCTTTATAGAACCCATGTGATATGAGGCACCCAAGTCAAGTATCCACTGCTATGAAGAACCTATTGTAGCCACAAATGCTTGCCCTTTTCCCTTAGATTGTGAGGAAGAGGAAGGAAATGAATCCTTCTTTGTGTAGGCGGATGGCAAGTTAATGTTGTTTTTCTTAAGAAGATTTATTAACTCATCAACTTGCTTGGTATGGCATCGATGCTCATCATGACCATACTTCTTGCAATAGCCACAAGTTGGTTTATCCTTCTTAGGTGGAGTCCCCATCTTGGAAGAGGATGAAAAATCGCCTTGTGATGGAGAGGATGATTGTCCTTTTTCCTGTTATGGCTTTGACTTAGATTTCTTCTTCTTCTTGTTGGAATCTTTTCCTTAACCTCCTTGATTCCCTTGATTAGCCACCAAAGCCTTGGAATTTGAAGAGTTGAGAAGCCCCATGTTCAACAACTTAGATTGTTCCAATACCAACATTTCTGTGAAAGCATCAAATGAAGGCATAACATAGGAACTCCCCACTATCAAACGATGAGTTTGGAAGCTAGACACAAATGTTGCATATTCTGGTGCAAGCTTGTCCAACAAGTTGAATATCAACTGAGCATCCTTTTTGTCAATTCCACAATCCTTAAGCTTTTCTCTTAGCTCATTTGTTTTGGTGACATAATCTTGGATTGTATCAAAACTCCTGGGATCCAAGTTGGTGAGCTCATTCTCAATCTTGTAACCTCTGATTTCATCAACTTGACCATACAATTTCTGAAACATATGGCAAGCATCTCTGATTGTAGTACACTTCTCAATATGAAAGATGAGGTCATCTGATACATACTTACGCAAAGTTCCAAGAGCCATGCAATTCTTAGTGAGCCATTCTAACTAAGCATTAGGATCATCCTTAGGATCAGGTGCTGCTACTATTGTTCCATCTGTGTAATGTGTGAGACTTTTTTCCATTAATTTGCTCCATACTTTAATTTTTCATGATGCATAATTATGTGGAGTTAAAGGTGGAAATTTATGAGGACTCATTGCAACAAAAATGAAATGGCACAAGGAAAGAGAGGCACAATCACATAAGACACCCCCCCAAATTCACTCAATCAAAGAACCCCCCCAAAAGTGATGATTTGACACTTTATACTTAGTGTGTGTACAATGGGCCACTTGCAAAAAATGGCAAAGTGGACTTATGATTTCAATTTTACAACTGCCTTAATAAGGACAAAAGAGACTCAAACTAATAATGTAAGAGATCTAAACAAAGATCCAAGCAATTTACAAGTACCAAATAGGCCAAATAAGACCAATATCAAAAAGTACAATTTCATCTCAAAATATCTGAAATCTGATCATAGATTATGAAAGTAGACGAAAAAATATGCACTTTCAAAAAATACGACACTTGGAAAGGAGGTCATATGAGCTCGAACGAAGCCTTTGAAGTTGCAGAATTAAGGATTGGACAAGTACAACTAAGAGAATCCAAAACTTTTGAAAACCATATGCACCGAAATCAGAAATAACCACATCATTTTAGCCCAAATAAAAAAAATTGCACCCAAAAAGGAGCAAAATTGAGCAAGTTACAAGCCTCCAAAGTTGGCCCAAAAAACCAAACTGCTCAACGGAGAGGGGTCCAAAATTTTCAAAAAGATTGCTGACATAGACTGGCATCAGCAAAAAGTTGTGTTAAATTTGATGGCTGTTTGACCGTCAAAATGGTCGTCGCATGCCTGGCTGATTGTACAGACAAAGCTGGCGTGGCACAGTCTGATTGGGCAGATGACTAGGCAGATCTACTAATGGGGCAGACAACTGGGCTACCCATGTGGCACACAGAGGTGGGCCCAGTGTTGACTGGACAGGCGGGTCCAGCTGTCGAGTGACGTGGCCAGTGGTAGGCCAAGGGATAAGACAGTCGCCAATGGTCTGTTGGTTGTCAGTCGACAGTTTTCGGAAACATGTCGGCGGCTGGAACATGGCTACCGATAGGAGGGGCTAGAGGGGTTGGCGGTGACGGGCAGCTACCAAAGCCAGCGGTTGCGGGGTTGCCAGAGTGGTGGCAAAGGGCTGCCAGGGCCGGTGGGCGAAGCTACCGGTGGCTGGGGCTGCCGGTGGCGGAATCTGTCGGAGCAGGTTCGCCGGAGAAGCTATTGCCACTGTCGGGGAAGGGTTTGCTGTGCGGTGGCCGGTAAAGGTATGGTGCCTACAGACAACAGTCTACAGTGTATGGCGCAGTTCGGGGGTGGGGTTAAATGACCCCCCTGAAACCCAAAAATATATATCTTTTTTTTTTTTAAATGCCCTTACCTTTCCGAAATCTCCTTTTTTTTAGAAAATAATAGAAAATTTATTTTTTTGCAAAATTTATTTTTTTTAAAAAAGAAATCCAATATCTGGATCATACCGCCTAGATTGGGCCGGTAAAGTTTATACTTGATCTTTATGGAAATGGCCTCCCGGGCGCAATGGTGAGGTCGAAAATGCTATAAGATGCCTCCAAAAAATGCTTGTCCCTCAGAAATGAAAATCAAATATTAAACTCTTAATGAAAAATATTGTGCAAATGAAAAATATTAATTATTTTAAATTATATATAAACTCTTAATGAAAAATATTAATTATTTTAATTTATATAAAAAAATTGGTCTTATATAATTAGATTAATATATTCATTGAATTATTAGTTCAAGTTAGTTGAAATTAATTTTTCATTACGATCTGATTTTTAGAAAAATGATTCAATTTAATTCATATAAAATATTTATATTTTATAAAATGGAAATCGAAATAAAAGGAAGTATTTTAGATTAATTTTAAAGGTCAATTATATGAATTCATTCTAAATATTGGACATCATAGTTATATTTTCACATCATTTTCTCAATATTAATGTGGATTAGAATAAATTTTTTAAGATAATATCTTAATATAAACTAGTGAGTGCATCACTTTAAAGATGAATGTGTTGTATCAATATAAAATGTTTAAGATACTAGTTTATATAGAAATAATTATGTCTCTTACATTTTTATGTAATTAAGTTAAATTTATAATTCTTACAATTTTAAGATCAAATTAAAAGGAAAGATTTCTATATGAAAAATAAAATTGAAAAATTAATAATAAATGACTATCCAAATAAATAGTATTTTATAAGATAGCTTAAATTCTAATTTTTTATATTTTTTAACTAAAAGTTAATGATTTAAACATAAAATTATATAATAACATTTAATTATATAAAAACACAATACAAAATTTACCTAGCTTGTTGAATAATATCAATTCAAACATAGAAAATGTCAAAGCAAAAATACAATCCAAAACGAATTCTAATTTTAATGGTTGGTTGAAGAAAAAATTGTCACTCTTGGGCTACACTTGTTAAAATAAAAGCATATTTGAAACAGAAAAAGTTTATTGCCGCCTATTCAACGCGCCATTGTTTTACTTTAAACTTTGAATATCACCCTTCTTCACTGAATTTTAGTATTGACCAATTCAAACGCTTGCAATTCTGTGGTCTGTCTCTATAAATACAGTATACTTTCCTTGTCCATAGTCATTCCCCATCTTTGCTCTCTATCACTCAACATATTCACCCACCTTTTCCTTCTTCATTTGTAAACCGAACACGTTTCCATTCTTCGAGGCAGTTACTATGGCGAGATCGATGCTTCTCAAAATTATGGTCCTGTTGCTCCTCCTCAACGTTATGTTTTCCCTCGCTGTCTCTGCCCGACCAATATTCCTGAAGGAAAAAGTGAATACAAATGCAGGCGTGAACAACAATAAACCAATTGATAATCTGCTTGAAATTGTGGTGATGTTAGCGTCGGGTTCTAACTGTGCAGGCAACATTCCAGATCCTAGTTGCCGCAAGAGATAAAACAACGCTGTATTGATTTATTGTGGTTCCAACACACATAACTAAGATTTTTTGGCATAGACATTTGTGACATTTTTACATAACTATCATTTGTTCTTATCAATGGTGAGAGGAAGAAATATAATCCATCCCAATCCACTAATCCCTGATACAGTTCATAAGGCATATTGCTTTCGTCTGTCTTGATTGCGTAATATTTAATACAAATTCGACTGGGAAAACAAGTATATATGCATGTTCAATTCAATCAAATCTTAAACATGATTCACGAATATGGTACATTAAACATTAAACATTTCAACAGACCTTTGCAAAAGTTGCATGTCCTAAAAATGAAGGATGTGTCGATATATAATACGTGAAGAGTTATAAAATAATGCACATTGTCAAACATGTAAAACGTGTACGGTGCTTTGTGTGGATTTTGAAGACGAAGAAGCTTTTCTGCACCCAATCCAAAGAACTCGCTAACGACTCTTACTTATATATATTATAATTCATAATTTTTACTTAAATATTCTTTAAAATTTTATGAAAATCTGTTCAATTAAATTAAATATAATGATGAATTGGAATATTTCAAATTTCATCTTTTTTTAAGATTGTATTAATTTATATATGTACTCTCATCCTTTTTATATTAAAGAAAGTTAATGTTAAAACTTTCATAATAATATATTATAAAAAGAGAGTGTGTATATAATTAAAATTATTAAATTTATTTTAAATAAAAAACTTTCTTGTAAATAAGGGCTATTAAATAAATTTGAAGAGCTATTTCTTTTTGGTGAAATGTAATTTAAGAGAGACTAAAGAAAAGGAAGTATATGTAAAGATTATGTTTTATTATTTGATTTCTACTCCTTGTTGGGACATATAATATTGGTTCAAATGAGCTAAGAATGATGCCCATCTAGGTCTAGAATTGAAGGACAATAAATCACAATTTAATGGAGTGATTTCCTATATACAAATTTAAGCTTCCAATTTATATTGATATGATGAAAAGTTAATAATATTGATTGTTTATCAGAAAATCTTAAACACTACCACGAAAGTATATTTATCATGCACATGGTCATTACATTCTAAGGACTTCATGCATAGAGATTTTTGGAATTGAATTTTAGTTGACTATTATATAGTTAAGGAGATCCAATATATCCCCATTTGACTAAATTTTTTATATAAGGTATTCATCTTACATTCTAAGGACTTCATGCACAAAGCTTATTGGAATTGAATTTTAGTTGACTACTATATAGTTAAGGAGACACAATATATTCCCATTTGAATACAAATTTTAAATAAGGTATTCATCTTTAAATTACTATCATTCAATTTAGAAAACAAATGATTAAGTTAAGGGTGCATCATTTTGGAATTTGGCTGAATTGTACCAACAATAACTAAATATCTTAACTCAATGATTTATCTCATGGCTAAAATTCACATCTAGAAGGTTTTGTGATAAATTTGTAAATATTTTGCATAAAACATTAACAATTCTACTTGGTAATTGATACCTTATATCAATATTCTTATTATTGCCATTAATTGGGTTGAGTATTTTCAAGGGTTATTCATTTTTTTACCAAAAAAAGAAGTTACAATACATAACACCTCATACAAGAGGGCTATAATTTCATAATTTTGGAAATTAATATCTTCAATATTATTAAATTCTAACTACACTACAATGGAATTTGAAATATGTTAGTTTTAAATCATGTTTGATAACAACTGCATCTAACATGTTGGATGGTTATTTGTTGCATAAGGATTTATTATCCATACATTATTTTATTTTGTAATCATATTTAAATTATTTATATTCAAATAATCTTGATGATGTAACGTTTATAAATTATTGAAGGGAATTAAAATTGGTCATATCTCATAAAACATTCCTTCTTTGTTCTTGCATGCTCCATATGTGTATACCTATGCAGATCACAGTGCTCCTTTTATCTTCATCAAATTCAAATTCATTAAGGGTGGAGTATATCTAACATCATGAGAGTAACCCAAGGTAAAAGAATGATAATGCTATGCCAAGAAATGAATGTCTAAATATAGGCTTGATAATAGATAGATCTAAATGTTAGATATGTGGAAAATAGATATACAATAAATTTAAAATTAAAAATAACTTCTTACAAGATTTAAACAATTAAAAACATAGAATTACATCAAAATTCACATAAAATTGAATGGATTTGTCATGGGTATGCGAATTTGACTATTGCCACAATTAACAAAATTAATATAATAAATATGATTCACATCTCAATTAAAATGAATTACAATTAAACAAAAACTCTTCTTTGAATAACTTGGGGTACAATTTGTATTTGGTCTTATTTTGTATAACATTTAGGATCTTGATAGTTTGGGCACAACCTTAACTGTTGCAAAATTTGAATTAGATTATCAATTGCTTTGTTGTTAATATCTTTTGAACTTTCCTTGAGATTATATCGAGTAGAGACATTGAATATGAACATAACAATGAAAAGTAATAATACTGTTATGATTCTGATAAGCATTGATCTGCCCTTATTAATGACTACATAGTGGCCTTGTAATGAAGAAACTCAAGGAAGATATAAATAAATAGGTCGCTAGATAAGTTGTGATGAAATTCAAAATGTTGAGAGAGAGAAAGTGTTGATGTGGATTGAGAAAGAAATGAGGCCTATTTATAGTAGGCTACAGAAATGTGATAGTGCTTGTCTAGTTGAATATTAAATTTTAAAATTCAATAGCTAGAAAATGTCAAGTTGAATATTAAGTCATAGATTATCATATGCTAAGTTTTTTATTAAGATAAATGGGTTTTATAGGTACCTGAAACTTGAAGTCGAAGATATACAAAAAACTAAACCATTGCTAACTAGTCTAGAAACAACAACGAAACAACCATAGAAACAAGGACCACACCCACACAACAAAAACACAAAAACCATTAACAGAAAAAAACTAAAAAACACTAAACCAGAGATTGCATTAGCTCTATATTATTTTGGATCATACTCTTGTTGATTTCCTCGAGCTCTTCCATGATAAACCTAGAGGTACTCTTCTCCTGGTTCTGCTCCTCATCCTCGTATAGGGGCCAACAATGACCTGTGATCCTATACCTTGCAAGTTTGGCTCCTGGATTTTCTTCTTCTATTTGGTGTCTAAGGGTGCGATACTGGTGATGGGTTGGGCTCTTTGGTCCACAATCATCGTATTAACCTTTTTAAATTATCATATTCCTAGTTTCTACAACACATCATCTATGAATTTGAGCAATTCTTATGTGAAGTAAGTCATAGATTATCATAAGATTAGTTCGCTAGATTTCAAAGGCGATTATGATTTTCATGTTGTGTGAAAAAAAAACATTCTAATTATTTAACGCAATTTTTCTAGTAGATCATACTTAGTCCTTTCTTAGAGGGGATGGTAAAGTCTTTATCGAATGTTATGCAAATTATTAATCAAATTATCTTATATAATTTATTTCTTAGTTCATGTTATTGACACATATTTATGGATACATCAAATTGTGCAGATGTAAAGGTTAACCGAGTTTTCTCATAAAAAATGTATACAATTTATATAATCTTTTTATAAAATTCATATATAACTATTAGATTATTAGATTCATTGAATTATTCGACCAAATCACTTAAGTCATTTTTTGAAAAAAGTACTCAATTAATTCATATAAAAAATTGACAAAATTGAAATAAATTAAAAAAAATGTATTTTAGTTTAATTTGAAACTTCAACTATATGAATTTATTTTAAATATTGCTTATCAGAATTTTCTCAATATCAATATGTATAAAAGTAAATTCTCTATGTAAGATAATATCTTAACATAAAGTAGTGAGTGCTTCCCTTCAAAGGTGAATAGGTTATATTAATATAAAATGTTAAGATGTTAGTTTACATGGATAAAATTATGTTCATTACATTTTCATGTAATTTATTTCAATTTATAATTCTTACAATTTTATGATAAAAAATAATAATAATAATAATAAAAAAACAATATAAACTATTCAAATAAATAATATTTAATAAGATAGTTTTTTATTTTTTATATAGTTTAAATTAAAAATTTGTGACTTTAACATACGATTTAATAAAGAAATAAATTAATTAAAACTACATACTTCAAAACTTTCTAAATGAACATCTACATTTAATAAAACACTTTTTAATATTTAAAAAACAATAATAAAATATATTCTACTTGTTCAATAACATCAATTCAAACATAATTTATATCGAATCAAAAACATAATTCATAATTTTTTTTCATTTTAATCAAATGACATTTGATTTAGTGACAAATTAAGTATTATAGACACTTATATTGAGTTCAAATCTTTTAAATTTAATGTTGGCCTCTATCACTCCTGACTACACCTTAAAATACAAGCACGTGTGAAGACAGCAAAAGTCCCCTGTTTTGATTGAACGCGCCATTGTTTCTTTGAATATCACTCTTCTTGAGAGAACTCCAATATTAACCAATTCAAAAACTATATAGAGAAACTATATACTTTCTCTATAAATGCAATAGAATTTCTTAAGGAAAAAGTGAATACAAATACAGGCATAACCAAGAATAATGTAATTGATAATCGGGTTGAAATTGTGGAGATGTTAGTCGGGTTCTAACTGCCGCAGAAGATAAAACAAGGCTGCACACAGTTATTGTAAATCCAAAGCACATAATTCAGGTTTTCCACTATGGAAATTGATGACACTTTTACATAATTATCATCTTTTCTGATCCGTGTTGAGAGACAGAAATATAATCTATCTCGTTACACTAATTACTGACACATTTCGTAACGCAGGTCGTTTTATCTATCTTGATTGTGTAATATTTAATTTTTATTCCGGAAAATCAATAATATGCATGTTCAGTTTAATCAAATGTTTGATATTATTCATCAATGGTAGGTACATTAAACTTTTCAACAGACTTTTTTGTCGAAGTGACACAAAATGTTACGTGTCTCAAAAATAAAGGGTGTCTATAAATTAATGCACTTTGTCAAACATAGACAACTTATACGATGTTTTGTTTGGATTCTATGGACAGTGAAACTTTTGGACAGCTCCCTTAAATACTTCCATGCAAAAGCATTTTAAACATTTTGGTGTTTGTTTGTAATGTTTATAAATTAAGAAAACACAACATTTAGGGTTAGTCCCACTATAAAATTTCTGTAACTAGAAGGTGACATTCAAGATCCATTTGGCCATATAATTTGCCCACCTTCTTTCAATTTGAACTCTTTCATCATCCACGATCCCACAATACTGGTTTCCTTGTTTACTATATTAATGATGCCATATGAATGAATTTCAAGAAGCCTAATTATCCTGAATTTTATGTTACCAATAATTACCATTAAAACTGTTTTCTGAAACAGAGCATCCCCTTCCCTTTAAACTAAGATTTCCCAGAGCATTAAATTCCAATTTAATAAGTTCGTTGTCTCTGAACAAATTATCAATAGCTTTAGTAATTACCCAGACAGAATCATAAGCATAGGAATCCAACTATACCAATATTTTTAGATCAGGTTACAATCGGATACTTTCTCATAAAGCTATTGTTCCATCTCCTGTTGATGTTCTCCAAGCTTGGAATGTGTATAATGTTTATACGAAGGGCAACTACTCCTTGCATTGAATCCATGTGTACATCATCCAGAATATCCAAAGAACTCACTACCCACGATTATGTATATGCTATGTAACAAGTTATATATGTTATAGTTTGGATCACATCCAACCTTTAATCAACTCTATACATCTTATAATGGATATTTTTTACTTAAACAGTGCTTTCAAGTTTGAGAAAAGCTCGATGAAATATAATGATAAAGTAGAATATTTTGTAATAATCTATAAATTGAAGTAAGATAATTCAAAACATTGATAATAAAAAATTGATAATAAGTTATTCATCATCTAATTATCGTGATTTAATTTTAAAACCAACAATTAAGTAAAGGGTGCATCATTTGTGAATAGGACCTAGAATTATCCCAACAATAATTAAATATCTAAATTTCATGATTTCTCTCATAGCTACAATTCATATCTAAAATATTCTATGGTAGATTTGTAATTCTTTTGTATAAAATATTAGACATTTTACTTGGTAATGTTTTTTGATCAATAATTGGCCGAAGCCTGAATAGCTTTTGACTGGAGCTATGAACTAGAGGGGACACTATAGGGGGCCCCATCCCCATTTCATATCTTTGAATTATTATTATTATTATGTTTGATTAGATTGACCCCAAGACCTTCCCCATCCTATGGAAGGCCAAGAGTCACAACTTAGAATTCCACTTCAGATGTCCCTATTGGGAACTGAACTTGGGTCTCCACAGTGAGAACCCAGTGTTTTAACCGGTTAAGCTCAACCACTTGGATAACTCTACTTAGTAATTAATACTATTGATTCATTTCTAATTGTTTGAATTCATTTGGCCAATGATTCTCAAGCTTTATAAATTAAATGAAAATAATGCTTCATGTTTCTATACAAGGAAAGTTAGGTTACATAAATAAAGAGGAGGGGAAGATAGAGAAAGGGAGGGGGAGAAAGGGAGAGAGATAGTTAGAGTAGGGAGTGAGAGTGAGTGAGAGAGAGAGAGAGAGAAAGAGAGTGTGTGTGTGTTCAATATATAGAGAAGGGGAGGGAAAGATATAGATAGAGCGAACTATAGAGAATTGAAGGGGATAAGAAAAGAGATAGAGAGAGGAGAGAGATTAATATTTAGAGAGAAGACAAAGAGGGATAGGGAGAGAGGTAGAGAGGATATGTATAAAAAGAGGTAGTAAAGAAGTAGAAAGATAGATAGAGATATCGTACAAGATAGATGGACTGAATGTGTGTGTATGTGTGGAGCAAAACAGAGAGAGAGGTGGACATAATGATTTATAGATAGAGAGAAAGAGAGAGATATATATGGAGATAGAGATGGAAGGGGCAAGAGAGATGAAAAGGCGACAAAGATAGGTAATAGAGATAAAGGTTTAGATAGAGGGAGAAATAGAGAGAGCGGGAAAGATAGAGAGATAGAGATAAGCAAGGAAAAACAAATATTGTTTATATATGTGTTAGTTAGAGGAGAAGTAAAGACATAAAAAGAAAGAATTATGGGGAGAGGAATGAAAGAGGTAGAAAGGGATAGAAAGGAGAGATAAAGTAGACATAACTTGAAAAATGTAAAGGGGGCAAGAGCAAGGGAGATGGAGAAATAAAGATAGAGAGAGGGATATGATGATAGAGATGGAGATAAAGAGATGTAACTATGAAGATATATGAGGTTATATATAGAGACTAAGAGATATGGAGATGGAGATAGATATAGAAAGGGAAAATGATATATATAAATAGATAGAGAGGTGGAGACAAGGAGAGATAGCAAGAGAAATAGATAGAAAGAGGAAGTGATACATAAATATATATAGTGGGAAAGATAGAGAGAAAGATACATGAAAGGTAAGGAGATACAGGTAGGGGAGAGGGATAGAGATGGTGATAAAAATATTTCTTACATATGAAACCCAAAAGTATTCACAAAAGTGATTAAGGATAATAATATTGGCAAGGTCAGTGCATGGATGTCATGCTAGGGCTGAAGTGTCCTAGCCTATAATTTGCGCTTTGCTTGCTTTGTTCCAGGGGGGGTGTTCTTGCTTGTTGGGGGTTGACTTTTTCTTGCCCCTGGTCGGGTTTTTTGGGCTGTCGTAGGTTTTTTTGCAGCCCTCTTTTGTTTCTTCTGCTTTGTATTATCATTGGGGTTTGTGGGGTTTTGGGGTTGGGTTTTCCGCCCCTTTTATTTTTCTTCTTTTGGTATTTTCTCTGGATCCATGGAGAATAGAGGAGTATCCTCTTCTCAGATGGTCTCTGGAGATCTGGCTATGGCGGATCTGTCTCATTTGATGCATGCATGGGGAAAGGAACACATTGGTCATTCCCAATCAGGGGCAGACATTTCTTCTTCAAAAGAGCCTTTTCGCATGAAAAAGGTGAATGGTTGTTTGGAGAGATCCCAAGATCACCCAATTCTGGTTATTCAACCTGAGCAAATTTCAGAGGATGTTGAATATTGGTGCAACCATGCTCTCATATGCAAATTCATCGGTCTTCGCCTCTCTATACCTATTTTAGAGTCTTGGGCATGTCGTGTCTGGAATCCTGAAGGAGACATGGAGCTACT
This sequence comes from Cryptomeria japonica, assembly GCF_030272615.1. Classification (NCBI taxonomy): domain Eukaryota; kingdom Viridiplantae; phylum Streptophyta; class Pinopsida; order Cupressales; family Cupressaceae; genus Cryptomeria; species Cryptomeria japonica. Next base: position 844,532,638 of record NC_081407.1, read on the forward strand.
TATGGCAGCCAATAATTATTTTCTGGTTATTTTTTCCAACTTGGTAGACAGGAACAAGGCTTTTGAAGGTGGCCCTTATTTTTTCAACCAAGTGGGACCCTTTCTCAAACCCTGGCATATTGGCTTTAATTCTACTGAGGAGCTTCCCTCTCATGTGTCCATGTGGATTCGATTGCCAAGGCTTCCGTTGGAGTTCTGGAGAGAAGATATTCTTCACTCAATCTCACTACTTCTTGGTAAACCTGTGGGTTCGGCTTCACAAATGCAAGATCGAAAGGTAATTTCCTATGCTTGCATATGTCTAGAAGTTGATTTAAATAATCCTTTGCCAGACTCTATGGAAATCTGTTTGGGGACATCTTCTTGGATCCAAAATTCGGACTATGAGACCCTTCCATTTAGATGCAGAATTTGTCATGAATATGGTCATTTACAGCGGACATGCCCCAGAAATAAATCTTCTAAACCAATTGTTTCCAATCCTTCTCACTCTGTTTTGCGGGAAGATAGGGGGAAAGACCATATGCCTAATGGCTCTATAGATAAAGATGGCTTCATTCCTCTGAAACCTCGAAATAAAGACAAGGGAAAGAAGAGAATCTGGTTGGATAGGCAAAATGATGTCACCCTAATAGGTTTGAGGTTCTAGAGGATTTGGTCGAAGAGGAAGGAGTTCTAGTTGAAATGTCATTGGGTGCCCAATTTCAACATGAAGTGCTGGATGGGGATTCCAACAAAGAGGGTCGGGTCTTATCTTTGGAGAATCAACAGGATATTCAAATGGTTACGGATTTGCCATCCCATGTTCAAGACAACAGAGATCTCAATGAGTCATAGGTTCTTGAAGGTGCAGTGGTCATGGCGTCTACTCCCCCTTCCACTATTGTGGCTTCAAATTTAGTAAAGAGTAACAAAGCCCCACCTGTTTTAGGCTTGCATCAGAAGATCCTCAAAAAGGGTTCTTTAGATAAACCTTTAAGGTGTGGACGAAAAATGGATCAGGAAAAGGTTAAGCTTATTGGTGATACTTTGGTTGAGTCAAGGTCTGTAAAGCCCATTGATTCTCACTTCTCTCAACCACATAAATGATTGTGCTATCATTGAATGTAAGGGGGTTGAACAACATCCCTAGACAAAAGGTTGTTTGTAGACTAATTGACTCTGAGTCTCCTAATGTTGTTTTTATTCAGGAAACCAAGCTTTCAGTGGATGGTTTGTCTAGTTGTCCTTGCCATGTTTGGCCCCAGGGCCTTTGGCAGGGAGTGAGCTCTCATGGTAGCTCAGGAGGGGTTGCTTGCTTCTGGAACCCGAGGAAAGTTTCCCCTTTGTGGTGGTTTTCTAGCAGGTCTTCCATTTCTATGGTCACTTCTAGCTTTGAGACAGGAGAAAGATGTCTTTTCTCTAATACTTATGCTCCTACGGATCTTGTAGGTAAGTCTCATCTTTGGGCTCACATCAATTTTGTTCGGGCTCAGGATTCTTTTCTATCCTAGATTTTGGCTAGAGATTTTAATGTCATTACTAATTTGGAGGAAAAGCGAGCTAGGTTATTTAGGCTTGATCCTTCCTTAAATTTACTCAGAGATAATATTGGTCTCTTTAATCTCATTGATGTGAAGCCAATTAATGGTGTCTTTACATGGAATAATAGGAGGAGTGGTGTTGAGGCTATCTCTGAAAGGCTTGATAGATTTTTGGTTTCCTACTTTTGGGTGCATGATAGGTGGTCCACCAGTTTAGAAATTCTTGATTGGAGGGGTTCTGATCATTGGCCTATTCAGCTTTCTATTACATCTTTTAGAACATCCAAAATTCCCTCTTTCAAATTTCAATTGATGTGGCTTCGTGATCAGTCATTGAGGGATCTTATGGCTGATTGGTGGTATGAAGGGGTTCCTGCCCATGGGTGGGCTATGTACTCCTTTGGGAAGAGATTACAACATGTAAAATATAGGCTGAAGAGGTGGAATAAATAATGTTTTGGGAACCTGCATAGACACATGATGACAACTCAATCCAAGTTGGATGAGGCTACGAGTCAAATTAGGGATCAAGGGATGATAGTGGAGCTCAGTATGGCTGAGTCCCTTGCTCTTAAGGACTTAGAAGAGTGGGAGCTGCATGAGGAGATTTTCTGGAAACAAAAGTCTCGTGTGGATTGGCTCCAAGAAGGTGATAGAAACACTACTTTTTTTCATAATTCTGTTAAGGCTCATAGGTATGGTAACTCAATTACCTCTCTCATTTCTTCAGAAGGGGTTCATCTTTCATCTAAAGCAGAAATTGCTATGGAAGTTGTCTGCTTTTTTTTTAATTTGTTTACCAAAGAGGATCCTGAAGCTATGGTGGAAGAGAGGGCCATCCTAAACTATATTCCCCCTCTTGTCTCTGTTGAAATGAATGATGCTCTCTTGCACCCCATTTTGTTGTCTGAACTTGAGGGGGTTTTGTTTCAAATGAAAAAAGGCAAGGCTCCTGGCCCTGACAGGTTTCCTATTGAGTTTTTTAAAGAATTTTGGGAGATTATAAAGTATGATCTTGTAGATGTGGTTCAAGAATCTCATAGGAATAAACAAATGCTCAAATCTATGAATTCTACCTTCTTGGCTCTCATTCCTAAGAAGGAGGGGGCTAATAGCTTGGATCAGTACAAGCCTATTGCTCTATGTAATGTTGTCTACAAGATAATCGCTAAATTGATTGTTGAACGACTCAAACCTCTCCTCTACACTTTGGTTTCTCAGGAGAAAGGTGGTTTCATTAACAGAAGACAGATCCTTGATGGAGTTGCGATAGCAATGGAGGCTATTCATTTGATGGCTTCCTTTAAGGAGAAGGCTATGTTTATTAAACTTGACATGGCTAAAGCTTATGATAGGGTGAGTTGGGATTTCTTACAAAAGATCCTTTTGGCTTTTGGTTTTGGAGAAGAGTGGGTGAATTGGGTTCTTAGTTGTGTGACTTCTACCTCTTTCTCAGTTCTTATTAATGGGGAACCCTCATAATTGTTTAGCGCTTCTCGGGGGCTTCGGAAAGGGGACCCTCTATCTCCCTATTTATTTATTCTCATGGCTGAAGGTCTTGGTAGATTTCTCACTTCCCAGGTAAGACATGGTCTTATTCAGGGCTGGAGTTGGAATAATGCTTTACCTCCCCACTTCCATCTTCAGTTTGTGGATGACACATGTTTGATGGATAGGGCCAGAATCAATGAGGCAGTGAATTATAGGAGAGCTTTGGATATCTATTGTAAAGCCTCAGGTTAGAAAATTAATGAAGATAAATCATCCATATTTTTCTTTAATACCCCTCAGCTTATTCAGAATAGGACTGCTAGGATCCTTAGATTTCAGACAGGGTCTCTTCCTTTGTTGTACCTTGGAATTCCTTTAGATTTGGAGGGTCAGCGTGGAGATTTTTGGTAAGGAATTTTGGATAAATTTCATTGTAAGGTTAATCATTGGACCTACACGTGGTTATCCTCTACTGGAAGAGTGATTCTTCTGAAGACTGTGGTGTAAGCACTTCCCATTTATAGGTGTTTTGTGCAAGATCCCCCCAGTAGCTTTGTGAGAGATTTTGATGCTCTTTCTCATCAATTTCTTTGGTCTGGTAGTTTCCTTTCTTTTAAGTGGAGTTTAGTTAAATGGGACTCTGTTTGTAGACCGATACATGTAGGGGGTCTTGGGCTAAGATCTATTGCTTTGGTTAGCAAGGCCTTGGTGGCTAAGCTGTATTGGAGGTGGTGTAACAGTCATGATCAGGATTGGGCCAAGATTTTAACCCACAAGTATCTACCTGGTGCTAATGATCGTGAGGTGCCTCGTCTCTGTTTAGTGGGTAGGGACTCTTGTATCTGGGATACTCTTAAAAAAGGTGCCCAACTTATTAAAGATGGTCTTTTCTGGATTTGTAATAGAGGATTTGAAGCTCTTTTTTGGCAAGACTCTTGGGATGGTCACCCTCCTATTTTGTCTAGTTATCCTCAACTTCAGCCTCTTTCCAACATTTTCAGTGATGCTGGATGTGTTAAGGTGGAGAATTTTATAGCACTTAGGAATATTGGATAGGTTGAGGTGACTTGTTGGAAGGATCCTCTTGAATGGCTCTTGGGTGTTTTAGATGAAGATCGTGTGGTGTTGTTTAATATCTTTGAGGGTAGGTTATGTAGTTCCCTCAAGGAGAGAGATATTTTGGCTTGGGGTCCTAATCCAAAAGGCAAGTTTTATGTTGCTGAAGGTTATACTCAACTTGATAGGCAATTGCATGGCCTGACGTATGTTCCCTGGTGGAAGAAGGTTTGGAATAGCTTTTCTTGGTCGAAATGTAATTTCTTCATATGGCTGGTTGCTCAGAGGAAATGCCTCACATGGCAGAATCTTCGTAAGAGAGGCTTCCAGGGACCATCTATCTGTTATCTTTGTATGCCTAATGAGGAATACTGCTCCCACTTGTTTTTTCTATGCCCTTTCTCTAGGGATATTTGGTACAAGTGGTGGGAGGCTTGGCAACATGCTTGTTTTGATGCTACCTCCTTAATTGAATTTTGGGATAGCTTGGGCAGACCCCCAACAAAGACCTATTTTCTTCAAGTGGCCTGGGCTATTGGGCCAGCTCTTATTATCTGGAATTTATGGCTGGAAAGGAATCGGGGGGTCTTTTGTGATTCACATATAGGTAGTTCTCAGTTGTGGCAGAAGATAGTTAATAGGCTTCAGGAGACAATCTCGGCTAAATGCAATTTATTTGTAAATGTTGATCTAGGAGATTATGCTATTGTAAGGAATCTGCAATTGGAAAACATTAAAATGGACTGTGCTACTGGAAATAGATCTCGTCATGCAAAGCAACGGATAAGTAGAGATGGAAGGTGGATTCCCCCTCCTGTGGGAATCTTAAAAATTAATACTGATGGCTCTTCCCGTAGGAATCCTGGACATGCAAGTATTGGAGGTATAGGTAGAGGTGATGATGGTTTTGTAGTTTTTTTCTTCTCTATTTACATAGGGCATCACTCCAACAATCTTATGGAGGCCCTAGCTATTAAGATTGTTGTTGACCGGGGCTGCTCTTTAGGATGGAGGAAGATTATTTGTGAGCCAGACTCTCAGGTTGTTGTGGACATGTTGAACAAACAAAATTTGAATGATATGAGCTGGCAATTAGCTTCTGTGGTCAGACAGATTTTACAAATATGTAACACATTGGAATTTGTCTCCTTTTGTCATATTCCTAGGGAGTGGAATAGAGTGGCTGATTGTTTGGCCAAGTGGGCTTCAGAGCATGTTGATGGTTGGGATTTTAGTGGAAGGGATGGTATACCTCATGATTATCTTGAAACTTTAGACAGGTTAATGCTTGAAGATAGGATGATGCAAGAGCACCCTGTGGTGTAGGATCAAATTCCCTTTTTGTTTGGTTCTTTTCATTGTCATTTTTGAGGCCCTTCAAGGCTCCGAATGAGCCTGATTTTTTGTGCAATTCTAAAGTAGCTGGCCTTTGGTCTTACATCATCTTTCTGAGGGCTTTCCGAAAAGGTATTATCATTGGAAATCTGACGGTCCAATCTAGTGCTATGGTCACTAGCCTTGTAGTGGTGGTGTTGGTGGTTCCTTTTGGATTTTTTTGTTGTTGTCTTGGCGGGCTTGAGGCCTCTTCTTTGTATTTCTATGATTTCTGAATAAATCTTTACCCCCTTTTTTCAAAAAAAAAAAAAATATTGGCAAGGTCAAACTTATAATGTTTATTCATTAGGCTAGCCTCAAGAAACTTTTAAAAGAAATAATCAAATAGATCAAAACTACTTGTAGGAAATTCAATTTTATTCCTTTACTTGCCTAGGGCACCAGTCAATTTTGAATTAAAAAAACTTCTTCAATATTCCAATGAGTTGGTTAGATAGGTTATGGTACTTTAGCCTTCAAAATATTAGATATTATAAGATTGAGTTAGCACTTTCTTGATTTTCTCAAAATTAAAATAAAATTCAAGGAGCTAAAATTCAGAGTTTGATAAGAAGAACAAAGACTTTGTTGGCTTCTCCTTAAGAAAAAAGTTCAAAAAGCTAAAATAGAATTTTAGAAGATTTAAAGGAGAAGTTAAGGTGGACAAACTTGAGTGCACATAAACATTCTTTTATTTTGTGTCAAATTTAAGTATTAGGAAATTTTCACTACATCAACACACACCTCCAAAAAAATTTATCTTCTAATTGAACTTGATAGAGTACCTTAAGAAAATTAGATATGAAATTTTTGCCTTTGAAGTAAATCTATTCAAAATAGAGAGCTATTAAAATCCACTTATTCTTCTCACTCTAATAATGGTAAAGAACTTTATTTTACCAAAAGTATTGCATCAATGGTTTCATTTTTAGTTCTTAGATGTGTTTAACTTAATCGAAATTTCATTAGATTAGATTGTTGTTCATTTTCTTTAAGAAAAATGTATGACCATATCACATTTTTGTAAGTAGTGAATTGAAATTATGTAGCACATATAGATGTGAAGAGTATGCATGATACGTTGGAGAGAATGCTATGTATCAATTATAGGTACTAATGATTTTCATTAAAAATATTGATAAACATTTTTTCATCAAAAAAAATAAACTTTTAAAGCCTAAGATAAAAATGAAGTGGTATGATCAAATTATCATCTTACATTTCATAATGGGATGGAACACATGTAATTATCGACAAGACCCATGTTAGTGTTATTATCTATAGCACATAGGTGGGTGTAGATTAAGATAAAAAAATGTTTTTGCTAATGTGAGGACATATAATGGACATGTATTTACATATAATGGACATGAAATACATCAACTTTCATATAATTGAATGTCAATTGGAGGCACTCTTGGCACATGGAGGATACTGGTTGTAGCAAGACTTGCCTTGAAATCAAACATGAAAGCGCATAGATGAAAAATAAATAAACGTATAAACAAATTTTGAAGATCCATTAAAGTATAACTCAAAAAAGACTATTAAGACCAATAACTAAACATCAATAAGAGAAGCGACAACTAGAAAACGTGAATACAAATGCAGGCATTGATAATCTGCTTGAAATTGTGGAGATATTAGCATCGTGTTCTAACTGTGAAGACAACATTCCAGATCCTAGTTGTTGTTGAATACAGCTATTGTGGATCCAATCACCTAATTAAGATATTCTGCCATGGATACTCAGGAGAAATATCATCTATCGCCTTTGACTAACCACTGACACATTTTATAAGCCAGATCACTTTCATCTACCTTGAGTGCATAGAATTTCATTTGTATTGAAGAATATACATATCCAGTTTAATCAAATCTTAAATATGATTCATGAAAGGTAAATAAAATATTTCAACAGACTTTTGCTATGGTGTCAGAAATCAAGAAAGTGCCTATCTATAATACTTGAAAGGATTATAAATTAGTGAGATTTTAAGGACGCTTTGTAAAACATGCTTGTGTGCCTGCTACAACAGGTGTGTTATGGTTTTGATCTGACTGAAGCTATATTTGTTCCTCCAAATATCGTATTAGGTGTTATGGATTTTTATATAATATATGATATTTCTAGTGTAAAAAATTAAAGGAAAATTAAGAAATAACTTACTTAGCACAGATAGCTAATTTGACTCTAAATGTTAATGAAGCCAAGACAACTTGAATCATGATAGAGAGTTAATAGAACTCCAACGAAACCATGTGGAAATTTTTTCCATTGTAATAGTGGTGACATTAAATCATACCCTGTTCAATTCTTGACTCCCCATTAGAGCTTTAGTACTCTTACAATAATAATTTATTCAAGACCATTGAACGAATCCTACTCAATCACATTAGTAAGCTATAATTGTTCCCTTGTGTGTTTTCCCTTTATAAAATATTCATAGCCATATGTTTTTCTTCAAATCATTATATGAGAACCAAGATTTAATATACTCAAGCTTTGTGTCATGGTCCCCACACTTTTTCTATTTTTTCAATGAGATACTAGAAATATGACAACTATCTTGGCTGCCTCATTCATGAGAATTGGGTCTTCATAAGTATAGCCAGACATTTTTGCTAATTGATAGTTAGCCATTTGAGTTCCATCTCCTTTCTTAACACTAACATTCTACATTCTTAATTGGTAGTTAGCTTATATAAATGTTTATTTGAGAGGAATTATTCACAAACTCTTTTCCTCGAATCTTTCACGAAATTATCTCTTTCTAAAATTTCCATAAGCTACTATGCCTAATTATCACATTCTTCCTACTATCAAGGGGATGGAAAAATTATATAATTATCATGTATGTGTTTCCCAACCTTGAAAATTATAGAATCTATTATATCCTCATTGTGTCTTTGATATCATTGAAACATCATTTATACCCTAAATCATTTAGCTTCCACATCAACTCAACTCCTATCATCCTATCCATATTGTCCATCCTATTACCTCTCTCAACTTTTTATGGATTTTTTTCACAAATAATCCCCTTCAAATTATTTATTTTTATAAAAAGATCTCCCACTCTATCAATTAAATGCTTAGGGTTTTATGTACATTTTCTTATACAATTTCATTCAATAATCTTTAACCATGAAAGTCGTGCAAGATTATAACATTCCCTTAGTAGTATAGTGGTATTTTCAAGTTCAAATAGGTAATTGGTAATGCAATTTGTTGAAACTTATCACACATCAATATATAGTTGTTGATACAAGGAAAACCTTGTAATATAATAGAATAGGAACATCTCAACATTAAAAATTCATAGACAAAGACTGAGAGATGTCTCAAATCAAAACTAACTTTTAAGGCTTTAGAGAAGCATGATGTAAGATTATCAAATGATCCTCCTACATCTCACAAAGGGATGGAACACATGTAAACAAAACGAAAATTTATATTCTTAACAAGCTAAATGTTACTTCTATCAACTATGTACAACATAGGTGGTTAGATTATATGATAAATAGTGGTCTTGCTGATGTTAGATTAGCATATAAAGAACGTGAAGGCTATCATCTGTCATATCATAGGATGCACACTTGATAGAAGCACCATAATGGTTCTAACATTACTTTCCTACATAGAAAACATAAAATCACATAGATGCAACAACAACAAAGGGATGTAAAGATTTGTAAATAAATCTTGACAATTCATTAAAGTGGTGACTCAAGAAAGACTATTAAGACAAATAACACAACATCAATAAAGGAAGGGGCACCTAGAAAAGATGAAATGATGGTATAAAAAGAAAAAGTGACATTGCCTATTAATAATTGGTAAAAGAGACATGAAGATGTGAGTTAAAGATTCATGATTGGAAGAACAAGAAACTCAAGTGAAATAATAGGAAGTGCATCTCAACTCCAAACTAATGTACATAAGGAAAAAGGGTCATGAAAAGACTAGAACTATGACTAGCTCATCCTTGCACACGAAAAAATAAAAAAATACAAAAGAAACACCCCAAATGTATAGATTTTAAGATGTACAATTTGAAGTTTGATCAATTTATGGTACTTCAGATGATGCAGCTCAAAAAAAAAATTCCTTTGAAATTGAATCCTTTCAATCATTCTACTTTATCATAACCTCTACTTATCATTAAAGACACCTTTTCAATAATGAGTCACTTTCAAAATCAGTTTGAAAAAAAGACATCTAAACGAAATTCTCATAATTCTGATACATTAACCTGAACATTAATAATGAATCACTTTCAAAATCAGTTTCAGAAAAAGATATCTAAACCAAATTCTCATAATTCTGATACTACTATCTATGAACTTTAACCTGAACATTAAAGTTTCTCTAATTTTGTCCACTCTCTTTTTCTTTTCATACAGTCCTTTTTAACGTACATAAGCTTTTTTTTCATAAAAGTTTTAAATTTTAACCAAACTTGAAATGGTCAAAACAAAGAAAAATATTGTTGAATAGCAGCATCAATTCGAAAAGAGAAAAGGTCAAACCAAAGATTTATCCTACAAAGAAATTCTACTTTACTGCTTGGCTTAAGAAAAATACATCTCTCGTAGGCGACATTAATTAAAATAAAAGCAGCTTTTTAAGATCGCCAAAATCCCTTTGCCGCCTCTTAAAATGCTGCAATTTAACGCTCCATTGTTTTACTTTGAATATCAGCCCTTCAGCGAATATCAATCTTGACCTATTCAAACCCTTGCACTCCGTCTTTAAATACAATATACTCTCTTTATCCATAACCATTCCCCATAATTGCTCTGTATCACGCAACATATTCATCCATCTTTTCCTTCTTCATTCGTAAACGGAACAACTTTTGTTTGCTTAAGCTTTGTTGTGGCAATTAGTATGGCGAGATCGATGGCTCTACAAATTATGGTAGTGCTACTCGTGCTCAACGTTATATTTCCCCTCGTTGTACAGCATGTAGTGTCTTGAATATTGCCTTGACAGTTAGGACACGACCTTAACTGTTGCACAATTTCAACCACATTTACTTGAGATTACATCGAGCAAACACGTGGAAGACGAGCATAACAATGAAAACAATTACTACTGTAATCATTCTGATAAGCATTGATCTGCCCATATTCACTGCCAAAGATCGTCCTCCTCTCAAGAGGGTGTATAGCTCGTTGAATACGATATGAGAGAAAAAAGAAAAAAAGAAAAAGAAGTGGTGACGTGGATTGAAAAGAAATGAGACGCATTTATGGCAGGCCGCAGAAATGTGAGAGTCTATCTGGTTGAATATTTACATTCTAAAATTCAAAGTTAGAAAATGTCGGGTTGAATATGGAGTAAGTCATATACTCGAATAATTACTTTCGACAACACAACTTGCATGAATTTGACCAATTCTTACGTACGTGAGGTTAGTCATAGATAATCATAGGCTTAGTTCGCTACATTTTGGGGGCGGTTGTGGTTCTCATTGTGTGTTCAACAATGCAATTTTCTAATAGGATTGTGGAAACTTGATGTCTGTTAGTTCATATATTTTCATTTTTAATTTTTATTACAGAACATATTAATGCTCACATAGAATTGTTTAAATGTAAAGGTTTAATGAAAAATATTGAATATGTTATTTTATATAATTTTTTTGGTCATACATAATTAGATAAATATGTTTGTCAAATTATTAGTCCAAATTATTTAAGATTAAATTAATCCATTTCAATACACTTTTTTTTTAATGAAAAATGATTCAATTAATGCATATGATATATTAGCAATATGGAAATCAAACTTGAAAGAAATTATTTAAGTTTAATTTGAAAGGTCTATTGTAGGAGTTTCTTCTAAATATTGGTATCATAATTATATTTTCATATCATTTTATGAGTATTAGCATGAATTAGAGTAATATTTTAAAGATAATATCTTAATAAAAATTATTGAGTGCTTCACTCCTAAGATGAATGTATTATATTAATATAAGATGTTCAAGATAGAAACTTACATAGGAAAAATTCACAAAAGCATTAGAGGTATACTCTCCTCCACGATCTGACCTTGGGACATTTATGCAATGCCCACTCTCCTTTTTAGTTTGGGCTTTAAACAACAAAAACTTATCAAAAGCTTAAGGTTTATGCTTCAAAAAATAAACCCATGTTCTACAGCTATAATCATCAATAAAAGTCATAAAATATTGGTTGCTACCAATAAATATGGTTTGCATAGGGCCAACTAAATTAGTATGCACCAACTCCAATAGTGCTCTTTCCCTTCTAGAGTTGCCTTTTTGAGAGGGCAGCCTATGTTGCCAACCCAAAATGCAAGCCTCACACTTGCTACTAGGCTCTTCTATCCCTGGCAAACCATCTACCATTCTTTTATTGGACAATAAACTCAAACCAGCATAACCCAAGTGTCCATACTTGAGATGACATCTCTTGGAAAGGTCTTGAGTGTTTCTCTTAAGATCCATTAACTATTGTATAGATGTACACGCTTGCTTGGGAGGTTCAGTGATGGAGCAAGAAGAGAAACATGTCTCTATTTTCAAAAGAAAATCCAGTTCTTTGTCATTTGTACTACTTCAACAACTTTCTTACTCCCATCTTTATCAAAAATGGTACATTCACCCTTCTCCATCAACACTTTGTATCCATTTTGGATTAGCTATCCAACACTCATGAGATTATGTTTAGTGCTTTGAGAAAAATTAACATTCCAAATCTCCTTCTTCTCACTTTGCTCGATACGAATCATAATAGATCCTTTTCCCACAACTAGAACTATTCCATTGTTCCCCATTTTTATCAATAAAAGAAAACAAACTCTCATTACCACTCATGTGGTTACTGCAACCACCGTCCAAATACCACACCTTAGTGCTACCTTCTTCACCAATGTTGTACATGATGAATATTCTGGACTGATTATTTTCACCCAAATTCACATTTTCCATATTAGCATTTTTCTTTGACTGATTACTTTGTTTTTTCTAGCAATCTCTTTCATAATGCCCAAATTTATGACAACTAAAATATTATACATTGCTCTTGTCATACCTCTGATTTGAACTTCTATTTTTCATGCATTGTTTGGAGTTATTTTGAGATTTTCTTCCTCCCTCTTGGTTGTATGCTCATTTAGAGCTATCTTTATTGCCACAACTTCTACCTCTTGAGATCTATCAAGTGCTTCTTCCTCCCCTCTGCCTCTTATATAGGCTTGATCTTTGAAAGCTTGATCTTGAGAAGAATTAGCAGACCTATTTAGATGTTTCTCATGCATTTGAAGAGAACCCATTAACTCATCAACTGTCAATGCTAACAAATCATTTTCCTCTTCAATGGAAATCACTATTGCATCAAAATTTGAAGGAAAAATTTGAAGGATTTTCTCAACAATCATTTGCTCCTCCATGCTTTCTCCATTTGTCCTCAGGTGGTTCAATAAACGAGAGACTCTTGTATGAAATTCTGAAATGGACTCATTGTCCTTCATTTGAAGAGTCTCAAAATCTCTTCTAAGCATTTGGAGCTTCACCAATCTGACTTTATCAGTCCTCTTGTAGCTAGTTTGGAGGATTTCCCATGCTTCCTTGGCATAATTAGTTATTATTATTTTGAGAAATATTACCTCTGTCAAGGCTATATCAATCAAACTCAATGACTTAGCTTCTTTCCTCATTGTCTCCCTCAACTGGTTTTTCTGATAGTTTGTGAGAGCAACATACTGATTTGGGTCAGTTGTATCCAAAAACTGAGCAACACAAATTTCTCACAAATCATTTGCGACCATGATGGTTTTCATTTTCTTGGCCCAAACATCATAATTTTATCGATTAAAGGATAGTGGTTGCTGCCACCTTTTTCCTTCATCTCCAACCATGTCTCCTACACACAAAACTCAAACACCTAGAAAAAAAAGTGCCCAACTCACAAGGATTTAATCTCTATAGCTCTAATACCATGTCAAAAATATGAAAAATTAGACAAGGCAGCATATTTCATGCTTAGGAGCCAAACTACAAAGACTGCAACTCTGTTTCCTAAGTAGTTGGGAATGCAAATCAACAAATCCAAAAAGTAAATCTAGGAGACATGCAATTTCTTTTGCTTTCTATCAAAATATTGAAAATAAAACTATTACAAAGTAAAAACTACAAACTTACCAATAACTACTAATTTCTAATCTACAAGCAACGATCGGGAGCTATATTCAACCACACAAAATAGAGCTTTTCAGAGCTCACTACAAACAAATGCTCACTTGGACTTGCATATTGTCAGTAGAAATTAGGAATGATCTTTGCTCAACTGATAAATGGAACACACACCTACAGGTTGTTGCAATTTACAAAATTATTCTTCTCTACTCAGACTGCTATCTAGCTTTTGCACATTCTCATTGTACTTCTTCTACCACATTTGGAGAAAATTTTCCTCTTTTGTCATGGGGTTGTCCACACAAAAATTCCCCCTCAAATTCAATTTCAAAATCACCTACCTCATTAACTCCTCTATAGTCTTGTTGTTCACGTCAGGAGAAAATGGGATGAAGATCTCAACACAATCTTCTTCTAGGCTATTTGATGTTGCTACACTTTTGACAGGTAGATGGATTTTACGTGGTAGATGATTGTGGGCTCAGGGCAATAAATTCCAACACAATATTTACCAATTCAAATGCTTGAACTTTATCATCGATCTCTATAGATACGATACACTTTCATACCCATTCATAGTCTTTTCTCTATGTCACACAAAATATTCACCCAAATTTTCCTCCTTCATTTGTAAACCCAGTATATTTAGTTGCATAAGGTTCATTTTGACAGTTAGTGTGACAAGATCGATGCTTCTAAAAATTACAATAGTCCTACTCCTGCTCAATGTCATGTTTTCCCTCATTGTGTCTGCTCGTCCAATCATAGAGGAAAAAGTGAATCCAAATACATGCATGATGAAAAATTCATCAATTTATAATTTGTTTAGCATCATAGAGATGTTAGCGCTAGGTTCTAACTATGTAGGCAATATTCTAAATCCTAATTGTTACAGAAGATAAAACAAGACTACAGCATAATTAAGATCTTCCACTATATCAACTAATGATAATTTTATGTAATTATAATAATTTTTTATAGGTGTTGATAGGGAGAAATATAATCTATTCCCTTTCATCAATCACTAACTCAATTCATAAAGCAGATTGTTTTCATCTATATTGATTTTGTAATATTTAACTTGTACTCTCATAAATCAAGAATATGCATGTTCAATTGAATCAAACCTTAAATAAGATTTATGAATGCTACATTAAACATTTTAAAATTCTTTTGCAAAAATATTGGAAAAGTTATGTGTTAAAAAAAATAGAGTTTAGATATATAATATAAATAAATGCACTTTGTCAAACATATACAAGTTATAGTGGCTTACAGAAGGAAAGTATTCTGATGAATCTTGTGATGGTAGCGACTAGAAGCCAGGAGAACTGCTATAAGTGGGTGGGGAAGGAGATTGATACCCTTAAAGAGGGGATTAAGGAGATAATTTATATCTTCATTGATTCGCCTGAACCTAACAAAATGGAGAAGCTCATGATCATGACCTAGAAGCTTTCCCATGATGTGGAGGTTATGAAATGTAATCATGAGCAAAGAATTGAGAATATTGAGCAGTCTATGGAGGAGATCAAGAATAACCTTAAAAATCTGGTAGACATAAACAAGAAGTCCGTAAGAAATAGTATGGAGGGGTTGGAAAAGGTCAATGCCATGGTGGTGGAGTACAGCTCCAATCCTATTGACATTGATTATCCCGATGACAGTAACAGAAAGAAATAACTGGGTGGTGAAGATTCTGCTATGGGTGGCAATAAAACTATGGGCCCGAGTACCAGGACCAGAAGCAGGAGTAGCAATAAGGGTACCTCCAGGTTCATTATGGAGGACTTGGAAGAAATCAATAAGGTTAGCATCCAGAAGAACAAGGAGCTGGTGCACTCACTTAATTGAGTGTTTGTCTGTGCTTTGTTTTGTTGCCTATTGTTTCTTTTTGCTTTTGAGCTCGGTCTGGGGTGTTCCCCTATTTTTCTGTTGGTTTCTTTTTGGTTGGCTATTGGCCAATTTCTGTAAAACTCTTGGTTTCGGGTCCATGTAAAACCCATTTATCTTTATCAAAAACTTATACATCAATATATCCAATAAAATAATGGAGAGATGGAATGGAAATGAAGGTCCTAGGGTTTCATGAGATGGAGGAATTGTAGGGGATTTAGAAGTTGAATATGGAGATGGTGAGGTGTTTGATCATGGCTATGGGTTTTTTATATCTACCCATTTTCTACACAAGGTTTTGGTTGCGGATCTTGGGTCCAAATGGCTATGGTTTTTACCCTACAGTGGGTTCCTTCTTGCATTTTCTCCTCTATTCATTGGGATTCAACTTCTCCTCAATTTGAGGGTCCTGGTGATGGCATGGTTGGCTTATTTCCTATGGCCTTCCTTTGGTTGATGGGTGTAGACGCGCATATCATGGCTCAAGGTCTATGGAGAATGAATGTATTTTGTCTCCCCCTTTCTTGGGAATTCCTTCTTTTCTCCAATAGGTTCACATGTTGGGGAGGCATTTGTCGCTACTTTTGGGTTTGTGTGGAGATTTTCCCATGTGGTTTTGGTGCTTATGATGCTTCATAGGCTAGTGTTGGCCCTCCCAATGTGTCAGGTGCTCTATTTTAGGGACTCCCTTTGGAGACTATTTTCTTCGGAGACTATTTTGAGGCCATTCCGTATCTGGCCTTGCTTCTTCTCACTCCTCTGTTATGATTGGGACTAATAATTTTGAGTGAGGATTTTTATTGCCCCCTATTTTTTCTCCTTCAGGTTTGTTTGTGATTATTTATTTTTGTAAGAATGGGTGGTTTCCTCTAGCTGAATGTGCTTCAAAGGTCTATGGAACCTATTATATTGTGGGCTTTCTTTTTGAGTTGAATAATTTTGTTGTTGTTGGTCTCATGAAGGATTTCAACATTTCTTTGTATACTACTATCTTCGGGCCTAGTGTGGGGGTCCAAATGTTTGTGTATGTAGAGGTGGTTGTGTTTTCTTGTTCGGCTACTAGTGGGCCTATGGAGGTGATCATTTATCTTGGTAGTTCCTTTGGGATGAACAAAGACAGCTACCTTGTTGACAAGGGGCCTATTGAGGTCATCTTGATGCTTGTGCTTAATAGGACCATTGTGGATATTAATAATTCTACTAGAGGATCTATGGAGGTGTTCCTAGTTTGTGTAGGTTTTCTTTTGGTTAAATGTTTAGGGAGGCTTTCCAAAACCCTTGGTGTTTTTTCATTCAAATCAAATCCCTTATTATTATATGCTTTGTTTCTACTGTTGGGATTGGTATTTTTGTGATCATATGGTTTGTGGAAGTCCTGATACCCCTCTGGTCTCCACCCATAGCTAAGGAAGTTTTTTTACATAGTTGTCCTTCAGGTAAAATGTTGCAAGATGCCTTTCAAAACCTACTAGTTGTTCTTTCTTCCTTGATTGTTCAAGTAGTTCAAGAGTTTTTGTTTGAGTTATGGTCTGGGTTGTTTTCCAAAACCCCTTTGTTCTGAAAACATAAGCCTTTCAAGGTCTCAAGATGCACCGTACCATTAGTTGGGTGCTCTGATCAAAATCCTCTGTTGCTACATAGGGGCTCCTCTTTTTAGGTGTTGATAGGATCATTGGTTGTGCGTTTCACCCTATTATGTACCTAGGTTTGGGCCTTCTCCTAATTTAATCTATTTTAGAACACATACAACTTATATAATGTTTCTTTGGATTTTGAGGACAATGAAACTTTTGCACAACTCTCTTAAATACATCCATGCAAAATCATTTTTTACATTTTTATTTTTTTTAATGTTTATAAATCAAGAAAACATATTAACATTTAGGGGTACTCCCACTATAAATTTCTACAGCTAGAAGGTGATATTCAAGATCCATTTGGGCACATAATTTACACTTCTTCTTTTGATTTGAACTCATAAATCATCCACAATCGTACAATACTAATTTCCTTGTTGACTACATTAACGATGCTATATCATTGAATTTAAAAAAGCCTAGATTTTTGTTGAATTTTATGTACCGAATAATTCTTGTTAGACTTGTTTCTGAAACAAGGCATTAATGAACTGATTAATTTACTGATGCCATTTACCCTACTATTTTCTATGCCCTTTTCAAACCCCCACCCGCCCTAAAATTTGATAGGGGGCCTTCCCTTCCTAAAAAATATTGGCATTTGTTGAAGATTTCCCATAATATTAAATTCCCAATTCGGGAAGTTTATTGTCTTTGAAAAAATCATCAGTAACTTTTGTAGTTTCCTAGACAAAATCATAAGCATAACATCCGGTATCGCATTTTTTCAGGAGGAGTTACATTTAAATACACTTTCATGAATTTATCATCCTATCTCTTACTGACGTTCTCTAAGTGTGGAATGTGTAATATTTATACAACCCCGAATGAATCCTTGCATTCAATCCATGTGTGCATCATCTGGAATGCCCAAAAAAATTACTACCCACTCTTATGTATATGCTATATTATAACTTATATGGTTTGGATCATGTTAATAGGTATACCCATAACTGTTATCCAATGTTAGAAGTTGTTTATTAATTAAATAATGTATTATAAACTACTACACCAACATTCTCACTATTATTATAATATTCTTGCAAATGTACCCCTAAAAAGAAAATCAACTTGTCAAGGGACTTGGTAAGCATATCACTTATCTAAGAATCTATTGGGTTGTAATAGAGCTAGGTATCATGATTCAATAAATTTTCTCAAACATAATGACATTCAACCTCAATATTATTTGTTATTTTTCAAGAAAAACTAGATTCTTCGTAAGCTTCAACACATTTTGACTCTTTCTATAAAGAATAGGTGTATTTTCTTCGAGAATGTTCATGTCAACCCAAATGCAATGCAACCAAATCACTTAACAAATAGATCCCCATGCAACATAATTTTTAGCATTGATGAATGAGAGAGAGAAAGTAATTCTCTTCTTACTAATCCATCGCATATGTCTACATTTGACATTAGAAACAAAGCCAATAGTTACATTCCTAACATTAATAGATACAATATATTTAGGTGTTATTTTAATCTCTAGGTTGACTTAATTAGTTGTTTGTTTGGTTGTGTATCTATAATTAATGTTTCTTGGTATTTCCTTGTTATTTTGGCTTTACTTAGTCCTTTTTTGTTGACTAAATTTTACTAATTTGTAAAATGTTTATATTGTATCTCTTTATCTACTTTTCTTTTTAATGGTTCGAAGGCTCTTCCTTCATTTATATTAATAAAAAAAATAGTTTGAGTTGGTATGACTGTACAATAAGAGCTAAATATTCTTCTTTTATTATAGTGTCAAAAATTGTGTCCTTTAACAATTTCACACTTTATATGGCAACTTCTTTTGTGTGATCCCCCTTATATCATTTTTATCCCAAACTGAAAAATTCATTGTTAATCATGTACTTAATTTATCATCAAATGCCAAAAGTAGGACTTGGTTTGATATCACAAGAATCAATACTTGTTCAGAAGTTAAGTATTGAAATAACTTCCTACACTATCCTTGAGAGGAGGGTAGTGCAAATTTTTTTATAGATCATTTAAATAACAGTTATATAATCTTAATAGAAATAGACATAAATAGCATGCATACCATAAAATAGTGATTTACATGTGGAACTACAGTTTGGGAGAAAAACCCCACACTCCAAAAGTCATCCAATATATTATTTAAAAAATAAATAACAAATTTAAATATACTTGCAAAGCAATATTTGATACATGAGTATCACCAAATAGATATTTTGAGGTAACTCAATATTTATAATACTCTTACACATAATTTATATCTCATGCACCTCATATAGAGGAGATAGAATACATGAAACTGCCAAACAGTATTATAAAACCATGGGCTAAAATCAACCAATAAAGTGGAACCAACCTTATTTCCAATCCTAGATGCCCTATGATGTGTCAAAACACACATAACATGTGTACCTCCCTTTAACAACTCATTTATGTGTCCAACGCATTTTTATATTTCCTATTTTAGGAGACCAAACTTCTAAAGGCCATAACTTGTGAACTGGGTGTCTAATTGACGAAATGTTTGAAGTGCCAAAAATCTTGCGACATGCTCTATAACCTCATAACCTACTATGCCAGTTACAACAACTATTTAGGATATTTATAAGCCTCTAAAGCCCTTTTAATTTGATTTAAAAATTTCATCGCAACATTCAAAAACATAAACTTTAATATCTTGAAACCTAGTTATGATCTTGCAATGAAAATTTACTAGCATGCTTATCTAGGTAATATGAAGCTTTGGAGAAAATTTAGAACCAATTTGTTCATAAATAGAAACTTATATAAATATTTATATTATATAAATGCAAGGTTGAGACACCATTTTTCCAATAATACGCACATTCCCACTTCAAAGAGGTGATTTTGGGAGGACTTGGGTGCCTCACATAGCCATAAATTTGTGTATGTTGGAATTTTCATTGCTAGTACAATCCATTTTATATATATGAATCACCCAACATAGAAAAACTTGATGTATAGTGGAATTTATGCAGCTTGTAATCTTTATGTATCCCTAATATAACACAACTTGTTATTTTGTGGACCATTGAACTGAATTTAATGGTGTATGCTCTTGCCTCTTTATAGAAGTTTGCTTGTGTGTTTGTAATAGAATTCTAGGGATGATAGTTAGTGATAGATGTAAATTTTACATTGAATTATATTCACTTAGTTAAATTGGAACCTTTTTTTACCTTAGTACTAATATTATCACATTTGTGTGTTTTCATACATTCTCCATGTTTTCTATTTCTTCATGTTCAATTCATTTTTCATTGTTTCTTTCATAAATTTGTCATGTGTTGCATGAATGTTTCATGTCTAACATGTTTTTCAATGCTCTTACTCCATGTTTGTTTCATATTACTTTATGCTTTGTTTTATGTTACTCTTCATTTGTGTATCTTACTTTGAGTGATTTTGTATATATAAAATTATGGGTTGATATGATCCCAATCTTGGGGCTTGCACAACCCTTAAATTAGTGTCATCCTATCTTCTATGTATCTTTCTCTAATCTACTTTTTTCTTTTCTATGAGTATAATCATAAGTTAATACCCCTACTAAAATGGGTTCTACATGTAACATCATAATATTCATACCTTAATAGTTTCATGCTCTATTTTGTACCTACTTGAGCTTTCCTCGATTTCTTTTGAAGATTGTTTATGATCTCTAATACCCTAAAACTTCACCAATGTACTCACACTTAAATCACTATCAAACACAAAAATGAGAATTGGCCCTATATTAAAGGCCTCAATGCATGAATCTCCCCATTGGAGGCCCCTTTTTAAGTAGACCCATATAGCCTTCACCATAGTCCTACCAAAAGGGGTTCAAATTTGGGGTGTTGTGAATAGTAGCCTTTACCTATCATAATTCACATTTGATTGATTTTTTTGTTCTATACTTGCAATAACCTTGTACTCCCTATATAAAGAACATAATTTATACTTCACAAATTACAATGTCTAAAAGTACAATCTAATCCAATTCAACCTAGAACAACAATACAATGAATGGGATTAAAAACTATATAGGAGTAAAGTACAAGAATTTTGCACTCAAGTATTAAATCATTCTTCTCATTTATTGTTCTCATTAAATGTCATTGTGCAAACACTTGCAAGAATTCCAAAAGAGAATTGCATATCGAGCTTTATGTGGACTCCTTGAGAGGGTTTCATACCTAAGGTAATATTTTTATTTTATCATTTTTCATTTACTAAGCCTTTATTTCTTTGAAGCTCTCTTAATCATCACCACTTTTTTGAAGGAGGGAACACCAATATGGGGATTTACTTAGGCAAGCCCCTATATAGCACATCCATTTTCTTTATTTTAAATGTGTTCGACTACAAATCTAACAAAAACAAAAGTATTAAAGGTTAGAGAAGATAGTCACAAACATTTCCAAACTTTGAATGAATGAAAACCTTAAAACTTGGGTGCCTAGTACCCCTATCCTACTAGATTAATCAAGATATTTAGGAGAAAGATGTGCAAAGATTCTTGATTCTATTTTTAGTCATCGCCCAAGACTCAATGTCAACTGAAAACATGGGTAGCCAATAGCTCTATTAAACATAGTTAGCTATAGATTTGAGTGTTAGGTTCTTCCACTTTAACTTTCCATAGTAGCATTATTGTTTCTATATTTCATACTACATTTACTATGATCCATTAAATTTAGTCATTTTGCCATTTTTAACCTACTCCATATACACACAATTCACTATCTCAATATTTTGCAAAAGTAATATAATCAAAGAGTGTAGCTCTTCCTTGGGGTGAGAAACTAGGCCTATTCATGTTCCAATGTCACAAAGGATTTAATATTTTTAGTTTGCATTGATTAATCTTTGGATTTCATTTCCTACATTCAAAGACTAAGACCATCCTAAAAAGATCTTGTAGCACTTGAAAGTAAAATCAAATAACAACCTTGCTAGTGAAGATTGTGAGCAAGGTGTTGGCCTTGGTATCGTTTATGTAACTCAATAGATCTTTAACATTGTAAAGAAATTAAGAGTACTGAAAAAGAAAATGATAGCAGTGTTTACTAATAAAATTTAAAAAAATATAATTTTGATATATTATGAACTAAAAACATGTAGGAAGGACTTATCCTAGAATATTGTACTTCTATAACCTCATGTAAATCTCTTCAAGAATAAGTGTATATTTGAAAAATATTAAGATCAAACCCCTCAAAAAAATTGTACTTTGAAGTATAGCCTATCCACATAAAGGGCTGACACGATAAAAATTAATGTTAATGATAATGGTTCGCTAGATATAACTATTCAAGCAATGGTAAAGGATTTTGAGTATCATGAAACAAAGTTTGCAACTTCTTAGGGTAACTATTCTTATCAAAGAATATATTTTGATTTTTAAAAGCTCGAGGTCACCTTTCAAAAGAAAACTAATATTTCATTCGTAGGTTTGATAGATAAGATTATGTGGCACACCATCATTACTTTACCACATACTCTGATGATAGAAAAGATCACTTAATGTCTGGATAATTTATTTACTAAATATATTTAAAATATAGAGTTTTCTTAAATTGCAATAATTGTATAATAAATGTGGAAGAAAGTCATATTCATGGGCATATAGGATAAAACGAAGGAAATTAGATAGACCCTAAAAGATGAATAGAAATTGATCTTATCGTCTAGCTCAAGATTCTCAAAGATGTGTAGTCCTTGTCCAAGTTAATTAAAATTGTTAGGATGCTCATCCCAATATTTGTTGAGAAGAAAAAGCCCATTTCCAAAAGGATTAACAAGGGGTGATCAATTAACTAGACTAATGAACTAGCTTATTTATTTTAGAGGGTTGATAGGAGTCAACAATATCCAAATTTGAATTTTAAAATTTTCAAAGTTGAATTCGTTGGATGTGGAGTATATCTAATATCATGGAAGTAACCCCAAATAAATGAATGATAATTCTATTCCAAGAAATGAATGTTTAGGTATATGTTTAATAATAGATGTAGTAAATGTTAGATACCTGAAAATAGAGAAATACAATAAATTTAAAAAATAAAACTAACTTCTGACAAGATTAAAACATTTACCTACATAGAATTACATCAAAAACTCTCGCTTGAATAACTTGGGCTACAATCTGTATTTGGTTTTATTTTGTACAACATTTATGATCTGGAATATTGCCTTGACAGTTTGGACACGACCTTAACTGCTGCACGATTTGAACCAGATTATGGACTGCTTTGTTGTTGTTTATATCATTTGCAGTTTCCTTGAGATTATATCGAGCAGAGACATGGAAGACGAACATAACAATCAAAAGTAATAATATTGTTGTGATCTTGATAAACATTGATCTGCCCATATTCATTGCCAGAGAGCGTCCTTCTAACAAAGATGGCCCAGAAAGATAACAAGAAATATCTCGACAAAATAAACAGCTGGTCGAATAAGATAGGTTGAGATAGAGAAGGTTATGACGTGGATTGAAAGAGAATTGAGCCGTATTTATAGCCAGCCACAGAATTGTGAAAGTGTGAATCTCGTTGAATAAGTAAATTCTGAAATTCAAAGTTAGAAAATATAGGGCTGAATATTGAGTAAGTCATATACTCGATTATTTACTTTCCACAACGCGTCACGTATGAGTTTGAACAATTCCTACGGATGTTAGTCAGACATTGTGATAGGCTTTGTTCCCTAGATTTGCGGGACAGTTATGGTTTTCATGCAAGAATATATTTTTTTAATAATTTAACATGACTTTTGTAGGGCTGTAGCTATTCTGGCTCCAAAACGGCATGCCTCGATATGATGCCGAAGGCATCCGTTCAAGTACGTCAAGTCCATGAGAGCGACATTCCTGGGACCCACAGATGACATGGAGGAATTCGCGGCTGCGATGACATGGATGATGTTGTCATTCTGCGTTTGACGGAAAAGCTTCCTCGTGGTTAACACTTTCCCGGCCGTTGTCACCGTGATGTGACGGTTACGGTTACATCGGGCGAGCCAGTTAACATACCGTCGGGCAAGCCTTTTACATTTTCGGTGACCGCCAATTTCGATTTTGTGTCAACTAACATGACTAACATCGGGCGGCGGCCACATGTTATGGGCATAGTTTTCAATTCATTTAAAAAATTTTTTTGAATTAAAACTCCATTTCGTGAAAATTGAAAATATATTTCGTCCGGTAACTGCATGCAGAACGCGCTGGTGGAGGCGAAACAAAATATTCGACCCTAGAAATTCAAGCTGTAAATTCATGTGCCCGGTTGAATCACTGAGTGAAGCAGCTGCACTTCAATTGTAGTTATAGGTATGCATTCTTAAAGTATGTGTTTAGGGTTATAGCGGCATCGGTAAATTCAAACCCTAACAGATGAAGATAGTTTTATGATTCCTTCGTCAACCTAGTGTTTGAAATTGTAAATTTTTATATCATTTTTGTATCGCAGAGGTGGTTGTGAGTGTGCCCTTAGGAGGTGTCAAGAGGACAACGATTTGGGTGGAGGCTTAGGCGGCTGTCGTAATTTGAAACCCTAAGACATTCAATATTTTTTTTTTTATTTCCTGTGTCATTTTGTGTTCTATCTATGAAAATTAGGCATCATTTTGCAGCATGGTCGTGTCAGCATACCAAGGTTCCCTTTTTGATTGTTGACAGCTAATTTTTGGGATTTTGTTGAAAACTGTCAGGGTTTGGATTGTTTGTTTGCGGTTTGGTGTGTGTTAGTATGTATATATATATATGTCAATATGAAGCAATACACACACACAGAGACACTCGCAGAGAGACACACACACACACACAAACATGTCCTCTACAATACAGAGGAAAACAACAGAATAAAACATAGATAAAAGAAACTATGGAAATATTATGCTCTGTTTCCATTATTCTCAGGTGCTCATTAGATTAAAAAAAGAAAACCTATAGTCCCATAAATCCCCCTTCAACAATGAGCTAGAATAGACGGAGGCTGCTTCAACAAGGAGCCCTTCAACAATAATGTTTTCGTTCGTGCATTAGTCTTATTTTTTCCATGTTAGGCAAATGAAAAAGGCACCATGTTTGCTATCATCAAACAAACAACAGATCAACTCCTAATTGTTAGCAAACAACAAATCAACTCCTAAACAAGAGTAGGTCACACACAGTCAAGGAATGGTTGCATCAACGAGTCAACAACCTAATTTTGAGGAGTCTGTTTGCATCAAAAGGCAAACCATAACATGTAAACGAGGTCAAGACCACGTAGAAGAAGCTCAATTTGAAACAAAACATTTTATCTCACTTTGTCTTTCATGTAGCTATTAGGTGCCTGCCACTTGTATTTGTATATATATATTTATTCTCGGACATGTATGTTGATGCATGTCATTGGTATGATATGTCCTTTTTGGAGCCAGAATAGATGTGTGTCATGTATGTCGATTCATGTCGTTGTTACAATCTCATTTTGAAGTCAGAATAGACATGTCTGACACAAGTTGGAAGCACCTAATCACACTCGAAAAGTGCAGAATAAACATAAATGCATATATATGTGGGAGGCTATGTGCATTGTGGCTCGACAGTGGACGTATCATACCAACAACATGCATCGACATATATTTCCAAGACATGCATACCATGCCAACTTCTCATGGTGCTTCGACTCATGGTATGTGATGTGGAGTTGTTGTCGAGTTCTCAGTTTCAGTCCTCAACGCCCACGCAAAATTATGTGGAAATGCCAGAGGATGGCTGCAGCATGCTTCGTGGTTACTGCCGGTTTATTGTGCATAACATGCACATTAAAAGCTTGTGAATGAAGGAATCGCATTTGGAGGGCATCCTGGCAGGAAGAAGAGGCCGCAGGCTGCAAAAACTTGGTACTTTTGTCAGAGAAAACACTAGCGCAAAACTCAAGTTACTCTCGTAGTGGGACGCCTCTATTGTGGCTGCAAAAAACAAAATGGTGGGACTAACACCCCGTGTTTGTGGCAGGTTTTTAATCATAGGTTTTGCATTTGATGGCTGCTTCTGTCTAACACAAGGCTGTTAGTCTGTATGATTTTTCTATTTTGGAACCAGAAGAGACACAACCTCTCGGACCATTGTTCATGTACGAGTTGTGATTTGATGCAGCTAACAATAGTAAAGCCAAAGGCTAACACGCGATGCAATTTACTATAGTAGATGGAGTTAGTCAATAACAAGGCTTGAGAATAGACAAATGGTACTACGTGTTAGTGACATATTATCCAATTGCATCCATTGAATGTAAAATATAGTGTAAAATGTGTGACTAAGCTATGTGTTAGTCAGACCATAGTGTTGATTTCGAGTCGGAATAGAGGCATCTGTCCTTGAGCGCACAACAATAGTACGAAAATAGGTGGTTGATATAGACAACTCTGGTACTATGGCAAATTGACATATATAATTTAGGTGATATAAATTACTTAGTGGTAGTTTATATTGGATGTTAAACTGCAATTTCATATATGAACATGTAGGTTCCTTTTTTGTCTTTTGAAATGCATGTACTTCACAATGTAGATTACCAGTAACATGAGTTATCCATGCAGGTTGTTGATTTTCAAGGACTATTGAGTAGTCCCCTGGCAAACGTCCAGATGTTCCTAGGTTGTTGCTCTGTCTCCCTTGTTTAATACTACTTGCACTATAATGTCCACTTATTAATAATCTTTGGGCTTGTGCAACTTTTTGAAAGGCGCTTGTTATATATATATATATCGTTTTTTGTATATAATTTTTTCTATGCGGCACAAATGTATGTATAAATTTTAGTTCTTGATCATGTAATATTAATGTCCTTACTTTTACTGAATTTGATAATAATGTAAATAAACAATGCAAATGGTTGATGCATTTTATTATATACTATAGATGCACCATATTAGACAATAAGATATAATTTTTGAACTTGAACGCCTTAATATTGTTATTTATGGATCTTCGAGTCATGAAACCAATGTTGAATATATGAAGTAGAAATCCTGATTCTTGCGAACTATGTGTTATAAATTTGTATATATTCTGTTGATTTGCATGAGAGTGTTAATGTTCATCGTAGTGTATTTGTATTTCTAGATTATTGATATTCGTGATGTTTGAGAAGTACATGTGTTTGATGATCCAACTCCAATCTAAAATGTTATTTGGGCTTCTGTTTGAGGTGTCTCGGGTTGGCATGATGAACTCCTCATGTGTCTATCCTTTAGAGTGTTTTTTTCTTTTTTCTTTTCGTAAATTAAGAGTACGTTTTTAATAATTAATACTATTCCCATGTCAACAAAGATATGGAAGCTTTAGAATATGCACTCGTTTCAAAAGACTTGTGTCTTTCGAAAAATGAATTGGAGGTCTCTATACCCATTAATTATCATGAAAGACTTTGTTAATGGTAATGAATCGATGTTTATTCTCTGACATAGATTGACCATCTTAATTACTACACACTCATTTTACAGCATTGATTTTGCAATTAGCAGCTGCGATTGACTAACCTGTCAGTAACACGTTGTAGGAAAGGTCCGTTTTGGAGCCGGAATAGACACAGCCGATCCATTAAGTGTGTTTTGCATCCTTGTTTATCAATCCTTAAGAAAGTCTAGTTTTTGTGTTGTATTTTGGATGGGGAGAACACAGGTAGCCTTTTTAACAGCATTGGCGATGTATCATAGTCATTATTTCGTTGCAATTGCAACCAAATATGTTCTAGAGAGGAATGTCATGGATAGTTTATGGCTAAATTGTTAGCTGGGTTGTACATAACACAACGACATGCTAACTTTGTATTGGAATGTGGGCATAACCGGTCGTGTGTTGGCTGTGTCATTTGTAGTGAATGTGTGGTGTTATTGATAGTGTGACGAATATGAATTGCATTTTTTTTATGTTTCAGTTCAATCATGTCAATTGCATTGCAAAAAAGATTGAGGGAAAATGCTAATCTTGATTATGGGTTGCTAGAACTAAAGGCAGATGATCTCCTGGGAGTTGGCCGAGTTCACTTCCCAATGACACGTGACATCGGCCTGCCTGTAAGCTAATTAGTTTTAATGGATTATGTAACATGTAGTATTGCTTGGTGTTGTAACTGTATAATGCTTGTGACTGGAGAGCTAATTTGTATACCTAGGAGAGAGGTGGGCTCTCATATGCAGGAAGAGTTCGGTATTCATATATGAAAGATTTAGGTGTTGGGCTTTCACATCTGGGAGTAGTTGAGGATTCGAATCTGAAAGAGTCAGGAGTTGGGCTTTCAGATGCGTGACCAGTTGGAGATTCAAATCTTAAAGTTTCAGGAGCCGGGCTTTCATATCCAGGACTAGTTGAGGATTCAAATCTGAAAGCGTCAGGAGTTGGGCTTTTAGATGCTGGACAAGTTGGGGATTCAATTCTGAAAGATTCAGGAGTTGGACTTTCACATCCATGAGTAGTTGAGGATTTAAATCTGAAAGACTTAGGAGTTGGGCTTTCAGATGCACGATAAGTTGGGGATTCAAATTTGAAAGATTCAGGAGTTGGACTTTCACATCCACGAGTAGTTGAGGATTCAAATCTGAAAGACTCAGGAGTTGGGCTTTCAAATGCGGGACTAGTTGGGGATCCAAATCCGAAAGAGCCAGGGGATGGACCTTTAGGTTAGGGACTAGTTGGGGATTCAAATCTGAATGAGTCACCAGTCGGGTCTCCAATTTTGAACCCATTGTCAAGTCAGCTTCTCAGCGATTGCAGAACCACACTAGTAATTATTTCTGATTGCATTATATATTTTTTCCATCATTGCATGGCATGGTTGGTGGAAGTTGGGATTTATAAGTGGAAATGTAGATATATACACGGGCATAAAATGGATCGATGATGTGTGCTATTTTATTGAACAACATTATGATAGTGGCTGTGTTGGTGAGGAAGATGAGGCTAGTGGAAGTGTAGATGAGGCCGATTATACTGATGCTTGAGGCAGTGAGAGTGAAAAAGGGGATGTTTGTAGCGAGCACGAGGTGAGCATAGAGTAGGAGGCTGAATGGCAACGTGATTCTGTTAGCGGTCGTGAACAGGAACAAGGAGGGGCGAGTAACAAGGAGGTCCACTATTAGTCATTATATGTTGGATTATCTTTATAATGCTTGACTAGTGCAAAATTGAATGTGACTCTTTGTCTCTGTTGGCTGTGTGCAACAATAGGCCGATCACAAAAGAGAACATATTAATGGCAGGTTGCACTACTTTTGTCTCTTCCATTATTGTTCCAAAAATGGAGGTCGTCAGTTTTGGGATCTGGGGAGGCTCAATATGCATAGAGCCAGAGAACATCAACTACCATTTTTGGGGATTGCACAACGCAGTAATCAACAGCGTGGAAGTGGAAAGCGCAATGCCGATCATAGGAAGAAATCACTGTTGGAGTTGAAAAAGAGGGAGTCTAATATTGAATACCAAATGGGTGTACGATGCAGTATGCAAAAAAAATGTGTCACTGACCAGGTCTATATGAAATATGGAAAGAAAACACGTGATGAGCTTCCTAACTAAGGGAAGGAAGAGCTAAAGGAAGCAATGTGAGTGTACGACAATAGTCTGGTTAGGGAGGCGAGAAGGAAGAAGGTTTTAGAGTTATTGCAAAGAAAGAATATTGCAACAGAGGTAATTTTTTAGTGATCATATTTTTTTACAGTTTACTAAATTCCTTTAAACATGTGAAGAATGACTTATTGAGGTATCCTATCCTAGTGCCCAGATTTTAAGTGACAGTGTAGGCAATGGCGAGGAGGTTCTGTCATCGGAGGCTAATCATGAAACAAATGTGCCAGTGAATGAGGCTGCATCTATTTCATTGGGGAAGCAAAAAAAGAGGAATGCTGCGAAAAAATCAAGCCGGGCTTCAGGTCATCAAACAAAAGAGGGTGCACCTATTTTGTCGGGGAAGCAAAAAAAGAAGAATGTTGCGGAAAAAAGAAGGTAGACTTCACATCCTCAAACAAACGTGCCAGCCAATGAGCCTGCATGTGATTCATCGAGGAAGCAAGAAAAGAAGAATGCCGCAGAAAAAACAAGTCTAACTTCAGATGAAGCGATACGTTTGTCATCGAAGGTGACTGTCTATTGGCTTGTCCATATGTGTGTTTTCATTGCATGGTATGCTTTGCACTGCACTGTGTGGTATGTTGACTATTTCGTCCATGTCATTGTAGGGTGATGGGGTCCATGGAGGGAGCATGGACTATCCCGTGGTATTGGATGACACAGAATGCAGTGTGCGAAAAAAATTAAGTCGAAAACCTCAGGCGTCTGTTATGTATAAGTTAGTTTCATCAAAGAAGCTGAAGGAGACATTGAATGAAAAACTGGGTGCATGCAGTGCCGAGAAGATTGTGGAGCAGTCTCATGACTTGGGCCAGACGATGGACGATATGAGCAAAGAACAGTCAATGCAGTTGCCTGATGACACCGTGTGTAGTGTTCCCGAAAATCCAAGTCCAAAATCTCGAACATCTGTTAGGAGGAAGAAGGTGAAGGAGGCAACGATTGAAAAATTGAGTGAATGCAGTGGCGAGATGATTGCGGAGCACCCTCCTCAACTGGGGTAGAGGTTGGAGGATAGCTACAAAGATGAACAGGTAATGCGGTGCCATTGTGCATGACATGTAGTGCTATATCATGACATGGTGTGTTATACTATACAGTAACTCTTTTTTTATGTAGTTGGCCGCGGTATTGGACGAGAAACTTCAGAAGTCTATTTCGAGGGAGAAACTAAAGGAGACAGTCAATGGAAATTTGAGTGCATGCAATGGCAAGAAGATTGTCGAGGAGTCCAGTCAATTGGGGTAGACATTGGAGGATAAGAGTAGAGATGAACAGGTATTGGGCTCTTCTTTTGGATAACAGGCGGTGAGGGGCAGTGTTAGACTGGAGCATTTTTTATGATGTTGTGGTTTGTGTCCATTATCTGTGTTCTTGTTATTGCCTTAGTCATGTAAAATTCATCGGCCTTGGTCCAGTAGTGTTTGTAGGCATATGGGTTTCATGTGTACTTACACTCCTGTACAATGTGTCACATTTTGCAGCATAATCCGATAGAAACAAGCATTGACAAAGAGTCTGGGGGAAATGATGATGGATGTACAAATGCAGACTGTGACCACAATGGGGGCAATGGGCCGGGAGAGAGAGCTACTCTGGTACTACTGTACTACATTGGCATGGATTCATTTGACTATGTTTGATCAAGATGTATAAAGAATTTTATTTGAGCGACCGTGTCCACTCGTTACTGATGCAGGCAACCATGGAAGACAAAGAAGAGTGCGTCAATGAAGATGCTCACGCTGTTGCTATTGGAGTTGAAGTCCACCTACTCCTAGATGGGGTAGTGGCTGGGGAAGGCATTATTGATGGCTTGGGGAAGGGTGTAACATGTCATACTATTCCACTCCCACGACATTGTGCTAAAGTTTGCATCGTCAAAGTCTTTGATGCAAATGCCCAGCTGCCTTTCCCAGGTCCTTTCACCGATGTCTTGTCGGATTCCCTAAACTTGTGGGCGGTGTGGCCCATTGAAGACCTGGTCTGTTCCCCACTCTTGGTAAGTTTCGAAGATGAAAAGATCCCTTCCTTCGTCTTCTGATTCCATCCTTTACCTTATTTCAATGGAATGAAATAGGCAGCACTCGTATGATGTCATTTGTATGTGGTAGGATAAAGTTGGCGAAACTGTCCAGCCACAAAAAGAGGATATTAAACACGACCCTGTGATCAGATGAGTAAGTCACAGGTTGCAATCACTTGGCATCACCCCTCCCGAGTTGTATAAGAATGAGAAGAAGTGTAAAGCATTTTATGGTGCCGTCAACTCCATTGCGCAATCCAGACAGTGGAGGCGATAAATATTCTTTGATCATAGTTGTTGTTCCTCTTTCCAAATATTTAGAGCGAGATACTGTGGTGGAATTTCAGTCTTGATAGACTTTATTCAGATGGGATTTGGAGATGTTATATTGACATGGCTTTTACCTTAGCATAGTTTAAAGTTTAAACCCTCTGAATTATTGTTTGTCTTAGATAAATTGTACATTATTATTCAACCTTTCCTGCTATTTTAAGCACCTTTCCTGTTATTTTAAGCAAAATAACTATAAAGGCTTGATTTTTTGGACTCTTTCATGGTGATCCTGCACCATCAACTACCCTTTAAGAACTTCACAAACCTTTCTTTGGTGCGCAACATTTTTAATAATGATAGTTGATTGTACAATAAATTCGATGATAGTCATTTACTATTCAAGTTTTGTTCAAGGTCTCTTATATGTTGCATATGCATAGGTTTTGTTATTGCGTACCAATAGAGGGTCCCTGCAACTCTTTTACGTATACAGATGAAGTGGAATGTTTGATTGAAATTGTGAACCATGTGCTCTTTACACTGTAGCTTACGACAGTTGAATATACCATTGTGATTGTTTGTTTTTGAACACTGAATCTGAAATGAATTAACAACAAAAAAATAACCCCCCCAAAAAAAAAACTCTATTAAAATACACCAGACTTCCGTTATAGTTTCATGGCATATGTGTAATAAATTGGATGCAGGATGAGGAGTGCTGACTGATGGAGTTATCTTCCCAAAACATGGATTCCCAATTGCCAGGTAACCTGCCGCCCAAGTGCCCAGTTTAGTGAACATGTCAACTTTACCGAACACGTTAACTTTTTGTATCGTGCATAATGTTATTCATTCCAAAAAATGGGATAGATAGCAATTCCTTTCTTGTTGGCATAAACTATTGTTTCCTGCATTTTTCATGTTGTCTTGCCCACCTGTTTACAGATACTTCTTTTGGCATTGTTTGTAGGGATGGCAATGGGAAGACCACAGACAGGAAAAAGAAAGGGTGTTGAAACATCTGTTCCGCAAAACGGAACGCCTGCTACAAATTCAAAGGCGAATGGGACGACCGATGTTCTCACCTCTGATGGCGGTTTAGGGAAGTCTGCAAGACAACCACCACCACCCTTTGCAGACTGCAACGATGGGATGGACACAATGAAGTTTGATGCCATGCAAGTAGAACTCCTAACACAGAAGGTCGAAATGGCCCATGCTGAAAATGAAAGGCTAAAGGGGATTGTTTCTCATCTTGAATGGAGACTCACTGAAGTGAAAAGGAGATGCACCGAACTCAATAATAAATGCACTGAATTCAATAAGAAATGTATGGAACTCAATAACAAGGTCATCGACTTGGATGATAAGAATACAGACCTTGAGCTGGAAGTGCGTGGTTTGCAGATGGCGAATGAGAGATAGGAGGTAGTTCGTGAGGTGTGTGCTAAAAATAGCAAAATCATAATTGACCAGATGTAGGGGATGCTAGAAGTTTGTGCGCAACGCGCTCAGTACTAGAAACAGAGTTATGCGGAGGTGTTTGCCTCTGTAACCGATGAAGATGATGGGAATGATGTGCCTCCCCTTACTCTGACCACTGGGGGAAGCAAAATTCATTTAAATACTCAACCTCTGCCTCTATAATAGGCTTGCACTGTTACGAAAGTTTTCCTATTCAATAAAACATCAGCAGTGGTGCAGACTTTTTGTAATTAGACATATTCTTTCATTTAGGAAGACACTTTGTATGCTTCATGAATGGTTATTTTCAATAAACTTGATTGACCAAAGTTTTTCTTTCTGGTTCTTTTCTTTGGGAGCCCTTCTTGAACTAGTCCCTTGAACCAGTTGTAAAAATATATTAAGTGGCCTTGGCACGTTGTCAAAAAAAATAAAAAATAAATAAATGTGATTGACCTCACTTAAACATCAATGGTTAATGATTGGTTTGTTGTACACTTTTTCATGCTTTCTGAATGGTTCTATGTGGCTTTTCTATATGTCTTCTATGATGAATGGTGTTCGCACTTCTCTTAATAAGTTAATATGACTTCCCAATCAGTGTTCGCAAACGAAGGCGAGTGAAACTATACCTGAAAGCTAACTTTAGGTTAAAAGATTTTTTGTAGTGGATTTAAATGAAGCACTAATTGTATGATGGCAATTTTTTTTTATAGACTGAAAAAATGCTTATTTTTGGATAAACTGTATCACAAGTACATAAGATAGACTGCTCAATGACTATTATTCTTTGTAAATATTAAATATAAATCAATGAGTATTAAATATTAAATCTTTACGTCACGAAAGGTCTATAACTATTAATCTTGCTTGCAGTCTTTGCTTGTCTTCATCACTTTTTTTCATACAGCCTCTTATATGTAGAGTCCTCCCTCAATAGAAACTCTATTTGATCTTGATTCAGTTGAGCCATATCTAAGTTTACTTTGCTAGTGCTTCTATGGCTAGTGTTTCCAACTTGTCGTATCATCAAATGTCCAAAAGTTTCTTCTCTGTCAACCAATGTGGGTGACTCTTCTCTGTCAACACATGTTAGTCATGCGTTTTACACCGTCGATTTTGCAATAAACGACTGTGATTGACTAACATGTCACTAACATGTTGTACAAAAGGTCTATTTTGGAGAAGAGTAGCTTCAGCCGTTAGCGAAAGGTTGCTCAATCGAAGCCGTTAAGTGCGAAATCGATGGTGTAAAACGCGTGACTAACATGCATGCTCATCAATCCATACTGGAATCACAACCGTTAGTTTCACGTGTAAGTTAAAGGGTAGTGAAAGGTTAGTCATTCCCAGCTATAAATCAAAACCGTAAATGTCGCGTGTTTGTGAAAGGTTAGTCATTCCCAGCTGTAAGTTTCGCGCGTTACTAACAGATTAGTCAATCGCAGTAGTTAGTTTCACGTGTTTGTGACAGGTTAGTCAATCGCAGTAGTTAGTTTCGCGTGTTTGTTATAGGTTAGTCAACCATAGTAGTTAGTTTCACGTGTTTGTTACAGGTCAGTCAATTGCAGCAGTTAGTTTCGATGGTGTGTTAGTCTAGTTCGCCGTTTCACGTGGCAAAAGGAAAAGTCTGCCAGCCACTAGTCGAATTGCAACCGTTAGTCAACCGCAGCTGTTCATTTCACATTTTTTGATAGGTTAGTCAACTGCAGCCGTTCATATCACGTTTGTGTGATTGGTTAGTCAATCGGACCTGTTAGTTTCACTTTTTTGTGTTAGGTTAGTCAATCACAGTTGTTAGTTTCGCGTGTTAGTGAGAGGTTAGTCAATCGACCTTCAGGGGATCAGGATATGATCCAGATCAATCAGGGCCGCAACTATTCTAGCTTGAAAACAGACCTTTTGTAAAGCGTGTTAGTGATAGCTTAGTCAATCGCGACCATTATTGGAAAATCGATGGTGTAAAATGCGCGACTAACTTTTTGGAGCCAGAATAGATGCGTGCTATTTAGAGAAAGGATTATATTTATTAGATTTAAATTAACATATAAAGTGAATAGAGACAAACACATAGACTGTAAACATAACCAAGACAAACATATATAAATTGTAAACATAACCGAGACAAACATATATAAATTGTAAACATAACTGAGACAAACATATAAATGGTAAACATTGGAGACAAACAACGTTCAAAGATCGGCTATGTAACCATAGAAATTAACTGTTTTATAAATAATAGCATAGTCTTACAGGGCCAGTTATACAATTTTAATTAGAGGACCTCCTCTATGATGGGAATCTACTCTGTATCCTCACAAACCTCCATGCTGGCCGTGGATTACCATAGCTCGTGAAAATGGGGGTGTAGTCCATAATAAGCAAGTTCCATGGAAAGAATACCATGACATCCTCGATACTATCATCAGAGTGAGGCACCAGGGACCGTCCACGTCTCCAATGGGGTCTGTCAGCATAGATAATGTGAATCCAAGGGAGAGTGGCTGGCCAGTACACAAGGGCAAAATACACTGGCCATAGTCGCCTATAAAAATCGACCATCAACCGAGTCGACAATCTAGCGAAGGAGATCACATCTTGTATGTGGACCATGTACATATTGTCGTCGACATAATGTCTTCCCATTCGAATGTTCCACTCGGCGGCCCCTGTGGGAGTTATTGTTCAGATAATATCCGAAACAATGACATCTGGGAGGCACTGAAATAAGGTATAGTCCTCGTCGTTCTCTGCCAACCTCTCTAGCAGTCTGCAGATACATACGATAAGAGTATTAGTAATATAACTATAGCATTCAAGATATGTAAGACATAAGAGTATTAATTATTTAAGTAGAGCATTCAATAAATTGAAGACATAAAAGCATAATACTGAAAATTAAGTTGCATAAAACCCGCACCTGTCGTCGGACGTGTATGTGAACGCCATTTAGTGATAAAAGAGGGCGAAAAACAATGGACCTGCATATAAAGATACATTATAAAAGATGGTTAGGGACAGTTATAGTAAACATTACAACGCAACTAGAATAAACAAAGCTGTTCCATATTACGCAACAGGTTGAATGAAGAATGGCTAAACATCAAGGGACATCAAGCACATATATGACATAGTTAGAAACAAAAAGCTTGATTTGAACAAATAATACCAAAATTAGTATCAGCGAGGATCACTGTGTGATCCCTCTCCATGTAAAAGACCATCAAAAGCCAATCGCCGACGAGGACTCCTATGGCGAGGTGTTGAGGGGGTGCCGAACACTGTCACAGATAAGTGTGTATCACTTTCATCGACTATAAGACACAATGACTAAATAGACGTGTGCAACATTTACATGTTTAGAAACCACTTACAGGTGACACTAGAGTACCAACCTGTATCAGAGACAACCGATGGCAAGGACATGCGGTTCCCGTGCTTGGTCCAATTGCCTCTTTCCCCTTCTCCTCCTAGAAGTCTCAAAGGGAAACTCAAAGGTGAGAGGCTACTGAACATCATGACAGATCTCACTCCTACTAGTATGCCTATGTTGCCGCCGATTGCGATGACGGACCCGAGTTGCACTGAACCAAGGCCGCATATGTTCGGTGGTTGTATTGGCTAGATCGGTAGATGGTCTAAATTAAAATGACATGGCACCGACATCCTGAAGATCAGCCATGAACCTATCTAGACAGCCTACAAATGCCATTAGTTTATCACCTAAAGCCGGCATTGTTTGCAACAATATGTTTAACTTTCTATTTGCTTCGTTCCACATTACGGTGTCTACATCCTCTAAATTTGTATGTGCATTAGAAATGGTATTGATGACAGGTTCAGGTTTTGGATTTTCATTAGTATTAGCAGATGTTGGAGTTGACATATGAATAGGATTTGTATGAAACAAGATGTTAGGGTGAATTACACATCTTTTAAGTTAGCAAAAATCAACATTCATGAACATCCACTTACCTAGAACACGTGAATCATGGAATGAATTGTTCATCATTGCAACAACCTTCAACGCATGCTTGCACATGTTTCCTCACAAACTCCACGGGCATTCACAGATGTAGAAGTGATCCCCAAATTTCCGAACCACATACCAGTTGCACGAGGACTGACTTTTCACCCAGTAACATCCAAGAGTAGTGTCGTCTGGAACACAATCAGCATCAGGAATTGCCTTTGCCCTCTCCATACTTGTTTGCAAATGTGTCAACCTGTAGTTTTTGATAAATCCAAAATGCTGCAATTCTCGCTTATGCTAGTAGAATGGTTCCACTTTATACACAAGTATAAAATACAGATTGTCCATCCTCCTCGAGCACATCATTTTATCATCTCTTAGGTGCAGTGACTTCAATTTACCATGGTATGATTTGATGGCATTATTTGTGTCCTGGTTAGCATGAGCGAAATTCCTGAAGTTTTTCACCCACATAGCTGGCCAAAAAAAAAAAAAGTTGAAATAAAGAAATGAAAAACAGGAGTAGGATGTCAACTCCCAAATGACAACCAAAATAGGTAACAAGTCATAAAGCCACTACTTGAATGTAATGTTGAACTCACCGATACGGCCTTCTCCTTGACACCATGTGTTGTAGAAGTACTCTAGAAAACGTGGCTGATCACTAAATTCGGCAAAGAAAGTGTGCAGCTCCTCCACCGTGCTCTCTTCACTTTCATGCATTGCCATCATTATCACCCCTAGATGGTGAAAAATGTCCATTTCTCTTTCCTTTGTTGCATACTTGTATACATTCTTCAACCATGCTCGACGCACATGCCAAATACAATGTATGACATGACATTCAAAAACAGTCCTATTATGAACAAAACGTTTAATTGGGTTGAGCCGGGAGCATGGTCATTTAAAATAAAATGTACAGCAGCATACCATACTGTTTGATTTCATGTAGACAAAATATCCCTCTTGCACTTACTCTATGTCTTGAATCTCTGCACTCACATCATCCGTGATAAATGCATTGATCCTCCAATCAGACCTCTTTTCCTTTCCTTGTCTCCGCAACTCCATCAACCACACCTGGATATCCTCGATCTTGTTCCCTGATGTCACAGCCCATGCAACAGGCACCCCCGATTGCTTCTCATCGAAGACAAGACACGAATACAATTGATACTATTTTAAACAACAAACAGGAAGATCATGACCATCCACAAATCAAATGGGCTGCATGAAAAATGGACAGGTTAAGTTCGAAGAGACATACCCTGTATTTGTTTGTTGCAAATGTCAAATCCATTGAGATGATTGAGTCATGCGAGAATCATACCATCATGTCAAGCATCCAAGCCGTTTGTATTCACATAATGAAAGGTTTGTCGGCACCTTATGGCTACTGGAAAAAAAAGAAATTTGCCTCGTCTTGTTTTTTCCATTCTAAGATGCTAGTGGCATCATGCACGTGCTTTCCTGACCGAATAGAACGGACCCTCATCACTGCGTTGATAACATCCTTGCATGTCATGAATGAATCTCTCTTCTTCAACATGTCATGAAAAATGAGATCATCAAGATGTCTTCCATAATAGCATCAACGCTCACATCCATCAGCAACAACCTCTCTATATATGCTTTGCATTCATCAGAAAGGTTTGGTACAAATTGAGAGTGTAGCTCATTGCTGGTATCATCGATGCAATGACAAGCTTCACCATTCTTGTCTACATGCAACGATTGCTTGAATATCAAGATGGCCACATCTACCCTACCATATAACACCTTAACAATGAAGTGGCATGTACAACCTCTTTTTTTTTGATATGTCCGCACGCGCTTCTTATTCGGTGACTTCTTCCTATTGTCTTCTGGTCCATATGAACACCAATACCTTCAAAAAACAACTCTCCTATTATCAACAACAGTCGTTATGTCATTAAACGTAGACAAAGAATATGAAAGAATGTGTCTACGAACTGGCTGTACATCTTTGTTGTATGCGTGTTGTGCAGAGCACTATTGTGCTCAGTGTGCCACTTTCGGAGGAATTGGGTTTCAACACCTTCGCGCAACGATTCCCCTCTCACGAATGCATCTAATCTACCCAGGGGAATTGCTGCACACAGGTCTGACGTTGAATCATTTTTGACACAAATTAGCGTCCACTGAATATCCCTTGAATAGAAATGACGCAAACCTTCACCACCATCTTGAACTTCCAATACCATAATGTCTTGCCACATTTGATGTTTTCCCATTCTCGTCCTGCACATATCGGAGAAAGAAAGAGATATTGTAAACAGTAAACAACCACAGTGATTATATCTTCAGTGTGATACTGTTTTGAGATATTGGTTGATGTCAAATGTGTTTGCCATGATATTGGTCGCTTCGAACATATGACCAAATCTACTTTACTGTTAGACCTTCATCTTGCCCATCCTGTTAGCACATATTTTTACAAAATAGTTTTGTGCTATATGTGGACACTTTTAGTTTCATCATAAGAGCATTTAGTCATGGATTGTATGTATAGGTGATATGTTGCAGTATCTTCATGAAAAAGCATCACTTCGGCTTATTGAAGGGAATGTTGAGTGATATGTTGAGTGTTCGATATGTCTGATTTAGAGCTACAGTAGCCAAGGCCATTTGAAATATGCCTCCAATTCACTTGACCTTTGTTCATACTCATTGGTTTAAATCTGAAACTGGGCCCATCAGAGAAAAAAATCATATCGGGATAGTGCAAAAAATAGTTAGATCGATTCCCGATGACATGGAGAATCAGAAGGCGGAACCATCGGTATTACCTAAATTGATAAATCAAACTCGAAAGCATAAAGCATAAAAGTGCATCAGAGACTCATCGGGACTTTGGGAGGAATAGAAAAATGCTATTCTGACCTCCGATGAAGATAAAAGCACCTGCAGGGATATCAGTGTAAACTATACCGATAAAGTAAACATGCATTAGGACTCATCGGGACATTGGATGAAGAAATTTTATGCTATGCCGAGTCCCGATAGGTCTATTAAGGTGGATGTAGAGTTGCTAGGAGTTGTTCGGGGTGATTTATGCCGATAATGTGGGGAACTTACTCACAATGCGGACTGGAATATTGAGATCATTGGGGCATTGGAGGGACATTAATTGAACTATGCCAATACCCGATGGGACATATCCAACTATGTTTTGGCTATCGGGAGGGGTCGGACATGACTATTCTAGCTCCAAAATGGATGTGTCTATTCTGGCTCCAAAATGACAGTATGGATTGACTAACACGCGTGTTAGTAGCACGTTTTACACCGTCGATTTTGCAATAAATGGTTGTGATTGACTAACACATCGCTATCACGCTGTACTAACGAGCCAGAATAGGGAATAGCTTCAGCCCTCGAAAACAGACCTGTCATACAACGTATTAGTGAGAGGTTAGTCAATTGCAACCGTTAACTACAAAAAATTTTGCAGTTAAAATTGTTTTTCCCATTATTGGCTAAGTCTGCAAAAAGTTTTGAGTCTGGTGTGTTCTTGTTGCTCCAAGACAGCTTTAAGTCCAAATGGGTTTAGGGTTTAGGTTTTAAAATCGCTTTAGTAACTCATAAAACCCTCTGGTTTCTATTCCTGCATTACTTTATTCACTTAAGTAATGGGTCTTGGGGTCCTGAGAAGTGTCCCTCCTTGTCATTTGCCTAGGTAGTCATTCAATAATCATAAAAATTCTTTGCCTTATCTCTTTTTCCTTCAAATCCCAAATGTTGTTGGGCCCAGTAAGTGTCGTGCAGCTCTCAGATGGATCTACAACTTTCACCATTTCGTTAGGCGAAGTTGCGAGTTCTTTAAGACTTGCGAAATAGCGAAAGGAAAAAACATGTTCAATGGTCCGGGCATTTGGTCTGGTTTAAAGAAGCTTCATCTCATTCAAGATCTAACGGCTGGCATTGATTCGCAACCGAAACCAGCAAGCAAATTACTTTTCGCAAAATGGTGAAATGACTCGACCTTCTAGGCAGAGATAACTTTAAGAAACCCCCCCGGGAAACTATGTAAAATCCTGGCGAATCAGACATTATTTTCAGAGGGAAATTTTCATATCGATGGCGAAATTTTTTTTTTAAATGACGAAAAAATTATTTTGTATTGGCGATTTTTTTTCTACTGTGCGAAAATGCCATAAATTTCTGGCGAATAATACCTTGTTCTATGGGGAAAATATTTATTGTGGGAGGTGAATAATTATTGTTAAAAGGAACAAATATATAATTGTATGAGCGAAAATTTTTACTCCGAAGGAAAAATTATTTGAATGTATCGGTGATTTTTATCCATCGCGTGAAAAGTATTTAAAAGTATTGGCGATTTTTATCCACCGCTTGAGAATTATTTAAATGTTTTGGCGAATATTTTGTTTTTTATGGTATAATATATAATTCATTGGTGATTTCATAAATTCATTGCCATTAATAGACAAGGCACATCGCATCACATCAGTACATCACATCACATAATACATTGAGTCAGGACTCTGCACGATGTATCAATAAGCACAGCCTCTTTGACATGTAAAGGGTGACACATACCTAAAATATATCAATGATTTTAAACCATCCGATGATCGTATATCAATGGCTGAAGTTTTATTTTGGCCCAATTTTCTGAAGAGAACATAGCTTACCATAAAGTGCCCAGAATGGAATTGGATTCAATAGACATGTATCAAATGTCACAAATCACGATTGATAATTTCGTTCATTTAATATATGTCTGTTCACTTACGGCAATCCACTTTGTCCCCACGACTTCCAATGTGATACTTGCCAATTTGGTACTAGTTCATAGTTGTTTCCAATTTTGCACACTCGTGCATTTATGGGAAAGATTTGCAGAGATACGAAAGATTTAAAAAAAATTATAGCAGTTAATATTGTTAAAGAAGTAATTATTACAATCAAGAGCTTCAACAATTTATATACGATCTCTGCTTCTTTCATCTTCAATTAGCCTTTGCCATTTAGTAGATAAATCGTCAGAGCTCACTGTATTTTAGGTTTATAGGCTCACTGCTTAGGTTGTTTAATTTGTTAATCTATTTTCTCAAGATGGACACTCCCATCTGCTTGAGAAGCATTTCTGCAGAGGACTAGAGGGCCTTTCTAGGCTCTGTTAGAGACCCAACCCTCCAATCAGTCTGCAAGGAGGTTGGGTCATTCACCAATGAAGCTGTGCGGATGGTGCTGGGCAGAGAATTTCTGTGAAATGAAAATATGTACCGTGTTAACACGGACCTTACATTCCGCTTCTTAGCGTCTCTTCTGGACTTAGGAGGAGACAAGGTGGATATGCTGATGCTATTGAGGAAGGTTTTTAAGGAAGACTTCCTCGGAGACGACATTACTCTTATCATTCTTGCAGAAGTAGGGGTGGAGATCCCTTGGGCGAGTGATTTATCCAAGCTTCTCCTCCCTGACCAAACACTGCCAGTGGGCAGGCAACCGTTTCTCCTAAACCTGAATGCGGAGCAGCTAACGCGTCACAGAAAATGGGTGTGGATTGGCTGGGACTTCCTCCGGAAATGGTTCCTCCTGGATGACTTTCCAAACTACATGTGGCTTGAAGAATTCTCTCAGCTTACGCTGTCTGAAGAATTCTACATGGAAGGAGGGCCAGATTCATAGGAAAAAATTGTAAACAATTCCACTACCTATAGTTTTTTTTTCCTATGTCCTTGAACCCTAACAGGCTGAGTGCCAGAGGCTCACTCATTTTGGCTTTTAAGTTTTTGGGGGACTCAAGTCTCTGATGAAAAAATTGTAAATTTCAAAAGCATAAATAATTTAATGATAATTTTTCAAATTCCAGTTTGTTTCACTTTGCCTCTTACATTCTTATGGATATAAAAATGCTTTCAATAATTCTATTTCATTTTTATTAATTAATTTCTTTCAAATCCTTTTTGTATATGAGCTACGTTATTTCAATTATTTGTTAAACAATGGAAATAAATTTAATACCATGATCTTTTTATGTAATGCTATAAAAAAAAAAAAAATTCAATTCGTTCCATTAATTATTTGTACATTGATTATGGTTGATTATAATTTTATAAATATATACTATTACTATATAGTCATTCAAAATACAAAATTTCAAAAGTTGCAAGATACAAAAGTTTATCAGTCAAGGTTTTTTCATTCAATTAATTGAAACGTTTCAAGATACAAAATTTGTCCATAGCTTATAGTAAGCAGACAAAAAAACTAGTTCACTACCGATAGGCCACTCACTCAGTCTCACTATCCCCCTAGTCCTCCCAATCCCTTCCCTCCTCAGAGGTTGAT
This sequence comes from Cryptomeria japonica, assembly GCF_030272615.1. NCBI lineage: Eukaryota > Viridiplantae > Streptophyta > Pinopsida > Cupressales > Cupressaceae > Cryptomeria > Cryptomeria japonica. The sequence continues at coordinate 844,576,474 of NC_081407.1, forward strand.
GCTTTGGCTTTCCCTTTTGCCGCTTCAGCTTTCATTTTTGGAATGCAGTTTAGGAACCCGAAGTCAGGGTCGTCCTCCAAGCTTGCCAGTAGCTGTATGGCCCTTCCTTCTTCAGCCCTATCTCTCAATGCCCTACCAACCTCCATCCTTGCCACCACATGCAAATCATTCAGGACTTCATCCACCCTCGTTAATTTAACAAAGAGTTTCATTGCTTCCCACCCACTTGGGCTCGTTCATGGCACTAGTATATGATTTCATCCTCTGGGCCATGAATAAAAGGAAGCAATTCCTCCTGGTCATCCCCTTCCATAATTCAAATGCCAACTCTTGGCACCACCCACTCCAAGATTGAATCTAGGTTAATCAAAAACTCCCCATCAATCAATTTGACCAATGTGAGTTTTACCTTTTCCAGGTCCGGTTTGAATTCATAGGCCCACGCCATAATCAGAGAGTAAACCTCCATGTTAGTTCGATATCGGTGACTGATATGTGCCACCTCCTCCGCAAGCATCAGTCGAGCTGCCACCCACAACTTCTCCTCCTTAAATCTGAATAGTCCTTGCATTCGTTTATCAGATACTTTGCCCAAAAAGGGCACCAACTTCTTGTCTGTTCGAAGTGTGAAATTGGCCTCCATTGTCTTACAGAAGGTATGATTCTACGAACTATGAACTACAAATTTGTTCTGCACTTGCAGTTGCTTCAAAGCAAAAAGTGGTACACAGATGAAAAGGTAAAAAAATCTGCCTTCATCTTAACTCTTATAGGCCGGGTAATGAATGTGCACAATAAGACATTAATGGCATGAGATCAGGAAAAAGGTTTCCTGCCATCCTCCCCTTCCTCCTTTCATGCGGCATGTCGCAGACAACTCCTTGTGCAACAATAACTCACCACCTTGGCATTTGTACTTTCCAAATTTTCTCGCCTTAACAGGTTGAGGACTGCAGTTGCACATTTTTTTAAATTAATAGACTAAATTTATGTTGAAATTCTATATATATTTTTAAACTATTTTTTAAAATGATATATCGTAAACATATTTTCAAAGAATTTTGTTAAACATTAAATTAATATTTTAGATTTAATATTAAATGTTTTCTTTTTAATATTAAACTTTTACCTTTCAAATTGCATATCAAAATTTTTATTTTTATTTAGTTATTTGTTTTATTCTAGAAACTAAGTTTCATGTTTAATACGATTTTTGAATTTAAAATTTTTACAAATTATATTAACATTATTTTTAATAGTTATCTCAAACTATTGCCCAATGCCCGGAATTGAACATTTTAAATTTAATTAAATAGAATTAAGTGAAAGTCTATACTTAATACTTATAGTCTATGACTCTATAGACTATAAATCTCTTTTTCGGGCGGAATTTTAAAATGATTTAGTAGACTTTAAAAACAGACCAGAAAAGTAACACGAGTATGGTGACGTGCCAGAAAAAATGGCAAAAGTCGTGGGACCCACTTCATCAGAAAATAGGTACCATCAACCGTTGGATGAACAAAGATCAATGGCTAGGGTGGATTTTGACCCGAATGTGGGAAGCGAACACCTTTCTAAGAACTTCGCCCAGAATTGGACATTTTAAATTTAATTAAATATAATTAAGTCTAAAAATCTCTTTTTTGGGCGGAATTTTAAAATGATTAAATAGACTAAAAATCAAACTGAAAAAGTGACACGAGTATGGTGACGTGCCAGAAAAATGGCAGAAGTCGTGGGACCCACTACATCTTAAAACATGTAACATCGACCCGCGATCTTTGGATGAACAAAGATCAACAGCTAGGGTGGATTTCGGCCCGAATGTGGGAAGTGAACACATTTGGGAGAACTTCGCCTGGAATTGGACATTTTAAATGTAATTAAATACAATTAACTCTATAAAGCTTTTTTTCGGGTGGAGGTTTAAAATGATTAAATAGACTAAAAATGAAACCAGAAAAGTGACACGAGTATGGTGACGTGCCTGAAAATTGGCAGAAGTGATGGGACCCATGACAACTGACAATAGGTACCATCGTCCGTTGGATGAGCAAAGATCAATGGCTTAGGGTGGATTTCGGCCCGAATGTGGGAAGTGAACACTTTTGGGAGAACGTCGCCCGGAATTGAAACGTTTTAAATTTAATTAAATATAAGTAAGTTTGTAAAGCAAGTTTTCGGATGGAAGTTTAAAATTATTAAATAGACTTAAAAAACACACCCGTAAAGTCACAACAGGTACCTTGGTCCCTTGTCTGTTGGATGAGAAAAGATCAACGACTTAGGGTGGATTTCGGCCCGAATGTGGGAAGTGAACACATTTGGGAGAACTTCGCCTGGAATTGAACGTATTACATTTAATGTCCTCAGAAATTCAGAATTTATACTGAAGTATTGAATTTTTTGTCCTTCGGCATCGAATAATTAATAATAATTAATAAAATTACAACATGATTCTTAATGTCCTCGGAATTTATACTGAAGTAATGAATGTTTTGTCCTTCGGCATCAAATAGTTATTAATAGTAATTAATAAAATTACAACATGATTCATGATATTTTGCCCTTTAGGTTTTACTTTTCTACTTTTTAGAGTTTTCAAAATAAGAGACTCGTAAATCATAATCGTCTTTCATTTCTTGGATAAACCTGTAAATTGAGGGAGATTCAGAAATAGCTACTAGATTGAGGAATGCAAGTTGCAATAGAGATTGTTTGCGCCAATCTAGTGAAATAGAAATTCCAATTTCGGGTAAAATCTAGAACACGTACATCCCACCTTTTTTGCTTTTGGTAATCTCGTGGTCCAATTTGAGGGTTAGCATTTTCAAGTTTTTATCTAGCTGCCTAGCATTATTTTGAATTATTAATAATAATAGTGATGGGGAAAATGAGAAGCAGTAGTTCAACAAGAAGCCAAGTGAAAAACAAAATGTACCTTAACCTAACCGAACTGGTTACAACACCAGGTTTCACTGATGAATACCATGATATTTATGACCCTGCTATCCATGGTGAAAAGTGTATCATAGATATTAGATATACATTGTCTAGTAAGGTGGCAAATGCATCTAGGGCAAAATTTACTATTTTCAACCCAATGTTAGAAAAAATAACAAATAAAATCGCATCGTGGGATGTTGGATTGGGAAGCATGGTGTTACCTGAAGTATTCCCTTGCCCTGATTTTGTCATGGTCTGCGTTGAAAATTATGATGAAGATAAAAAAGCAATTTTTAATAAAAATACAAAAGAGGAAATTCTATCCATAAACGAGGGAGAATTTTCTCGTTTGTTGAACCTAGAATTTGAAGCCCAAAATTCAAATGTCGAAATTGACCTTGGAAAGCTAGTAGGGAATTATGAGAGTCTTGATCCAAGTTGTAGAGATTCATTTATCAAAGGTCTAATAAAGATTGGTACTGGTATTGTGTTGGATCAGAATCATAAGCCTCCTTATAATTCTAAAATTTTTGTTCCATGGGTTGAGGACACTATTTCCTTGCTGTCATTTTGCCTGGGATTGGAAAATGATAGGGAAGTGGGTGCAAGCCTTCTTGAAATGATTTATAATATCCATTGTGCAAGTCAGCCAGTAAGATATAATTTTATTGATCACAATGTAAAATCCATGCAAAAACAATTACTTATGATCAAAAAGGGTTCCGTAAGACATTTAGGTTCTCATCCTACTTGTGCTATCTCCTTCTATCCAAGTATCATGCAATATTTGAGACCAACACGCTTCAAATTGTGAGCTATAAGATTGATGAGAAGACTGGGAAGAGCACAGACTATCCAATATATGATTGGAGCCCAAAGATAAGGATGCATGATAACAAAAAGAACTACAACCATTTTGTAGACTTCTTTTTGGCACCAATGTATAATGAAATTACAAGCACTCCAATGCCTAGGTTGCCTATGTCTTGTAGAGATTGCATTCAACTCGAAAGTCAAATAGAATTGGCTGACTAGTTCTTCATGGAAGAATTCACTGTGTTAAGGTTTTACGGATCGGCAGTAAAACCATATAGACTTTCAATACATGTGACAGAGAGGGTATTTGCATTAGAGTATGTATGGCAATTGGAGAGCACAGATAGGCACTTCCATGGTCAGCAAAAGAAGAGCATATTTCCTTCCTTTCCTTTCTCATGTGGAGGGTTCACATTTGAGAGAAAAGCATTCATTGTGGCACATGATTTCTTGACAATTTTTAACTTTGGTGACGAGGGTCTCTGGCAGTATGATCCAATCGGTGTAGTTCAAGGAAGGCTTAAGAAAAATGGGAACTCTTCGGCGTTATGTCAACATGAAAGTAAACGATTGCTAGAAAAGCTTAGAAACAAGGACTCCTGGGATGAGGTTAAAAAAGAGATGGAGAAAATTGTAGCTGACAATAACATTTCAATAGAAGAAATTTCATCACAAATTATGGAGGGCCAGGGCATCCAAAATAGGAGGTCCTACAATTTCTCCATAAAATATTCTAATCCATCTAAGAAAACTATTCCCAAATCAATTCTGCACGAATGTAAAGAGAATTACTGAACTCAAACCAAAATAAATGATTTTTGGACTATGAGGAGGAATCTCGGTGAACCAAAGACAAGTGCAGAATTTGAGAGCATTGACAAGGATACATAGTTTAGCAAATTGTGGGATATGGAGCATGGTGGGACTGAAGGTGATGATGATGAGAATGAGGTTGTCATTGAGCCCCCTCCAACAACTACTACAGTGCCTAAAATATTAGGTGGATTCAGTGAGTCCATGAAAGACAAATATAGCAAAGGGGCAAACCTTGTGGAAAAAATGGGTTTTGAAGGTGGTGGTCTAGGTCCCAGAGGAGAGGGCATTTGGTATCCACTTCAGGTACAACTTCCATCATAGTCAAAATCAAAAGGTCCTTATAAACTAGTCATTGGACTCGATTCTTCAGATTCATCAGGGATAGGTACTACTCATTACCCTCAGGGTCCACCTACATTTGTTTCTAGTTCAAATCCACAACCACCACCACATCATGGTATTCCCATTGGTGGTGAATTAAGTGCCACTGCCACTGGTGGGGAATTTGGGGATAGTATTTCTATTATTGTTCAGTCAAGTGCCGCTGTGATTGGTGTTGGAAAAGGGCAACAACAAAATATCTCTCGCAAGAGGCCACTAGAGGTAGATAATCAATCTCATACTATTGAGAATCCTATGTCAAGTGCCACTGACACTACAAATCAATCATTTATAGCTTCAGATCACACACCTTAAAAGACTATGAAAACTACACATGAAAGTGTCAGTGGGAGTGGGACAGCATCAGGAACTGTTGTTGGTAATCCTAATCCTGCTCAACCATTAGTTAAAACCACATGAATAAGTGGAACTGGAGCCTATGGTATTCCTATGTCACCTTTCAAACATTCAATTGCTTCAACAACCCCGGATTTTCAATTTCATGATTACTATGAAAAATTTGAACACACGACAAACAAAAATAAAGAAAAAAAGAAAGCATTTCATAAGAATTCCGTGTCTGAAGTTGTAAACGAACAACCTGCAAGGAACAGGGTATTTCCAACATATGAACCACAGAAAGATATGATGGAGTTCATGGTTGTTATGCCCCCGGGCCCATCTAAAGATAAAAATCCACCACACAGTCAGATAGATCCCTCTCAATTTCAAGTTAGCACCCTCCAAATGGATTTCTCCAAAGTACATAATGTGGACAAAATTAGTGTGTCAAAAAGGACTAACGAAGTGGTCTACACTTCACTGCTAAAGGTGGAGAGAGAAAAAAATAAACTGGAGAAACAAATAGAAAAGTTACAGATAGACCTGGAAAATGAGAAATCAAGGAGGAAAGCTACAGATAGCAAGTGCAATGAATTACAGAAAAGGATAAAAAATTTGGGCTCTGTAGTAGAAATTGCAGAGTAGGACAAGAAGGATGCAGAATTGAAGGACCTGACAGAAAAACTGGCTAAAAGTAGTAAAAAAATTGTTGAGGAAAAAGCTAGTTTTCAAAAATTATATAGAAGTTATGAGTCTGCTATTACCGAAATGAAAAAATTACAGGACCTATTGGATCATGGGAAGGAAAAAGAAAAACATTTGCAAGAGGAAGTAGAGGAAGAAAGAAAGAAATGTGCACAAATGAAAGAAGATCTGCACAATGCAAATGATAAAATAAAAACTTTGGATGATAGATTCAAAGATAATATGAAAAATACAACAAAGTATATACAAGAAAACATTTGGCGGGAAATAATGCAGAGGAGTGAGAAGTTGTGTGAATGGTTTCAATTGACTGAAAGTATGAGACAATTTTTTTTTTAAATCAAACGACACTATGAGAAAAGCACACATGTTTATTCAAAAGAGGAAATGGCAAAAAAGATTCTAAAAGTAGTCTACAGTTCTAGTGACAACTACTTGGCATCTAAGGGAATTAAGAGCCGCATTGATGCCACAGTTAAGACATCATCTATCATTCAAAAATGCCAGAAGCTAAGGGAAACATCAGAAGTTATGGACAGTTGTGGAAAAAAGATAATGAAGATGCAAGAAAAGAAAAATAATTTGATTAAACTTGGTTTGCCTAAGCTTGTTGACATAGAAAATAAATTCATTGGAGAAGAAGCTTACAAAGAAATCATGGAGAAAAAAATGAAGTCTGATTTAGACTTGCTTCCAAACGACACAACTCCCAAAATCTTTCTGGAATTCATCCAACCATTTACAACTCTAAATTCGCTATTGGATGAAACAGTGATGTCAAGTAAATCTTCTAAATATGGAATGTTGACGAATTTGGAGTTGACTTTCCATAGTTTACAGAATATTGACCTTCCATCAGACGAAGAGTGGAGCACCCTACAAAAACTGGCACAAAATTCTTAAGAATCATAGTATGTATTGCACAATTTTCTTCTTTTATTCTTAATTTCAAGGTTTTTTTTTTTCTTGTTTGCTATTTTGCTAATCCAGCCTATGAATCTAATTTATGAATAGGAAAAAAATAGCACTCACTATTGCTATTTTGCTAATCTAGCCTATGAATCTATGATGCACACTGCAAAACTTCAGCCAGTAAATTTGTATTCTCAAATTCTCCCTTGCTTTAACATTTATGCATTTCTCTATTTCTAATTAGTAGGTTTTAGGCACTTCGATAGCTATTATCTATGTTTAATTTGTCATGACTCATGGCCTGAATTAATATTTAATTTTGAACTCTATTTTTTGAATAGGAGACATCAAACATGTAGCAGATGTTAAATTGCTAATACAGCCTGTGATGGCCATATAAATATGTGCTGAGTTTGTGATTTTGATGTTCAGTGTTCACATGTTGCAAACTTGCAATTCGACCTAAAGTTGTTGTTGCTCCCTTGTTTCTATAAAAGGGAATTCAGGGTCATTTGCAATTTTGCAAAGGGTTCTGAAACTTTGTATTCACTTTTGCATGGACATTGGAGAATCACACAGGAGTTGTTGTTGCTCTCTTGTTTCTATAAAAGGGAATTTAGGGTCATTTGCAAAGGGTTCTGAAAATTTGTATTCACTTTTGCAATTGGCATGTAGAATCACACAGATTGGTGTATTACTATTGAATGAAATGTATCATATGGCTATATTTTGAAAGAATTAATGAAAATATAAGTTCTCGACATGTGTATTACTATTGAATGAAATTTATCATATGGTTCTGAAATATATCACACAGATTTGAGACTCAAACATGTATAAATAAACAATAAACATCTCTATATCAATAAACACATTATGGTTTTTTTTTATTATGCTATTTTAAATCTGGAAATAGAAAGTTGAAAAATAAAATTACAAATCAATATTAAATTCTCATTGCAAAAAGTAATATGCTTTTGTAATATGAATGATGAGATACAATAATAAGATTAATAAATACCAATCTCTTATAGTTGTCGTTCATCCTCATCAAATTCAGTGCTTTCTTGATTTTTGTCTGTGGTTTCTTTACTCTGAGACTGACTCTGCATATCTTCGCCGAACTGCATCTCAATGCTACCAGTAGATCCACTAGTCCCACTGGCACTTTGGTTTGAAGTGTTGCCCAAACCTCTTCTTTCATATTTGGACCTCCAAATTTGCAGTGTCCTATCATAAGGAAAAGTGTGGACATCATACCTAGATGTATAGAGCCTCAAGCAATTTTCCAAATTTTTGTCTAGTTTGTTTCTTAGCTTTGATTTTAGGAACCCCAAAGCACTGAAAACTCTCTCATCTTCCACCGAACCCAATATCATGGTAAGACATAAAGCAGCAAGCTTCACATATTCTGGCATTGAATCACGCAAGGATGCGTTCTCAGCTATATATTTCCAAACCCTTGTTATTGATCCCTCTTCGCGGGGGTTCTCCATTTTGGCATATTGTTGTTTCATAGTGTATGCAAAATGAGATGATTGCTCTCGAAGATGAGTTTCTTCTAATATTCCATTTATAGTTACTCCATTCAATTCTTTGGATATGCAAAATTGTTTTATCTAAGTCAGTAGCTTACTTCAAAAATCAGATGCACTGTTGAGGCTCCAATAATGAGGAAACACAATATACATGGCTTCGAGTAGGTTGTCAAGAGGGAATCTGCTTCTAATTTCTGAGGAAAGATCATATGCAATTTTCTTCATAGAAGTAGTTATAGTCTCAACAATCTTGTCGAAATCTTTCTTTGTAACTCTTGCTAGTTTCTTCGTGGGGCGCTTTCCTGGTTCCTCGGGGTCAACCGTGGCATAGAAGTGCATTAGTATCTCAACTCCCCATACATTGGCACATACCTCCCCATCTGTACCGATTTGTAAAAAGTTATCAGGATTGTTCAAATCTATGAGTGTCTGCCACTTAACAAATTTTTCATCAGATAGTGTTGGTTCATTTCGATAGAGATTGTCGAGGGTCATGCATGTCATCTTATGCAGCATAGCATATTCTGCAATATATAGAGCTCCTTTTTGGGCAGCCTTCATAATATTCCTCATTTCCTCTAGCATGGGCAGAAGAGCTACTAAAGTTAAGAGTGTCTCTAAATTACTTAACCTGCCAAGAAGTTCAGGAAATTTTGGTTGATCTGATTCATCGCGAGTTGTGTGAAATAGTCCAATCAAGGATGGATATTCTGAAAACACTCGATGTGCTGGACCATCCAAAGAGATCCATCTGGTATCATTATCTTTCAGAAGCTTGTTCCCATCAGTTAATCCACTAGCAAAGTGTTGAAATTCCATAAATCGCTTGGGACTTCGACAGAAGTGTGAGTAGAGCTCTCTGATTAAAATTTCAATTTTTTTAACCAAAGCAAACTTGCTCACAATTCCAAAAGATAGATTCCTTCTGTGATCCATGCAATGAATTGCAGTAATGTACGGTGCAAATGAAGTTTCAATCTTTGTACAAAGACCATTCCTGTGACCTTGCATTACTGAAGCTCCATCTGCTCCAACACAAACCAATTTTTTGGCTACCGTCATGTCATCCATACCTCCATATTCAATTAAACTTCTCTTTACTAGTTGAAATAAATTTTCCACTGTCGCACTCTCCTTCATTTTAGCAACAGATAGTAGATGAGGTTGGTGGGTATAATTCTCTACAGTATAAACATGCATGCATACCCATGAAGTATTGTCTACTGCTGTAACTTCGTCTAAAGAAAATGCAATGAAGTTTGACTCTCTTATTTTTTCCTGTACATCTTCTATTTCAACCTCAGCAAGACAACTTGCCCATTCCCATCCACTATTTACTGACCAATGTCTATTAGGATAGTTAGGAACTTTCAAAAAGTGTAATAAACCACTAGTTGATGGGAAATCTGTCATAGCACGCCCTCTGCTCAAAATATGAAAAACAACGCTTAATTGAACAACTTTTCCCAGTTGTTCTATTTGCATTGCTTTTCCAAAAATAGCTTCAATAGAACCTTTAACTTCAGCAGGCTTCATCTGTAATTTCTCATGAAAATAATACTCTTCGGCATTCCTCACATGCTTACATTCATCCTTTGTTTTCCATCTTATCACTGATTTTTCAACCCCATCTATCATTTGTTTTTCATAAACTTTATCCATATGCTTTTCTATGGTGTCAAATTTTAGCTGCAACCTAATTTCCTTCTTATTTTTCCAAGTGCAAATCTTACACCTGCATTCTATTGGAGGCTCGCCTTCAATTGGATTCTCCACTGGTTCAATGAATGGATACTTTGATGCCCAATTAATTTAAAAATTCCTGACTGACACATCCCACTCCCGACCCTTTTTTGATTGTGGTTCACCATTTTTTGATATGGCTTTTCTTTTCCCCTTCCGTGCATTATCAACAATGGAATTATCACCCAAGTCGATTATATCATTCCGGCTAACTTGGGTATCTACCAGATAATCTTCTTCAAGATCATCCTAATTTGAGATATCAGGTTCGCCGCCATCTTCAACATGCGGTGTAGGTGGAAAATTTTGTACTTGTACTTGTGATGATGTACCTTCCTGATTTTCACCAGTACCACAATATTTTCCAATGCCAAAGTATGAAGACAACGTTCTACTTTTTGTTGGCCTCTCCCGGCCTTCCCCACATTTAGGTTTCCTACCCCTCTTCCTGTTCGACATCTCCAATGAAATAAAGGCTACCAGAAAAATATCAATTTGCTAAAGAAGCAATAATAGACTATAATGTATAATATACTAGTTCAAAAATATGATCGCTCACCTTTAGGCTTTAGGTAACTAGCAGTCGCCAATACAGTCAGCAACAATGATTTTCCTTGGTCTGAAACTTCGCTATTGATCAAAATTTAGAGCCTAGAACCCAGCAGATTGAGTTGAGATAGATCTAATCTTTGCATGTATTTATACCAATCCTTATATGGCGAATTCCAAGAGAATTTACCAGTATACAAATATTTGGCGAATCCCGTGTAATTATAACACGACTTATGTAATTTTCGAGGTGATTATAGGTCATCCAAATATAACTTATGTAATTTTTGAGGTGATTATAGGTCATCCAAATACGACTTACATAATTTTCGAGGCGATTATAGGTCGTCCAAATAATAGGCGAATAGCGAATACAATATAGTTGGCGAAAGTTGGGGTGACTGGACACACGCGTCGGCAAGATGTCGGGCGAATTGGGTCCCCCCAAATAACAAATCTTCACATGCCTATAGGCAAATTAAGGTCATCTATTAAGGCAACCTTAGAGAGTGTAGGCGAAATAATTAAAATTTACCGTGTGTCCACCATATATTGTATTGGCGAAATCATTGCATAGAAACATTTAATTGCATAAAACATATGGCGGTTGGGCCGTGACGTTGACGGAAATTGATAATGTTCTGGGAACATGGCCACCCCCATATGGTACAAAATATTCGCCATTTCTGACAAGGCCGACGTGAAAAATTCACCATTGGCGAATATTTTCCACTAAAGTAATTGTTGCTTCCAGGTGGCGATAAAGGAAATGGATCCTGTTGATTTTTTAGCAAGTAAAGAGGTGACACGCAATGGACCAAACGCTAGATGGATAAAGCTGAGTCTGTCGTAGGTTGCTAAGCATCGAGCATGTTAGATATAATCTAACGGTCCACATGTGTTCGCGAAGGTAAAGTGCTTGTGTTTTAAAACCTGCGAAATGGCGAAAGGTTTTTGGGGCCCGAAGAACAGATAAAGCATGAAGTTTAAAAGGGGTTCAATTCCATTTTGATCCAAGGGCTCACGTTGTTTCATGGCTACGAGTTCCATCTGATTAGATGCCTGGTGTGATTTTGTTTGGCAGAATTTCTCACATGTTATGCTTTGCGAAATGGTGAAAGAGCGAAAAGAATGTGTCGTGACCCATTGGAGCGAAAATTTCAAATTCTTTCATGAATTCAATTCTGAAGGGACGACCAAAGCATGCTGTATCAATGTCATAGTTAAGAGCCCTACTATCGTATATGATTCCGCATCAATTCAATCAAGGCATTATTCAGAAGAGTAGTTGCAGAGCAAATTTCTTTAGTTGCAGAGTGAAATTTTCTTCAAGCAAAAACAGGTTTTCTTGTAGTCCCGCTTCACAATTACTTGACAAAGTGTTTCAATTGAGGTTTCGATTTATTGTTGAACAGTTGGGGTAGTAATTAGATTACTCGCATATTTATATAATATGGCACCTAAAAGAGAAATCTCAGGAAAGGTTAACTACCAAGAAAGGGCTATCTGTGATGATTTCCTTGAATAGTTGACAATGTCAACTAATGCGGCAGCTAAGGCAAAGGAACTAGTGCCAAGAGCTCCTCGCTTGAAAATTGGAGAGGGATAATATGATAAGGGTAACTGGTTGAGAGACCCATAGGTTGGGCTGTCTGGGTTAGGGTTATTCAAAGTTGGATTTGGCAAGAGAAATTCCCCAGTCCCAATGAACAACACCTGGGAGTTAGATGTGGGAAAATTCATAGTTCCAGGAGTACTCATGGATGTAAACCTCCTAACTCAAATTGCACATAATTATGACCCAATTACAAAGAGTATTAAGGACATAAATGGAAAAACCCTCATCAAGATTAATGATGAGGAGTTCAAAAATGTATTCGGCCTTAGTGAAGTATCCAATTATTTGGAACCCATCAACTTCAAATCATTGGCTCAGGACTACAATACATAGAGGAATCACCTTATAAATGGGCCTCTTAAAGAGTTTTTGGTTAAGATAGGTGGATTAACTATTGTAGGACCCAATACTATGGAGCCTTTCTCCTTGAATCTGATCACCCTTAGAGCTAAGGGATTATATTGGTCACTCTGCCAAATTCTCAGAGAAGATGCTGAACCAAATATGCCAACTCATTATATGTTAATGATTGCTCAGATTTTGAATCCTTCTCTGGCAGTGACATTTGATTATGGCCCTTATATCACTGATGCTATCCATGAAGGATTGATAGGAATAAAGAATGGGAAAGTGGATAGGCCCTTTGGATGGTATTCCCTCCTCATGCACCTGTTTCTTTCCAAGGGTGGTGATTACTTTGCAGATGGGATGGATCTTGTAAAAGAGAAGGATGGAGAAAAGATGCCAGTTCAGTTATGGACTACAGTGTTGTCATGGGACAGAGAAGATGCTAGCTTCTTAAAGTTTGATAAGTGTTTTGCATCTAAGATTAGGACTCCCATCTATTTAGAGAATCCAAGAGTCCCCAAGGTTCTTTTGGAATTTATTAGGCCAAAAGAATTTGCTGAGGATATAAAAATTGTCCACAATTAGGGTGATATCTACTTATACCCTGTCTCCACAGTGTTCAAAGTATATGGTTTCAAAGGAACCCCATTTTTGTTGCCCTATTAGGTCCCTCTCAAGGTGGGAATTGCAGAAGTCCTCAGACAAATTGGTAGTGTGCAAGAGGCAGAGCTGACAGGCAGAGGTAAAGGGACCATTTTCCCTACAGTTACCGTAGCCCACCAATTTGTAATAACTAAAGGAGGTTGGAAATGCTTTGAGGATTTTCTTGGACCTTATCACTTATCAACTGTAGTATCCAAGTGTGCCGATCCTGAAGATTTCTTCAATGGCATGTTCAGAAAGAGGGACGTATGCAGAGGTAGACCCCATCAATTCTAGTTTCCTGAAGACCTCATTAGGAATCCGTTTGATCTAGATGAGCAAGAGCTGAGGAAGGAAAAGTGGGTGGCTTTTAAAAAAGCCTTAGACTTTGTACACCAATTTGATACTAGCTATGACCCATTGTCTAACTTCCACCCTATTTAGGAGAAAATAAAGTTCTTAATTCTTTGTTTTAAGGATGTGATGCAAACTTTGAAAGAAAAGAGGGAGGTTGTAATTAAAAACAACCCTAAGAAAACAAGATTGGTTCTAAGTAGGTCCACATATGCCAGAGCAATCCCTCCTGGTGACTACATGTTGCACAAGAAGTCCAATTATAGTGTGTTAATGCCTACAACAGGGAAGCCCTCTACCTCAAAAGGGAAGAGGAAGATACATGATGTCATTGACATTCAAGATATCCCAAAGAAACAAAGAGTGAGAAAAGAAATACAATCTGATGAACCTTTGTATTCCCCATCTCAATCCCCTATTCATATAGGAGATGAACAAGCTGTAGCTGAGCAATTGCTACAATTAGGCAGTCTTGGAGAGATAGCTGACACTTATGATGAAGTGGACGAGGGAATGCCAAAAGAGCCCCTCACAGCTAAGATGAAAATTACTGTTAATGAATTCAAAGGCCAGGAGTAGGATCCTGAGATCAAACAGGCCAGTGAAGACTTCTTGGTTGATAATAATTTTGTAACATCAGAAGCTTTCATGCAATTTGTGTGGAAGCAAAACATTGACAAATATAATGCAAGGTGTGAAAAGAGAAAAGGTGAGCAGCCCCACAAAGATCCAGTTGTGGTTGAGGAGGAAATAAAGCAAGAAATGATTGATGAGTTTAAGACCATCACTCCTAAGCAAGGAAGAGACATGGTGGCACAGGCTCGGGTACTCATTCTCCCTGAGTGAGACATAGCAAATGCCTTGTTATTGGAGGCAGTAAGAAAAGAGACCAAACCTATGGAGGGAGTCACTTTCAGCAAAGACAATGCTGCACTGGTCATGTGGTCTCTTAAGAGAGATGAAAATAAGAGAAATAAAGACACCCCAAGGTCAAGTTACCTTGGTGGAATGATAGTAAAAAGAGTGCAGAACACTGGGGTAGTGGAAGCTGCTAGCACTATGCTAGAGACTACAAAGTTTAATGTTCCAGTAGCAGAAAGAGAGGCAAAAGAAAAGGCAGATGTCCAAGCTAAGATGGAGACAGTTTTAAAAGCTTATAACAATGCCAAGGATGAGATAAGAGGTAGAGATAGCATCATTGTCAAGCTACAAAGCTAGTTGGCAGGACAATACCATCAAGGTGAGTCTTCAACACTGATGATCTCCTCTTCTCCTGCAAGACCTCCACCTACCAGCCCCATTATTGAGTTACCACCATCTCCAGTACCGTCTAGTTCTCAAATGGTTGAGATCACTCCTCATGAGTTGGTAAATTTAAAACAAGCTCTGGCCCGGTATGCAAAGAAATATGAAGAAAGAGTAAGGGCTACAATTTTAGCTTTTGCCGATACCATGGGGGTCTCATTATTGTATTAGAACATGAGCAAGATTCTAGATATGTGGAATGAGCTTAATAGAGATAAGGCTATTTTAATGTGTATTTTTGACAAGTGGAAGCCCAAAGAGCAGGATTTGGAGCTTATTTGTGTATCCTATGATGAAGAAGGGGCTGATCCTATTATCAAATCCACTTGTGACACCACAAAGGATCTAGTAAAATTAGCAGAAGGAATAGATAATCTAGATAGGAAGATCAATTTGTACAAGAATACAGTGATCAAGTTTTTGAATTACTCCCAGGAGGTTTTGTCAGCCCAAACCAATTAAAGGACAAACAAGTATGGCTTAAGGAATTATAAGCCATATTGTCAGGTAGAATAAAAGGAATTATTGACTTAGATGATGCTTCCCTTTTTGTTGTAACAATTCAGGAGATAGAAAGAATCAAATATCATTATGGTTTTCTCAATTCGAAGGTTAACAAAATGAGGAATTCCTGGAAAAGGTTAGCCAAGGAAAAAGCAAAAGTCATTAACTTCGCGTGGCCAACTGATGATGTATACAATGAGTGGACAAGAAAATATGCCATATAGGATGTAGAGAAGTTAGCAGAGGTTGCAACTGGACAACCAGTAGAAGAAACTGCAGAAGTTGAAAAAGACTTGTAACCGCTTTTGTAAAAGGTTTTGTAACTCCTTCTTGAGAAGTAATGACTGTAACAAACTCTCCTAGGAAAGTCCAAAGCTATGTGTGCATCCACAGTGTTATAAATGGATACTAGGACTAGTAAGAAATGATCGCAAAATATTGTAAGAAAACACTGCAGAGATTTGTCTAGGCTTTTCCAAGTTTTAATAGAGAATATTTGAAAGTTTTTGTAATACTTTCTTTGAAGAAAATATCAATATAGAGACCATCGGTTTTGAGTTTAAACTTTGTGTCATCTTCAAATGTGTTTGCAAGTGTTTACTGCTTCATTCTAAATAATGTAGGGTTAATTTGTTTGAATAAGGGTTGTAAGGCAACTTTCAGTATATATTTTTCTTAGCTTTTCTCTTGAGGAGAGGAATTAAATATGCAGGAATCATTTCTATTAGTAAATTCTTTATGAGATGCTTTGAATTTTGATGAGCGCAGTTTAATGTGGTATGAATAAATTCTTATGTGTGTCAGGCATATATAGGAATCTGCAGAAGCCAAACTAATGGGATATGTAGAGATATTTGATTGTGGGAGTAATGTTTTAATTTAGATGACTCTTTAATGTTACAGTTTCATTGAGGTGATGAACTCCATTGGTTTTTGGTGCATAGTAGGTAGAGGTATGGTGGTATAATACAATACCCAAACAGGTATAGATGATTTTGTAAGATATAAGGGAAATACAAGGTAGGAAATGATAGATCCCCTTAAGCCTACAAACACCCTAAATGGCTCAAATGGACCAAATATGGATGAAGACTGCACCTAAGGAAAATGATGACTTCACCTAATGAAAATGGCTCAATTAATGAATGTACAGTCAAAAATCTGATTGAACAACGACCCTAAAGCATTCAAATATGTGTGATATGCCCACCTAATTCCTTATAGATGTTGAAATTCAAATATTTGAATTTTCAACTTTTGGAAAATGTATTACAAACTGAAAACCAACATTATTAATGATGGATTTGCATCCCATAAGGCATATTTAACCATCCTAAACCTTCCTAAATCCTTTATTGGGTGTTTTGACCAAATTTACATTTTTCGACAATAAATGACAATTTTTAGGTGTAGTGTCCTAAAATTGTGACACTTGCAATTTCGACTGCATTTGGGTCTTCATGATGGTGATGCAACATGGAACCTAAATGGAGACCCCGAAACTTGTTCATGACATCAAAAACTGCATTTCTTAGCACCCTGGCCTGATCCTCCTTGCACCCTGCTGTCCCGGGAGGTGGGACCATGGCGCCCAGTGCCCTGGTCCCTGGCCCTATTTTGGGCCTGGTCTCTTATGGGGCTTCGGGTCTTTAAGTTTGCAAATTGGAAAATAATGTTTCCTAGTTGGCCTAAGGTCGGGAAAATTAGTCTATTAGCCCTAATTGACAAGTATATAAACTACTTTTCCTCTCCTAGAAAGGGAGAGAAAAAAAGGAGGACATATGTGTGCAAAGACGCGGAAGCAATATTCAAACATTCAAATATTCAAGCATTCAAGCATTCCTTCAAGTAATTGAGCATTCTAAGTCTCCATTCAAGGCTAGGTGTTGCATTCAAGACAAGGATTCAACCATTGAAGAGGAGATCACATACAACATACAACATACTACATACATTACACCTTCGCATGTAAGAATACAAACATTCTTACAACAAGGTATCAGTACTTGTTTACATTACAAACATTTACATTTACAGCATTCTCATTTCTTGGTTAATTCCAAAACTGGGGTTTGACCTAAAGGCAAACCCCTCATCCCTAACCCCCCAATCATCCTCTCTTTTCTATGTGTAGGTTGTAGGTACGCGGCTATAATTGAAGATCTGGAATCCTTGTGCAGAGACGAACAGATCCACCTTCGTTTTGCGGATTTTTCGGAGGACCGTGTGCACGCCGAGTGCCATCGTCCCGTCAACTTTCGCTCAAATTTGTAGAACAACACCGTCTCGACATTTTACTACTAATTCCAGGTCTACAGCTTCATCCTGTATCCCTATCTCCGTTTATAAGTGAGTCTTTCCTACTTTACATGCATTCTTAGTTCAATCTTTCTATCTACATTTCTTTAGAAAAGAGGGTATCCTTGATGTCTTAACCCTTGAAACTCATTTAGAATCCAATCTTGCATTGCGTGGGATTGGATCTTGTGGGTTTCAACCCCTCTTTTGAATGTAAAGTCTTTCCCCAAGTGAAAACCATCAACCCTAGTGACCTCCCTTCTCTCTCCTCAGAGTTGGGGAGGGGAGAACAACTAGGGTTCGATTTTTCCGCTTTACATTTTGGTGAACCCGACGTGAACATCCTCATTCTGATTATTCATGGTTAGATCTGAAATTTTTTCCCTCCTAATTATATTTCCATGTTTGATCTTTTGCAAATTTTAGAGGTGGATTGCATAAAAAACCCTAAAATTTTCTTTTTAGTAATTAAACTTGTGAAATGTTTAATTGTTAATGCTTGTTTCAGATCTACCCTTCTATTGCAAAATTGTCAATTCATATTTGTGCTTTAATTTTGAAAATTAAGTGGTTAAATGTCAAAACCCTAATTTTTAAGACCACCTTGATTCAACCTTTGACTGATAATTTCACTAATCAAAACACTTCCAAATCGGCTGTAACTTTGGATTCCGCAATAAAATCACAATATCTCTCATCCCTAAAAATTTGGAAAAAAGTTGCGAGGACCATATGCACCCCGAGCGCCATCGTCCCCGACATTTTTTTCGAAATTTCGGGAGCTAGATCTTACTGTATTTTTCTGCTAAAATCCAGAATTTTGGCTGATTTTATCAATTTTAACACTTTCAAAATTAAAGTCAAAGTTGGTCTAGCGATTGCTTGGATTGAGGCTTCTAATCATTCAAAAATTGTTGAAATTAAAATTCATATCAAAATTGTGTTTCTTACAGTCCTAAATCTGAAAAGTGTGTTGGCATTCATTCGAAATTTCAGTACTTTATTTAAATTTTTACAATTTGTGACTTTTGAAATTAAGTGTTTAATTGCAACAACCTTGATTTCCACTTTCAAAATCGAATTTTGCATGAAATCGAGTCAACTTTTAAATTTCAAAACTTGCATTGCTTTTAGTATTCCCTCTAAAATCATAAAATTCAAAATTTCAGTTTCCCCCTCTTTTTCAAAATTAAAATTTTACATTTTTCAACAATCTTGGTAGGGTTCAATTTTGAGATTGCAACTTTAATTTGGCCTATCTACAGATCGTAAAATCACTCAATTTTTTCAGATTAGCTTTAAAATCATCATAACTTTCATCCTTGAAAATTTTGAAAAATGTTGCGAGGACCGTGTGCACTCTGTTCGCCACAGTCTCGGACATTTTTTCCGAAATTTTGGGAAATTGTCCTGATTGTATTTAACAACTTAAATCTAGGAGATTGGCTGGTTTTATTGAAATTTGCTACCTCTAAAACTCAAAATCTTCTCTCTTTCTTTAGTGCATGAGTTTTACAACAATAAGCCCTACTTACACTATTCCCGTTAGACGAAGCCTTAGAATTAAGTCTTTCCAAGGTGTAATTACCGAGGAGATGGAACCTAATTTGATGGCCTTTTCAACGAGGACATGGGTAATTCCTCTAATCCTCTTAATGATGAAGAAGCTCTCGATGAGGTTTCTGTAGAACAACTTTCGAAATTGGATAACCAATTTGATGATTTTCGACAATGGATGTCTCAAGAATACCCCGATAGCGAAGCTCTTTCATTAATTGAGGGTCTAAAACGTATGGTTCAAAGTGATAAGAATGGAATTGATATTTTGTGTGGTATTGCACACATTGTGGATTCGAATGTGATGCCAATGAAAAGTTGTGCCGAAACCTTAGGTTATACACAACCTCCTACTCAAGTCAATCATTCTATTCCTTTGACAACTCCTATTGCTAGTATACCTACTTTTACATCAAACATAATGACTACTTCAACACAAGATATTCCCCCTATGATCACTAGTCATGGGGGTAATCCCTCTTCTTCAATCAACCCTCTTCCTTCATTCAATCCGACTTCTTCATTCATTCCTTCAATAAGTGTTCCTATTATATCTCCACAAATGAACATGACGCAAGGGGGCAATTCATTTAACCATTCCATTCCTCCTTGTAGTGTTCCTCCTTTCCAATCATCTCCTATGACTAACTATCATAGTGTCCCACCACCTTACTCTCTACCTTCTTTCAATAACATAACACCTCCATCACAATCTAACACATCTAATATGAACTCTTCGACTGAAGCGACCATGAACAATCTTGCACAAACTGTCTCTTCTTTACAGCAACAAATTGCCTCTATGAATCAATCTAAGTTTAGTGTGCCCACATTTGATGTTGCGAGCCCACTTTCTCTTGACATTGTCTGAGCTATTCCCCCTAAACATGTTGAAATTCCGCATTTGGAGCTTTATAATGGTAAGGGTGATCCTCTAACACATGTTAAGACATTTTGAACAATATGTACCGATTTTGCTTATGACCAAAGGTTGCTTGCAAAACTGTTTACTAGAACATTAAGAGATAAAGCCCTACAATGGTATTGCTCGTTGCCTTCTTATTCTATTTCTTCTTTCGAACAACTTGCAAATGCTTTCATTCAACAATTTCAAAACAATATAAGTCCTAAAGTTACTTTGATTGATTTAATGCATTGTAAACAAGGTGTTAAAGAAAAAGTGACTGATTTCATTGGTAGATATAAGCATTTGTATGCTCAAATTTCCTTTCCAGTGCCTGACAATGATATTCAAAGAATCTTTATTTCTAATTTACAAAAAGATATTAGAGAAAAACTCCTGTTTTCTGAGTTTACTTCTTTCCAACAGTTGTGTGCAACTCTTCGCAATTATCAACTGACTGTGAGTCAAATGGAACAAGCAAATCCTATGGCTCCGAGTGATAAGGGTGATAGTAGTCAACAACCATTTGGGAAGTTTAAACCGAATAGAGAGTCCATTAAATTCAGTGAAAACATCATCAAAAACAATGTGAATGCAGCATCAGGTGTGCCTCCTATTTCTAAGTTTTTCAAGAAAGAAAGAAAGTTTACTCCTTTGAATGAATCATTGCATAGTATTATGAATAAGTTATTGGAACAAAATATGCTTACTCTCCCTCCTATAAGGCAAATAGATCCTGCAAAAATTAATTCACCCTATTTTGATAACAAATCTTTTTGTCAATTTCATCGTCATCCTGGGCATGATACTGAAAAATGTTTTGCTTTAAAGGGTAAAATTCAAGATTTGATTGATAATAATACTATCTCTGTTTCTGGTGTGAATGATAAAGGCAACAAATCTGTAGCTCCCCCAAACCAAAATCTTCAGATTTTTACTGATCCATTGCCTTCTCATACCTCTAATGCGATTGATACTACTGATTCCTCTATCTCACCTGATGATCTTGTGTCTATGACTCCTAATGTGATTAACTTTGTGGAGCAACAGAAAATCCCTAAAGAACCTTCCATCACATTTGATTCCAGTGAAACTATCAGGGCACCTGATGGTCCTTTATATATAGTTGCAAAAGTCAAGAACACACCTTGCCGTGGAGTGCTTGTTGATCCTTCTTGTATGGTTAATGTCATTACTGAAGAATTTCTTTTTACTTTGCAATTGAATCAAGTGATCTATGATGAAACAAATGTGGTTGTGAAACTACTTGATGCATTTTCTTCTCCTGCAATTGGTTCTATTATATTACCTATTGATGTCCATAACAAATCCCTTGATGTGGACTTTGCTATTATTCCATCATCCGAACAATTTCATGTGAAGCTAGGCTATCCTTGGCTATCTTCCATGAAAGCTATTGCTTCTCCTATTCACAAGTGCTTGAAATTTCCCCATAATGGTGAAGTTGTTACTGTCAATCATAGTCTCTTTAAACCAGCTGAAAGAACTTCTAGCATTCCTATTGATTACTTTTGGCCTAAACAATTCCAATCTCTTCCTCCACGAAGTGATCATCTTTTCAAATCTTATCAAAAGTGGAAAAAAGATATGATCCTATCTCTAAGTGAACCTAGAACACCCAAACTTGACATTCCTATCATTCTTGAGAAGGAAGTTCTTCCTTTGAAAGATAAAACTAATGTCTTTCCTCAAGAAGATTCCCAACCCATCCTTATGGATGTGACTATGCCTATATCTAATAAGCTTCCTAAAGGTAGACATATACCTCCTCATCATGATGGGCTTGGTCTCCTTCCTAAACCAAATATTCCTCCCTTATATGGAGCAGTTCCTCCTCCTTCCTCTTATGGAGAGAAGAGACCTACCTCTTCTCCTATTATTCAACCTAAGAGACCACAACCTAAACACCCAAGTGATAAGGATGAGAACATTCCTCCTCCTCAATCTCCTAATCTTCCTACTAAGACTAGATGAAATCGTTCTGCACATGAACACCGATGAAAGTGTCGTCTTAGAGCTCAGGTAGCTGCTTCTCAAACTTTGCAATCCCCAAAAACACCTTCAGCCAGTATTATTCCATTTTCTCCTCAGCTAAAAATTGAGCCAAAATCTCCTAAACATAAGATGTATGATGGTCTTGATCCTGTGCGAGTTAAAGATCCTATTTTTATAAATCTTGATGATGATATAGATGAAAATGTTATTCATGATGAAAATGTTACTCCTGTTCATTCTGATAGTGAATATGAATATGTTGATGTTGATAACCATTTATCTAACGAATTTTCTAAAGCACTTATCCTAGCTCCTAGACAAGAACAACGTGGCTCGGAACATGAACATAGCCCTTGTTTGGATCTTGTGATAGCTCCATCTACTCTGTTGGATGTTCCTCCTCTAGCGTGTTTCCTACCTTCCCGAAATACTGATCAGCAAGATCGGGGGGTAGATGATGTGCTAGACTAGTTCATTAGCATAGCAGATTCTCTTCTCCTCTCTTGATCTTTTGTTACTTCTTCTATGTGTTATTCTCATTCTTCTATTTGTTGTCCTTAGTGTTGTCTACTTGAGGACGATGCAAAGCATTGAGATCTCTTGGTCTCTCTCATGTTGACTCAAAAGACACATGTGTTCCCTTCTTCTAGGTGACCTTCCTTGATTGGGGAATGAAGAACGATTATGCAAACATGCATATGATATACATGAATTATCATACAGCCTACTAACCCCAAGGAAAGCGAAGTCACCTTGTGCTTTGTGTTTTGTGTCTATTATCCTTGGGCTTATCTCACACTTGGGGGCTAAATCCTTGTGATAACGTGCCCCTTTCCCTTTCTCATTCCTTATATGTATCACTACCTTAAAGAAATCACCCCCGGTGAGGCGTGTGCGATCGCTTTAACATAGGGGGGCATACATCCCTCTCATATCTTTTCAAGATACTTGAAAATTTCTTGACAAATTTAGCTTGGCCTTGAAAATTTTTGATATCTTTCTTGCATGACTCATAGTGAGGGAACCTTAGTACTGACAGTCATGGTTCTCCCTCGTGATCTTCCCTTTCACTTTGTCAATCAAAGTCGTAAGATCCTTAGTCCACTGGGGGCTTGGTGTATCTTGCCTCCTTGACGTGGTGAAAGTTTTTCAATGTTGTTTCCCTGTACTTTACCGGAAGTATGAGCGTACGCTTATACTCCCGCTAAAGTGAGGGCTAAATGTAGCATCCTAAAATTGTGACACTTGCAATTTTGACTGCATTTGGGTCTTCACGATGGCGATGCAACACGGAACCTGAATGGAGACCCCGAAACTTGTTCATGACATCAAAAACTGCATTTCTCAGCACCCTGGCCTGATCCTCCTTACACCCTATTGTCCCGAGAGGTGGGACCATGGTGCCCAGTGCCCTAGTCCTTCAGGACTAGGGCACCCAGCGCCCTGGTCCCCCAGGACCATGGCACCCAGCGCCCTAGTCCCTGGCCCTATTTTGGTCCCGGTCTGTTATGGGGCTTCGGGTCTTTCAGTTTGCAAATTGGAAAATAATGTTTCCTGGTCAGCCTAAGGTCGGGAAAATCAGTCTACCAGCCCTAATTGACAAGTATATAAACTACTTTTCCTCTCCTAGAAAGGGAGAGAAAAAAAGGAGGACATATGTGTGCAAAGACGCAGAAGCAATATTCAAACATTCAAACATTCAAGCATTCAAGCATTCCTTCAAGCAATTGAGCATTCTAAGTCTCCATTCAAGGCTAGGTGTTGCATTCAAGACAAGGATTCAACCATTGAAGAGGAGATCACATACAACATACAACATACTACATACATTACACCTTCGCATGTAAGAATACAAACATTCTTACAACAAGGTATCAGTACTTGTTTACATTACAAACATTTACATTTACAGCATTCTCATTTCTTGGTTAATTCCAAAATCGGGGTTTGACCTAAAGGCAAACCCCTCATCCCTAACCTCCCAATCGTCCTCTCTTTTCTATGTGTAGGTTGCAGGTACGCGGCTGTAATTGAAGATCTGGAATCCTTGTGCAGAGACGAACAGATCCACCTTCGTTTTGCGGCTTTTTCGGAGGACCGTGTGCACGCCGAGCGCCATCGTCCCGTCAACTTTCGCTCAAATTTGCAGAACAACACTGTCTCGACATTTTACTGCTAATTCCAGGTCTGCAGCTTCATCCTGTATCCCTATCTCTGTTTATAAGCGAGTCTTTCCTACTTTACATGCATTCTTAGTTCAATCTTTCTATCTACATTTCTTTACAAAAGAGGGTATCCTTGATGTCTTAACCCTTGAAACTCATTTAGAATCCAATCTTGCATTGCGTGGGATTGGATCTTGTGGGTTTCAACCCCTCTTTTGAATGTAAAGTCTCTCCCCAAGTGAAAACCATCAACCCTAGTGACCTCCCTTCTCTCTCCTCAGAGTTGGGGAGGGGAGAACAACTAGGGTTCGATTTTTCCGCTTTACATTAGGATAAAATGACAACATTTTATAGTTTTGTTTTTCAAAAGCCATTATTGGCCTTAACAACTCATAGTCTCAGCAAAACATACAAGTGTTCTTCTCACGTCCCCATGAATCCTCATTTGATGCACTCTTTATCAGTATAAGTCACCCTGATACTCCAACCAATGCTTCTATCTTCATCGGGGATCAGAATAGCCCTTTTATATTCCTCCCGAAATCCTGATGAATTCATGATGCACTTTCTTATGTTATATGCTTATGAGTTCTTTTATCGATATAGGTAAAATCGATGGCTCGGACTTCCGATTCTCCATAACATCGGGGATCGGTATAGCAATTTTTGCACTACCCCGATATGAATATTCTTTCCGATGGGGTCGCCTTCAGTTTCCTTTAGTCATCGGGTATCAGGATAAAACTTTGTTATTACTTCCAATCTCCCGGTACTATGTTATAAGCTTGGCCATTTTGTTACAAGTTATACCGATGCTTTCATAGGTCATGGATATAGCAATTTATATGCTTTGCCGATAAGCCGATGCAAGCCAATAGAAAGCAACCGCCTACTTTCTCATTGGAACAAGCTATCTCGATGGAACGATCTTATGAAAAGTGCGCACCGAGTTGAGTACGTTTTAATGTGCTCCAATGAGTCCACGCTCTATTTCATTGGTATAAGTGCTACCGATAATCCTCCTTTGGCTTGCCAATGTGGTTTCATCCGGAGCTTCGTTCTAGCTAGACGTAGGCTTGCCATAACTTAGTGGAGGGACAAACTGGAGACCTCTGTGGTTTTTTCATGTGCTTTGGTAGATCAGGCCGGTTAGATAAAGTATGTAGGAGCAGGGAACTTGACGGCTAGTTCTCATAATAGTAAAGATATGCTGTTCAGACGAACCTTGATTGGATTTCGGGCCTCTTGTGGTCAGTATCTATACTTCTCTAGAAAGTTCAAAACTTTATATAAGGAATGGTTCAGATTGCATTCTTAAGACTAGAAGTCTCGAACTAAACCGATGGTCCATCATTTTGGTGTCAGTTGCCTATGTAAAGAAGAATCGATCCAGGCCCAATGCAGCTAGCTATATCAAGCAAATGATGTGCTCTGGAATGCTATATGGTGGGTGGCTAATGGTATATTGGGTGCTCATCGATATTGGTGTGATGGGTTTGTTTATGAGGCTATCATTTGCACTATGCTTGACATATTCGATTCAAAGGAAGCGACCATATAAAGGATCGATAGCTTTGTTTGCTCGTCTGATGGGCAGGCCCTGGGAAATGCCATTCTAGAGTTGGATTCTGATTGTTGGGTAAGCACCCTCTGCATCTATTTTAACCACACCAACTACATCTCCTCTGAATCGGCATATGCCCCATCGGGTATCAGCATAGTTCAATTTATGTCCCTCTAATGCCCCGATGATCTGAATATAGCAGTCCGCATTGTGACCAAGTCCCCCACGTTATCGGCATAAATCAGCTCGAAGAACTTGTAGCAACTCTCCATCCGACTTAATAGCCCTATCGGGACTCGGCATAGCATAAAGCTACTTCTTTCAATGTCCCGATGAGTCCTAATGCATGTTTACTTTATCAGTATAATTTACACCGATATCCTTGCAGGTGCTTTTATCTTCATCGAGGGTCGGAAAAGCCTTTTTCTAGTCCTCCCGAAGTCCCGATCAATCTTTGATACACTTTTATGCTTTATGCTTCCGATTTTATTTTGCGCATGACTGACCGGGTATCAGTATAGCAGACCGAGACCGCTCCCGATAGCTGAAACATAGTCAGATATGCCCCATCAGGTATTGACATAGTTCAATTTTTGTCCCTCTAATGCCCTGATGATTTGAATATAGTAGTCTGCATTGTGACCAAGTCCCTGGCATTATCGACATAAATCAGCTCGAATAACTCGTAGCAACTCTCCATCTACCTTAATAGCCCTATCAGGACTTGGCATAGCATAAAACTGCTTCTTCCGATGTCCCGATGAGTCCTAATGCATGTTTACTTTATTGGTGTAATTTACACCAATATCCCCGCAGGTGCTTTTATCTTCATCGGGGGTCGGAATAGCCTTTTTCTATTCCTCCCGAAGTCCCAATCAGTCTTTGATGTACTTTTATGCTTTATGCTTCTGAGTTTGTTTTATTAGTATAGGTAATACCGATGGGTCCACCTTCCCCACTCTCCATGTCATCGAGGATCGATATAACTCTTTTTGCACTATCCCGATATGGTCTTTTTCTCTGATATGGCCGTTTTAAAAAAAAAGCAGGACTAGTCTGATATGCCGAGCCCACCATCCTTTCGCTGCTTCGCAAAAGATAAACTCCACGCTATTTCACCCACCGAAATAATGCAGACCATCGGATCCTTTTGAAGATGCACCCTGTTTACTTTCCACATCATCCTCACTCTGGGCCCACTTCCCTTTCGCTGCTTCGCGAAAGATAAAATCCAACCATCTTTCCTTTACAAAACAACGTGGGCCATTGGATCAACCAGAAGATATCGTCCGTTGGTATATTGAAACGAACCATCAGGATAAAGAAAATTTAGGTATTCGGAGACTTGATAAGTGGGTCGGGGTAGTTTGTTCCAATCACAAAGCAAAAAAGTGGTAAAGTAAGGCTCTGTAAAGTAATAACAACCGGTGGCAAACATTTGAACTAACTGTGACAACATAGTTTCTATTAAATGCATAAATTGAGTACATTTGTTGCCGCATGAAGCAAATCTGTCAAATATTGCAATAATCAATTACAAATATTGCAAGCAAATCTGTCTGAAATAGCCGGTATTGCAGAGGGAGCAGCATTTCTCACGAAGTAATTGCAGAAAGATATTAAGTGCTTACGGAGAAAATTTCTGAGTTATTGACTATAGAGTGAAATAATTTGTAGAAATGGAGGGGTCAAAGGTCAAAAGGGAAGCGAAAAGCTACCGAAGTATCGAGTACCGCAACAAAGAAATCGGGTAGAAAGCTGAATCAGGACATGATAGACCAAATGGGCTCTCCAGGAGCTAGGTCACGCAGAGCTAAGATAAATTTGCCTGTCCGCGAGGAGTGAGAGGACAGATACAGAGGGATTGGGGATATATTCACCATAGTGCGAGGGCATGAGTTGTTCCTTTTCCATTACTTCTGTAGGGATAACCCCACGCTAATTTCGAACCCATTGAAAACGGGTCTCGGTAAACTTGTAGTACCCAATGTGTTTGTGAACATTGATTTGTTGAAGCTTTTAGTAAGAAATTATAATGCAAACAAGCGATGCATTATGTTGCCTGATGGGACTGCTCTAGTGCATTTTGCAAAGGCTACGATTCAAGAAGTTTTTGCAGTAGATTTGGAGGCAAAATTGCCTTTGTCTTTTGTAGATTTGGAAGAAGAGTACATGAAGATGGACACTACATACTAGAGCTGGAACCTCACTTTCCATAAAGCAGAGAAGGGGAGGCTAACAAACCAAGAAGGTCCTCCATATGACATGACTATTTTTAAGAAGTATTTGCAATATACATATATGGCTTGTGTTCAGGTGGGAGGAGTTGAAGCTCCTGATGTGGCAAACATTGGACCACTTGTTCTAGTAGCAGAAGTGCAGAGGCATGAGCCTAGGGCATTTGACTTCAGTTCTTACCTGGTAGACAGATTGCATGAAGGTTTCTTAAACCTTAAAAACAATCTAGACAAATATTTCAAGCACTACTCAATGTTAATGCACATCATTTTATTTTATGGGAGACTTAGAGGGTTACGGGTGGAAGAATAGAATGTGAATACAATTGGGAAAGATGGAAAGGAGCAACCAGTACAATTATGGGTTTCCCTTTGGGATTACAGGTTTGAGAGTTCTCATTACCTCAAATTTGAGGAGTTTTTTGTCAAACCACTTTTCTTGCTCTTTGGTGAGCCTCGATAAGGATCATTTTCAGAGGAGGTTAAGAAGTTTCTTAGGCCTCACAAGCACCAAAATCCAAAGGTCAATCACAACTGGGGTGATTGGTACTCATGCCAAAACTTCAATTTTGTTCGATGCTATGGATTTGAGGGTTATCCATATGTTCTCCCTAAGCCTGCACTAGATAGGATTGCCATCTTGGAAATTGTAAGGCAGTTAAGTGTGTCTAATGCCAAACATTTCGGAGGAGCACACAAGCAAGCTTTCCTCCCCGGCACACTTCACTTTCAAGATTTCAAAATTGTATCAACTAGGGCATACGAGGCCATTGATAGGAAGTTGGTGGATGAATACAATTTGTTTCGGCACGTATCTAGAGTAGGCTATGATCCTAAGGGTTACATCCATTCAAGCAGGAAAAGATAGGATTTGGGAGACTACCTCCATGAGGAGGATGAATTTGAAGACATGTGCAGGAATAAGGAGGTGGAAGAGCTTGCAGGAGTTATGGAGACCTTGGAGAAGAAGCTAGAGCAAAGAAGCAAGAGACTAGAAAACATGGAGGGAGAACCAGCCCAAAGTGATTCAGGGGAAAATGAAGTAGTCTCCAAGCTCCGTGCCCTTGAGAAGGAGAAGGATTTGGAGGGAGAAGATAGGCTTATTGTTACTCTAAATGCAGAGACAGATGAAAGAATGGCAGAACATGTTTCTTTTGTATCTGATGATCACTTCATTAAGTCTAAGGAATTCAAATCATTCCTGTACCACTTCAAGGGTAAGAAATTGAGGGAAGCAGTGCCAAATGTGACCCTTGATAATGAAGCAAAAATGATGATGAGGTTGAAGGAAGACATTGACAGAGAAGTTGATACTATGACCCCACAAAGGGGCAGGCAATTGCTAGTAGATGCAGGAATAATTGTGTTTCCAGGATGGGACCCGAGTGCTTCATTTATTTTTGATTCTTTGTTACATTTAGATAATAAGGATATGGAGTTAAACATCCAAGGAGTGTAAGATATTTTTATTGGATCAAGATATGATCCAAAGGAGGAAGAAATGTTATTGTGGGCCTTATATCCTCCTAATAAGAGGCCAAAAATCATTGATGTAGATAAAGCTTTTGGTCACATGATGACCTTGAAGGTTGGGGAAGTAGATCCTATAGTCACAGCTGACATGGGTATCAATATTTCAAAGTTTAATAAGGCCCAAATGAAACATGAGATAGTAGAGAAGAATAAGTATAAGGCTTTGTATGAAGAGACCCTTAAGAGGAGTGGGCACCCTGTTCCCCAAATTACAGATTCAGGAGGTGAATGGAAGAAATTTTTTGAAAAGCTATCTTATGAACATAACAAGTTGAAAAAATAGATGAAGAGCGTTAGGGTCGATACGGCTTGTGTGTTTGTAAGTAGGAGGTATGACAATATGGAGAAAGAATTGAACGAATTCTGGGGTGAATGTCAGAGGAACATGGACAATATGATTACACACACTAGAATTTGAGATAGACTTGACATGATGTTATAGGATGCAACGACAAAAGAGAAAGAAAAAAAAAAGCTGCAGGGTCTGCTTGTTACACATGATGGAGTTACAGAGGCATTGAAGTCTGAATTTGATGAATGCCAGTAGATTGTTGAGCATGGGGTTCCCAGTCTGGCAGATGATGCAGGTGTGATCAAAGACAAACCGTATGGATTGTTGAGTGCAAGTCTATGCTTAATGTAGCCCAAGCCATCGCCAGAGCAGATGTCCTTGACATGAATGACAAGGTCGATCAATTGGAAAAATTTTATGAAATTGAGAATGCAGCCAAGGATGCCATCTTCAACGCTACAACATATAAGGATCTGGCCTACTTGGGGCATATTAAAAAATGTGGACGGTGGCTGGATCGAAAGTCCTAGTGTGGTGTTTGATTTTATGTAATGTAATTGATATCCTGGTTAGGCGTTTTAATTTCTGTTCACATAGTTGTTAAGATAATGAAAGGGTGTGTCCTTTCATTCCTGTCTTTCAGCATTTGTATTTGTATTGAGTCATCTTGCGTAGCAAAGGGAGTTTTTTTGGGGGGCGTTTTGGAACATCATTTCTATAAGGAATGAAAGTCATATGTATTATTAAATTTTAGAGGAAGCAAAAGTGTCATTTTGTGTAAGCAAATTGCAATGAAGTATCTCCAATTGGGTAGCTTCTGTGTACTGTCATTTCTCAGACATTAATATACAAGATTCACTGTTTCTACTTCAAATGTACTGATTACTTTCTTTGTTGATGAAACATGTTTTGTCCTCTTCATAAATCTGTTTAAGAATTTGTTGTAATGTGAATCATGTTCTGTTACATTAAATTGGGTTACATTCTGTTTAAGAATTGGGTTCTTATTATATTGATCTAAAATGACATCTAAAGCCTCACTAGGCATTTAGGCATATCGGTTTAATGTTAGGAAGTCATTCTAGGAGGTTCAGTATAAGTAAAAATGCATAAAAGGCAAAAATGCACATTTGACAAAAGGTTGTCATTGTTGCTTGACAACTTTTTGCAACTTTTTTAGAAACTTTGCATTTTTTTAGCAAATCGGTGGTTGGGCAACCAATGAAGTATTGGTTATGACCAAAATGGCATATAAAATACTCTGAGAATGACCAAGATGACAAGAATAGAAACTCAATTGTGCTACAAGAATTTGATTTTATTTGTAGACATATATATTGAAATGCTTGACTTTCATGTTATAAAACAATTTCATGCACATACAATAAAAAACATTTGATCTTCCACCATATATAATAAAATGTTAACAACAATTTCAAGACAGAGAAGATAAGAGTACCAGTTGGTGTCAAGAAAGTTTTTATTTGTCCGATAAAGCTATAGTTTATATTAATTCTGAAGATGTTTACATTCTACAAGATAAACCTCGATGGCTAGCTGAGTAGACCATCGAAGTCGGTGGACGGTATACATAACTATCCATACATAACACATTGATAAACATTTAAAAAAAAAAAACACAGTCCTTGCTTCAAAAAAGGTTGTATGTGCCATCTCACTACACCACATGAATAGTGACCGTGCCCTCTTCCACGTCCAGCACTTCCATGTTCCTAACTTGGTTAATTTCTGTCTCTCTGCTGGAGCCTTCACCGAACTGCAGCACATGACCCTTCTTAGTTGTTCTTCCACAAGGTCAACCCCGTCATTTTGTGCTTGTAGGAATCGTTTGTTGCACAAGTGCTCTATATTCTGACCAAGGTCCCCATTTTGCCATCTCCACACCCACTTCCCAAACATTGACCATCTCAAGGTATTGCACAATACCATACATCCCAGCCCGTGCTACACTTCTTCTAGCCTCTTTATTGAATGTCACACTCCAGAGCAAGAACGGTCACAAGGGAGGATTGAATTCACTCACGTGAATCCACACTCTGCCCACACTTTCAAAGCAATCCATGTCTTGTGCCAATCCTAATAAAGCTTCCATTCCACTTAGCCATTCCTTCTTCACACACCTGTTCATTATTTCTCTGACTTTCAGAATAGGTCAGAGCTCCAGACACCATGCCATAAACAGAGACACTATGTCCGCATTCGTTCTATACTTCCATCCACCTTCTACGTACTCAGGCCCAAGGATCAAATTCACTGCGGACAGGAATGCGGTGTCTTCATAGATAAATAGGTTCATCAACCTATCATCTCTTATTCATCCCCAAAATGCGACCTGTGTTTTGCTTGTTTATAAAGAAAAGTTGGCCTCCATATTTCAAATCAAGATACCTATTATTCCAAAATGGACATGCAAATATGTCAGAATAAAGGCAACGTCTATAAATTATTTCAATTTTTATCAAAATGTACCTTAATTGTTTAGTGCTTTCTAATAACTAAGTTCATCCACCACATGTTCCATGTTATTCTACAATGTAAGTTTCTGCACAATAGTCTATGGATGTTTTTGTAGACTTACACATTTCCATATGATGCATAGAGCTAATCAAAAGTTTCTTCGATTAACAAGGCGACCAACATTCTGCGATTGTCTAACCTGTCAGTAACATGCACTTGTGATTAACTAACCTGTCAGTAATGCACAGTTGCGATTGACTAACCTATCGCTAAGACACTGTATCAAAAGGAGAATGGGAAGGCGGAACCATTGGTATTACCTATACCGATAAAACAAACTTGGAAGCTTAAAGCATAAAGGTGCATTGGAGACTGATCGGGACTTCGGGAGGAATAGAAAATGGCTATTCTGACCCCCGATGAAGATAAAAGCACCCGCGGGGATATCAGTGTAAACTATACCGATAAAGTAAACATGCAATAGGACTCATCAGGACATCAGAAGAAGCAATTTTATGCTATGCCGAGTCCCGATAGGACTATGTAAGCGGATGGAGAGTTGCTAGGAGTTCCTCGGGGTGATTTATGTCGATAACGTCGGGGGCTTACTCACAATGCGGATTGGTATCCTATTGAGATCATCGTGGTATTGGAGGGACATAAATTGAACTATGTTGATACCCGATGGGACATATCGGACTATGTTTCGGCTATCGGGAGTGGTCTCGGTCTACTATACTAATACCCGGTCAGTAATGAGTAATATGTGTGTTAGTCATACGTTTGACACCATCAATTCTGCAGTTAGTGGTTGCGATTGACTAACCTGTGGCAAAACAGCGAGAGGAAAGTGGGCCCAGTGTGAGGATGACGTGGAAAGTAAAGGAGGTGCATCTTGAAAAGGATCCGACGGTCTACATTATTTCGCTGGGCGAAATAGTGTGGAGTTTATCTTTTGTGAAGTAGCGAAAGGATGGTGGGCCTAACATTTCAGACTACTCCTGCTTTTTTTTAAAAACTGCCATATCAGAGAAAAAGACCATATAGGGATAGTGCAAAAAATAGTTAGATCGATTCCCAATGACATGGAGAATCGGAAGGCGGAACCATTGGTTTTACCTAAATTGATTAATCAAACTCGGAAGCAGAAAGCATGAAAGTGCATCAAAGACTAATCGGGACTTCGGGAGGAATAGAAAATGGCTATTCCGATCCTCGAGGAAGATAAAAGCGGCTATGGGGATATCGGTGTAAACTATATCGATAAAGTAAACATGCAATAAGACTCATTGGGACATCAGAAGAAGCAATTTTATGCTATGTCGAGTCCCGATAGGACTATGTAAGCGGATGGAGAGTTGCTAGGAGTTCTTCAGGGTGATTTATGCCAATAATGCCGGGGACTTACTCACAATGCGGATTGGTATCCTATTGAGATCATCGTGGCACTGGAGGGACACAAATTGAACTATGTTGATACCTGATGGGACATATCGGACTATGTTTTGGCTATTGAGAGTGGTCTCGGTCTGCTATACCGATACCCGATCAGTAATGAGTAACACGCATCTTAGTCGCACGTTTGACACCGTCAATTCTACAGTTAGTGGTTACGATTGACTAACCTGTGGCAAAACAGCGAAAGGAAAGTGGGCCTAGCGTGAGGATGACGTGGAAAGTAAAGGAGGTGCATCTTGAAAAGGATCCAACAGTCTGCATTATTTCGGTGGGTGAAATAGTATGGAGTTTATCTTTCGCGAAGCAGCGAAAGGATGGTGGGCCCGACATTTCAGACTACTCTTGCTTTTTAAAAAAAATGGCCAAATCGGAGGAAAAGACCATATCGGGATAGTCCAAAAAATAGTTAGATCGATTCCCGATGACGTGGAGAGTCGGAAGGCAGAACCATTGGTATTACCTAAACTGATTAATCAAACTCGGAAGCATAAAGCATGAAAGTGCATCAGAGACTGATCGGGACTTCGGGAGGAATATAAAATGGCTATTCCGACCCCCGATAAAGATAAAAGTGCCTGCGAGGATATCGGTGTAGATTATACCGATAAAGTAAACATGCATTAGCACTCATCGGGACATCGGAAGAAGAAATTTTATGCTATGCTGAGTCCCGATAGTACTATTAAGGCGTGGTAGTAGTCCATTTTACACCATCCATATTGCAACAAACATTTTGCCATTGTCTAACCTGTCGGTTACACGCGCTTGTGATTGACTAACCTGTCACTAAGACACTGTATCACATGGAGAATCGGAAAGGCGGAACCATCGGTATTACCTATACCGATAAAACAAACTCCAAAGCATAAAGCATAAAAGTGCATCGGAGACTGATCGGGACTTCGGGAGGACTAGAAAAAGGCTATTCCGACCCCCGATGAAGATAAATGCACCTTTGGGGATATCGGTGTAAATTATACCGATAAAGTAAACATACATTAGGACTCATCGGGACATCGGAAGAAGCAGTTCTATGCTATGCCGAGTCCCGATAGGGCTATTAAGGTGGATGGAGAGTTGCTATGAGTTCTTCGGGTTGATTTATGCCGATAACACAGGGGACTTGGTCACAATGCGGACTGCTATATTCAGATCAGTGGGGCATTAGAGCGACAAAAATTGAACTATGTCGATACCCGATGGGGCATATCCGACTATGTTTCGGCTATCGGGAGTGGTCTCGGTCTACTATACCGATACCTGGTCAGTCATGTGCAAAACAAACTCTAAAGCATAAAGCATAAAAGTGCATCGGAGACTGATCGTGACTTGGGGAGGACTAGAAAAAGGCTATTCCGACCCCCGATGAAGATAAAAGCACCTGCGGGGATATCGGTGTAAAGTATACCGATAAAGTAAACATGCATTAGGACTCATCGAGACATCGGAAGAAGCAGTTTTATGCTATGCCGAGTCTCGATAGGGCTATTAAGGTGGATGGAGAGTTGCTACGAGTTCTTCGGGCTGATTTATGCCTATAACGCGGGGGACTTGGTCACAATGTAGACTGCTATATTCAGATCATCGGGGCATTAGAGGGACATAAATTGAACTATGTCGATACCCGATGGGGCATATTCGACTATGTTTCGGCTATTGGGAGTGGTCATGGTCTGCTATACCGATACCCGATCAGTCATGCACAAAATAAAATCGGAAGCATAAAGCATAAAAGTGTATCAGAGATTGATCGGGACTTCGGGAGGACTAGAAAAAGGCTTTTCTGACCCCCGATGAAGATAAAAGCACCTGCGAGGATATCGGTGTAAATTATACTGATAAAGTAAACATGCATTAGGACTCATCGGGACATCGAAAGAAGTAGTTTTATGCTATGCCGAGTCCCGATAGGGCTATTAAGGCGGATGGAGAGTTGCTACGAGTTCTTCGGGCTGATTTATGCCGATAACGCGGGCGACTTGGTCACAATGCGGACTGCTATATTCAGATCATCGAGGCATTGGAGGGACATAAATTGAACTATGTTGATACCCGATGGGGCATATCTGACTATGTTTTAGCTATCGGGAGTGGTCTCAGTCTGCTATACCGATACCTGGTCAGTCATGCGCAAAACAAACTCTGAAGCATAAAGCATAAAAGTACATCAGAGACTGATTGGGACTTCAGGAGGAATAGAAAATGGCTATTCCGAACCTCGATGAAGATAAAAAGCACCTGCGGGGATATCGGTGTAAAGTATACCGATAAAGTAAACATGCATTAGGACTCATCGGGACATTGGAAGAAGCAATTTTATGCTATGCCGGGTCCTGATAGGACTATGTAGGTGGATGGAGAGTTGTTAGGAGTTCTTCGGGGTAATTTATGCTGATAATGCGGGGGACTTGGTCACAATGCAGACTCATCGGGGCATTGGAGGGACATAAATTAAACTATGTTGATACCCGATGGGACATATCGGTCTATGTTTCGGATATCGAGAGGGAAACAAGGACCAAAAATGAAACAGTGTGTTAGCGATAGGTTACTCAATCCCAGTCGCTAATTGCAAAATAGGTTACGCATTTGGCCATAGCTCCAAAACAGACATTTTTTTTTGTTATTTTAGACTATTTTATGCAATAAATAGTAAATCATATTAAAAAAAAGCAGACAAAAAACCCTGTGTAAAATTAACTACAAATTTATATGGGTATTTCGACATATTCATTTGAGTCATTTGAAGATAATTTCAATATCACTGTTAATTGTTAATCACCCAAGGAGTAATCGCATGTTACTTAGTGCGTATGGCAGACTCGGCAAGGCCGCGGCTATTGCACGACTAACAACGCATGGAAATCCATCGGAGAAGCGGCAAAACCAATAACAACGCATGGAAATCCAAGGTCGGACCTATTGGCATTACTCTCACTGATTAAATTAATAAGGCAATGGCGGTTACATCAGAGAACCAGCAAAAACATAATATTGTCTTGCTGATAACTAAAAAGTGCAACAGAAATGACAGACGAAAATGGCAGTACAGACATACTAACACGCAATTTACAACGGTTTTTTGGAGCCAGCAAACACGCATCGAGCACTATATCTAACCCTAACTTGAATAATTTCAAGCTACAGAAAAAGAAAAGTAACTAAAGCAAAAAAAAACAATATGATTTTCGCACAACGTATATAAATCTGAAAGAACGGCTACTCAACAAAACAATTAAACATGCAAATTTTCCAAATGTATACAACCAGAAAAATGGCTACTCAACATACCTGTTAACCTTCACAAATGAATGCAGGTTGCCCTTGAAAACTAAGTCCTCACTGCCTCCTTCAAACCCTTCTTTGCCTTCAAAAATGCCTTCAAAAACGCTGCCTCCTTCAAACCCTTCTTTACCTGCAAAAACACCTTCAAAAATGCCTTCAAAAATAGCATAACACTTGAACAAATGAGGGCTTTGGACTTTATCTTATCACGCATTAGTTTGTCCATCCCTTTGTCCCCTTTTTTCCACAACACGCAGAAAATGGTGGGAGCTCTACTCGTACATTCCACCTACCCACCTAACACGCGTGGGTTCAACATCTTCCCATTTTTCAATGCAGAAAATGGCAGAACATGTCTATTCTAGCTCCACAGTACGGATTGACTAACACGCGTGTTTGTCTCACATTTTACACTATCAATTTTGCAGTTAGCGATTGCGATTGTCTAACCTGTTACGGACTAACACATTGTACGAAAGGTCTATTTTGGAGCTATGGTGTCGGTTTTCATTGAACGGCTAGGATTGACAGTTTGACTGAGTAAGGACCCACCTATAAGTAGGACGTGCGAGACAACCACCATGGTTTGGAAGCCCACGACCTCTTTTTCCCCCCGTTTTGGTGTTTGAACATGGTCATCAACACTTGCCGCTGGATGTTTGTTTTCTATGGCTTTTAATGTGCATGTTAGGCACAACACATCGACCTGATCCGCAGCCCATGATCTGCCATTTTCTAGCATGTCCACATAGTTTCATGTGGGCCTTGATGTTTGAAATAGCTAACTCCAGGATAGCTCCACGTCATTTTCGGTGGGTCCAGCGCCTACACCAAATGGGCATGGTATGGGCTATGGTATGCATGGGCTATGCATGTCTTGAACATGTCTGCGATGCATGTTGTTGGTACGACAGGTCACTTTTGGAGCCAGAATAGACGCATCCCTTTTGTAGAGGCTGTATTTCGTCCTGTCCATGCAAAAATAGTTTTTTTAATAATTTAATAGAACTTTTGTAGGCGCCATATTTATCTCAAATGGACAAGCTATTGTTGCATCCACGACTCAGCCTGCTCAAAAAGAGCTGCAAGACAATTGATAAAATCTGGTCCATCCATTTTTGCTTTGTGTTTACATCACCATTATTTGCTATTTCCCTATGACAACACAACATGATGTACTACCCATGTCACACTTTTTCATGGGATTCTCTGCACAATAGATTGGCACCAATATAGGTAATAACTTGACACCTGTTGTGGTAAAAAAATTATGATAGATGTGCACGTTTAATATATTGATAAAACTTTGTGTGCAATAGGCAGACACAGAAGAGTTGTGAAAGGTTGATTAGGAAAAAAATTGGTATTTTTTTTGCAGAAATTTGTACAATACATAAGATTAGTTGGTAGGGCATTTAACAAATGATATTATTTGTACAAAAAAAGTCTCAATGGAGACATGGTAGGTTCAAATCAACTATGCATCCCCTTTAGGGATCCAAACATGACTGAAATAAAACCTTTTAATTGACTCAATTACCAACAAGTTCATGGGGGTTGACCCCACAACGTGATGGTTATCATGAGTTCGATACTCATGCTTTGTGCTAGTGATGGAGGTGGTATTGCGCATAGGTGTGTAGATGTTGCCCCGACTATTTCTGCAGGTAGGTACCTCTCGAGGAGGTGCGATAGGAGGTGGTAGAAGGAAGAATGGAGAGATAAGGAGAGATAATTTCAGGAAATGTACTCGGGGATGGGGTCCCTTTCTATGGTCCCCTTGGTTCAAGCTCCAGTCAAAAGTAGTCACCAATAATTTTTTATTTATTTTTATCAATATAGTGAGAGTGAGAGACAAAGAGGGGGGGAGGTATGGATAGAAAGAGGGGGAAATAGAGGGAATAAATAGATAGAGTTAGGAGAGGAAGATAAGGATGGAGATGGAGATGGAGATGGAGATACAAAACAAGAGGATATGGAGAGAAGGGTGGGGAGAGACATAGACAAAGAGAGGAGGGAGGGATATGCAGATCTAGAAGAGATAAATATATAGATGGGGAGAGAGAGGAACATGATGGGATATGAGGAGATATAAAGATAAAGATAGAGATAGGTAGTGATTTATAGGGGTAGAAAGATATTGAAACATAATGAGATAGATTTAGAGGGAGAGAAGGAAGAAGAAATATAGAAAGATATAGTGAGATAAAAATATATAGAGGTCTAGGAGGACAGAGAGGGAGAGAGATGAATGGATAGAGAGAGGAAGACATGTCGAAAGATAGAGGGATAAAGGGGAAGATAGAATGAGAAAGGAAGAGGGAGACAAAGGGATAGAGAGAGTTCGAGGGAGATATAAATATGGAGAGATAGGGAGTGATAGAGAGATATATAGGAATAGCGAAAGGGAGAGATAAAGATATAGGCGATGAGATAAAATGATGAAGAGATAGAGATATAAGTTAATATAGACAAAAGAGGGTGAAATAAAGGAAGATAGGGAGGAAGAGATAATAATATTATATTATTTTATTAACTAGTATCAACATTTAAAAAAACATATTTACATATATATTATTAAAATATAATATTATTATATTAATATATAATAACAACAATAATTAAAAATAATGAATATAAAATAATATAAGTACCAATATATAATATTATTATATAATTAATACATATATTTAATATAGTATTATATGTATTAATAATCTATGATTTTAAATTACATGTTTATCATATATAAATGATGAACATATTTATAATATTATAACTATAAACAAAGGGATAGAACTGACGAAAGGGAGGAGAGATTACATACCCGACCCTTGTGCTTTCAAAATATTCAAGCAAATATGACTGGCATGTGTAAAGCCAAACTCCACCATTTTTGCTAGCATCCAGCCTGCATCTGCCATGATGGGAGATTTGGAGAAAGGTATGGACTTCCATCAAAGCATAAATGGCAAAATAATTTTATCAGATGTTGTCGTTGCCATATTCCTGGTAGACATGTGCAAAATGTGCAAGCATAGACCAATAATGTGAACAATCTATTGGGATGCCTAGAAAAAATATGGTCTCATGGAATGCCATGATTGCAGGATATGCACCAACAAATTTTTTGGAAATGTTAATTCAAAAGACAAATTGAGAACACACAAATTATATGCAACACAGTATTTAACGTGGTTCACCAATTTGGCTACATCCACCAGAAACCAGAGCAGGTATTCTATTAGTATTCTTGCAACTTGCATACATAGGGCTTTGTCATCATATTTATACAATAGTCTTCAATAGAAGATGAAGGGACGGAGATGGGAAGGTGAAATGAAGAGTCAGACTTCACATCCCAACAATCTCCCACTTGAAGTTTGACTCATGCTGCAACTTCACATCTGAACAACCTCCCACTTGAAGTATATCCCTTGCTTTCCATTCTCAACCAATATCCAAGTGCAATCACTAAATCCCATGGTAATAAACAGGCTGAGAATCAATCACCATAGCTGGAATAGCAACCACAACTAATTGCTAAGTACATCCAATTAACCATACAACATCAATAAAATCATGACAACATATCCAACCCATGCAACAATTTTGTGTAATCCCTTCTTCCAACAAAACACACTAAAAACCATTGATGTGCAAAAAAAATAGAAGACACTTTTATAGTAGTCCACATGTTGCATGAGAAATGTTAACCAATACTTCAAATCTACCAAGCAACACTAACATAAAAGGTGTGGCATTAATCAAATCATAATGATCTGCAACCTACAACCAACGTACTGCAAAATCTCAGTTTACATCCTCCAAGTCCTCATGAAAAGGCCACATATTGCTATTAAAAAACAATAAAGTACAACAATAATAGATGACTTCAAAAAACTCTACGAAGAAACATCCATGCAAACCATATCTCATCCTTCTACCAACACCACCAAGTGCTCAGTTGTGTCAAGTATGATCTCCTTTACCTCCCCAAATGAAAGCATTAAGGACACCCAACCGACATGGATGTAAGCTCTTGTTATCAAGGAAGATCAAACTCAATATCATTCCAAAACTAGGAACCATCTCCTCCAAGGAGATAAATCTGCTGAGTAGACCAAGAGTAAGGACTAAGAATGCTCCTCCAGGATACACCAAGTCACAATGACTATGTCCAAGAAGAATCTCCTCTAGGTCCATAATGAACTCACATCCATCACTAGGTGTAGGCTCCTCGGTCTTCTTGTTGAAACCTCTAAAGAGATATTGTCTCAATAAATGTTCTCTAATCCCAAGAGAACTCTAGCCTCACCCAAGCCTCTTAGCTTTCAAAAGCACTTCCATGGTCAATCTGCCAATGTGCTTGATACTAAGAGCACTAACAAGACTGATGCCAAAACTCCCATTGCACGTCTGCATTACCTAGGAACAGAACATGACAACTTGATCTTACATCTTCACAAATGAAGACCACATGCTCCAATGAGAATAACCTGTCAAGAGAACCTGTATCATGCCAATGCTCTAATCTAGAATCAAGAGCCTACCATGGCATCTAAGAATCAACATCTCCAATCACATGAAAATAACCACCTCTTGACAAAAACTCACTACCAAAATAAAAAATATCCCACTCAATGATTATAACTTACAGCTGCAAATACCTTGTTGCCATCAAATTTACATCTTCTCTAAAAAACTTGTGATTGCCATCGCAATCAGGACACAAGAAAAAAAAATATCACAACCCATAGGCTTTGAGTGGTGCAGGAGCACCTAGGACTTAGGCTTATAGTCTTTTCTCAATTTTGTCTTGTACTAACCTTAGCCAAGTCAGTTACTTAATAAGGACTCCAGGAGGGTCCAAGGGTGAGTGTGATGAGTCAAGTGTAGGCCTAGTTGAGTTAGTTTCTTCCTAGGTTTGCATTTTTGTGCATAAGTAGTGGTTTGAGTAGGAAATTGACCTTCTTGATGGTCAAAAGTGCTAAAACTCCATGTGAGCATGAGTGAGGTTTTTAATAGTCTTAGGAAATCTTTAAAAGTCATGAGTAAAGACTTAGAATAGGTTTCATAGCTTGGAAAAGTAAAAAGTGCAAAATTGTAAAAGTTGTCATGACAACTTTTGTCCTAAAATGCTTAGCGATGGAGTTAGGGATAGCACAATACCCTATAATTCCTCCACACATGGGGAAGACTATAAGAACCTCCTCTTGCAAGGTTACCAAGGGTGGAGTTTTGTTTTTGTATGATCAACAATCTGAAACTACTCATTTTCGGACTGTTAGTCACTATTTTGGCTTATTTTGCTCATAATGTAAATACAAATGGATTGAATCCATTGATCCAGTAATGGATTGAGTTTCTTTGGTGTGTCTCAGCTTCATTTTCTTCATTTCAATCTTTGTAGATAGTGTGTGTTGGTGTTTTCATAGTTTTATTATCAAACAACCAGTTTTGGCTTGTGTATAGCAATTTTATGTAAAATGGTTGCCCCATAGAATCCCTCTGTGATACCATCATAGTCTATTGGGAAATGGAAGGAAACCACTTGTACAATGTACATATGTAGGGATAATTTCTGGAGGTGATGTTTGATATGGCTACCACCTTATTTTAGGTGAGTCTAGGAGCAACCCGACTAAAGAAGATGGGGTGAAATTTGAGTGCATAGTGCAGGGGTGAGCACAAAACCACAAACAAACCTTTTGGAGGGGTCCATAGAGTTCATACAAACTTTCCATTACAAGGAGAAGCCTTGAAAAGACCAAGAGATGTCCATTTCACTAAATTGACCAGTCACTGCTGGTTACTAGGCCTAGAAACCCTTGAAAACCCTCATTTTTGGGTTAGGGAATTGTACGGTGCGTTGAGAAACCAAAACCACTAAAATCACTTGGGGATAGGTGTATGATTGAAGAAAATCAAACCTTGTTGCAGGTTCTTTTGGACCGTTTTCCTCTAAGCCCTATAAAATTGGATTTTTGAGGCCTAATAGGGGCTCATTCC
Organism: Cryptomeria japonica; assembly: GCF_030272615.1. Taxonomy (NCBI): domain Eukaryota; kingdom Viridiplantae; phylum Streptophyta; class Pinopsida; order Cupressales; family Cupressaceae; genus Cryptomeria; species Cryptomeria japonica. The sequence goes on from NC_081407.1 coordinate 844,619,795, forward strand.
TTGTAGCCCTTTTCTAGGCAAAATGGTGAAATCAGTAAGAAGAAGAATGATTGCAAACCATAATAGGACCCAAATGGAATTCATTACATGCTAAAAGACACCTCCACTCCTTTGCAACAACTCACAATAGCAGGAGGTGAATTTGACAAGTTGAAGACAAGACAACCAGAATGAGCAAATGGGAAACACTTTGAATTGGTAGGTTTCCTAGTGAAACACTTGATGCAAACACCTTGAGTCTAGCAAGAAAAAATTCCTAGAAGAGATTGAGAATGACTTGGAGGTCTTAGAGAATAGCTAGATCTGGAGAGGTTGGTGGAATAGAGCAACACTAACTAGGCAGAGTGAGAGCAAGCTAGGTGAACCCCATCATTGAGGAGCTCCCACTGGTTGAAATTATCATCAAGACAGGTTCTTCTACTATTTATGAATTCACACAAAACAATACTCTATCTTCAACCAAAAAATGTGTCCTCATGTTTGCAGACCCACTACTCTGTTCTTCCCCTCAAGCCATTTCTTCTACAACCACCATATGTATTACGAAAAGCTCCACTCTAGTTTCCTTTGCCAATATAGGGATCCAAGACCTATCTCACACTCCATGACAATGCATCCTTCCAACATTACTGCCTCAAAATAGCCTGCCTAGAATTTGCATCTACGTAGAACAACATATTCATCATAACTCAGACCATAAATCTGAATTCGCCCACTTCCATTGGTATCCTACAAACAAACTCTTTCACTCATGTGCTATAATAGAAGAAAATAAAAAACCTTCTAGAAAGCCTCATCCTTTTTGAAGTTTCAACACAAAAAAAAAACAAATTAGGATTTTTCCTGAGTGTAAAAACAATCCCAATCATATCACAACTGGAAAGTATGATCAGCAAAAATCCTTTTCAACTTGAGATTCTTCTACTAATTTCTTTATTGCACAGATTCAAAAGAGGACACAGCCTAACTATTTTAGATTAGAGAAATTTTCAGTTCCATTTGAAATATTTTCCATAAGATCTTTTCAGAAAATCAGTTCTGCTCTCTTTTAAATTGTCAGTGCCTGAACAATTTTTAAAAGCATTTTCATTCAATTTTATTGTGGAATTTCATATTACACTCTGCACTCCATCCTCTTATTCACTTTCTATTTCCTATCAAATTTGTTTCTTTTTTTTTCACTATGCATTCCTTTCATTTTACTGAATTTTCCCTATCTTTGCTCATGTGGTCTCTTCATCTCCTCATGCCTGCACACTACTCTTTAATTCCTTACGTAACTCCTCATATTAATCAATTAGACTGTAGGTATCACAATATTCTACCCCATGTGACAGCCCACCTGGTTATGGGGACAATCTCTCAGTTACCATATATTTGGCTGTCGTGGCAGAACAGAGCATCTAGTCTTGAAAAACTTTATGTTGCCCTTTCACTATTCATTCCTGCCCTACTCTCCTTCAAATTTCAAGCTCTGATACCAATTGTTAATTCAAAAGAAAAATTGGGAACACACAAATTATACACAACATGGTATTTAACGTGGTTCACCAATTTGGCTACATCCACCAGAAAGCAAAGCACAAATTCTATTAGTATTCTTGCAACTTGCATACATAGCCTGCTTTGCCCTCATATTTATACAATAGTCTTCAATAGAAGACAAAGGGACAGAGATGGGAAGGTGAAATGAAGAGTCAGACTTCACATCCCAATAGGAAATGGTTTTGAGACTTTCAAGAAATTACAATTGGTAGATGTAAACCTCGATTCCATAGCATTTAACAACATCTTTCTTGCTTGTGCCAAAGTAGGGATTTCAATCACCCCTCCTGGTGCAGGAGTACCTAACCCAAACATACACAAGGAGGTTAAAGATCATGCCATGAATCATTTCACTCATATTTGAGTTTATATGGTCATTTTAATGTATTTTGAGTCATTTTGTGAAGCATTGTAAGACATTTGCTCAAGATGTGTATTTGACTCCTAATATGGTCTAGGAGGTCACATTGTGCAAATATTCCCATGGAAGGGTAAATAGGATGTATAAGTTTTTTTTGAGTCCATCTAAATGTATTTCAAGTGCACACACAAAGATTAGGGGTCATATTTATCAAAATGTCAAAATTGTCAATTGTGTAAAAAATGTTGTCAAGCACAAATTGCATTATAAAGTTGCAAACCAAGGATGTAATTGGTCTTGGGTAGTTGTAACTACCATATGGATGTGTGGTGGTTATAAAAACTGATATTTGGTAGAATCCAATGGGTGTGTGTAAGATTGGAAGAAGGAAATGAATAACATTTGAAGTTTTTACACACTCCACATTGTTTTCTGGTTATAGCAATCTGATCATTCACATTTTTATTTATGAAAAATCATTTGTATCCATTGGAAATGTATTGGATATAATAATGGCATGAGTTAAATCTATTTTCCCTTTGGTTTCAATTAATTTCAATTAGTTTGAAGCAAGTTATGCAAGATTTGGTGAAAACTGTCAAGAAAACCCTCCAAATTGGGGTTTGTGGAGAGTTTCACTAAAATATTTTGAATGCACCATTGGAAATTGTTTTAAATTTGGTGTTTGATATAGGGTTGAATTATCTTTCAAATGAATTCAGTTTCAATGTGATTGGGTAAGTATTTCATGAGATATTTGATGCCCTAGGCGGGATTGGGAATGCAAATTTCTTGTTTTTTCTGTAATAGTCAAAATGGTCTCAGTGCAGAGACCATATCTTACATTTCCACCGTTGGATCATTCTCAAATTTGGATATGGCTTTCAAAAACTAGTTTTATACAGCCTCACCGAAGCAATCTTTAAAATATGTTCGGGTTTGAAAGTTATTAATAACTGAGTATGGGATATGGCTTTCAAAACCTAGTTTTATACAGCCTCACCAAAGCGATCTTCAAAATATGATCGGGTTTGAAAGTTATTAATAACTGAGTACGGGTATATCAAACTATCACTAATTGGGACAAAATAATGCACTATTTGGGTCTTTAATAATGTTTAAAGGGCTATAAATGATATGATGGATTGATATTGGATTGGTTGGTTGATGGTAATATTTTTAGATGCCTCAAACATATAAAGGTTGTAGATTGATGATTATTTTTGGGTCATTGAGCACCCTAGGAATGGGACTCCACGTTTGATTTGGGGTTCTTGGTTGGTTTTTCATGATGCTCTGCATCACCTCCACAAGCAAAGGTGATTGGGAGGGCCATGGTGGTTAGGCTATTGACCATTTACATAGTCTAGCTTTTCTCCACTGACAAAGATCAATCCCTCTATTTCTAGAAAAAAATGGGTCTCCTTAGTGTAGCGGAGGTGGAACACGGCTGATTCTTGTACTGGAGTTTCCTACAAGAATAGAGTATGACTATCCATTAAAGTTATACACCCAAAACAAATTTTATCAAGCAAAGTCTCAAACATCTGGTAGACATGTGCAAAATGTGGATATAGAGATAAAGCGCATGGTTACTAATAAAATATCCCAAAAGAAATCTTACCTCATGGAATGACATGATAGGTAGCAGGAAATAAACAAAATGGATCTATTGAGGATAATAGAGACTCTCAAGCAAATAAATATGATCCTCAGTTTAGGTGGGATGGAACAGGGCTGATTATTATACTGGAGTGTGTCAAATCACCCACAACTCTTCCTCACCAATAAATGAAAAATAACAATGGTTAAAGCAAGTCAGTCCTCCATTCAATGGAAATGATGCCTAACATGATATTGTGAAAAGCCCCGGGACAACAAGTTTAAGGGCTTGTTGGTTAACAGATTTATCCTCAATAATGATATGTGTATTGGACTCTATACCCCTTTCTAATGATCAAATCAGTAATCAGTAGTTGGGTAAACTCGAAATAATCTCTCTAAGAATTAAGGTACAACTCCCTTTTTATGATATTCAATGAATGATTTCAAACGGAAAATAAAATTGCAAGCATCCACATAGACATGTTATGAATGTGATCTTTCATGAAATAAATCTCAATAAATAAAGCACACACACTCTGTCCAACTTATAAACCAACCAACTGCACTTGAATATATGATGAATTTCCAAAGGAATAAACAACTATCACACTGAAAGATAAATCCACACAGAAATTTATTTTCATCCATTCATTCTATTCATAGATAAAAAGTCTTTCTCAAAACATCATATATCAAAATATAATTATTAAATCTATAAGCCCCCCAAAAAACTCTCAAACATTTTCAAAGTCATTTTTAAACTTATATATAGCCAATTATAGGCTAACTATCTTTGAAGCACAGAGTCACTTAACTCTACCCTAACTAAAATATAGTTTTTGCATAATTAAAACTATTTTAGAACATATTTAAAGAAACTAAACAAGAGGCCAAAATATTCTTGCATGATCAAGGTTGGTGGTGTGATGTGGAACCTCCAGACTAGTTCTGTGTTGCGGCGGTGACACATTTCCACTCCAGATGAGCTATAGAGAAGTTCTGAATGACTGCAAAGTTAGGAAGCCCAATATGAACAATTTGTTTCTTCCATACTTCCTTATCCTACCTAACTTGTGCCACCTTGTTCGCATGATTGTCTAGATAATTGATGTAGAGGGTTAACAGAGACTCTATTTTTGCCACCCTAGAGAAAACTTTTGTTGTCAATATTTTTGCCTCTTTTACATAACCAATCTTTTCTTTGAAAGACTGAATTATGGTATCAGTAGCCTCTATGGTTTTACCATCATCTTTTAGTCATTTGGCATCAATACATTTTATATTATTCTTCATTGATAGAGTGAGTTGTGTTAACTCTTTTAACAACTTAATGGATTCGTCATGTCCCTATTTGACAATTGAATTCCTCCATTCTATGCTTTTCTTCCATACATATAACACATTATCATCTAAGATAGGCACATCTTTCTCTACCAGAAATTTCATTACACCATACTTTTAAATTTCACTCATTTGAGTGATAACTGTCGTCCATTTGGCTTCTTCCTTTTTCCATGAGGCCATTTTTGTTTCCAACTCTTTGATCACCACCATGGTATCTTCATATACTCTTCTCAAATCTTTAATGTATCATGTACCTTCTTAAATCACTCCTTCTAACAAATCAAGAAATATCGTAGTTACCATTTTGCTTCTTTGAATCTGACCCAGCATATTTTGATTGATTGGGGATTTGAGGTCAAAAGACGTAGGTAGTTGAGTTATTGGTTGAGGGTTGGGATGATGAATTACTTCAATGTATTCAACCATTAACCTCAATGTCTTCTTCAACTCTTGTTTATCTTTTTCATCCTTCTAAGTCCTACTGATTATCTTTTTGGTAGATGCTTCCAAGTGATGTACATCTATAGCTCTTGAGGTAGTCCCCAGGTTAATCTTTTCAATAGTAAAACTATTTAGCTGTGGAGTTTTCTACCTCTTCATCTATTACTGGACATGCTACCTCTGCAATCCAATTTCCCGTATCTGGATAAAAATCCACCCTTGAAGTAGTTTTCAATTTCTTGGACTTGGGGGTTTTCCCTAAACATTTTCTTACCATGTCTTCAATCGGTAGAGATATTGGTACCATATTCCTTTTATTTCTACTAAAATAAGTCTCCAACCATCGAGGGGTATTGGCTGCATCACTTTTATCTGGAGGAGCCTGGTTGGGTGTCACAGTGATTACCACGATAGTGCTTATAGGATCTGACACTTCTTTAATTGGTTTTCTCTATATCAATATGCTCCACAATAGGTGTTTCTTGGTTTTGATCGGCCAATGTATCCTCAACCTCTTGAAGTGCCTCTAAATCAATGACCACCTTAATGTTTGGACTTCTCTTGATTTTACTCTTACTCCTGGATCGAGTCGCATAGATAGGTAGTTGGCTCATAGAGGATTTCTTTGATTTCTTGGTAGTTGTACCTTCAATTTTAGCTTTAATAACACCTGCACCAAAAGATTAAACATATTCATTCGATGAAATATTTAGGTCCTATGAAGGAGGGTCTTTGATCATCACTTTTCCAATCCTTTGGTCCCTTAACCATTTTTTAGTTCTTCTTATCATAGGGAATGTCCTGAGCCGGATATGATCTTCTTCATCTTTATCCCAATCAATCTCTGGGATAGGACGACCCTAAACCTTTTCAACATATTGCGGGTCTACCACATCCTCTCCTACATCTGTAAACCTAGAAATATTCATCTCCAATTTGAGAGTAACAATTTGGTTTACAGTGAACCTAGACCACATTCTCCTTCTGACTTCAAATTCATCATAGCAATCCTCCCAAAAATCCTCCAATTGAGGAATCATGCATAAACATTACTGTCAAAATTTGGGTAAGCTGTATAATACTGCAAATTAAACTTTTTGAACTCTGCTTCTAGATTCAGAGCATCAGAAATTGACTTACAAATATAATACCCCGACTCAATAGGGAAGGAAACACTTTAATTTAGCCTTGCTATTGTTTTTCCTATTAATGTGAGCCAATTGTCTACAAATTTGAATCAACACAAAATGGTCTAAGGCATACCATGGCAATCTGAATGGCTCACCTTCAAAACCTCCCACCCTAATATAAAATCTAGGAAACTGAATGAAGTAATTTTCATAAGTATTTATTAACTGCATAGCTTCATCTAACAGTCTTCTATTGACAATTCCCTACAACTCATGAACCAATCTTCCTATAAAAACATCATTCACCCTTCTAAAATTTTCATGACATCTCTGTAACTACAAATGAGGGTGATACTCATAAATATTCATTCCTTTGGTGATGTAGAGAATCATGGAAAACCAACTCACAAACAAGGATTTTACTGATCCAATCAACATTTCAATTTGTTTATCATCTATTTCTTTATAATAGAGGCATAATCAATAACCAATCAACCATATCAAACAACATAACTATCCCAATCCATCATTAGGATCCAATCTTCCAATAGTCACATAAACATCCAATCAGAAATTTAACCAAGCCCTTACTTCCTTAAGGCATCTTAAGCATTCAACCAATCATTACAATATCATTCCATCCATATGTTTCAAGGTCACATTCATAACTCATTTCTGATTTCAAGAATCATAAACTATTCAACAAGTTCTTACCTTCATACCCTTAAACCACATGTATCTTGATCACAACATAAAAGAGATTACTTAATCCACATCCAAGAACCATTTAAAATACAACTCCATATCCTGATCATATTCAAGCCACAACACCTAAATCTAATCATAAACAAGAACTTGACAAGCAACTTTCATTAGACCATCATTTCACAACTTTGATAGTATAGAACTTTGTTGCTCATAACTTTCATAACAGACATCAGTTGGCCAATTACTCGGGTGAGAATGTTGAGAACTAGATTTTAAACAAAATATCAAAAATTCATAAAGATTCAAAGGTTAATTTGCAAGTTATGCCCTGTTAAAATGTGGCGACTGATCAGCAAAGTACTGTACACTCAGCATGTATCCTTGCTCGAGAAATTTTTTTTTTGGGTATTTTTTTTATGAAAACCGACATTATAATAAAACCCTAAAAAGGCCGACTTTGTTTGTGGCCCTAAAAATGCATGTTATAAGGGGCTGGGATGCTTAAGGCATTGTAAGGTTGATGTACTATTTTTGCTAGATAATAAGAAAGATTGGACGGCTGTGTATGGTGGACGTAACCCATTCTGGGTGAACCACGTTAAATCTCTGTGTTATCTGTGTCCTGTTTTATTTCTTTATCTTTTGTATTTAAATCTGCATATAATTGTTAGTTCATATTTTCTTTGGATCTACTTGAAACCCTAACATGCCCCCCATATTGAGACCCATTTTTACTTTCATAAAACAAGGGTTTTGTGACAATTTTAACAAAAACCACTAGAACTTTCATTCAAATTGGTGCCAAACACCATGACTATCACCTTCAACATGTAGATTGGGTGACAGGCAGAGGTATAAAGTTACTCCACTTACAATGCCTTCCTCCAACCTTGTCACCATGACTAAAATTTGACCATTACATGAAATATATAATATCTTTCCCTCTATAACTAATTAACTACTCCTTTAGGACCGAATCGAAACTTTTTACATCAATTTTTGCAACTTTTTTGCAATGTTGCACTTTGCAACTTTTTGTCAATTTTTGTATTTTTGACATAAATGACTCTAACCGTTACATGGATACTTTTAACACTTCAAGAGGGACCAAATATGATATATTACATTCAATTTTATCCTTCCTTGGGCACTTTTTCATACTTTGACCCTATTGACCAAATATTGACCTTATGAGGACCTAGTTGAATAACTTTTACAATTTGGGTTTCCATAGCCTTACATTTGGATTCAATTGGACTAAAATGCAATTAAATTTCTCATTTTATAACTTTGACTCTCATGGAACCTCCTGCTACATAGGTGCTCTTGCACCATACTCCCGACCTTGAAATGTTTCCAAGCCTCTTGGAAACATGGGTACAATGACCTGCAAGAGAAAAAATTAGTTTGAAATCAATATTACCTTTTCCTTCATTCACCTTCTTTGCCTCTTCATTCCTCTTGTCTTCCTTCATCTTCTCTATGCCTCTGCTACCATCAATTTCACTTTTAAGTACACAGGACTGCCCTTGTATCTACCTCCTCAGTGAGTCCTATTAATGGAGTATGTAATGGCTACCACACAGGCTGCTTTGCCAATCACAAGTCCACCTCTCCTTTGATTCTTCACCTCACCAACAAACAACTCACCTAGGAGTCCTTCCCTTGCCTCTCTCCCTAGTCTTTTGGAAACCAATGGACCATCCCATGGCCCTAATAGACCTTCCTTGTGTACCCACACACACACACACAAACAACTTCCTCTTGCAGCTAGATGGATAAGCGCCTGGAACCAAACTCATTAGCAACACAAAACAACAACATCTTACTCAGCTCAAAACTTTTTTTGAGCTCTGATACCAATTTCATGCAAAGAATAATGGGAAACCAACTCACAACCAAGGATCTTACTGATCCAATCAGCATTCCAATTTGTTTATCATCAATTTCTTTATAATAGAGACATAATCAATAACCAATCAACCATATCAAACAACACGACTATTCCAGTCCATCATTAGGATCCAATCTTGCAATAGTCACATAAACATCCAATCAGCAATTTAACCAAACCCTTAATTCCTTAAGGAATCTTAAGAACTCAACCAATCATTACAATATTATTCCATCCATATTTTTCAAGGTCACATTCATAACTCATTTTTGATTTAAAGAATCATAAACTATTCAACAAGTTCCTAGCTTCATACCCTTAAAACACATGTATCATGATCACAACAACATAAATCAAATTACTTAATCCACATCCAAGCACCATTTAAAATACCAACTCCATATCCCGATCACATTCAAGCCACAACACCAAAATTTGATCATAAACAAGAACTTGACAAGCAACTTGCATTAGACCATAATTCTGCAACTTTGATAGCACAAAATTTTGTTGCTCATAACTTTCATAGAAGACATCACATGGCCAATCTCTCAAGTGAGAATGTAGAGAACTAAGTTTAAAACAACATATCAAATATTCCTAAAGATCCAATAGTTCATTTACAAGTTATGCCCCCCATACTGAGACCCATTTTTACTATCATTGAACAAGGGTTTTGTGATAGTTTTAACAAAAAACACTAGAACTTTCATTATAATCGATGAGAAATGCTTTGATTGCATTCAAAAAAAAATTAATTCAATATAATATCATTTGAAATAGGTTTAATACTCCATTCAATCCAATAAAACATGTAAACATCCATTAAAACAGGGAATCCACGTGTCTGTCAGCAAAATAACAGTTAAAGGTTACACAAAACAAAATACATCTTCATTACTTCTTCCAAAACCATTATAAATATTTGATCTTCATGGTGTATACTTCCTTCATTTCATACCATTTCATCCATCCCTGATAAATTACATTCAAATTGCTGCCAAACACCACGATTGTCACCTTGAACCTGGAGATTGGGTGATAGGCAGAGGTATAAAGTTACTCCACTTACAATGCCATCCTCCAGCCTTGTCACCATGACTCAAATTCGACCATTACATGAAATATATAAGATATTTCTCCCTATAAATTATTAAATACCCCTTTAGGACTTAAGGGAAACCTTTTACATCAATTTTTGCAACTTTTTGCAATGTTGCACTTTGCAACTTTTTGTCAATTTTTGTATTTTTTGACATAAATGACTCTAACCCTTAAATGGATACTTTTAACACTTCAAAATGGACTAAATATGATATATTACATTGCATTTATCCTTCCTTGGGCACTTTTTCATACTTTGACCCTATTGACCAAATATTGACCTTATGAGGACCTAGTTGAACAACTTTTACAAGCTGGCTTTCCATAGCCTTGCATTTGGATTCAATTGGACTCAAATGACTTTAATACATAATGAGTGTCTCAAATTAAACTAAATTTCTTACGTTATAAATTTTGATCTTCTGGAACCTCTTGGTGCATAGGTGCTCCTACACCATTTGGCTAGTGGTTCATGATACAATCCTTGCCATGGTCTTATACAAGCTAAACAATAGAAAAGATAGGAAGACATATATAAATTTTTATTTCTAAGACAATTACTTAGGCCGTCATGAAGTCTTTTAGCAATGAGTTCTACCTAGTCTAAATACTGCTCTCCTTCTAAAAGCACTTGGATGAAAAAGTATATCCTATCTTCCCAAAAGAAGGCATGTTGGCTACCTTTCACTCTATGCAACTAGAATTGCAATATCTCTTACCTCCTTAATAAGGTGTTCTCTTGTTAACAGCTTGGGCAACCTCTAACCACTTTTTTGGAATTTTAGAAGCTAGTTATTAGCAATTACACTCCTATATTGGGCGATCTTCTCAAAAAAGAAACTATAGGATGAAGTTACGGTCTAGTCTGCATAAGGTTCTTTTGGAGGAATATTCATTACGACCATTATGGTCTCCCTATTTACATTCAACTGGTACACCCCCATCTATAGACCTAATGCACCTATGTTCTAGATCATACCTATTCACACATTCAAGAACCATTTTTGGGCATTGCACGACCATGGGAAAAGAAATGACTTCTATAAGCCCACTATTAACAATTTTCTCCATCATAGGGGAACTTTTATGATTTCTAGCTCTTTCTAAAAAGTCTTCTAGACCAGCTTGAGCTAAATAAGTATCCCCAAATTCAGGTAAAGAACATGTGAGACTAGAGGTCGACCCTAATTTTGGAGAGACATGCCTCATGGTGATGATTTAAACAAATATAAAATGAAGCAATAAACCCAACTAAAAAAATGTAGGAAATTCAACTAGCTTCCTTCTATGGCAAAGAAATAAGAGAGATGACATGAAATTTTAGAACTCACCTTTCATACAAATTGAATCCCTTGTAACCCTAAAGAAGAGAACTAATTACCTCCAGTGTTGAATTCCTTTCTTGCCAATTTTAGCTTCTTAATGACAGAACAATTTATTTGAAATCTATAAAAGGCTTAAAATCCGGCTTCATAATTGCCATGCTTCAAAAATCAAATCCACTCGTGCTGGGTTAATGTTGAAGTGACATAATTATGACACTTGCATTAATTACAAGTCACTCCGCTCAAGGAACTTACTGTGTAATGATCACTTTTATTTATGCAAACTTTTTTTAAAATTGAAGTTCTTGAGGTTCCCAGAATATTCCTCCTTTCCTTAACCATTTCCCTCCATTGATTACCAACCTTTATATTTGCTAGCATCATGGGCTTTGAACTTACGAAGGTTTGAACCGAGATGAAGGGTTCAATGGTTCAAGTTCACTCACCTCTGAGATTCCTCTTGCATACTTAAAATTTACTTTAACAAGGACTCGACACATACACATAGGTTCAAGCAGAAGGTTAAAACAGAACACTTCAACATATAAAGGCCAAAACAAGAGGGATTTATAATGAAACAACATTGGTATGACATTAATGTATTCTATTTTTTCTTGAAAAGGAAATTATGGAAAAAATTAAACATGTGCAAAAATAGGGGTAACAGGGCTAAGATTTGTTGAATCATCGTACAACCCTCTCTATAGTTTTCAATCAGTGATTTTAAAATGCAGGGTGTTCATTTCATATAAAGAAACACCTTCAGTGTAATGATCTGTTATGATAAAATAATTTTTAAAATGGTGAGATTTGTATACACTTTGGCCATCCCTCTTCCAAAAAAATGCAATATTTATTCTACTTACAACATTATCGAGCCCAACATATCAATTTACTATTTTCTTTTTATTATTACATTATATAAATATGTACATTATTGTATCATAATATAATATTAGTATTTTGTTTTTATCAATTAGTATTTTGAATGTTGGTTTTTATTTTAACATTTTCTGCTTTCTTATTTATTTATTTTCTAATTGATTTAATTCATTTTTTCTTTCTTGAATTTGCATGTTGATTTATTTTATGTACTATTAATTTTTAATAGTATTATTTTTCTCTTAAATTATAAAATATTTTTAATGTTTTAAAAATATTTAACTTGTAATTTGCTTTTAATTCATGTCTCTCATTTCTTGTCTTTTTCTTTTGCTTATTAATCTTAATTTAACAAATTGTTTGTTTTGTCTTTCTTCCTTACATTTATTTTTTCTTATCTATTTTTTCAACTATTTTACTTTCTTGTTAGAGGATGATATCATTTTTTAACTTATTACTTTCTCTTAATCTACTTATTTCTTAATTAACTCACTTCCTCTCTCGTAGACCACAACCTTTATAAAGTTGTTTCTACAATCCATCTCTCCTTTATTCCTCTCCATTGAGTGTGATCCAAACTTCAATGTTTATCCAAAGAAACATAAACTTCTAATACTGATAACTATTATTCATTTATAAGTTGAATTAAATAAATAAAAAAACTATGAAATTAATTTTATCCTTTTAAAAGGTTTCGCTTTATTTATAATGTTTTAAATTTATTTTTTCTTCAATTTTTTGATATTAAGTAAATTTTTACCTTTAACAGTTTTAATATAACTAATTTTCATTTTAATAATTTTTAAAATACATTTTTATGTTCAATTTAATAATGATTTTTTATTGTTAATATTAAATATATTTCTAGGTACATATTTTACTTTTATTTCAATTCTAATAAAGTAAAAAAAAAATAATTTAATTAAACTATGAAATTAATTTTTTCCTTTAAAAGGTTTCACTTTATTTGTAATCTTTTAAATTTATTTTTACTTCAATTTTTTGATATTAAGTAAATTTTTAGCTTTAACGGTTTTAATATAATTAATTTTCTTTTTAATAATTTTTAAAATACATTTTTTATGTTCAATTTAATAATGATTTTTTATTGTTAATATTAAATATATTTCTAGGTACATATTTTACTATTATTTCAATTCTAATAAAGTAAAAAAAATTAAATTTAATTATTTGTCATCTTAATAAATTTATTGTTTATTATTAGATTTTTTAAATTAATATTTTTTTTGGTAAAAGGTCAGAGACCCAAATATTATATTGATATGAGATAAAAGATACATTAGAAGGATACACTGGAAGCCAAAGCTCCCAAAATGCATCAGGAGATAATTACAAACTTCTATAGATGACCAAAACAAAACTAGCCTCAACCATATCTGCATATCCTAGGAGCAAACACTTCCAACAGACCATATACATCAACAAAACTAACTGAAGATACATCTGAATTAGTATGAGAAAACCATATACATCAAAATCCACTAGCCATATACAGAAAGAAACCAACATCAAACTATCACACAACAGAAGACGCGGAGGCCACCCCTGCATCAGCCATCTTAGCCTTGCCCTTTCCCGACGGGGAGCCACTTGATTGAAGAGGTAGATGGTTTGAGGTGCATCGGATGAGAAGAAGCACAACATCAAACAATGCAAAAGCATCTCCCAAAACATTTCAGGGAAGGACCCCAGCTAGGTTATGAACCTCCCTTCAGAATTAGATACGATCACGGCCTTCAAGACCAATTTTGAGGATGTCTAAACAGTCTTACCATCTCCATCTTATTGTCAAAGAAATGTACCGAGATTAAACCACCGATCCAAGTAGCAGAACCATGAAGATTATACTTGCTTATAGCAAAATCCAACCCATCACCATCTACAAATTTTGCCTTGATACACTTACGAGCTATCTTCAAAATTATCTCATACTCTGGTAGAACATCAAAGAGGTTGGAAAGGAGCACATAAACAACCTGTGAGTGATACAGGGATCTAGGCGCCCATGGAATGAGAACCCCATCACTAATTATGCATCTGATCACCCTCTCAATCACCCTTGGAAAAATGTTGAAAGGGACCCTAAAATGGTGACTGGGGTAGGCCAAAGAAATAGGGAACTCCCACTAGTTGATGAGTATCATGATTCACATGTTGAGAGGTCTATAATCCATCGTCAACCCACAAACACCACGACGGACATAGTGGAATAGCACTCTGCACCCAAATGTAAACAACAAGCTGAATGAGAAGCTACTCAATTCAACCCCCTTTAAAAATCCCTCAACACTGATAGAAATTATGACTCCCTTCATTTAATGAAGATTTCCTTTGGTGAGTCCTTAGTCGAAAGATTAGCCAATCCTACGAAATGCTCTGCAAATGTGTTGGCAGATCATGGTGTTGGTGACTCCCAACCACTGTAAAATCCAATGCCACATATAATCTACCAACACATGCAAAGACAACAAAGCAATCTACCACCAAGGCAGCTTGCATGTAGCCCCAGTCATTTGTAAATGATGGGAAGAAAAGAAACTACTGCCAGGACCTCCTGTATTAAAAATAATGCAGGTTGAATAATGAGGCTTGGTAAAACACATGAACAAACATTAGATGGAGACACATGTTACAATAATCCTTGGGAAAAAGAACAATACATATCCTCTCTAACCATTATTGGCAATAGCAAGGGGGAAAGAAAAACTAAACCTTACTTGGCATTCTCAATTTCCTCGGCCAACTTAGCCATGATTGTTTGTTCCTTAATTTTTTTAATAAGCTCCATTCCATCCAATAGCCTCAAAACCGAATCCAGGGTAACCCCCAAGTTGGCCAAGATATCTGCAAGTTGGTTTTCCTCTCTGAAAAAATGACTAACCTTGAAAGCTTGAAATCTTGGCAGAAGTCTCCACACTTCCCCTAGGACATATTGCAAATCCCAGTTAACAACTTTCTTAGAAACAATGGCTGAGGTGATGATCTAGGCATCACCCTCGATATGCAACTTTGAGATCCCCAAACTAATTGCCAACCTAACCCCTTCTAGTAGGGTTGAGGCTTCTGCCATGCTATTTGAGCCATCTGGTAGTCTGGCCAACAATGCTTTCTTGATATGGCCACCATGGTCTCGAATCACACAACCAACTCCTGATCTACCTGGGTTCCTTCTAGACGCTCCATCAAAGTTGAAATTTATATATGATTTGGATAGCCTCTCCCACTTGACCTCCCTATGATGTTTCAACTTTGGAATCTTCCCAATCAATACACCCTTAAATGGGATACAAATTTTCCTCCACTTATTCAAAATGATATTGTCGCTTGATGAGAACAATGAAGACAAAGTCTTGGTTCTCATTATAAAGGCATTTACATTCTCTAAGATACATTTTTCAATCTGCACGCACACATCTCCAACCTTAGAACAGTCCTTCCTGAAAATCCTTTTATTTCTCTCCCACCAAATTCCCCAGGCTACAAATGAAGGAGCTATCTTCCATATTTCTGCAAGAAAGGAATCTCTGTGAAGAAGTGGCCCCCCGACCAACATCAAGGATAAGGAGTTCAAGAGAGGCCCTTCCCATCTGAGCTTTACCAACACCCAAGTCCAACACTCCTGAGAAAACTCACACGAGAGAAAAAGATGGCTTGTATCTTCCCTATCTTTACCACACAATACATACAAAAATCTGGTAGAAATCCCTAATCTAGAAAGTCTATCACCTATTAGTATTTTGTTGTTAAGGGCCAACCAAAGGAAAGACCTTGCCTTCAGGAGGATGGCATCATGCCAACAAAACTTGTACTCCCTCTTATGAATATCCTGCATCCCTTCAGTAAATGCTTGATACCCCTCTCTAACTGAATATCTGCCACTTTTACTTTTGGACCAAATTAGTCTATCACTAGTTGTATTGAGACAAAGAACCCTCTTACTAAAAAAACTAGACAACTTTGCTCTTTCCCTCTCAGAGATGGGGACATTTGTCAGATCTTTCCAAAATTTAGTAGAAACACCATTATAAGAAGCCTTAGTGACATAATCAGCCAATTTTGAACCCCACAAAGATTCCAATGTTGATTGTGCCCCAGATAGTTGTGGAGAGCACTTGATTGGAGGATGTCCATTACACGAATCCGACCAAAAGAGAGATTTGTCCCCTGAGTTGACTACCTAGGACAAGTGAGTTAATAACACCTCTCTTCTTTTCACCATAAAATTCCACATAGCAGAGCCTTTCAAAGGGTTCCTCATTGTGAATATTCGTTCAGGATCATTCGAGTCCAAATACTTGATTCTAAATACCCTAGCCCAAAGAGCTGAAGGTTTCTCATAATACTTCCATGCCAACCTGACTCCCAAACAAATATTCCTCTCATGCATATTATGGAATTTTTAAATTATTATCTTTATTAATATTTAAATTTTTATATATTTTGGCTTTGTATTTAGTTTATTCTATTTTAGTTTCTAATTTAGATCTAAGTTCACACTTCATTTTAATTATTTATATCATTTTATTAAATTAAAAATAATAACTAAAATTCATTTAAATTAATTTAATTTAATTTAAAATTATTTGTCTTATTAAAAATTTAATTATTGAATAATAATTTTTTTTTGAATTTTTATTCTAATTTATTTAATAAATCTAGATTTTCTCTCTCTCCATCTTACTCTCTTTATCTCCCCTATTATTTATCCTTATCTCTCCCTACATCTCTCTCTTTCTCTTTTTTGCCTCTATCTTTCCTACTTTATCTATCTATCTCTCTATCTCTCCCTCTTTATATCCCTATTTATCCCCTATTCTCCCCCTCTCTCCATATCAGTCCCTCTTTTTATATCTCTCTATTTTTCTATCATCTCTATATCCTTCTCTGTCATGTATATACTATTTGTTTCTCCCTTCTTATCTTTACCCCTCCCTCTCTTTCTTCCTCTCTCTATTACCTCCTCTATCTCTCACTCTTTCTTCCTCTATCTCTATCTTCCCATCTCTCCCTCTCCCTCTTACCTCCTTTATGCCATTTTTCTTTCTCTCTTATTCACTTTTTCTTCCCTACTCTCTCTATATATCTCTCCACCTCTCACTATATATAACTTCTTATATCATTAGCTTTATTTCTCCTTGTCTCCCTCTCACTCAAATCCTCTTTCCTTCCATCCGTTACCCTCTATTTTTCCCAAGTTATGTCTAATTCATTATTTTTCATTTATATCCATCTCCCTGCTTATATTTATCCCTCTTTCTTCCTCTCTCCATATCATTTCATGTTTTTATATCTCTCGACTCTATTTACCCTCTATTTCTCTTCCATCCCCCCCCCCTCCATCTCTACCTATAAATATTCCACTATCTATCTATTTCTCTCTCTCTAACTTATATATGCACTTGCCTAATTTCTCCCTCCCTATATCAAACTCTATATCTATGTCTCCATCTATCTTTCTCTCTCATATAACACTCCTTATTTCTTTCTTCCTATCTCTATCTCTCTATTTCCCCCCTCTCTATCTCACTCTTCCACTATTTATACAACTCTTTATTACTTATTTCCATCACCTTCTTTCTCTCACCCTTTTCCCTTCTATCTCTATCTCCCTCTTCCCCTCCCTCTATATCTCATTATCTATACCTCTCTTATTCACTCCATCTCTCTTACTCTATAACTCAATTTATTTATCTCTCACGCTATCTATTTACATACACATCTCTCTCTCATTAATCTATCACTTTTTATCTAGATATTTCTCTACCTATATCTCCCTATCTCTTTCCCTATCTCTTTATATATATATATATATATAGATATTGGGCTATCTCTACCTCTATGTCTCTCTCTCCATCCCTCCTCTACCTATTTCTCTCCCTTTGTCTTCCTATATATCTCCATCTCTCATCATTTCTCTCTCCCTCTCTCTATCTCCCTCCATCTCTCCATCTCGATTTGTGCATATCTACTTCTCTTTATTTGTCTACCTCCCTATATATTTCTCCCTCTCTTACTCTCTTTATATCTACTTATATCTCTATCACTCTATCTTACCATCTATATCTCTCTCTATATCTCCCTCTTCTTCATCTGTATCTCTCTATCTCTTCATGCCCCTCGTATCTCTCTCTATATTTAACTCTCCCTTTACTTATCTCTACCTATCTATCTATTTCTCTCTCTCTTCTACTCTAGCTCTATCATCCTCTCTCCCCCTCTATCTCTTAATATATCTCCCCTTGTCCATCCATCTCTCTCCCACTACCTTGTCATCTCTCTCTATCTCCCATATTTTTCATTTCATCTCTCCATCTCTCTCTACTAATGTATCTCCCTCTCTTAAATACCTATCTCTATATATCATTAAATATATCTATCTTCATCTTTATATCATTCTCATATTCTCTCATCTCTCTCTCCCTCTATATTTCCCTTTCATCTCTATATTTCCCTTTCTCTTCTCCTTTTTTATCCATCTCCTTCTCTCCATATCCCTCTCCTTCATCTCCATATCTATCTCTATCTTCCTCTCTATCTTTATCTCCTTATCTCTCTCTCTCTCTTACCCCCTCTATCTCTCAATCTCTTCCTATTACAAACATAGCACCAAACTATTCATAATGTTTAGCTTAATTATCTTCCTAATTTAGAGGTCTTGTTTTCATCATGTTTGGATCCTTGTAAGTGGATACATTGTTGAATTGAAGCAATCACTTTTCATTGAGCTCTTCATTGCACAGATATCATGTGCTACACATATTTATACAAAAAACAGACCAAAAATTTTCCTTGTTTACCTTCCAACCCTCTATGGCATACCGATTACACACTAAGGTGTGATTCCTAGTTTTATAATAACTTAACATAGGATTTCTACTAAACCGTTTTAAGGATGGTAAATCCTTGTCATATTTTCTTAAAATTCATGTAATCAAAAAGTTTTAACAAAAATTTTAATTAGATGGGGCAGCCAAGGGGAACCCTGGGCCCACTAGATATGGGGGAGTGGTTCATGGTCACAATGGTAGATTTGTCTCAGTGGTGGCATTACCTTTGGGAACCCATAAAAGCACTATGCCAAGGATATGGCTGCCTACATTGGTATAAAGTTGGCTATGAGGGAGAACTATAAAAGAATATGCCTGGAAAGTTATTCCCTAAACATCGTTAAATGTCTTATTGGCTCAAAAATCCCTATTTATACTATAAACACATCAATCAAAGATACTTTAGGGATGCTAAGGTCCCTTGATAATTTTAAAATTTCCCATGTCTTTAAAGAAGGAAATAAAGTGGTTGATGGTTTGTCCAATCTTGGAGTCAAGTAGACTAGTAATAAGTAGTGAGGGACCCATGATCTTATCCCTGCAAATATTAATATCCTCGTGTATGATGATAGACATATGTTAATTTGGGGGCTATCTAGGTCTTAATTATGCAATATTTTTTGCAAAAGTGGAAGAAAGTGATGAGGTATCCACATCATAACGTTATCGAGAAAGGTAAGTTTTATTTTCTTTCCAACTCTAGAATTTTTCTTTTTCTCTAATGTATTCTGAGGCCCATTGGCCTCCTATAGGGAGCTCACAGATTAGCTTGTAGGTCAAATATAGGTGGTGATCGAAATAGACAGGAACCCACTTCACATGAGAAACGGAGGAATAATACTGAGTTGTGGGATGAGGTCTTAGATAAAGGGATTACTCCCTACATTGAAAAACTTCACAACCATGACTCTAGAGATACTCATATTTTATCAAGAGTTGGAAGAATGGAACTTTATAGGTGTTTGGAGGAGAATTCATGGTTTATGAAATCATAATTGTCCAGGTCACTAGGATGCTCATGGATGGGAGAAAATTCTATAGGGATAGGAAAGCCACGAAGGAAGCCCTTGAGATTTTATTCCAAAACAATGAGAGGGATAAAGTTTGTTGAACAAAGGATGGAGGATACAATAGTGAGGACCTCAAGTTTCTGTGGGCATATATCGTTGAGGTAATCATGAGGTACATAACCTTAGATGGTCTCTTTAAGAGTATTTTTGCCTATCACTTTACTATTTTGAATCATTTCAGGCATGATAGGTGTATTTATATTTTATTTTACCTACTTTCTTCTTTGGGAAATAGTATTAATATGTATTTGAAAAAGTAGAGCTCCCTTGTTCCTGGTGAGGGGTTAATCCTTATGATTATGGAGCATGCAAAATGTCTCAAGATTAGGTTGCAGTCCTCAAACTCTAAAAAGAATAGCATCCATTGTGTCCAGAATGTCCATTGGTATTATACTAATGAGTCCATGGAGTCAGAGTCCTCTGATGAAGAGGTTTTCCACCTAGGTACCTATAAAAAACCTAACAAGGACTTTACTAATGGAAAGGGGTATGAAACTGACAAGGAAAACTCAGATAAGGGAGACTCTAATTATATCCCATTTCAGGAGTTGTTCCTAACCCATTAAGCCCTAGCTTTGGTAAGAAAGGAAAGGAATGTGTGCCCCTGAGACCCTTAGGTCAAAGAAATTAAATTGAGAAGGGCTATGTGTCAATCTGGAAAATAAAATTTTGTTCCCCCCTTCTAGATTCCACTAAAGAAAACAAGGTCGTCAAGAAGAAGAAACATAAGGGCAACAAAGCTAATTGTGACTCACCAAGGTTTGATGAAGAACAACAAGATATGGACATCTGAATTGAAATCCCAATTGAAGTTGTAAAGGGCACCGTAGTGGTTAAGGACATGGGATCCTCAATGGTGGATGTAGGGGATGGGGAAAAAGTGGTGAAGGAAGTGATGAATGGATAAAACAATTTCTTCAAGTGGGTGGTGTCGAAAATTTTTGGGCTGAAATATAAATTTAATGACTTGACTATTGGATAAAGCAAAATAAATACCCCCTCCTTGGATAATATGGACAATTTGATGGAACTCACTAAGAAGTTGGTTATGGATGTGAAGGCTATGAAAGTTTGACCATGAAGAGAAAATCATGAACCTTGAGATGTCATTCTAAAAGCTCAATGAGCAACTAAGAATGGTTATTATTGATAGGAGGACAACCATGACAAACGACATAGAGGGCCTTTAGAGACGTAATGAAAAAGTGAAATCCCTCAATATTTCACCCTCGGCTACTCATGAATCCCCTTCTATTTCGGTATGTTGCAAAGGAAAGAAGTAAAAATTTCCTAATCTGGAGTGTGATACTCAAGCCACTCAGGGATCTTCGGCTCGCACTCGCAACAGGCACAATGTTGAGTAGGTGAATTACAACATTATAGAGGATTTAACAAAGATTAATAGGAATGTTCTTGGTAAAAATGTTAAGTCTATCCAAATGCTAAACAATATCATGTAGTTTTCTGGGTCATTTGACCCTGTTTTGTTTTGTTGTGTTACTATTGGCCCATTGTGGCTTTGAGTCTAGTTTATCCTTGTGACTAGTTTTTTTTTCTGGGTTTTGGAGCCCTATAAAACCTATTTTAATCTAATCAAAAATGAAATCTTTAATTAAAAAAATTATAAATTATATTATTGTATGTAATTTTTCTATTTTTTCTTATTGATCAAAGCTGAATAATTTTTTTTAATAATGTAACATCAATTTTGTAGTGAGCCATATTTAGTCCTATCTATGCAAGAATAATTTTCTAACAATTTGACATTACATTTGTAGCAGGCCATTTTTGAAAATCTACATAGCAAGGGGTGGGTGAGAACTATTTGGTGAGGAGAAAAAGGAAAAGGGGAAGGATGATGTGGTGAGTTTGCTACTCTTTGAGTTTGTGATTTTGGTCTCTTTGAGGGCACCTACCTATGCTAAATTTTGTATGGAATTTCTATTCATTTTTCCTAAGATTCAAGAGGATGTGTGTCATAGTGGCAGGGTTGGTACCTTCTTTGGCTCCACCTTATCACCTAAAAAGGTTATTAGTGGGCATGCTCATAGGATTGGGTCCCCTCCTACCTCGATGTCTATTAATCCCCCCTTCAAATGCTAGAAGGATTTGTTAAATAGTAGCTAGTTTACACCCATAGACAGAGTGTCGATTGATAGATCTGAGAATAGTAAGTGTGTGAATATTAAGAATTCCTCCCTTATTCATTCTTTTGTCAAAATAGAGAATGCCTTGGAACAAAATTTCATGTGGAGACACCTAGAGATTTCTTCTATTTGTAAATGTGTTGTGGCCAAATGGGCCATCAAGGGTAGTGTATTGGATTTGACACTTCCTAAAGGCACCTTTTATTTCTCATTTTCTCTCAAAGGGGATAGCATTCTTATCCTTTCTCTAGGCCCCTATTTTCTGGGCAAGTAGTAGCTTCTTCTTTGTAAATGGTGTCTTGGGTTTAAGACTCAGTCCTAGCTATCTGGTGCTATCCTAACTTAGGTTCACCTCCCTAGCCTACTCATGGAGTTTTGGGATGAAGAGATAATTGTTAGGATAGCCAACTCATTTGGATAATTTATTTCCTTGGATACTATCACTAAGAATAGGTCAATATTAGTCTATGTAGGTTTGTATATGGGTATTATTCCTAGCATGACTCTTCCTATCTCCATTGACCAAAAGTCATCTTGGTGCTTGGTCCCAGCCGATGGAATATGAAAATCCTATTCTTTTCTATTAGCTCTATTCATTGGTTTGTCACCTCTCTAATAAATACCCTATTGAAATATGAAATCCTTCATTTAAGGTGAAGGGTAAGAGGCCTGCAAAGTCTTCTTCTATTATAAAGAATTCTAATCTAGCCTCAAATTCCTATAAGGAGACTTCTCCTCAGGTTAAAAAGGATTTGACTAAGTTAGGTGGTGTGATTGTGTTCCCTCTAGCTCCAGTTGTTGGGTGAGCCCCTACTCTCCCTAGGTTGGGCCTTTCCCCCCTGAAGTCTCGCTAGAAGTGATAATCCCTCTTCCAAATCTAGAGTGTGAAGAGGAGGCGTTGGAATCCCCCACGAAGTTTCAAACAATGGCTCAATCTTCCTAGGTGATGGATGTAGTCCCATTTGATCATCAGAGCTCATCTCTGAAGCATAATACTCTAGGGATGTTTCTTGGTTTTATGTCCCCCATTTTTATCTCCCCTATCTAAGGGTGGCTCCTTTGGATTCATATTGTAGGTTTTGTGGCTGTTCTTTAGAGTCTCCTTAGAATCCTATCTAGGAGAAATATTCCTTGTTTGGTGTGGCTAGTGTCGGTAGTCCTTCTTTGGCAAGTGGTAGAAACATGACTTATGTGGGGAGGGATGCAAAGGTTAGTAGAAATTTTGTAAAGGAACTGAGGTAGTCAAATGTGACTCATAATATGACCAATGGTTACCAAAGTACTATGGAGTAGTTATGATACTACCATACTTCCAGATGAAGATACTCTCCTAGAATAATAGGGACTTAATGGTTCCCATAAATAGATCCTAGTAAAGGAATTAATGAAAGATATCTTGCTTCTTCAAGAAACTAAAATGAGTTTAGATTCCTAACTAAAGGTTGGTAACTTCATTTTCATTTTCTCCAATGCTTGTTCTTTGAACGTAGAGGGCACTTTTGGAGACGTTGCTATTTTGTGGAAACCCTATTCACTTGTCAAAACTCTACGATTTAAAGATAAGGGCTTCCAGTTTATTGATTTTTTTAATAATATAGATAACTTGGAGGAATGGAAACTCATGAATATTTATGTTCCTAACAATACTATTGTTAGAAGAGAGATTTGTGATTCACTCCTCTGTCAGTAGTTGTCCTTCCAAGATTCTAATTAGATAGTGATGGGAGACTTCAACTCGGCACTTTTCGCCATAGAGAAGTTAAGTTGTCCCTAATTTCTATGATAGTATGCAGGAATTTGATTGTTTTTTGGCCAATACAAATTTTTGTGACTTGGATTTGGAATATGTGAATTATATGTGGTCAAATCTCTATTGTAGAATTAGCCTTATTCAAGTCTGCCTAGATCGGTGTGCAGTTTCCTCCTCTTAGAATATTCTTGGTTGTTGTCATCTCACATCCTAGATTCATTTCAGCTTGGACCACTACCCTATCTTAAGCACAATGGGATTCTACTAGTCCCAGACATCATTTTCCCTTTCATTTTGAGATCATGTGGTCACATTTCTCTAATTTGAAAGATCTTGTGGTCTTATAGTGTAATGTATATGTTGATGGTACTGCCATGTTTAGAGACTCTCATAAGCTAGATCTCTTTAAAAACAATTTCTGCCCATGGGGCAAGTCTTTCTTTGGTAATATCTTTGAGCAGAAAAAGTACCTAAAGTTTTAGATCAACTTGATTAAGAAAGAGATGGAGATCTTAAGGGAATCCTCAGACAAATTGACAATGGATATATCCCTCCTAGCTGACCTTCATAATCTAGTTGTCAAAGAAAATCTCTACTAGAAGCAGAGATCTAGTGTGCAATCGGTTTAGGAAGGTGATAGGAATACTAAATTCTTCCACCTATCAGCTAGTAGTCACAAAAGAAGAAACATTATCCAAGAACTGATTGGAGTGGCTAGAACCTCCTACTCTAAGATTGAAGATACAAATACTTAACTGCCAACCTCCTTAGGAGCCTGAGATTTTTGAAGCCTCTAATAGACTAATTTAGGCTATTCAAAACATTATTGATCAGGAAGACCTAATTTTCTTGGAGATAAATTTCTCTGCTGAGGAAGTGAAGGAAGCATTAGTGAGTTATGAGTTGCTTATGAGCGAGTTGCTTAAATAGGAAAAGTTGTGTAGGTGCAAGTATAGGTGTAAGTGTAGGTGGTGTTAAGGTAATTATGTTATCTCGGTTGTCCCAGTCATTTGAAATAATCTTCATATCACCATTTTCTAACAAAAAATATGTTGTCCTGGTTGTCCCGGTCATTTGAAATAATCTTCAAATCATCATTTTCTAACAAAAATTATGTTGTCCCGGTTGTCCCGGTCGTTTAAAATAATCTTTAGATCATCATTTTCTAACAAAAATTATGTTGTCCCCCTAGGCAATGTGTTTCAAATAACTGTATATATTGTCGATTAGTGAAGGTTAAGTCCAGGCAGTCTTTTCTTTTGGACCCTTCAAATCCCCAGGCCCTGATGCGTTTTCCCTTTCTTCTTCCAAGATACTAGGACATTGTGGGACTGAACATCATTTTGGATTCGAAATAATTTATGTCTTCAACCTCGATGCTAATAGAGTTTAACAAAACCTTCATTGTCTTAGTCCCCAAAAATTTGGGATCCAATCACATGTCTGAGTTCAAACCTATAAGCCTCTGCAATACTCTATATAAAATATTTTCAAATCTCATTATCAAATGTCCCAATACTTTTCTAAGGAAGTTTATTCATTGAAATCAAAAGAGATTTGTTCCTAGTTGTCAAATCTCTGATGTTGTTCTTTTTGTCCATGAAATCATCCATTCTATGGAGAATAATCACAAAGAGGGTATGGTCTTGAAGTTGGATATCTCAAAATCCTATGTTGTGGTTTCATTGCCTTTTCTCTCAATAGTCCTAAGTAAATTTAGTTTTAGAGGGAAATTTTTAAAATTATTGGAGGCCTGTTTTAAATCTCCATCATATTTGGTTATGGATAATGGTTCTCCTCAATGTTTTTTCTCAGTGTATGAGGGCCTTAGGTGTGGCGATCGTATCTCTCCTTATCTTTTCATTCTTATGGTTGATGTTCTAGTCTACCACATTAATAAGTATGTTATTCAAGGTTGCCTTAAAAGGTATTAAGCTCTCTTCTCATCCTTTTGTTATTACTCATCAATAATTTGTGAATGATACTCTACTAATTGGTTCTATCTCAGTGGTAGAAGCTAGAGGATAATTCTCCATTCATTTAGACTATCCTAGTGCTTCAAGAAAAAGACCCAACTTCAACAAGAGTGGTCCACTCTTCATGAATA
Organism: Cryptomeria japonica; assembly: GCF_030272615.1. Lineage (NCBI taxonomy): Eukaryota > Viridiplantae > Streptophyta > Pinopsida > Cupressales > Cupressaceae > Cryptomeria > Cryptomeria japonica. Next base: position 844,646,056 of record NC_081407.1, read on the forward strand.
TCCCCCATAATATCCAAATTTGTATTTCAAGGATTTTGAATTGCCTGATTGCTAGCTTCTCATCTTCTTACTTAGGTTTGCCTTTGATTGTTGAGAAGGTGTAGGAGTTAGTCTAGACTAGACTGTTGGCATTATGTGAACCGGCATGGCATTATGTAAACCGGCATGAAGACATAATGATATTGTATGTTGTCATTGATGTCAATATGAGACATGGTGTGAACCGGCACATGTGATAGGTGAAGAGAGAGAGGAACCAGCATATGTATGAGTCAGTTTATATGCCAAAGTGAAGCGGGATATTTGTTTAAGGTGAACCGGCATGTAGTTATGGGAACCGACACATGGAAGCATTGTATGACTACCGGTTGGTAGGAAGCTTCCACTTCAGGATTTTCGGTTGGAGTACCTCAAGTCTGTGTGACTCAATCGGTGATCTTTGTGTGATGAGTTAGCAGTATGATGGAGGACAGATCATGTTGCCATGTAAGCTCTGTGTGCATGAAGGATCTTGCATGAAGATGACTATTCCTATCTACCTCGGGAATGTGCGAAGTTTGTCAAACGGTGATAATGTGTGATGGGTTATCAGATGCCATGAAATCGGTGGATAATGGATGATGGAGAATGTCTTGAGATCGATTCAAGATTGTTGCATTTAATGCAGTATGATTCAATGGTCAGGACAGAACTGTTTAAATTGCTTAACCTAACAGGTTTAGGGTTTAGGGTTTTTTCTACCGACCTGTATGTTTCCTATAAGGTCGATGTTGTGTTTCTTTCTAAGGTTGTTGGCAAAAGTTGTGAGTGTGTATCCAAGGGAAGTGATATGTAATTCTTGCCAGACCAAAGGAGAGAAGAGATACCTGCAAAGTGAAAGTGCAAAAGGAAAAGAGGAGCCTAAACGGATCTGCATTAGCATTAAGTACTATTAACAGATCATTGTAATTCCTATTGATCTCTAACCACTTCAATAGTTGTAAAATCCCCTAACAGGGTAACCTTAACTAGATTGATTCAAAATCCCTTAAATCGGGTGGTCCTAATAGGCTTGATTCAAATCCCTTAACCAGGTAACTCGAGGCTAATGAGTTCTCAGAAGCTATAGAGCTTAGGAGATCCTTTCAGCTATTGAGTTCTTGAAATCCTCTAATAAGGTGACCCTACCAGGTTTAACCCTTAACCAGGTATCCCTTAACCGGGTGATCCCTAACAGGATCGGTTCCTAGTAGAACCTATTGTAATGTCTTTAACCGGACAAGGCTCCTAACAGAGTGGACTTCTAAAGAGTTCAAAAAGTAGCTTGTGGGTATTCATCCCCACCATTGTTTTTCTCAGTTGGGTTTCCACGTGAAAAATATGTGTGTCATGTGAAATGCTTTTGTCTTGTGATGCTTTGTTTTACCTGTTAAGCATATGAAGGTTCTATGTTTTATGCCTGTCTATAAAACATATTGAGCTCACTGTTGTGAAGATCTGATGGTTAAGTTTACCTATTTATGCATGAGAATATAATGATACTGTAGTATTGAGTGAAGAGGGTAGCTTATTGAGTGACCAGTTCATGACTGATTGAGCTGTACTGGATGTTATTGGTTGCACTCTGTTTTACCGGTATCCCTGTTTGTCAATCATTTGGGGTATTTGTTGTCAAACTGGTTTTGGACTATATTTGTGTTTGTACTGATTCACCCCCCCCTCTCAGTACCAGTTTGGTACTCGTGGTTCATCATTGAGTTATCAATTGGTATCAGAGAACTCCAGGTCCTCTATGTTGTAAGCTTAACCGCTTGAGGAAAAGATCCTAGTCAAATGATGAAGAGGGAAGGTCCAAAGTTTAACAAGGAAAATTTTGGTATATGGAAAGACAGGATGAAGATATTCATCAAAAACATGGGTGTTCAACACTAGAGTGATGTTGAAAATGTATATGTTGTTCCTACTGGTACTCTCACCGATGACCAAAAGAGAGAGATACAAGAAAATGGGCAAGTCATGGAAGCCCTCATCAGTAGTCTATCTGACATTGAGTTTATTGATGTTCAGGACAAGGCAAATCCCAAAGAGGTATGGGATGCTCTTGAAAATATTTATGGTGGTGATGAGCATGTAAAACAGGCTAAGGAAGAAAGCCTGAGAGGGAAATTTGAAGGAATGCAGATGGTTGAAGGAGAGACCATTTAGCAGTATGGAATAAGAATCAAAACAGTTGTTGGAGAAATAAAAAGTGCAGGTGGCAAAATAGAAGATTCCACTATGGTAAGTAAAGTCCTAAGATCCCTATTGCCAGTCTATGCAATAAGGGTCACTGCTATTTAGGAGCTAAGATCAATAGACAAGTCTAAGGTGTCCTTGGACTCCATCATAGCCAAGTTGATAGCCTATGAACTGAATAGTTTTGATGGCAGTGTTCAAAAGAGAGAATTAGCTTTTAAAGCCTCTACTATACCATCTAGAAAAGGAAAAGAGCCTAGCACTAGTGGGGAACCTAATCAGAACGGAGAAATGAAGGATGAAGAGTTTCTGATGGAATTTGAAGCTCTTCTTGCTAGGAGATTTCCAAAAGGGATGAGTAAATACAAAGGTAAGCTCCCTTTGAAATGTTTCTCCTGTAACCGGATAGGACATATTGCTATTAACTGTCCCAATAGTGACAACAAGGATAAACTGAAAAGGTTCAAGAAATTCAAAGGAGGAAACTGGAGAAACTATTTTGTGGCAGTTGATGAAGGTGTCACAGATGAGGAATCAGAAGATGAAGAGAATGAAGATATTGTGTTTTTTGCTATAAAGGAAGATGTGGCAGACAAGAAGGCTCTTGTCTCCTGGTTTGATAATTTCAATGAGTGGATCATTGATAGTGGTTGTTCTCACCATATGACTAGTGATCAGAGCAAGTTTCTATCCTTAGAGGAGTATGATGGTGGTGTGGTTTGCTTTGGAAATGATGCACCATGCATGATCAAAGGCAAAGGGTCCATCTCTTTGAATGGAAAGAGTAGTGCTAACAATGTGTACTGGGTTGATGGTCTCAGACACAACCTTCTAAGTGTTGCACAGCTAAATGACAGTGGCCTCACTCTAAAATTCAAGAATGGAGATTGCAGAATCAAGGGAAAAGATGGTAAATTGGTGGCCACTGGCATGCAGACTAAAGGTAACTTATTTCATTTGAATGCAAATATAAGTACATGTCTTATGGCTAAGCTTGATGATAGTTGGATATGGCATAGGAGACTCTGCCATGTAAACTTTGATAACATTGTAAAGGCTAGTAAGATCAAGGCAGATAGAGGGTTGCCAGTGTTGAGCAAACTAGACAATACCTTATGCAGAGAGTGTCAGTTGGGGAAAATGTCTTCCTCAACCTTTAAAGGTAAATCTTTCACTGCTGACAACTTTCTTGATCTTGTGCATACTGATTTATGTGGTCCTATGAAAACTAGAAGTGTGCAGGGTGATAGGTACTTCATGATTCTCATTGATGACTGCTCAAGAATGATGTGGGCCACATTCTTGAAAGACAAGTCTGAAGCCTTTGTGAAATTCAAAGATTTCAGAGCATTAGTGGAGAGGGAAAGTGGCAAAAGGATCAAGTGTCTCAGAACTGATCAAGGAGGGGAATTCACTTCTGGTGAATTCAACAAGTATTGTGAAGAATTTGGCATCAAGAAATAGCTGTCTGCCCCTCAGACTCCATAGAAGAATGGCCTAGTAGAGAGGAATAACCGGATGGTGGTTGAAGCAACTAGAACCATGTTGATTCAAGGAAAGGTAGCTCCTCACACCTTTTGGAGAGAAGCGGTGAGCACTGCAGTCTACACTATGAACCGGGTACTCATCAAAAAGGGTAAGGACAAAACTCCTTATGAGTATTGGACCGGTAAGACACCTATGGTTAACTACTTTAAGGTATTTGGTAGAAAATGTTACATCAAGAGGAGTGAACATCAGGGCAAATTTGAAGCTAAATGTGATGAGGGAATATTTCTAGGATATTCCACCAAGAGTAAAGCTTTCAAGTGCTACAACAATAGGACTCAGAGAATTATGGAAAGCATCAATGTAAGAGTTGATGAATCCTATGAGAAGACTGAGGAAACCGGCAATGAGCAAGCTATAAATGAACTGGTTGCAACCTTCTGGGAACCGGTTTTCAGTCAACCAAGTACCAGTAACAGTGTTCCTGAACCGGCGAATGTTGATACTGATGAAGATGAGGATGAAGAAGAAAAGCAAGAAGAACCAGTTAAGACCATTCCTCGGTATGTGAAGTTGAATCATGATCCCAAGCAGATCATAGGTGATAAGGATGCAGGAATCCTTACTAGAAGAAAGATCAGAGAAAACTCATGTATGATCTCTGAATTCGAGCCTAAGTCATTCAAAGAGGCTCATAAAGATGAAGACTGGATCAAGGAAATGGAAGAACTTGACCAGATAGAGAAAAATGGTACATGGTCCTTGGTACCTAGACCAGAGCATCAAAATGTCATTGGCACCAAATGAGTGTTTAGAAATAAGTTGAATGAGGATGGCACTGTGATTAGGAATAAAGCCAAATTGGTATGCAAAGGATATGCTCAAGAAGAAGGAGAAGACTATGGGGAAACCTTTGCTCCTGTAGCCAGATTGGAAGGAGTTCGTATGCTTCTTACATATGCAGCTTTTAAGAGGTTCAAGGTATATCAAATGGATATAAAATCTGCATTCCTAAATGGTGTACTTGAAGAGGAGGTGTATATTGAGCAACCAAATGGGTTTGCCCTATCTGAAGACAGTGACATGGTATGTAGGCTACATAAAGCATTATATGGTCTAAAGCAAGCACCTAGGGCATGGTATGAGCACCTACATTCCCATCTTGTGAAGATTGGATTTGAGAGAACAAGTGAAGATAGCAATATCTAGTTGAAGTCTGAAGGAGATCAGATCCTGATTTGTGAAGTTTTTGTTGATGACATCATCTTTGGTGGAGATGACAAGAAGAGTCATGAGTCATGAGTTTGCTGATGAGATGAAGAAAGAGTTTGAGATGTCACTCATAGGGGAGATTAAGTTCTTCATTGGACTATAGATCTAGCAGATGGAAGATGGAATCTTCATCACTCAGTCCAAATATGTCAAAGAGGTGTTGAAGACTTTTGGCATGGAAGATAGCAAACCAGTTGGTACACCGATGGTGACTGGTTGCAAATTGACAAAAGAGGATGATTCTGCACTGGTTGATGAGAAGGAATACCGATCAATGATTGGTAAGTTGCATTATGTAGTGCATAGCAGACCAGATATTGCACATGCAGTTGGCATTACTGCAAGATTCCAAAAGAGTCCAAGAGAATCTCACTTGATTGCAGTCAAGTGGATTCTTAGGTATCTGAAGGGAATAGTTGACTATGGATTGTGGTACCCATACAGCAATAATTTCAATCCGAAAGTGTTCATAGATGCTGATTGGGCAATTAATGTGGATGAGCGGAAAAGCTCAATCGGTGATGCATTCTTTCTCGGTGGTAGACTGGTCTCATGGATGAGTAAAAAGCAGAGTTGTATCTCTTATTCTACAACGGAAGCGGAGTATTTTGCAGCTTTCATGAACTGCACTCAAACAATCTGGATGAAGCATGTACTGGAAGGCTTCAAGATCCCTATATCTGAACCGGTAAGCATATTCTATGATAACACAAGTGCTATCAATATATCAACGAATCCGGTTTTACATTCTAGAACCAATAATTTTGAGCTTAAGTATCATTTCTTGAGGGAAAAGGTTCAGAATAAAGAGATTGCACTGGAGCATGTGTCCAGTAAGGAGTAGTTAGCAGACATATTCACCAAGCCTCTCCCAAAGACAACATTTGTGCATTTGAGAGATGAATTAGGGGTATTTCCCCTTCAGGAGGTGAAATAAAAGTGATTGTTCCACATCAGTCAGGTACTGGAAAGACAAATTTTTGGTTGATTGGAGTGTTGAAGGATGCTACTCCTCAGGGGAAGCAACATGATGAAACAGTGATGATTGTACCTCCACTTTGGCATTGTTGTCAAAGGGGGAGAAGGAGTGAAGCTGAAAAATATCTGCAACAAATGGGGAGAAGATGTGAATCAGAGAAGATATCTTTTGTATATTGACATCAATGCCAAAGGGGGAGATTGTTGGCATTATGTGAATCGGCATGGCATTATGTAAACTGGCATGAAGACATAATGATATTGTATGTTGTCATTGATGTCAATATGAGACATGGTGTGAAGCGGCACATGTGATAGGTGAAGAGAGAGAGGAACCAGCATATGTATGAACTGGTTTATATGCTAAAGTGAAGCGGCATATTTGTTCAAAGTGAGCCAGCATGTAGTTATGGGAACCGGCACATGGAAGCATTGTATCACTACCGGTTGCTAGGTAGCTTCCACTTCAGGATTTCTACTTGGAGTACCTCAAGTCTGTGTGACTGAATCGGTGATCTTTGTGTGATGAGTTAGCAGTATGATGGACGATAGAACATGTTGCCACGTAAGCTCTGTGTGCGTGAAGGATCTTGCATGAAGATGACTATTCCTATCTACCTTGGGAATGTGTGAAGTCTATCAAATGGTGATAACGCGTGATGGGTTATCAGCCACAATGAAATCGGTGGATAATGGATGATGGAGAATGTCTTGAGATCGATTCAAGATTGTTGCATTTAATGCAGTATGATTCAACAGTCAGGATCGAACCGTTTAAACTGCTTAACCTAACAGGTTTAGGGTTTAGGGTTTTTGCTACCAACCTGTATGTTTCCTATAAGGTCGATGTTGTGTGTCTTTCTGAGGTTGTTGGAAAAAGCTGTGAGTGTGTATCCAAGGAAAGTGATACGTAATTCTTGCCAGACCAAAGGAGAGAAGAGATACCTGCAAAGTGAAAGTGCAGAAGGAAAAGAGGAGCCTAAATGGATCTGCATTAGCATTGAGTGTTGTTAATAGATCATTGTAATTCCTATTGATCTCTAACAACTTCAATAGTTGTAAAATCCCCTAACAGGGTAGCCTTAACTAGCTTGATTCAAAATCCCTTAAATCGGGTGGTCCTAACAGGCTTGATTCAAATCCCTTAACCGGGTAACTCGAGGCTAATGAGTTCTAAGAAGCTAAAGAGCTTAGGAGATCCTTTCAGCTATTGAGTTCTTGAAATCCTCTAACAAGGTGACCCTACCGGGTTTAACCCTTAACTGGGTATCCCTTAACTGGGTGATCCCTAACAGGCTCGGTTCCTAGCAGAACCTATTGTAATGTCTTTAACTGGACAAGGCTCATAACAAAGCGGACTTCTAAAGAGTTCAAAAAGAAGCTTGTGGGTATTCATCCCCACTGTGGTTTTTCCTAGTTGGGTTTCCACGTGAAAAATATGTGTGTCATGTGAAATGCTTTTGTCTTGTGATGCTTTGTTTTACCTGTTAAGCATATGAAGGTTCTATGTTTTATGCCTATCTATAAAACATATTGAGCTCACTGTTGTGAAGATCTGATGGTTAAGTTTACTTGTTTATGAATGAGAATATAATGATACTGTAGTATTGAGCTAAGAGGGTAGCTTATTGAGTGACCGGTTCATGACTGATTGAGCTGTACTGGATGTTACCGATTGCACTCTGTTTTACCGATATCCCTGTTTGTTAGTCATTTGGGGTATTTGCTGTCAAACTGGTTTTGGACTTTAATTGTGTTTGTACTGATTCACCACCCCTCTCAGTACCGGTTTGGTACTCGTGGTTCATCATTGAGTTATCATAGACTCCTTGAAAGGTTTTCGAGGAAGTTGGTTGGCTGAAAGGTTATCTTCTAAGTAATGCGAGTTGTAGATGCATAAAAATGACCATATTCCTAAATGAATATTTAATGTTCATTTTATTCTCATTCCTCTATTTTAGTTAAATTTAATTTAATTAAATCACCCACATTCTTCTATTTATTTAAATAAATTATTCAATTTATTTATTTCAATTCACTTAAGCCTTTTTACATCATTTAATTGATCAAATCGTTTTATTTAATTAAAACCCTTCTCTCTACTTTTAATTAAATTCACATTTAATTAAATAGTTTACCCCAATTAAATAGATCTAATTTATTTAAATCCCCAACTTGCAACCAAATTGAAATAAAAAATTTTATTTTAATTAATTCTATTTTCCCTCACCCACTTGCATTTTCCTACATCTCCCACTTGCCTCCTAACCCTATTCCTAATTTCTTCTAGAATCCATCTAATCCTAATCAATTAACCCCAAACCCCTTCATTATACCCTTTCCCTAAATTTGAGGAGGTCACTTCTCAAATTTGGAGTAAAGTCTTCAAAAGGCTTTAAAACCTTTATCCATTCAACAAGCTAACTTGTTGAATGCCCCCAAATTTGGAAGGACTCTTACAAATTTGTCTCCAAAGTCTTCAAACCATTAAAGGTTAACTAACCCTTAGTGGCATGGATAAAGACTTTTTGACTAACTTAACCGCCATCTAACCCAAGGGTTTCATCAAGCATTTATTGTTTTGACCATGGTTATTCTTTTAACCTTTGTACAAGAGTTTACCCCTTGGGTAAAAGCTTTATCCAATCGATAACCATAACCTAACCTTAACCCTTACCTCCTAAGGTAACCATGAGGTCTTCTCAAGCATTTAATGCTTCTTACCTCTCCTCTCAACCAGCATTATGTTGGCAATTGTCACCATTTCATTGGTGAAAATTGAAAACATGGATTGACAACTTTCAAACTTGACCCTTTATTAACTCTTTCAATCCTGACCATCTATTGCCTTATTTTCACTATAAATAGAGCTCTCATTCCTCCATTTGAAAGATCCATGCAAGCTTTAGTATCTCAGTTATGCTCAATTTTATTAACACATCTAGCTTCTCTTTTTTATAGGAATAAATCTAATAATCATTTTAGACTATTTCCTTTATCATTAGCTTAACTCGTAAACTAGTATATCATGTTAGGATAGTATTGCTACTAATCTTGTCATCTTATAATCTAGTTTATTGTATTTGTAGAATCATGCATAGATAGGATGCATTTTCATAACTAAATCAATCATAAGCATCCCTCATTCTTGCATTTGTCATCCCTAAGCCACTTTGCTCAGTGATCTGAGATCAAAGGCATTGGCTTGAGGGACCTTGCGAGATAGAGAACAATGGAACCATCCTTGGAAATTTGAGTCATTCTTCATGACTCCATAACTTGCACCAAGAAGTCTTGTGGGTGTGTGGACAAGCCTCTTTGAACATAATTTTCACATTTTAAGTTTCATCGCATTGCTTTTCCCACATACATTTCTGGCACCCACCGTGGGGCACTACCCCATTAAACAAATCAGGTTTAAAAAATAAACACTTTTGCAGGTACGCAGAAAACAAGAATTAGTGCAGGGAACATCCCTTAGTGCATTTGGTGGACCTTTTAGCACATCCATCACACTGTTTCGCGTGGGGGGTCTATTCTCTTGCACATGCATTATTTACCTTAGCACATCGTCCCCACTAATACTTTCCTATAGGTCTCGGTGCGGGAGAAAAATAGAGTAGCACATCTGAAATAGAGTTCAGCGCATCGCGCCTTTTAGATAGTGCATCCGGATTACCTTGTAGCATGTACAATTTGTTCTATAGTGCATCACAGATAGAGGCAAAACCAAAAAAAATGTAACCGAATGTAAAAAATTAGACTTGTTGAAGTCCATAGATTTTCTGACAATTTTACTTGTATTTTGCAGGGTTCTAACAAATTTCTTGCAGATAGGAGCTTAATTTTATGATGATTAAATAGTTTAAGTTTTTACTAACTTAGTTAAGTTAGTTAAGATATAAACTTCTTTTGATTCTTATTAAAATTGAACTCACTTTTATTTGGGCTTTAAAAAGAACCACAAAACAAAATTTTCCTTGCTTTTCTAGGAGAGAAAATTTTCAAATTGGGTTTTAAAAAAAAAAGAACAAATCAAACTTTTTCAAGTTTTGCAAATAAATGGATTAAAAAGAACTTCACCATCCTTTGGTGTATAAAAGGATCCATTGTAGGTTTTAGCAAGGAAAAGAATCACAAAGTCCCAAAGTATTTTGTTTTGCAATTAAAGAGGGAAGATCTTCCCCTTTCACTTGATTTCTTTTGTTGACGAAACATTGTGTTCATTTTGTTGACCAAGTTCTTCTTTTTAGATTAGAAAATCATTGCCTTGAAAAGTTAAAAAGAACGCCATGTTTTCATGGAGCAACATCTCCATATAGGATTAAAAAATCATTGCTTTGAAGGGCTAAAAAGAACTTGTGTGTTTTGTCTCAAAAGTGGAAGGTATATGCTCTCCCCTTAATTGGGTGATCAAAAAGCCAAACCACTCTTAAAGCTTTATTTAATTCAAGCAATAAATCCTTTAGCAGGCCTACCTTCCCGAGAGGTTGAAAAACTCTTAAAGCCATTTTTGGCCGGTGTGAAGGGAACGACCTAAGTGGGAAACAACTTTGAAGCTAAGTGTTCCAACCCACTATAATCAAAAGTGGAAAGTGACGAAAGTCCTTTTCAACGGTTCCGCGCAACGATTAGCCTTCCCCCAATATCCTTGAGATATGTAAAGCCTTTGTTCTAAAGGTTGGGAAGCCTCCTAAGGGAGTTTATCACTAACGGCTAAACAGGAAGCTTGATTATGAACCTTAGCATAGAAACTTTGAGCCATTTCAGTAACCAAACATTTGCAATATCATAGTGCAAGGGTGGGGAAGAATCCGCCCCCAAGATCGCTCACCATATATCTCCCAAGATTACTACTCAATTGTGAAGCAATTTATTTTGGGTTAATTTCTGGCAAAAGGCAAAAATACGGGCGCCCCCTAGGAGGTGACATAGCTATTTGAGCTGACGGAGTATCGAGACTAGTGGGCTATGATATTGCTTATGACCCTTGAATAAAGAGTCTGATTGAAATGCATGTTGTAACTAGACCTATTGAAACATTGGGGATTTGAACACATCCTTGCAAAACATACACTTATTGTTTAAATTAAGCAAAATGGTTGTCTCTTTGGTGCCGTGGTTTCATTCGTTATTTCAGAAAATTATCTATCAACACTAAAAATTCAAGGCAAAATTTCAAAATTGCAGAAAAACAACCAAGTCAATATATTTCAGAGTAGTTTAGCATGTAAGAGAAACTTCTTAGTGCATAGGAACCATCTTTTAGTGCATTAAACCTTCTATTTAGCGCGTTGGGTCTTAACAATAGCGCTTCACCCAGATCTAAAAACAAGTAGTGGCAGTTAGCACGTCTTGAAAATAGTTTAGTGTGTTGAAGCATCAGCTTAGCATGTAGAAATCAAACTTTAGCGCGTAGGGTTTAACTGTTAGTGCATAGGAGGCCCATATTAGCGCATGGCCTTTTAAACCAAAGTTGAACCAAAGCTAAGAAAAATTAACCAGTTAGCACGTATCATGGGGTAGCGTAGTGTGTAGAGTCTTTTCTCTAGCGCATAGAGAAGTTTTCATAGCGCATTGCATCTCTGTTTCAGCATGTAGTCAAAACCTGAAAAACAGGGGGCAAAACAGAGGTCAATTTTGAAAATTTTGAGAACAATATTGGAAGCTTCCCTTCATCATCTTGAACTTCATCAATCAAAAAACCAAACACAGAGTATCAAAAGCTATTTCTAAAAGAAAGTTTCCATCAAGAAAAGTTGCCTGAAATCTAAAACTAGTCGCAAGATAAACATATCTATCCTATCAAAATCGGGAAACATCATCACAAGTAACAAATAGATCCTTTAAATCAAACGGATTTTTGTCCCAAAAACACACTTGTTTAAAACTTCAAGTTGTCAAATCAAGTTTCCATATCGGGAAAGCTCGTATTCCATATCATTTGACGCACTTTGTCATGAGGGGGCATCTAAACCTTCACTTTGATAAAGTAAAACTTGAGTTTCCAAAATAAGATAAACTAAATCCAAAAACAAATCAAAGGAAACCATTGATCGCTTGTGATGACTAATCCTCATATTCTGAGAAGAAGGAATATTTATCATAACACTAAGTTGAAGAAATAGCAACCAAGTTCTTTGAAACTTGCCAAAAGAAATAAATTTTTATACATCAATCGTCAACTCTTCAAATCTCATCACACATTCCTTCATCATATATGGTTGTATCTTCAAAACAAAACAAATAAATTTGACAAGGAACCCTTGAGGAGTAGGGCATTCTATCAAAAATCAGCATTCAGTCAACGCATAAATCAAGGAGGCAAGATCAATCCGGCCTTCTTTCCCGAAGAGTGAATCATTTATAACATACCTCGATTTGAACCACGAACCCCTGAGCAAAACATTGAAGAATATTTCATTACCTTTGTCACAGAGAGCTTCTACTAGATGCCCGTCATTACTCGCTCTCAACGAAACAAACAAAGTGAAATGCAACTAGAAACTAGCATGAATCGAAGATTATTAAATCCTTTCGAGCGTCCAAATCTAGAGGACACCAAAATTTCTGAAGAACTTCTTCAAGAATGTCAAGAGAGCACTTCGTTTCAAAAACTTGTGGAATGACTCATGGAAAATGACAAGGAAAAATACCTACTCATGCTCACAAGCAAAGGGGTTAAAATTCTTGATAACTTTGACATGGACATTTTTAAAACTAGATCTCAACATTATGAATATCAAGAACAAAAATGAGAGGAAGAGGCACATGACCCTGATCAGGATATTCCTAAACAAAATCTACCAGAACAAAATATACCTAAGCAAAACATCCCTGAGAAAAACATACTGTTCCATACACCATTTCAGCCTAGAGTTAATGCAAGGGAAGAATTCTTCCCTCGGAAAAATAATGCACCTTTGATTGCTCTTACTCAACAAATGCAAATGTTACAAAGACAAATGCAAGACATGCAACAAGGTACAACAGTACGGTACTCCTTAACTGAAATTTGTCCTTATCCATTTGTAGAAGATTGAACATGGTACCTTTTCCTCCAAACTCAGATATTCCCAAATTTGACAAATATGATGGGAAAAGTGATCCCTCTAATCATGTTCAAGAATTTTGTACAATGAGTCTTGAATTCGCTCATGATGATACCTATTTGATGAGGTTATTCCCAAGAAGCTTGGGAGGACAAACAATGAAATGGTTATCCAAAATCACACCTCCCATTAGATCATTTGATGAACTAGTCAATAAATTCATAACTCAATATTCCTATAACATTCAACATGCTATCACCATGTTAGACTTCTATAACACCAAACAAAAAAACAATGAAACATTCATGGTATTCCTTCAATGATGGCGGCATATGGTTTCGAGATATCCTCATGATGTACCCAAAGAAGAAAAGATGGAAATTTTCATCGACAACTTGAATAGTGAGATGAGATGAGTTACAGACTCAAACTCCAATGCATACCATCTTTTGCTAAATTTATTGAGAATGGCATCCAAGTACAAGAGGCATGTGTCAAAAAGGGAACATTGAAATTTTTCAAAGAAGGAACAAGTTCATCCAATTACAACAGCCAAAACAACAACAACTTGGACAAATCCAGATTCTGGACTAGAAACAAAAACAATGGAAATGGAGGAACTAAATCAAATGATCCAAAATCAAAGCAAACGATGCTCGCGTTATCAAGTAATCCTCAAGTTACAAAGAATCCCAAAGGTGCTAACCCAGGCACTAATTCTTATGCACCAAATACCAATCAAGATCAACTCAACACAAACAACACCAACAATACCCAAAACAATAACACCAATAGAGAACCTAATCCAAACTCACGGGGTAACACAAACAAATTTCCGAAACACATTTATACACCACTAGGGCAATCACTAGAGTCAGCATTCAGAGAACTCCTGGCAAACAAAATTATCTCTTTACCCACGATCAGCAACTTTGAACCACAAATCAAACCACCCTGATGGAATGACTCACACTTTTGTGATTTTCCTTGCAACAAAGGTCATCAAACAAATGATTGCATGAGGTTGATAACATTGTTCAGGACATGATCGATAGAGGTGATTTAACGGTCGATGGTCTCAAAACAAATGGTGACCACGGAGCTTTCAAAAATCCTCTTCCAAACTACAACAAGGATGGAGCTTCAACCTCAAATGATACACGTGGAGCTCATATCAATCACATATACACTAACACCATCAATCACATATCAGCTGAGGACAATCAAGTCAATGTTATCACAATCAAAGACATGCGTGAACATGAATCTGTCAATGTAACAACGAGAGCTCAAAAATATGTCTTGAAGGGACATATGTCAACAACAAACACCGTACCCAAAATTCAATATGATCTAGTCAGTCAACTACACAAAACTCCTGCTCAAATATCTATACTTGAGTTGCTGAAACTTTTGCCAAAACACAAAGACATCTTGGAACAAGTGTTACTTGAAACAAATCTACCTTAAGATCTAGATGCTAACAAATTCCAAACCATGGTGGCTCATATGACAGGACCTCATAACCTCACCTTTTCTGAGCATGATAATATCTCATTGAGCCATCCACATAATACTCCACTCCATATTGAATTTATGGTCTATAAACACTGAGTTAAATGAGTATTAATAGATGGAGGAGCTGGACTTAATATTTGTACCTTAAAACTTATCCATGCATTAGGCTTCTCTGAGGAGTCGATTGATCCATGCAAAAAGATCACTATAAAGGAATATGATGATGAAGAAAGATCATCTAAAGGAATAGTGGTGTTGCTAATTGAGGTAGGACCGATACAAAAGGATACCATGTGCCAGGTCTTAGACATAGACCTCACATACAATATCTTATTGGGTCTACCTTGGATACATGAAATGCAAGCGGTACCTTCCACTTATCACCAATGTGTTAAATTCCCCTATAATGGGTAGGAGGTTTCTATATTAGCTGATCATAATTCATTTCAGCATTGTAATGCTATGGGGGCAGCCCAAGACAGCTTGGTTCCACATAATAGAGAGAAACAAAATTCTTCAGCACAAGATCTTCAACAAGAAAAGTCTAAATCATTACCTAGAGATTTCAAGCAAAAAATGAAGATCAAAGAACAAGGCATGGGAGAATACTCTTTGGAACCCATGTGTTTGGCCAACTTACCAACATCACGTAGATCTCATGGATTACCTACAACATCAACACATCAAGCAACTCAGCCCATCACCAATTTTGATGGCATATTCATTCAACTCGGCACTCTAGCACATGAATCCGAGGAAAAGGATATCCTTAGTTGGCTATACAAAGACGAGGAAGAAGATAGAGAAGCTACTGTGGAAGTAGTTATACCCACACACCTGTATGGAAAAGGCTACTTAATCATGCAACAAATAGGATACAATGGCATAGGACCTATTGGTAAGCATCAGGAAGGCATCATAGAACCATTGGATCCTCCTTCACAATTCAGTAAAGACAAAAAAGGATTGGGCTTTGAACTCACTCTATTACCAAAGAGGGCACCACACAAATATCAAAAACCCTAGTGGAAAGCAAAGCAGAAATACAAAGAAGACTCCTGGAAGGAGGCACTGTTTGAGTTAGCTGAGACAATACGTAAAGAACGTGAACATCAAGAATGAAAGCAATGTCGAAAGTAGCCTATCAATCAAAAGAAGGAAGCATCTACTACAGAAGCACATCGTATTCAAGAACCAATATCCAACAAAGAAGAATCATCTCCTGATTGTATCATTTCTCCTCGGGAAGAGACAATATATGAACAAATGCAAAAAGTGGAAGCAGGATTTGACACAGAATCAGAGAAAACTATCAAACTTGTCTCAATTATCAAAGACTTGTTCTCACCCTACAACATACCAGTTCACAACACTACTAGAATCTGGGATAATACCTCTGAGACTGATTCCAATGAATATGAATGGGGCAGCTGTTCTAATGTTATAGAAGATATTTGTGCAAATGATAGTAATACACCCATCTCTCAGGAAAAACGTAGCACAGAATCTAGACCACTTGAATTTGGTCCACAAAATATCTATGATGCCAAGGAAAATGATCAACAATATTATGCGCAAGTCTATATGGAAGATGATACCATCAAAGACCTTGATGAAATCCTCAACTTATTTAACACCCTGGCCAATCATGATGATACTTCTATCTTGAGACTTACAGCAGTCAAACTTGATCCACCTAACGACTCCTTACCACTTGTCTTTCCCAACCTCAAAGACTGGGATGAACCTGAAACTCATGATATACCAATTTTCCCAAATGACGAATCCATTACCCATTACTTATGTAGTGTTAACCCGAAGATAGACTCTACCAGTGAAAAAAGTAATGATGTCTGCAATCAGGGGAGTGCCAAGTCTCTCAGTCGCAAAAATGAACAAACTAAAAGATCTACTGCAGAACACTAGTCAATGGAAACAATAGATCACACAAAAGTAAAAATAAAGGACGCATCTGAGGGTGAAAACCTTTTTAAGGCACCTAACGATAGGAGACTTGACACTCTTCCTGAGCATTATCATGAGCAATCACCCATTTTGATTGAGCCTACTCAATCAATCAACATTGGTACTACAGAAGCAGCCAAAACTATACACCTTGCAGAATCTCTGACGAAAGCAGAAAGATCAGAATTTATCAAATTTTTTAAAGAAAAGAAAATCAACTTTTCTTGGTCATATGTAGATATGCCTGGGATTGATCTGCACTTAATCATGCATCACCTATCCATTACTCCATGAGCTAAGCTAGTCAAGTAAAAACTACGAAAGATGAATCCACATGTGGCACTCATAGTTAAAGTTGAATTGAAGAAACTATTAGACATCGGATTTATTCGACCTATCGACCATGCTGAATGGATTTCCAACATTGTACCAGTATCAAAACTAGATGGTAGTATCAGAATCTGCACTAATTTCAAAGATGTCAGCAAAGCCTATCCAAAGGATGACTTTCCTTTGCCCAGTATCGACATAATTGAAGACCTCACAGCAGGCCATGCAATGCTATCACTAATGGATGGTTTTTCAGGCTATAATCAAATCAAGATAGCCCCATAGGATCAAGATAGAACAAAATTTACCTTTCCATGGGGAACGTACTGTTGGAATGTCATGCCTTTTGGCTTAAAGAATGCAGGAGCAACTTATCAATGAGCAATGACAACAATCTTTCATGACATGATGCATGCCTTCATGGAAGACTATGTAGATGATTTACTAGCTAAATCCTTCACCAGAGTAGAACATCTAAGCATCTTAGAAAATATTTTTGATAGATTGAAAAAATTCCAAGTCAGGCTCAACCCTAAGAAGTGTGTCTTTGGGGTTACATCAGGCAAATTACTAGGCTACATAGTTTCAGCTAAAGTATTGAAGTGGATCCTGCAAAAGTACAAGCCATTATGGAGATTCCACCACCAAAGAACATTAGCCAGCTTAGATCTCTACAAGGATGACTCCAATCAATCAGGCGATTCGTCGCTCAACTAGCAGATAAAAGTCTCCCATTCAATCATTTTCTACATAAAAATGTACCATTCAGATGGAAAGACAAATGTGCAGAATCCTTCTATCAAATCAAGTAGTATCTAGTGAACTCACCAGTTCTAGTACCACCAATAGCAGGGAAGCCACTCATTCTCTACATTTCAACAATAGACATCTCACTAGGGGCATTGTTAGCACAAGAAGATCAATAGGGCAAAGAGCAAGCTATCTATTATATTGGCAGGACATTAAATGGATATGAACTCAACTATACATTCATTGAGAAAGCTTGTCTAACAGTGGTATTTGCCTCTCAAAAATTTCGACACTACATGCTAACTCACACAATTAAGCTGGTTGCAAAAATTGATCCTCTCAAATATTTACACAGTAAAGTAGCTCTTACAGGCAGATTGGCTAAGTGGGTCATGATCCTTAGTGAATTTGATATCCACTACACAGAATGATGAGC
Organism: Cryptomeria japonica; assembly: GCF_030272615.1. Classification (NCBI taxonomy): domain Eukaryota; kingdom Viridiplantae; phylum Streptophyta; class Pinopsida; order Cupressales; family Cupressaceae; genus Cryptomeria; species Cryptomeria japonica. Next base: position 844,664,059 of record NC_081407.1, read on the forward strand.
TATTAAAGGACAAGCAATTGCAGATCAACTGGCAGAAGCACCACTACCTAGAAAAAAAAACTATGGAGATCGAATTTCTAGACAAAGATGTTCTTGCTATCTCCACCAAACAATGAACCTTATATTTTAATGGATCCTACATGCAACATGGCTCAAGTGTTGGCATTCTGTTCATCACTCCTGAAGGACACACTATACCAAGATCATATAGGCTTATGTTTCCATGCACCAATAATATTGCTGAATATGAGGCATTGGTTATAGGCATCAAAATGGCCATAGAATGGAGGATCACAAAATTAAGAGTCTACAGAGATTCACAACTAGTCATCAATCAAATCAAAAATGACAATCAGACAAAGGACAACAAGTTACTTCCATACAAATGAATGGTGGATGATTTTAAACAATATTTTTTACACATCAACTTTGAGCAAATACCAAGGTTGGATAATAGAGCAGCTGATGGTATGGCTACTATCGCTTCACTACTACAAATTCCAGAGAAACATAATCGCTACGAGTTTCTGGTAGAGCAACTATTCTCCCCAGCCTATGACCATTCGGAATCCCATGTTATCTATACCTTGACTGGTTCCGACTCTCCATTATATGCACCCATCTACAACTATCTTAAGAACAATATCCTACCCATTGACCTGTCTCGAAACCAAAAATGCAACTTTTATCCGGCAAGCCACCCGCTATACTCTTACTGTTGATACTTTGTACCATCGAGGTCTAGATGGTACTCTTCTTTGTTGTCTTGATCGTAATGAATCTGACTCCGCTTTACACAAGCTTCATGAAGGTATCTGTGGCACACATTCAAGTGGTACTACTCTTGCTAAAAAGCTTCTAAGAATGGGATATTACTGGCGAACAATAGAAAAAGACTCTTATCACTTTGCAAATAAGTGTCCTAAATGCCAAATCCATGGCAATCTTATACATGCACCAGCATAGGAATTGCAGCCATTCACAACATCCTGGCCCTTCTGTTAGTGGGGACTAGACTTGGTCGGCAAAATCCATCCTTCATCTTCAAATGGATACAAGTTAATTATAACTACAATGGAAGACTTTAGTAAATGGATAGAAACAGTCCCCATGACCACAGTGATTGGGAAACAAATTACCTCTTTTATCCTTAATTATCTGATCTGCAGATATGGCATTCCAAGCTCCATCATCACAGATAATGGACGACCTTTCAAAAACCAAGATGTACGAGAACTATGTGAAAAATTCAAAATCCAACATCATTTTTCTACACCTTACTACCCACAGGGGAATGGTCAGGCAGAAGCATCCAACAAAACAATATTGAAAATCCTAAAGAAAACAGTGAATGATGCAGGCAAAGATTGGCATATACAACTCAATCTAGCACTTTGGGCCTACAGAACTAGCATCCGCACATCTACAAGAGCTACACCGTATTCATTGGTATATGGATCAAAAGCAATTTTACCCTTGGAGGTAGAAATTCCATCTCTCAGAGTCTCTTCGAAAGGCTTAATCCCAGATGAAGAGTATCGAGTTAAGCGACTGCAAGAGCTCGAGCTTCTAGATGAAAGACGTCAACATGCCTACACTCATCTCAAAGCATATCAATAACGTATGTGCAGGAGCTATAACCACAAGGTCATTCCCTGAATTTTAAAAATTGGTGACCTAGTACTCAAGGAAAATCCTAGGAATCAGTAGGATCGGGAAAAGAAAGGTAAATTTGAACCTAATTGGTTAGGTCCCTATGTCATCATATTAGCCTATGGATCAGGATCCTATTAGCTAACAACTTCAGAAGGAGATGTGCTCAACGAACCAACTAATAGCATTCATCTGAAGAAATACTACACTTGAGTAATCTAATGCATGGAAAAGTAAAAAAAATAAAAAAAACAATTAAAAAAAATCACGAAAAAGGTAAATAAAAATGTACAATAAAAGCAACTGGTCAAAAGCTAGCAACAAGTGCTATTGTGAGAGGACAACTCCTCTATCTATATCCATACCATTATATCCGCAGTAAAAGCACTATCGGCCATCGCCCGACATTTTTATCACAATATCCATCTAGGCCATACTTAGCATAGTCACTATCCTGGTTTATCCGCATATCCTTTAATCGCATCTCACCATGGTTTGGTAATCATTGTACATATCCAAATTAAGAAGTACACTTGACTAGGGGTAGTAATCAAAACTTGCAACACGTTCGAAACATCAAAACATGTCGTAAACTCAGAACTTCATATCCAGCAAACAACACTCGCATAATCGCAAAGCAAAACATTGATCACTTAAATAGGATTCACAAATATAATGGATGATTTTCTAAAGTATCTAATGTTGCATCTTGCATAAAGTTTTGACTATTTTTGCACTTGAACTTTTTGAGTTGTTGGATCCTCTAAATTTTCTCAACAATGCTTCAAAGCTAGAGAACATCATGGGGGACTCCAATATTTTCTTACTTTTTCTGTTTGTGAGGCAATCAACTGTACTATGTAAGTACTTGTCTCAAGATGTGATTCACAGCATATCACTGAAGACATGATTCCACTTCACACATACAAATGATTTAATCTTGTCTATTTCTATGCAATCCGCACTCAGGTCGTCCTGGTTCAATTATACCTTGACGCTTGTGCTATCTTGCAAAATCAAAAATCCTGTAAATTTTTATCAAGTCATTATGGTTCAATTATACCATTATGCTTGTATAAATTTTCAACATATCCCAAAACAAATCAATGCTCAATGATGATACATACAAAGAAAGCAAACAACATGTGGCTATATAGGGATGATGAATGCAGAATGAGGATGCTCAAAATCAATTAGTTGCATATCATTTTACAATTAGTTGCATATCATTATCATACATCTCATTTTCAAGATACATCTCACAGCATATCATTATCATACATCTCATTTTCAAGATACATCTCACAGCATATCATTATCATACATCTCATTTTCAAGATACATCTCATAGCATATCATATCATACAATCTCATTTTCAAGATACATCTCACAACATATCATTATCATACATCTCATTTTCAAGATACATCTCACAACATCCTACATTATCACATCATATTCACATCACATGCATCTATATAAGCATTGCATCATCATAGAATAAACAACAGTATGTAGAAAACATAATCCATAACACATCACATGAGGATCCAAGAAAATGGTGTCATATATATATCTCAAAGAATGATCACTATACAAAATATGTCATGTTTGTACCAATACAACAAAATGATCAAAATACAATGGAGACAATGTCTCTCAGGTATGACTATCTTCTGAAGGCGACGGTCTCGCTATAGATGTCCCAGCACCTGGATGTCTAGGTGGATCTTGTCTAGGAGGCCTTGTCATGCCCCTGCTCTCCGTCCTCAACCCAGTCTCTCGGGATTGACTAGATCTCGACTACATAAAAATCTGTACTCGGTGCTCCCTCGGCACTGCATCCTCATAATGTCTCCTATAGTACTCTGCCTCCTTGGCTCTCAAAGCCAACTCTCTCAAGGTGTCTCTCATCAGACCACCTACTACAACTCTCTTCAAACTCACTGTGAGCTCCTCTGCTCAACCCCGTCGCTCTATCTCAGTATCACACTCTATGGTCAGCTGAGTAATCTGACGCTCATGTGCTAGCAACTATATTTGCAAGTGTTGCACTGACAACTATAGTGATCTAATCTACGCATCCTCCGCATACATCAAAATCTGCATCTACAAGGGTACCTGTGAAGGGGTACCCCCTGTACCTCTACTTGTCCTTAGTGCAGGTGGAGGTAAAACATCTGACCTCCTCCTCTAGGCTGGTCATCGCACGTCATCATACCCTCCCACTGCCACTATCACCTCCCCAACCCTCTCCTCACCCCCATCTCTGATAGCCAAACCTCCTCTCCCTCTATCCATCACAGCTCGCCGCGAAGCTCTCTCCGCCCGTATCCCCCTATCACCACCATCTCTTCCCATGTCTCCTCTCCTCCCCCGATCCAATCTCCCTCTATCTCCTCGCCGACCTCAGCCACCTCCTCTACCATCTCCGCCATCATCTCCTCCTCCATCACTACCCCCATCATCTACCTCCTCATCGTCATCAAAAGCCAAAATCATCTTAGCCAGATCCGATATCCTGGCCACCGAACGCGCTGCAAAGAGTGCTACAAACTCATCAGTCATCCCTGCATCCACTATCTCAGGGGAATAATCCCAAATCTGGCTGGTTGCATGAAAGAACTCCTCCACTGCCGCCGCACTATCAATCATAGGTCCCCAATCAGGAATATCCTGTCTCTGTCGAGCATAAAAACATGCTCCCTATGGAATCCCTTGTTGTCGACCATACTGTCGTAGCACCCGGCTATGCAAAAACCTTTCAATAACAAGGGGCGTCCACCCTATCAAATATCTGGTCATGTACACATAGGGAATCTCTATCCCATCCTCGGCCCATACCTTGCAACCTGTATATGGTCACCAGATGATCGTATCAATATCATCCAACACTCTCCTCCAGTGCTCTAGTTTGCCTAGCTTACGCTGGACAGCTATATCTCTCTATCCATATGCATACGCACACCCAACAAGCCTATCTCTATTCGCTAATGGCCTAACCATGGGAATATGCTCCCACACCCATTCTTGTAGCAGTGTCACTCCAATTGATAAACTGCCATAACCTAGGTATAGCACCTGATGTAAATCCCTGTTTAAGTGGGCCAGCATAGCTAACCCCCATGCAAATCGGTGACCCTGTGTCACCATATTCTCCAGAACCAATCCCCACCCCACTGCTAGTCCCTTCGACCTACGGTTAGGACATAGGAAACCACCTATAAAACCTGCCAGCACTAATGGTAGAGGCGCATAATCCAAATCCAAGGACTCCTACTAGGGGATCTCATACCCGTAAATAGTATCATCTTGAAAGATTTGGCAAAGTGCCTCAATCCCACCCTCCTTGGTCTGCTCATAGCGAAGCAATGCACCTAACATAGGAATTCGTAGAATTTGGTAACAATCCTCAGGCATCACTGTAATCTCGCCTATTGCCAAATGGAAGGTGTTCATGTCATTGTGCCACCTCTCTGCCAATGTTGTCAATAAACCTCAGTTCATGATAAACTGAGGCATATCTAACAATGAGGTTAGGCCACAGCTCTCAATAATGTCTCTATCTGCCTATTTCAATCATGGTATCAAGGACCACAGTCTCAGAAATCGCTCACATGACTGAACCACTCCAAGACGCTCCTATCAAAAAGTGAAACAAGTCCAGTATTAGTTTCCTCCTCACAACATAGATACCAAAATAAAATTCATATCAAAACTTGAAACTTTGAAAATTTAATCAAGTTCCACATCATATCAATCCATTTTCATATCTAGTCATATCAGCTTGAAACACAACTCAAGTTTCACATCCATATCAACTTGTAAAACAACTCAAGTTCCACAATCAAATCAACTTGACACACAACTCAAGTTTCACATCCATATCAACTTGTAAAACAACTCAAGTTCCACAATCAAATCAACTTGTAACACAACTCAAGTTTCACATCCATATCAACTTGTAAAATAACTCTCAAGTTCCACAATCAATACAGCTTGTAAAACAACTAAAGCTCCACATTCATATCAAAAACCACATCATATCAAATTTACATCAAATCTATATCAACTTGAAAAATCGTAAATCAAATCAAGTTTTATCAGAACTCATATTGGACAAACTTATCAAAACAATGATAGCAGACACGCAGACCAACAATTTATGCTTATCCTAACAGAACTGGCACCAACCTATCAATTTTCTTCATTCCCACATTGCACTATACCAACAAATTTTGCCTATGCGCTAAACAATTTTGTCTACGCGCTAAACTGCTTATCATGCACTATCGTGTCCTTGCCAAGCGCTACCCAATCTACCCTATGCGCTAGCCAAAACCTATTCACTACCCTTTTCTTCCAAAGCGCCACCTAACCTACCCCAAGTGCTAAAACTACCCTATGCGCTATTCTATCCTACTTTTGCGCTACATATATATCCCTATGCGCTAGGTCATACCTACATGCTATCTAGACCTACCCATGCAACCCCCTAGAAATCCTATGCCCTAGGTATCTCCTATGCGCTACCTATTTTAGCCTCTGCGCTACCCTATGACCTAGGTGCGCTGAACTAATCCTATGTGCTATCCTAACCTAGCGATGCACTATCCTAAACCTTTGAGATGCTACCCTAATTCATTAAAACATACGCACTATGAAATTTATCATATGCGCTACGCTTTGACCCCGACATGCTAAAACGTAAAATCTGCTTCACAAAATCAAAAACATGATCAAAAATGACAAAATAAAAAATCCAAAAGGGGTCAAAAAGGTTGACTTACTCATGCTCCATACGTGGCAGGCCTCCAATACCTCCATACACGCTCGAATCGATGCAAAGCATAAGGAACCAGCATGTTGACTTCTCTCCAAAAATCATTGTCTCCAAAGTCAACAAGCATAAATGAGACAAAAGAAATCACTTTTTCCCTTTATATAGGGTAAATCAAAAAAAGGGTTACATGGAGGGACACGTAAAATTGCTCGCAGTATCTCCTACAACCCTACCAAATGGCAATATCGGGAGATGAATCAAATTACCACTTTCAACATAGATGAAATTGTACAATGCAATGGAACTTATCAAATTTTCAAAAATTTTGATTCATCTCCAAAGGGGGCATTATCAACATCATTTATCAAATCTGGAGCATGACTTGAAAATCTCAAAACAACAAAAAAAAAATGATCATAACTAAATCATGACGACACATCATTTTCTTTGAATCAACATGTGCACGCACATCACTTCAAAGAGGGGCAAAATGTAGACGCATAAAAATGACCATATTCCTAAATGAATATTTAATGTTCATTTTATTCTCATTCCTCTATTTTAGTTAAATTTAATTTAATTAAATCACCCACATTCTTCTATTTAATTAAATAAATTATTCAATTTATTTATTTAAATTCACTTAAGCCTTTTTAAATCATTTAATTGAATAAATCATTTTATTTAATTAAAACCCTTCTCTCTACTTTTAATTAAATTCACATTTAATTAAATAGTTTACCCCAATTAAATAAATCTAATTTATTTAAATCCCCAACTTGCAACCAAATTGAAATAAAGAAATTTATTTTAATTAATTCTATTTTCCCTCACCCACTTGCATTTTCCTACATCTCCCACTTGCCTCCTAACCCTATTCCTAATTTCTTCTAGAATCCATCTAATCCTAATCAATTAACCCCAAACTCCTTCATTATCCCCTTTCCCTAAATTTGAGGAGGTCACTTCTTAAATTTGGAGTAAAGTCTTCAAAAGGCATTAAAGCCTTTATCCATTCAACAAGCTAACTTGTTGAATGCCCCCAAATTTGGAAGGACTCTTACAAATTTGTCCCCAAAGTCTTCAAACCATTAATGGTTAACTAACCCTTAGTGGCATAGTTAGAGACTTTTTGACTAACTTAACATCCATCTAACCCAAGGGTCTCATCAAGCATTTATTACTTTGACCATGGTTATTCGTTTAACCTTTGCACAAGAGTTTACCCCTTCGGTAAAAGCATTATCCAATGGATAACCCTAACCTAACCTTAACCCTTACCTCCTAAGTTAACCATGAGGTCTTCTCAAGAATTTAATGCTTCTTACCTCTCCTCTCAACCAGCCTTATGTTGACAATTGTCACCATTTCATTGGTGAAAATTGAAAACATGGATTAACAACTTTCAAACTTGACCCTTGATTAACTCTTTCAATCTTGACCATCCATTGCCCTATTTTCACTATAAATAGAGCTCTCATTCCTCCATTTGAAAGATCCATGCAAGCTTTAGTATCTCATTTATGCTCAATTTTATTAACACATCTAGCTTCTCTATGTTATAAGAATAAATCTAATAAGCATTTTAGACTATTTCCTTTATCATTAGCTTAACTCGTAAACTAGTATATCATGTTAGGATAGTATTGCTACTAATCTTGTCATCTTATAATCTAGTTTATTGTATTTGTAGAATCATGCATATATAGGATGCATTTTCATAACTAAATCAATCATAAGCATCCCTCATTCTTGCATTTGTCATCCCTAAGCCACTTTGCTCAGTGATCTGAGAGCAAAGGCATTGGCTTGAGGGACCTTGTGAGATAGAGAACCATGGAACCATCCTTGGTAAGTTGAGTCATTCTTCATGACTCCATAACTTGCACCAAGAAGTCTTGTGGGTGTGTGGGAAAGCCTCTTTGAACATAATTTTCACATTTTAAGTTTCATCGCCTCGCTCTTCTAAGCAATGCGAGTAAGTTTCATCTTCTTAAAGCTTCCCTCCAAAATGCTTCTACTTATCTCCTATCTTTCTTCCATATCCGGATATCTTGGGCCAAGAAGCTAGAACACATTCAAAGAAGGTTCCTGTGGTCAGAAGTTGAACAGAAAAATAGAATCTCCCTTATTGACTAGGAGAAAGTTTATTATAATAAGAGATCTAGTAGTTTAAACATTCATATCTCTCTGTCTCCCTCTAAATCTCACCCTTATGGATAAGATTGGTTGGAGAATTTTTCTTAAAGATGTGAATTCGCTGGTTATCATGAAATATAAGTACCTCCCGTGTAGAGACAATTGTGAATTTTTGGCTTCCGAGATTCTTCCTAGGAGTTCTCATGTATGGAATAACCTAATAAAAACTACATATCTCCTTTTAAAGGGTATGCAATGGCAAGTTGGTGATGGTCATAGAGTCAAATTATAGAAATATCCTTGGGTATCCACCATTCCCCTATAATTTCATCTAATTTGTTTAGCTATTGAAGGTATCTTTTCAAAAAGGTATAGAATTTATGTGATTGACTAGTAGAATCATGGTTCTTCTCTGCTAAGGTAGAAGTTGAATCCATCTGATTTTGATCTTCATCGAAGACGGTGGCTGGAGAACTTCTTATAATTCTTAACAACTTCAATTTTTTTAGATTGGATGTTGAGGATAGGCTAATTTGAGTTTGCTCAAAATTTGGCAAGTATTTGATGAGTTCTGGGTTTGAGCTGGAATAACAATTTGGCAAGTATTCGATGAGTTCTGGGTTTGAGCTGGAAAAACCTTCCTCTCCACCACTCTTTAACTAGTCCATAATCTAGAAAAAATACGATTCTAAAGGTGTGTTTATTTTGGTGGAAAACTTGCCATGGTAATGTCCTTACTGTGGATAATCTCTGAAAATGTGGTTTTCAATTAATCAATAGATACATGCTCTCTATGACAATGAAGAAGACTACATCAACCACATTATGTTTTATTGCTAGTATTCTTTGAATATTAGATAGAGAATATCCCATCTATTCCTTGTCGAGTGGGTTTGAAATGGGGATTTAAAGGATTGCATGACATGGTGGTCTCCCCCTTTGAATAATCCCCATATTTGAGAACTCTTAAGGTAGGCCTTTTTCCATACTGGCTAGTGCTTGTGGAAAGAAAGGAAAAAAAGAATCTTCAGGGATGAGAAGAATAGTTGGGATGGTCTAGCTATTGCTATTATGGTTAATGTCAAGGAAATTATGTGCTATTTTGAAAGATGTAAGCATTCTACTTCACTCTCGGCCTTGGACTAGTTGGTTGCTAAAAATTGATTCTTAACCAATTTTTTGGCTAGATTCACAACCCCACCTATTAGATTCAATAATTTTATTAAATGCGCCCTCCAACTCTAGTTGGTTAAAATTTAACTTTGATGGCTCTTCTAAAGGAATTCTAGGTTGAGTGGGTGGGGGTGGAAAAATTCATGACCATAGGGGTAATCTACTCCTTTCCTACATGACCAATTTGGGCATGCGAACTTCAAGTATGGCAGAGGTCACAACAATTTATTATATCCTAGTTATTGTGAAAAGAAAGAAGGTATAATCGAATCATCATAGAAGGTGATTCAAAAAATATTTGTTTTATTGCTCAATAATGAAGCCAAGCCCGACTGGAAATGTGTTTACCTCATTGCCAAGTGTCAAGACCTTATTCACGAGATAAGCCGCATTCACCTTTGTCACATGCAAAGGGAAGTAAATAAAGTTGAAAATAGGTTGGCTTAATTAGGCCCATTTTTGAATCATTTGAAAATGATACCCCAGATATGGTTCGTGTTGCTATCTTGGAGGACATAAAGGATCATGATGGAGTATAAGCCAAGGATTGCCATTATTATAATTATCAACACCCTTTTGGCCAGTCCTTTATGGTTTAGGTTTTGAACGTCTCTTTCAAACAATAGTGCCACTTTACTCTTCCCTTGTAAGTGTTGTCACACTCATACTGTTGGTTTTGGTTCTCCCTATCTGGTTTTTTCCTCTAGACTCTCTATGATAATAATGGGGGGAGATCTTATTCAAACTAAACCTGATACTTGTGACAAGTTCAAAAGTAATGTCAAGTTGTGGCAAAGGGTGACCTACTGGAACCTCACCAGTTATGTTGAAGGCATGCAAGGTTATGTTCCTTAGTCTTGATAATTTAGTAAATTGACAACTCAACAAAGGCTACTTAGACCAATTGCACACCATTAACAAATGAAGGGGCAATTAGAAAGGGTGACTTGTAGAAGTAAAGAGGAAAAGTGATTGGGCCTATTAATAAATAGTACAAGAGAGATGAAGATAACCTTTAATAACAATGGTTAAAAGAACAACTCACCAAAGCTAAAGAATAAAAAGTGCATCTCGACTCTGAAGGAATACAGTTAGGGAAAAAATCCTAATGAGAAGATAGAGCCATGACTAGCTCATCTTATTACATAAAAAAATTTATAGAAAAAGCACCCCGAAGGTGGAGATTTTAAGATGTCCAATTGGAGGTTCCTATTAGTCTATGGTATTTCTTACAATGGGATTCTAAAATATTTTACCCTTAAGGTTAAATCATTTCTATGAGTGTATTCATTATAATCTTCACTTTTCAGTCGAAGATATGCATTCCTTTGTGAATCATTAGCTTCACTACAGAATTTTTGAAAGGAATCCTCATAATTTTAATGCTACATCAAACAAAAACTTGAACTTAAAATGTTAATGTTTCTTTATTTCTACCTACTCTCATTTTATATGTGACCTTTTAAAAAAAAAACTATATTTTTTAAACATTAACAAAATTAAATTAAAATTACTCGTTGAATAACATCAATTCTACATTCAAAAAGGTCAAAACCAAGAATACAATCTACCAGAAATTTAGCTTTAATGTCTGGTCAGAGAAAGATTCGTCATTCTTTGCCTGCACTAGTTAAAACAAAAGCACATTTGAAAACCGTTAAATGTCGCTTTGCAACCACTTCAATTACTCCCATTTCAACGCGCCATTGTTTTACTTTGAATATAACCCTCATTCAACAAATTTTAATTTTGACCTATTCAAACGCTTGAACCGCGTCGTCTGTTTCTATAAATACAGTATAACTGTAATATCCATAACCATTCCGGGTCTTTGCTATGTATCACCCAAGACATTCGCCCAGCTTTTCTTTCTTCATTTGTTTCCTTTCTTAACATTCATTCTGCAGTTGCTATGGCCAGATCGATGCTTCCCAAAATTATGGTTGTGTTGCTTCTGCTCAACCTTATGTTTTCCCTCGCTGTCTCTGCTCGTCCAATACCGAAGGAAAAAGTGAATACAAATGCAGGCATGATCAACAATATATCAACTCAGAGTCTGTTTGACATCGTGCAGATATTAAAATCTAGTTCTTACTGTGGAGGCCACATTAAAGATCCTGGTTGCCAAAAGAGATAATTTAGATTTTTCGTCATGAAAACTCCCCATAGTTTTACATAATACGATTTTTCGCCATGGAAACTACCGACACATATACATAATTTTCATATTTTTTGATACATGGTGACCGAAAAATGTAATCTATTCCGTCCCATTTATCTGGATTGGGTAATATATAATTTGTATTCTGGGAATCAAGGATATGTCTGTTCAGTTTAATCACATCTTAAATATGATTTATGAACGGTATATGAAAATATCTTAACAGACTTTTGCTATGTCACAGAAGTCACGTATCTAACAAATTAAGAAATTGTTGATATAATAAGTGAAAAGTTTATTAATTAACGAGATTTTTTGCGCGTTTCGGAAAACATATACAACTTATACGGTGTAGTTAGGATCTGATCCCAGATTTAATGTTTTGGTTCCCTCCGTAATATTGAAATGGCCCCATTGAATCCCTTTACAGAGCTATGATCATTCAATTATGTTGTGTCTTTCCCTTTATAAAATATTTATAGTGATTTGAATTGGGAAAGGAGTTTTAACATATACAAAACTCTATGCTATGGTTGTTAGTTTAAAAACGAGCAGAGAAAACACATAATAATGAATAGAAAATAGCAGAAAGAATAATAGACACAACAAAGAACTCAAGACACAAGATTAACTTGGTTCACCACTAAGTGGCTACGTCCACTAGAAATGCAGGGAGAATTCTTATTAACCAATATCCAATTACATAGTACATTATGTATGGGCTGCACACAGCCATTTATATAAACATATCAAATATGAAATGAAGAGTCTTCTGGGGAAGACAAACAGCCATGTGACTGTTGGGCTTCATATACCCAACAATCTCCCCCGTGAAGTCCAACCGGCATAGCCTGTAACATTCCCTCCATCTCCATTCCAAGGCTCATACTACAACCAACTCTTGAGAAGATTTTAATATCACCAAATTCTGTTCACGAATAGTGCGAATTAATTTTCTCCAAGTCAGATCAGAGTTAAAAACATATTCTCTAACTACTTCATCCGGTAATCCATAATCAGGAACACTACTATCAACAGATGCATAATACACTCCTCCATCAAAGTCTCTTGCTTTTGTGCTCCCCTGTAATAGAATATCTTTGTTTGGAATTCCATCTGCCTTTGCCAACTCCACACTATCCTTAGCACCTTCTGAAATTTCAATTACAAGGTTTGAAGGTCTAGAAGAGAAGCGTACAATCAATGCATTCCATTCTGCCTCCACTTCTGCAATCTTCATCAATAAATCATCACTTCTACAATCTGCCTGTTCTTCTTCAGGGTCATCCTCATTCACTAGATTCGAGACTACATCCTCCTCACCCAAGAGGCATCCTCCTCATCTTGGAAGGGAAACAAACCAGTCTCTTCTTCAAACAACGAATGCAACAAACCCTCTTCTTCTTCAGCCGAAGTCTCCTCCAATTTCTAGCCATCCCACCAATGGTGTTTGGTTTCAACCTCCAATTGGACATCACTCTCTACCGAGTCTAGACTGCCAAGAAATTTTTCGATGACTGATTTAGCTTCATCAACTGATTCGGCCTCATCATCTGAAACTTCACCTTGTTTGTCAATAACATAAAAACACCCAACTCCAGGATCAAACACAAAGTAAGGGCAGCCATATCTAGGATCAACTATCCAATCGGATCCCATCTCTGCTCAAGCCAACCGTGGGTCTGATACCAATTATTAGTTTAAAAACGAGCAGAGAAAATGCATAATAATGAACAAAAAGAATAATAGACACAACAAAGAACTCAAGACACAAGATTAACGTGGTTCACCACTAAGTGGCTACGTCCACCAGAAACGCAAGAAGAATTCTTATTAACCAATATCCAATTACACAGTACATTATGTATGGGCTGCACACATCCATTTATATAAACATATCAAATATGAAATGAAGAGTCTTCTGGGGAAGACAAACAGCCATTTATATAAACATATCAAATATGAAATGAAGAGTCTTCTGGGAAAGACAAATAGCCATATGACTGTTGGGCTTCATATACCCAACAATGGTCCCTTGAAGGTTTTCTATTTCGTTGGTGATCTAGGATTATCTTGGATAATAACATAGCACTTCCTATTTTTTTTGGTGATTCGTTATCCACACTAGAGAAATGAGAATTAGCTTGTGTACGAATATACCTACTTTCTAATTTCTCATTGTGTTAGCCATCAAAATCTTTAGCGGGCTGTCTATGCCACCTGCTATAAAATGTGGTAGGCTATGTAAGTTCCTTTATGATAGCGATAATTTAAGGTGGCATATGGTCATCTGTCTAAACCATGTGCTATGCGTGGGCATGTCCACGGGTGTTCACATGTGCTAAAAGAGTTGACATGAAAAATTATTATTAGTTATTGTCTATTGATGGGTTAGCATAGGTCTAAGAGTGAGCAAACTTAATTGTTCAATATGCAAAACCTAAAGTGATTCCATAAGTGCATGTGCTAACATTGTGTAAACAAATTTTGGTTTGATTCGTTTATGAAGCTTATATACACACAGAAATGGTCATATGAATTTGTAGGGGAAAATCTTTCAATGTTTATGATATATGTTGTGGAGGTTTCAACTTAAATAGAAGTTATCTATTCTTATGTGATTTCAACAACAAAACAATTATGTTAGTTGTGTATATTTAATGTATTCAAATATCAACTATTAAAATGATGTCAATCATAATGCATTAGGTTTTTATCATCACAAAAGTTCATTTGGATTTTTAAATGTTCTAACTAATAGTATAATAAAATGTGTAAGAGTGAAATTTGTTAAAGTAAATAGACAATTTTTTGACTTGTAGATCTTAGTTCACTACTTATCATGGTGTTAAATTTGTCCTAACATCTAGGGCATGAAGTTAACCATAACAATTATTATATTCAAGATAATTTACACATAATCTTTCATGCAAGATTTAATCTTACACTTTAATGAAGACTCCCTTTTATAAATCATTTTGAACATGTAGAAGAGTTAACATTCTAGATTTCTAAGAGTTAAAGGTGACATCAAGATAAAGAATTCATAGTCATGTTCATATTAGTTCAAGAACTTAGATAGACACTAAATATATATAGGGATGGGTATTTATAACCAAAATACTTAAAGATCAAATGGTGGAAATTATTAAGGGTTTTTATAGATGCACAATCTTTTATAAGGGATTTAGTTATTTGATTTACTATGGATTAACAATTAATATTATTTGATTCAATATAAATCACTTGTCTAAATGGAATTTTGTGGTAAGAACTTTAAATCAAAATGTTTTTCCTAGCGCTAAAATAAGGGACCACAAGACGTTAAAGGTTTCATCACCTCAGCAAAATTAAAAAAAACATATATGATCTCAATCTAGTATAATGAGTATAATGTAGTAAATTGTAACCCTTTACAATTTCACAATCAATTTGAAGCTTTTTTTAGTGTGTTTTTTTCTAAATCATTTTAAGCCTATTCAGAACCTATCTTACTCTATAATTTAATTATTAATCTTGCAACTTAAGTGTCATCAAATGCTTGAATAAGGACTACATCTAACATGACAAATCCGAACACTTGTGACTCTCTTTTAGAGGCCTAGGCACCCAACACCCATGTCCCATCAAAACTCCCAAAATTGTTGATGAGTAAGTGTCAACCTCATAATTTGAATTTTGATCTCAGTTTTTATACTTGACTATTTTATATTGACCGTTTATCAAAAATATCTTGCAAACCCATTTTGTATAATATATATAACATCTAACATATATAATATAATAAACAATATTATTTATATAGAGAGAGAGAGAGCAAGACCAGAGCTGCTGACGCACAACAGATGAACTAACTCTTTGACAGAAATATCCCGATGAAATGAATGCAGAGTCATATCACTAGGGTTTGTGAAAAACCAGAAAATGGCAACACGAACGGGAAGAGGAGGGATCCACACCACATCTAAGCGGTCAAGTCCAGCCGTTAAGTCCCTTTGAAGACCGCTAGAGTCGCTTTCCCACTTCTTGAATAGCTGCGTTTTCAACGCGCCATTGTTATACTTTGAATATCACCCTTCTTCAGCTTATTTCAATTTTGACCAATTCAAACCTACTCCGTCGTCTTTCTCTATAAATACGATATACTTTCTTTATCCATACCCATTCCCCATCTTTTCACTGTGTCATACTTTCTTTATCCATACCCATTCCCCATCTTTTCACTGTGTCATGCAAGTTATTCACCTAGCTTTTCCTTGCTTGTCAATTTCTAATTTTTCTTTTAGATTGATTATCAATTATTACAGAAATGACAATTAGCTTGTGTAAAAATATACACGTTTTTTAATTGTTCATTGTGTTACACATTAAAATCTGTAGTTGGCCATGTCGTAGCAGGCCCGCTTGTATCTGTCCTCACGGCAAGAATAATTTAAGGTGTCGTATGGTCGTTGGTCTAAAACATGTGCATATGCATAAACTTGAGCATGTGAAGGGGCGTTCACTTGCGCTTCAAAGGGTTCTAATTTTCCTACCTTTCTCTTAAGGAGAGCATTCACATTTGTAAAATGACTTATCCGAAGATTGAATACAGCAATTAGAGTGAACATTGAAATCGCTTGATTTCGTGTCAAATTTTAAGACTACGAAAGTTGCGGTCAATAAAAACACACCTTTATTCAAACAGCTTGATTTTAGCATTCCATGTAGATTAGTCACAATCAAGAGGTAGGGCAACGTATTCATTGCTGCTCGGCTAACATTGATGGATAGGTTTAAATGCTCAAGAGTATTATCTTAATGAATCCTTTTCTAAAAATGTTTAATTTGTTTAAAAGTTATTGTCAAAGGTACACATGTTAAAAAATATTTCATTAATGGATTTTTTTTAAAGTGTTTAATTTGTTTAAAAGTTTTTTTAGAAGTTTGTTCTCGATTTTTTTTTTAAGAAAACAATTATGATCATACTACATTCTAGTAAGTGGTGAATTAAAATTATCTAGTACATATGAATGCCAAGATCTTATATGGAATGTAACATATCAATTTTAATAAATAGTAATTTCTTGCTTAAATATTAACTGAGGAGTAATCAAAGAGTTTGGCCGATCAATTGTATCATAGGTAGGTAAAGGAATATGTACAATTTGTTGAAGTTCACCACATATCAATAGGTGAATCTTGCCATAAAGAAGGGACTTGCTACTACAAAAAAAACCTCACAATATAATAGAAGAGGGCCACATCAATGTTAACAATGTAAAGGAAACAAACAATAAAGTTTTACAGACAAATCAAATGGAATAGGTAACATAGAAAAGAAAATTATACAACCTAAGGGAAAAATGAGGTAGGATTAACAAATGAGAATATATTTTGTGACAAAGGAATGAGAAGCATGCAAATAAAGAGAAAAAGGTTGTTGGCAACAAGCCTCACATTAGTGCTATTGATTTTAGCATATAGGTGGGTGCATGCTAACATAAGGGATGATCTTGCTGATGTAAAGAGAACATATAATGGGAATGAAGTAAACTTTTTATCATATGATTAGATCTCTAAGAGATGATAAATTGATACATTGAGCATAATGGGTCCAATAGTACCTACCTAGAGAGAAAATAAAACAAATGCAAATTCCACAACAACAAAGGCATGCAAACAAATTTTGAAAATTAAGAAAAGTGGTAACCCAACAAAGACTATTAAAACCAATTGAACACCATCATCAATTAAAGGACCAACTAGAATGGGTGACTTAGTGATGAAAAGAGAATGTGATGTAGGCGATTCAAAATTGCTACAAGAGACATGAAGATGCAAGTAAAAGGACAATAATTGAAAGAACAAGTCTAAAAAGCTAAAGAATGGAATGTACATGTCAACTCAAAAGGAATGTGCTTAGCGTATAGCCTAAGAAAAATCCTAGAGCTCTAACTAGCTCATCTATCACACATTATTGTAGAAAAAATCCTTCAACATTAGAGAATTTAAAATTTCTAATTGGAGACTCTATCAATTTATATTATTTCTAATGATGTGGTTTCTAATACTTTCCCTTTAATATTTAATCCTTTCTACTATTGTATGCATCATAATATCCAGATTCTCATTAGAGATGAAAATGCAAAATAGTAAAAGCTTGATATCACATTCGATGATATAAGGAGAGTTTATACAAAAGATTTGATGTGGTGGTTGTAATAAATGGAGTAGTTGTAATAACTACATTAACCATGCATAGCCACAATGTAATATACGCCAACATTCCCCCTTATTACATTGATCCTAAAACTTCTCCTAGGGCCCCCCCTCAAGGCTTCACAACAAAACTTGCTAATTACATTATATGAATGTAAGGAAGTTAAGTAACAAAACAACTTCCTAAACTAACCTTGAAAGGAGGGTAACGCAATTTTTTTTATAGATCATTAGAAAGTTACATAAACTTAATAAAAATAAACATAATATCATGCATACCACAACAGAGTGATTTATGTGGGGAAAACCCTTTCGAGAGAAAAACCCCACACTCCAAAAGCAACTCAATATATTATTCAGCAATCAATAACAAACTATAATATACTTGTAGAGAAAGCTCTTCACAGAACTACCACTAATCAGAAACTCAGAAGTAACTCAATAGCCATAAGACTCTTACACACAACCTCTGTCTCACACACCTCATATATAGAAGATACAATGCAACAAACCATCAAACAATATTAAAAAACCATAGGCTAAAACTACCCAATAAAGTAGAGTCGACCTTATCTCCATTCTAGATGCCCTATGACATGTCAAAAAAAACATCAACATGTGTTTATCCATTTTATATCTCATTATGTGTCTAATGTAATTTATATTTTCTATTTTAGGAGTCCAAACTTCTCAAGTCCATAACTTGTAAACCGAGTGTCTAATTGATGAACCATTTAATGTGCATGAAATCTCGCGAAATGCCATATCACCTCATAAATCACTACACTGGTTACACCCACTTTTTAAGGCATTTAGGAGGGTCTAAAGTCCTTAACATTATATTTAAACCTTTCATTGCACCCTCCAAAAATGGAAACTTTAATATCTTCAAAACTAGCTATTATCTTGTGATGAAAATTTATTGGCATGCTTATCTAGCCAATCTGAAGCTTTGGGGAGAATTTCACATAATTTTGTGCTAAAAAATAAAATTACTATAAATAATAACCTCATGTAAATACAAGGTTGAGACACCATTTTCCCAACATTATCCCACTTGTCGAACACCTTGCAAAAGAAAAGGGAGTATCAACACAATAAATTAATTGCTAGGGGCCATGAGGCCCATAAAATTCAAACACAATCTGAACTTTTGTGTGCTCACAACCTTAGTTAAAGAATTTGTAACATTCATCAAAGTTTCTACCTTAACCAACATGACCCTACCATCTTTGACCATATCTCTGACAAAATGATACTGAACATCAATGTGCTTGGTCCGGGCATGAAATGTCAGGTTCTTAGCTAGGCAAATCACACTCTGACTATCACAATAAACTGTCAGTGCACCTTTTTTATTCCAATATCTGAACACAATCTCTTAATCCAAGTGGCTTTCTTACCAACATGAGTAGTTGCCATATACTTTCCTTCTCCAGTGCACAAAGCAACCACATTTTGTCGCTTACTAATCCAACTAATTACACCATGAAATAAAGTAAACAAATAAGCACTAGATCTTCTGCTATCAATATCACCTTACCAGTCTGAATCTACATCACCATGAATATCAAGGCAAATCACGTCTCCAACCAATTTACCATGATAACACAAACACTACTTTGAGGTATCCTTCAAATATTTGAAGACTCTTTTGACTACATCCCAATGAACTCTACCAGGATTAGACATATATCTGAAAATATCTCCCATTGCTTGGGCAATGTTTGGTCTAGTATAGGCCATAGCATACATCAAACTTCCAACTGCACTCTAGTAAGGCACTCTTCTCATGTCTTCCATCTTTGATGTAGATGTAGGACAATCTAAAACAGATAGTTTTGTTCCAACTGTAAAAGGAAAACACAATGGTATAGAATCCTGCATATTGAACCTCCATAAAACTAAATTCACATACATACTCTGGCCCAACCATATCTTTCTATTCACCCTATCTCTTCTAATTTCCATCTGAAGAATACGTTTCGTTGCACCAAGATCTTTCATTTAGAATTTTAGCAGCCAGTTAGGACTTTAGTTCTGAAATCATACCTTCCCCTTTACCAATGAACAACATATCATCAACATATAATGCAATGTACAAAAAATAATCACCATCAAATTTATAACAAACATAATGATCTGATTTTAAATGTTCAAATCCCAAACTCAACACATACGTATCAAATTTATGGTACCACATGCTAGGAGTATGTTTGAGGCCATAAAAAGATTTCTTCAACTTACTCTGTTTCCACCCAATGAATGAAAACTACTAATTTTTCGCTTACGGACATTACATTCAAAATAGGATGAGGAAATCACTAGATCCAGTCATAAATCAAATAAAGACTAAATACTAAATAACTTTGGGTTGATAGGGGTTTCCTCTTTTGTGAGATGAAATGCTGAAATTAGGTAAAATGCTGAAAAATGGAGGTAAAAGAATGAAAACAACAAGCTATGGATGTGGGATTTTCACACACACCTAGATCTGAGTAATGTGAGCTGAATTTCACCTTCTCCTCGAAATTGTCCAAAAAGTGTCGGGATCGTGGTGCCTCAAATCGGTCCTCCGAATGTTTTGCACACCAAAGGGGGATGATTCGTCTCTATGAATAAAGCTTAATCTGAAGAGTACAACTATGTACCTATTTCTTGCACATATAAAGAAGATAAAATGGGTTGGTAATAGGTCTTTTCTTAAGTCAAACCCTGATTTGGAATCAACCTTCAATGAGATAGTGCAAATTCTTGAAAGAGATAATGGAAAGGTATACCTTAGATCTTGAATGACTAATAATGATACTTTTCTTCTTGAATGCATGACATATGTTGCATGAAATGGCATGAACATGACAAAACCCTAACACACACACATGCTTGCAAATGAATGATGTAAATTTTCTCCACAATGGCTGAATAGAAATGGTTTATGTAGACTTAATGAATGCTTGATAATACTACACATAATCTACACTTTTTCTTCACAAGAGGCTCCTTCCATTGATTGAGTTGTTGGTTGTTGGATCTTTCAAATGAGGAAAGGAAAGGCTATATAAATGAAAACCTAACATCATTTTTAATCATAGGCCAACCTAAAATTGATATATTTTCACACCAATTCAGATTTAAACATTATAATATTTCCAAAACATGATCCCAAAATTTGAGGAGAAAAAGTAGGGACTGACCAACTTTTTTTCAAAATTTCAAGGATGCAAGGTATTGTGATTATAATGTGATTCCCAAGTGGGTGTGACAATTAAAGATGTTTAGATATGTGAAATTTGGCCTTGAAGATTAAAATAAGACAAATTAGGGATTTTGATGAATTAATTAATTGAAAGAATAAAATAAAAGGGGCACACTTAGGATTAAGGGCCCAATTTTATAATGTGTATAGGGATGAAATAGGACTTTAGATTAAATTAAATTAATTAATTAAATTTTTAAAGGGAATTTAAAATAATGCTCCCAATTATTCACTTATGCCTCTTATATCCAAGTGAGAGGGGCAGACCTCCTTATGGACTTGCCCGTCATCAGTTTCGTAAATTTTTTGACATAGGCCAACACAGGGAGGGAATTCTTGCCCAAAATTTGGAAAGAGAAAGGGGTTCAACATGAGCCCCAATTAGGGAGGACCATGGTGTGGCACCATGGTCTTGGTGAGGACCAAGGTGCCACACCTTAGTCCTACCCCATATTTTAGCTAGGGTTAAGGGTCTCAACAAGGTAAAATTATATAATACGACATTTATTTCATGGTGAGGGCATAAATAAGTCTCTATTAAGCATGAAGATGCAGGCACTAAGGTGAGATCTCTAAAAACGGTCAAAATTATACACAAGTATAATTTAGGACGCTAAATTTATCCCCCCCACTTTAGCGAGACTATGAGCTTATGCAAATACTCACGGTAAAGTAGATGAAAGAGAGAGGAAGAAGAGAGGGATACAAAGAAAAATCACAAGGAGTATCCGACATCACTAATTTTGAGGAACCAAGCCCCGAATCTTAGGATCTTAACTCACTCAAACATATGTAAGGGAACACAAAGACAAGATAAAAACAAGAAGGCAAATAAAGACAAAGGAAAAATAGAAAAACACATAGAAGACACAAAAGCTAAGAACTAAAACCAAGACCTCAAGTCAACTAGCCAAAGAGATGTCATTATCAAAATGTGTTAACAACTAATATCATTGTTAAAAAATGTCATCTCATGAACACAAGAAATCACATAAAAGAGAAAAGAAAGAATCATCCATGAACTACAAGTAGCTAAGATATGAGCTCGTGAGAAGAAGGAGAGAGAGCATGAATACACTGTAGATATGTTTATCTAGGTGATCCATGAGAAATGATGAGAGAGAGAACATATATATCTTGCCCCTAGATGTTTGCATCTAGGTGATCCATGTTGGGGAGGAGAGTAGGAATAGTCTAGCCTTATTCTAATAGTTCCACTCATCCTCATGTGTTTGTACAAGTGATGTTTGGTTTCAAGTATGAAGCATCCCATTTTTGAATGTGCATCAACCTATTTAAGACTTGTAATGTAAATGAAAATTTCAAGAGGCAACTATGTGTGCAAATGCCAATAGGTGAATGTGTGTGCAAATGCCAAGAGGCAAATGTGTGTACAAATTCCAAGAGGTGAATGTGTGTGCAAATGCCAAGAGGTGAATGTGTAAATACAAATTGTAAGAGATGAATGAAAGATACATGTCTGGTTTTGAGGACATCCCGTGTAAGAGTTTTACTCTACTTGTGATGTGTATCCTTGTCCAAGACATATGTAAAATGTTGTGTCTGGTTCCAGGCATCAAGTATTTCATGTAAGAGTTTGTTTCCTCTAGTTTCAAGAATGAACACACCATTTAAGACATGCAAAAATGATTTGCAAAAAAAAGTACAATATGGTATAAAGGGAGCAATATGGGTGCCCCCCCTTAAGATGTCAACATAGGCCTATGTTGATGTCTTAAGGAATTTAGAAGAAAGGATACCAACCTTTAACACCAAAGATATATCCTTTAGGTAACAATGTCATAAATCCAAGCGAGAGAGGGAATACTCTTCAACCAAGGATAAGATAGTTGAAAAAGAGATATCTTGCAACAAGTGTAAAGGAGATCCTTGGAGGAGAAGAGATCTTTTCACAAAAGACACCTACTTCCAAGAGGATTTTATTGCACAAATATAGCATCTTCTAGAAAAAGAAGGAAAGGGGAACAAGAATGTATACCTTCCCCCTATTGCTAGGTGAAAGAGATTCTTGATGAGGATGACACACTTTTGAGCCAAATGTGAGGGGGAAAATTTATAATATGTGTACATTTACCAGTGAAAAAGAGTTGTATGTCCTTGGCTAAAAACTAGATCTAAGCAATGTGAGCTAAATTGGCCTCGCACCCTAAAATTGCCCAAAAAGTGACGGGACCGTGGCGCATCACATTGGTCCTCTGAAATTTTCACATATCAAAGGGGGATGATTCATCTCTTTGAATAATGCTTAATCTGAAGAGTACAACTCTGTACCTATTTCCTATACACAGAAAGAAGAGAAAAGGGATTGGGAATAGGGGTTTGCCTAAGTCAAACCTCGGCTTCAAATCAACCTTGAATGAAATATTGCAAATGTTTGAAATAGATAATGGAAAGGTATACATAAGAAAACTATAAACCACTAAACCAAAGATTGCATTAGCTCTGAATTCTTTTGGATCATACTCTTGTTGATTTCCTTGAGCTCTTCCATGATAAACCTGGAGGTGCTCTTCTCTTGGTTCTTCTCCTCATCCTCATATAAGGGCTAGTAGTTACCTATGATCCCGTACCTTGCAAGTTTGGCTCGTGGATTTTCTTCTTCTATTTGGTGTCTAAGTGTGGGATACTGGTGATAGGTTGGGCTCTTTGGTTCGCAATCATCGCATTAACCTTTTTAAATGATCATATTCTGGGTTTCTACAACACATCATCTATGAATTTGAGAAATTCTTATGTGAAGTAAGTCGTAGATTATCATAAGGTTAGTTTGCTGGATTTCAAAGGCGATTATGACTTTCATGTTGTGTGCAAGAATAAAAATTCTAACAATTTAACGCAATTTTTCTAGCAGAACATACTTAGTCCTTTCTTGGAAGGGATGGCAAAGTCTTTATCAAATGTTATGCAACTTATTAATAAAATTATCTTATATAATTTATTTCGTAGTTCATATTATTGACACATATTTAAATGGATACATCAAATTGTGCACATGTAAAGGTTAACTGAGTTTTCTCATAAAAATGGTATACAATTTATATAATTTTTTATAAAAATCATATATAATTATTATATTAATAGATTCATTGAATTATTCGGCCAAATCTTTTAAGTCATTTTTTGAAAAAACTACTCAATTAATGCATATAAAATATTGACAAAATAGAAATAAAATCCAAATTTCAACTATCTAAATTTCTTTTAAATATTGCTTATCGGAATTTTCTCAATATTAATATGAATTAAAGTAAATTGGCTATGTAACATAAATCTTAACATAAACTAGTGAGTGCTTCACTTCAAAGGTTAATAGGTTATATTAATATAAAATGTTAAGATGCTAATTTACATGGATAAAATTATGTTCATTACGTTTTCATGTAATTTATTTTAATTTATAATTTTTACAATTTTATGACAAAATATAATAATAATAAAAACAGAAAGAATATAAACTATCCAAATAAATAATATTTGATAAGATAGCATTTACTTTTATATATTTTAAACAAAAAATTTGTGACTTTAACATACTATTTAATAAAGAAATAAAATTAAAACTATACACTTCAAAACTTTTTATATGAACATCTACATTTAATTAAATACTTTTTAAAATTTAAAAAGTAATAATAAAATATATTTTACTTGTTCAATAACATCAATTCAAACATAAAAGTAATCAATTTATGTATGGATAAACCGGCTCTGCAAATTTTGTTGGACATTAATGGCGGATCAAGAGGATTCTCAGAAAGAAAGAAAGGGCAGCAATGAGTGGAGGAAGAAGAAGAGATGGTGGTGGACCTTCGGGTTGAGATGGAAGAAGACAATGAGTTCTAGGAGAAGCAGGCAATGATCGCCAGGATCATCGATCTCAACTGGCCAAGGAAAAACATCAAACAGTGGGCATATGAGAAGTGGGAGATCGAATAGTTAATAAATTCATCCCAAAGGGGTTTTTCGTGGTACTCTTTGAAAATCAATCAGAGAGAGACCGTATCCTCAACAAAGAGAATTGGTTTGCAGATGAGTATGTGGTTTATATCCAACCTTGGATATCTAATTTCAATCCCATCCATTTGGTAGTCTATTCGAGGCCGATATGGGTTTATTTATATAATCTTCCAATTGAATATTGGAGTGAAGCCTACTTGGAGAAAATCAGTAGGTCGCTTGAGAAGGTACTGGAAATAGATTTCGATGAGGAGAAAAATCTGTGCAAATCTGTCAGAATTAATTTAGCAGTGGTCAAGAGAATCCTGGAACATATCGCGCTTCATTCTGCTAATGGTTGGTGGAGACAAAAGCTTGAGATTGAAAGAGAGTCTTTAAATTGCTCCAGATGTGGTAGCAAGATGCACGGTGTCGCGGAATGTAGACTGTTTGTTAGAAGAGCAAGGAAATCATTTAAAAAACTGATACAATAGTGGAGGAGAAAACCATAGAAAACGGTTAAGAATTCAATAAATAATAAAAAAGAACCATCTTCACAACAAAATCAAAATGGATCACCTTCAGCAATGTGTGGGAACGCAGATCCACAATCAGAGAACAAGAATGAAAATGTCCCCACAGAATCAGTAGTGGGCGGGAAGCCATTCAAACAAATAGAGATGGGAGATAAGATAGGAGAAATGGATCCGACGTCCCCTAAAATATTTATCTATAACAAAGGACTATCAGATACGGAGATTGATCTCGATAAGGACCTTAAGGAAGAATTTTTTCAGGAGGATGCTTTGGAAGACGTGGATCTGAGGTGCATTAGTCAATCAACGAATATCCTATTGGGGAAGGCAAAGGGTCATAGAGGAAGGAGAAGCAATCGACAAAAGATGGAAGAAAGTGCCAACGAGAAAGGAATAGTCAGCCTTCAGGACTTTATGAGGAAAGCTAAGGGAGAAGGGCTCTCCCTTGGCAAAAGATGAGGATTACCACCTAGAACGTCAGGGGTCTATCAACTCCTGACAAAAGAAGCTTGGTGAAACGAGCGTTGGATAGATGTACCAGTGACATAATTGCAATCCAGGAAACAAAAAATAATTATGATAAGGCGGATCTATTAATTAAGTTATGTAAGGTATGGGAAGGTTTCTTCCAAGAAGTAATTGGGACAGCTGGAGGTTTGGGGGTGATGTGGAATTCTTCCCAGGTTAAAGTATCCCTTTTGGAGAAAGCTATACATTGGATGTTATGTTCAGTATTCAGTTTTAAGGAGAATCTAAACTTCCCCTTAATTAACATATATGGTCCTACAAAAACTCTGGAAAAGGCTCAGTTGTGGCAGGCCCTCACGGATAAAATTTCAGCTATGGGTAATGACAAGATAGTAGTGGTTGGTGATTTCAATGCCCTATTAGATTTGGGAGAGAAACAGGGTGGCCTGAGAATGCCAAATAAGGTAATGGAAGACTTTAGAGAGTTCGTCAAACAAAATCACTTAATGGATGTGATTCCCAAGAACGGGACCTTCACATGGACCAACCGATAAGCAAACTTTGCTCACATATCAGAGCGGTTGGATAGGCATTTTATAGGAGAAGCATGGATGGAGTCGTCTTTTTAGGTAGAAGCTTACATCCTTCCAATCTCTTTGTCTAATCACTTCCCCATAGATCTCAAATTGAGAGAGGCCTCTATCAAAGGAAGTAGTAGCTTCAAAATCTTGAGCATGTGGTGGAGAGACCTCGAATTCATTTCTCTTATTCAACAATGGTGGATAGAAAGAAATATATATAGGGGAACTTTGAGCTATGCCTTTGTGAAAAGACTAAAATTCCTCAAAGAAAAGATTAAAAAATGGAATACAGATTCATTCAAAAACATATTTGCAGAAAGGAACAGAATAGAGGAAGAATTAAATCAATTAAACTTGATCACCATAAATTCAGGAATGTCAAATGGTTCATATCATAGAGAAGTCGCTCTCAAACAAGAATTGGCAGAAATCCTTCTGAGAGAAGAAAACTTTTGGAGAGACAAATCAAGGGAGATTAGAGAGGGCGACATGAACACAAAGTTCTTTCATGCATCAGTAAAAGCAAATAGGATCAAGAACAGAGTTGCGGAGATTATGGACCAGGATGGTAATAGGCACTTTACTCCCAATGCCATCGAGGAAGTAGTTGTCAACTTCTTCAGAAATATGCTTGGGGAAGCGGGGGAGAACAACTCACAATACCTCTTGACAATGGAATGTATTCCAAATGAGATCTCAGAGGAAGAGAATAAAAAGATTTGCAGTCCATTCACGATGGAGGAAGTCAAGAAGGTTGTCTTCGATCATCATCCGAATAAAGCCCCGGGACCAGACGGCTTCACTATGGACTTTTTCGAGAAATGTTGGGTGTTCATGGGAGCCGATATTTTCTGAGTAGTAGAAGACTTCAGGAAATAGGAGAAGTTTGTTAAAGAGATCAATCATACCAATACAGTGTTGATACCAAAAAAGCAGGAGTCCTCTTCAATCACAGACTTCAGGCCAATATCTTTATGCAACTCCCTATAAAAAATCATAGCTAAGGCATTCATAAATAGGCTCAAACTGATTCTACAGACAATAATCTCGCCAGAGCAGCACGGGTTCACTCTGGGGCAAGAAATTATGGACAACATCATTTTTGCGGTAGAAACGATCCACTCAATGTATTCATCCAAGTTCCAAGGTATGGTCATTAAACTAGACGTGTCCAAAGCTTATGATCGAGTGAAATGGGGCTTTTTATTGGAGGTTCTTAGAAAGTTCAGTTTTGATAATAAATTGCTAAGGTGTATTATCCACTGTATTACCTCTATTAATTTTTCAATATTGGTCAATGGGTGTACATGTGGTTTTTTTCAACCTTCTAATGGGCTTCAACAAGGAGATCCTTTGTCGCCATTTCTTTTTGTTCTTATGGCAAAAGTTCTTGGTAGGCTTATCAAGAACAAGGTTGGGCTAGGTTCCTGGAAAGGATTTCTTATACATGACAGATTGCCTCCGATCTCCCATTCACAATTTGCAGATGATACTATTCTTTTCGGTGTAGCATCAGAAAGAGAAGTTCTCGTCATCCAGAAAGTGTTAGAAGATTATGAAATAGATTCAGGTCAGAGTATGAATAGGCAAAAGTCAAGGATTTATTTCCTCAATACAAACAAGAGAACTCAGGAAAACATTACAAGGGTGTTGCAATTCGCCCAGAGTTCCTTTCCTATTCAATATCTTGCGGTCCCTTTATTCATAGGTAGATTGGATAATAGACTTTGGGAGGAAGTAGTCAACAAATGCAAAATTAAAACTGCCCTCTAGAAGAACAAGTGGCTTTCACAGGCAGGTCATATCCAGATAATTAAATCGGTGTTAGCCACGGTGCCCATTTATTATATTTCATGCTATAGGGCTCCACACAAGGCCTTGTCGGAATTGGATGGCTTTCTAAGAAGCTTTGTTTGGGAAGGCTCGCGGGAGGAAAGAAAATTCAATTTGATAAGTTGGGATACAACTTGCTTGCTCAAGGTGGATGGAGGAATAGGGCTTAGGAAGATGAATCTATAGAACCTGGCTCTAGGTGCGAAACTCGCATGGAAGATGTCCATCAACCCACAAAAAGGATGGTGTAAGTTGATGTCACTCAAATACATGGATTCAAACAATCCAAAAAGAATCTCCACCTTGGCTAACTCAACTGGTGGATCTCCTATTTGGAAGTTCATTTGGGAGAGTCACAGAATCATAACAGAGCACCTATCATGGAATTTAGGTGATAGCCGCAAGGCTAAAAAATTTAGGGATTCATGGAATGGAGATAAGGCTCTAGAGGATGAGTTCCATGATCAAGATTGGATTAATGAAATGGAAGCTTCTATGGGTGTCTTGGTGGTAGATTATGTAGAAGAGGGCAGCCCAAATAGACCAATAAATTGGAAAAGGGTTGGTGAAATTCAGAACGCAAATAGTATGAAGTTGGCTGAAATCCTGAAAAGTAGGGTAGTACATTTGGCAGGTGTTAAAGACACCCTCATCTAGATTGTGGTAAAATCAAACTTATATAAGGTTAACTGAGGCTATGAGTTATAAAGGAAGAGGCGGGAAGATAGAAGGTGGCTGGCTCCTTTATACTGGGATAAATGGGTGTTACCAAAGGCAGGGGTATTCCTTTGGATTGCTCTGCATGGAAGAATCCTGACTAGCGACAGATTGAGAATAGTAGGCATTGCAGGGCCTAGTAGATGTTGTCTATGTAAAAGTGAGGAAGAAACAACAGACCACCTTTTATTCAATTGTTCTTGTGCAAGAAAGTGTTGGGAATGGCTGAATATGCAGCTTCAAAATTATATGGCTTATAACTGCACATTCAAAGACTTCATTTTAGCTTGGTCGACGGGGGATAAGCATTCATAGTGGGGAAGCTTATGGATCACTATCCCATCACTGATAGTTTGGCACATGTGGAAGGAGAGGAACAAGAGGATTTTCAGGGAGGAAGAGATGGATGTCAATATCCTGCTCAATAAAATTCAAGTGGCCATAGGAGAAACAATTAACGGCAAGATCTTCGATAGCAAATTCAAATTTTACTCCAAATGGGATAAGGATATGGAATTAGTCTAGAAATTTAAACAAAGCAGTAGTTATTCACAAGGAGGAAAGTCCATTAATAGAAGCAAGTTCAAGTGGAATCCCCCCCCAAGCAGTTGGAATAAATTGAATTTTGACGGTGCAAGTAAGCGTAACCTAGGTGCATCTGGGTATGGAGCGGTTGTAAGGGATGAGGAAGGCATACTAGTGGGGGAAGTATGTGGCCATGCGGGGATAGTTTCTAATAACATAGCAGAGATCACAACTTTAGATGAAGGTCTAAAATGGACAGTAGCAAATGGCATCCAAAAGGTGGTGATCGAAGGAGATTCCAAAGTCATCTTAAACGGGATCATCAATAAATGATTCACAAATTGGCATCTTAACAACTAGATCCCTAGAATATACGAGCACCTACAAAAGCTCACGGACTATCAAATTCAACACACATACCATGAAGGAAACCAAGTGTTTGACCTACTAGCTAATCACGGGGTAGCAAATTCTCTACCAGTAGTCATATCGCCTGCAAATGTAGGAAACGAAGATATTCAGCAAAGATTACTTGAGGACAGAGCCCATATTCCTAGGACCGGAATTAGATGAAATCAATGGCCACTGTTTGTTATCGGGATAGGAGAGGCATGCTCTTATCCTTTTTCATGTGGGCGGACAGTCATTTACGACATCCTTCTTTTGGTTTTGAATCCCGTGTAGGTAGAATTTGGAAAGGATAAGGATCGGGAGTCCAACAGACTTAGGCCTATTTATATCAAAGAGAGGGAAATGCAGGGTGTGGTTTCCCGATCTAACAAAATGGTGTAGAGATTCGGGCTTCGTTGCCTCTACAGAGAAGAGACACTAGAAGCCCAGTGCGAGTGCCTATTTGATATAGACATCGTGGGCCAAAGAGCTATTCAGGGTGTGCTCGACGATGCATTCAGTGAAGACAGGCATTGGTGCGACGGATATGTCTATGAGATCATATTGTCCCTGTTGGTTGACGTCCTTCCATCGAAGGAAGCCTATGTGGAGAAATTGGAAGGCTTTGTGTGGGAAGAGGATGTGGAAGTAGTGGCGGGTGCAGTGCTCGAAGTGGACGAGGAGTGGGCCAACATACTCGGCCCTTATTTCAACCCGATAGCCATTCTCTCGGATGTGGAGTGTTCAAACCCAAAAGATGAAATCTGCCTAGCAATCGAAGCTCTCAGAATGAGGAAAGTTGAATTTATGGTAGAAGCATGGGAGGTTTTCAGGGTTGGAGTTAGGAATGCAGACCTGGGCCGTTCAGAAGGATGATGTTGCAGGAGTATGTGTGGCTGTCAGAAGGTAGTATCAACAAGGTGGAGACCATAGGTTTGTGGACGGCCACCATACTTAGGCTCATGTCACCTGAGAATATGTATATGTTTAAGTTAGTTAGTTTAGACTGTTTTGTGTACGAAAATATGTAAGCACTTTTTCAGATGAATATAAGGCGCTATCCCCATCTTGATAGCACTTGCTGAAAAAAAACAAAAAACATCAATTCAAACATAAAATACATCAAACCAAAAATATAATTCATAATTTTTTTTAATTTTAATCAAATGTTTAATTTTATTCAAATGTTCATTTGATTTAGTGACAAATTATATATTATAGACATTGATATTGAGTGTTTCAACTCGATAGCCATTCTCTCGGATGCGGAGTGTTCAAACCCAAAAGATGAAATCTGCCTAGCAATCGAAGCTCTCAGAATGAGGAAAGTTGAATTTATGGTAGAAGCATGGGAGGTTTTCTGGGTTGGAGTTAGGAACGCAGACCTGGGCCGTTCAGAAGGATGATGTTGCAGGAGTATGGGTCGCTGTCAGAAGGTAGTATCGACAAGGTGGAGACCATAGGTTTGTGGATGGCCACCATACTTAGGCTCATGTAGCCTGATAATATGTATATGTTAAAGTTAGTTAGTTTAGACTATTTTGTGTACGAAAATATGTAAGCACTTTTTCATATGAATATAGGGCGCTATCCCCATCTTGATAGCACTTGCTGAAAAAAAAAAAAAAATATCAATTCAAACATAAAATATATCAAACCAAAAATATAATTCATAATTTTTTTTAATTTTAATCAAATGTTCATTTGATTTAGTGACAAATTATATATTATAGACACTTGATATTGAGTTCAAATCTTTTAAATTTAATGTTTACCTCTATCACTCCTGACTACACCTTAAAATAAAAGCACGTGTGAAGACCGGAAAAGTCCCGTTTTGATTGAACGCGCCATTGTTTGTTTGAATATCACTCTTCTTGATAGAATTCCAATATTGACCAATTCAAAAACTATATAGAGAAACTATATACTTTCTCTATAAATACAATAGAATTTCTTTATCTATAGCCATTCCCGATCTTTGCTCTGTATCACACAAGATATCACCCAGCTTTTTATTCTTCATTTGTAAACGAACACGTTTCGTTGCTTAAGATTCTTTCTGTCAGTTAGTATGGTGAGATCGATGCTTCTGAAAATTCTGGTAGCATTGCTCCTGCTCCACATTATGTTTTCGCTCGCTGTATCTGCTCGATCAATCCTCAAGGAAAAAGTGAATACAAATACAGGCATGACCAAGAATAATGTAATTGATAATCTGGTTGAAATTGTGGAGATGTTAGCATCGGGTTCTAACTGTGCAGGCAACATTAAAGGTCCTAACTGCCGCAGAAGATAAAACAAGGCTGCACACAGTTATTGTAAATCCAAAGCACATAATTCAGGTTTTAATTTCCACTCTGGAAATTGATGAAACTTTTACATAATTATCATCTTTTCTGATCCGTGGTGAGAGGGAGAAATATAATCTATCTCCTTACACTAATTACTGACACATTTTATAACGCAGGTCGTTTTATCTATCTTGATTGTGTAATGTTTAATTTTTATTCCGGAAAATCAATAATATGCATGTTCAGTTTAATCAAATGTTAGATATTATTCATCAAAGGTAGGTACATTAAACTTTTCAACAGAATTTTTTTGTCGAAGTGTCACAAAATGTTACGTGTCTCAAAAATAAAGGGTGTCTATAAACTAATGCACTTTGTCAAACATAAACAACTTATACGATGTTTTGTTTGGATTTTAAGGACAAACTTTTGGACAGCTCTCTTAAATACTTCCATGCAAAAGCATTTTAAACATTTTGTTGTTGTTTGTAATGTTTATAAATCAAGAAAACACAACATTTAGGGGTAGTCCAACTATAAAATTTCTGTAACTAGAAGGTGACATTCAAGATCCATTTGGCCACATAATTTGCACACCTTCTTTCGATTTGAACTCTTTCATCATCCATGATCCCACAATACTGGTTTCCTTGTTTACTATATTAATGATGCCATATTTAATGGTTTCCCAATAATTACCATTAAAACTGGTTTCTGAAACAGAGCATTCCCTTCCCTTAAAACGAAGATTTCCTAGAATATTAAATTCCAATTTAATAAGTTTGTTGTCTCTGAACAAATTACCAATAACTTCAGTAATTACCCAGACAGAATCAGAATCCAACTATACCAATATTTTCAGATCGGGTTACAATCAGATACTATCTCATAAAGCTATCGTTCCATCTCCTGTTGATGTTTTCCAAGCTTGGAGTGTGTATAATGTTTATACGAAGGCCAACTACTCCTTGCATTGAATCCATGTGTACATCATCCAGAATATCCAAAGAACTCACTACCCACGGTTATGCATATGCTATGTAACAAGTTATATATTTTATAGTTTGGATCACATCCAACCTTTAATCCACTCTATACATCTTATGATGCATATTTTTTACTTAAACAATACTTTAAAGTTTGAGAAAAGCTCGATGAAATATAACGATGAAGTAAAATATTTCGTAATAATCTATAAATTGAAGCAAGATAATTCAAAACATTGATAATAAAATATTAAAGAAGATATAAAATATTGATAATAAGTTATTCATCATCCAATTATCGTGATTTAATTGAAAAACCAACAATTAAGCTAAGGGTGCATCATTTGTGAATAGGGTAGAATCCCAACACTAATTAAATATCTGAATTTCATGATTTCTCTCATAGCTACAATTCATATCTAAAATATTCTATGGTAGATTTGTAATTCTTTTGCATAAAATATTAGCAATTTTACTTGGTAATTCATACTATTGATTCATTTCTAATTGTTTGAATTCATTTGGCCAATGATTCTCAAGGTTTATAAATTAAATGAAAATAATGCTTCATTTTTCTACACAAGGGAAGTTAGGTTACATAAATAGAGAGGAGGGGAAGATAGAGAAAGGGAGGGGGAGAAAGGAAGAGAGATAGTTAGAGTAGGGAGTGAGAGTGATTGTGAGTGTGTGTGTGTGAGTGTGTGTGTGTGTGAGAGAGAGAGAGAGAGAGAGAGAGAGAGAGAGAGAGAGAGAGAGAGAGAGATAGAGGGAACTATAGAGAGAGGAGAGAGATTAATATTTAGAAAGAAGACAAAGAGGGATAGGGAGATAGGTAGTGAGGATATGTATAAAAAGAGGTAGTAAAGAAGAAGAAAGATAGATAGAGATATCATACAAGATAGATGGAGTGAATGTATGTGTGTGTGTGGAGCAAAAAAGAGAGAGAGGTGGACATAATGATTTATAGATAGAGAGAAAGAGAGAGAGAGATGTGGAGATATAGATAGAAGGGGCAACTGAGATGAAAAAGCGACAGAGACAGGTAATAGAGATAAAGGTTTAGATAGAGGGAGAAATAGAGAGAGGGAAAGATAGAGAGATAAAGATAGAGATAGAGATAGAGATAGAGACAAGCAAGGAAAAAAAATAGTGTTTATATATGTGTTAGAGAGAGGAGAAGTAAAGACATAAAAAGAAAGAATAATGGGGAGAGGAATGAAAGAGGTAGAAAGGGATAGAAAGGAGAGATAAAGTAGACATAACTTGAAAAATATAAAGGGGGCAAGAGAGAGGGAGAGGGAGAAATAAATATAGAGGGAGGGATATGATGATTGAGAGGGAGATAAAGAGATGTAAATATGAAGATATAGGAATTTATATATAGACATAGGTAAAGAGAGATCTATATAGAGAAAGAAGGAGAGACGAAGGGAGAGGATTGAACGAGAGAGAGAGAGAGAGAGAGAGAGAGAGAGAGAGAGAGAGAGAGAGAGAGAGAGAGAGAGAGAGAGAGAGAGAGAGAGAGAGAGAGAGAGAGAGAGAGAGAGAGAGAGAGAGATATGGAGATAGATATAGAAAGGGAGAATGATATATATCAATTGATAGAGAGGTGGAGGCAAGGAGAGATAGGAAGAGAGATAGATAGAAAGAGGAAGTGATACAAAAATATATATAGTGGGAAAGACAGAGAGAGAGATACATGAAAGGTAAGGAGATACAAGTAGGGGAGAGCAATAGAGATGGTGATAAAAATATTTCTTACATATGAAACCAAAAAAGTATTCACAAAAGAAGTGATTAAGGGTAATAATATTGGCAAGGTCAAACTTATAATGTTCATTCATTAGGCTAGCCTCAAGCAAATTTTAAAAGAAATAATCAAATAGATCAAAACTACTTGTAGGAAATTCAATTTTATTCCTTTACTTGCCTAGGACACCAGTCACTTTTAAAAAAAAAAATTCTTCAATATTCGAGCGACTTGGTTAGATAGGTTATGGTACTTTAGCCTTCAAAATATTAGATATTATAAGTTGAGTTAGCACTTTCTTGATTTTCTCAAAATTTCAAGAAAATTCAAGGAGCTAAAATTCATAGTTTGATAAGAAGCACAAAGACTATGTTGGCTTCCCCTTACGAAAAAGGTTTAAAAAGCTAAAATAAAATTTTAGAATATTTAAAGGAGAAGTTAAGGTGGGCATACTTGAGTGCACATAAACATTCTTTTATTTTGTGTCAAATTTAAGTATTAGGAAATTTGCACTACATAAAACACACCTCCAAAATTTTATATCTTGTAATTGAACTTGATAGAGTACCTTAAGAAAATTAGCTACAAAATTTTTGCCTTTGAAGTAAGTCTATTCAAAATAGAGAGCTATTAAAATCCACTTATTCTTCTCACTCTAATAATGGTAAATAACTTTATTTTCCCAAAAATATTGCATTAATGGTTTCATTTTTAGTTCTTAGAAGTGTTTAACTTAATCAAAATTTAATTAGATTAGATTGTTGTTCATTTTCTTTAAGAAAAAAGTATGACCATATCACATTTTTGTAAGTAGTGAATTAAAATTATGTAGCACATATAGATGTGCAGAGTATGAATGATATGTTGGAGAGAATGCTACATATCAATTATAGGTACTAATGATTTTCAATAAAAATATTGATAAACATTTTTTCATCAAATTAAAATAAACTTTTAAAGCCTAAGATAAAAATGAGGTGATATGATCAAATTATCATCTTACATTTCACAATGGGATGGAACACATGTAGTTATCGACAAGCCCCATGTTAGTATTATTAGCTATAGCACATAGGTGAGTGTAGACTAAGATAAAAAAAAATGCTTTTGCTAATGTGAGGACATATAATGGACATGAAATACATTAGCTATCATATAATTGGATGTCAATTGAAGGCACTCTTGACACATGGAGGATAATGGTTGTAGAAAGACTTGCCTTGAAATCAAACATGAAAGCACATAGATGAAAAATAAATAAACATGTAAACAAATTCTGAAAATCCATTAAAGTATAAGTCAACAAAGACTATTAAGACCAATAACTAAACATCAATAAGAGAAGCGACAACTAGAAAATGTGAATACAAATGCAGGCATTAATAATCTGCTTGAAATTGTGGAGATATTAGCATCGTGTCCTAACTGTGAAGACAACATTCCAATCACCTAATTAAGATATTTGGTTTTTTCTGATCTGTAGGGAGAAATATCATCTATCTCCTTTGACTAACCACTGACACATTTTATAAATTAGTGAGATTTTAAGCATGCTTTGTAAAACATGCACAACTTATATGGTGTGCCTGCTACAATAGGTGCGTTATGGTTTCAATTTGACTGAAGCTTTAATACACATTATAAGGTATATTTGTTCGTCCAAATATCATATTAGGTGTTAAAGAATTTTTATATAATATATGTTATTTCTAATGTAAAAAGTTAAAAGGAAAATTAAGAAATAATCTATTTAGCACAAATAGCTAATTTGATTCTAAATGTTAATGAAGCCAAGACAACTTGAATCATGATAGAGAGTTGATAGAACTCCAACGAAATTATGTGGAAATTTTTTCCTTTGTAATAGTGGTGGCATTAAAAAATATCCTGTCCAATTCTTGAGTCCCCTTTAGAGCTTTAGTACTCTTACAATAATAATTTAATCAAGACCATTGAGCGAATTCTATTCAATCACATTAGTAAGCTATAATTGTTCCCTTGTGTGTTTTCCCTTTATTAAATATCCATAGCCCTATGTTTTGCTTCAAATCATCATTATATGAGAACCAAGATTTAATGTACTCAAGCTTTGTGCCATGGTCCCCACACTTTTTCTATTTTTCAGTGAGATACTACAAATATGACAACTATCTTGGGTGCCTCATTCATGAGAATTGGGTCTTCTTAAGTATAGCTAGACATTTTTGCTAATTGATAGTTAGCCATTTGAGTTCCATCTCCATTCTTAACACTAACATTCTACATTCTTAATTGGTAGTTAGCTAATATAAATTTTTACTTGAGAGGAATTATTCACAAATTCTTTTCCTCACATCTTCCATGAAATTATCTCATTCTAAAATTTCCATAAGCTACTATGCCTAATTATCACATTCTTCCTACTATCAAGGGGATGGAAAAATTATATATTTATCATGTATGTGTTTCCCAACCTTGAAAATTATAGAATCTATTATATCTTCATTGTGTCTTTGATATCATTGAAACATCATTTATACCCTTAATCATTTAGCTTCCACATCACATCAACTCAATTTCTATCATCCTGTCCATATTGTCCATCCTACTACCTCTCTAAACTTTTTATGGATTTTTTTCACAAATAATCCCCTTCAAATTATTTATTTTTATAAAAAGACTTCCCAATATTTTAGTGAACACTCTATCAATAATATGATTAGGGTTTCAATACATTTTCTTATACAATTTCATTCCATAATCTTTCACCATGAAAGTCGTGCAAGATCATAACATTCCCTTAATAATATAGTGATATTCTCAAGTTCAAATTGGTAATTGGTAATGCAATTGGTTGAAACTTATCACACATCAATAGATAGTTGTTGATACAAAGAAAACCTTGTAATACAATAGAATAGGAACTTCTCAACATTAAAAATTCATAGACAAAGAATGAGAGATGTCTCAAATCAAAACTAACTTTCAAGGCTTTAGATAAACATGATGTAGGATTATCAAATGATCCTCCTACATCTCACAAAGGGATGGAACACATGTAAACAAAAGGAAAATTTATATTCTTAACAAGCTAAATGTTAGTGCTATCAACTACACCACATAGGTGGTTAGATTATATGATAAATAGTGGTCTTGCTGATGTTAGATTAGCATGTAAAGAACATGAAGGCTATCATCTGTCATATCATGAGATGCACACTTGATAGAAGGACCATAATGGTTCTAACAATACTTTCCTACATAGAAAACATAAAATCACATAGATGCAACAACAACAAAGGGATGCAAATAAATCTTAACAATTCATTAAAGTGGTGACTCAAGAAAGACTATTAAGACAAATAACACAACATCAATAAAGGAAGGGGCACCTAGAAAATATGAAATGATGGTATAAAAAGAAAAAGGGACATTGCCTATTAATAATTGGTAAAAGAGACATGGAGATGTGAATTAAAGATTCATGATTGGAAGAACAAGAAACCCAAGTGAAATAATAGGAAGTGCATCTCAACTCCAAACATAAGGAAAAAGTGTCATGAAAAGACTAGAATTATGACTAGCTCATCCTTGTACACAAAAAAATAAATTGCAAAATAAACACCCCAAGTGTGTAGATTTTAAGATGTACAATTTGAAGTTTGCTCAAATTATGATATTTCAGATGATGCAGCTCAAAAAAAAATTCCTTTAAAATTGAATCCTTTCAATCATTGTACTTATCATAATTAACTTTTGTAGTTTCCTAGACAAAATCATAAGCATAACATCCGGTATCGCAATATTTTTAGGAGTTACATTTAAATACACTTTCATGAATTTCTCATCCCATCTCTTAGTGACGTTCTCTAAGTGTGGAGTGTGTAATATTTATACAATGCCGAATGAATCCTTGCATTCAATCCATGTGTGCATCATTTGGAATGCCCAAAGCAATTACTACCCACTCTTATGTATATGCTATATTACAATTTATATGGTTTGGATCATGTTAATAGGTATACCCATAACTGTTATCCAATGTTAGAAGTTATTTATTAATTAAATAATGTATTATAAACTACTACACCAATATTCTCTCTATTATTATAATATTCTTGCAAATGTACCCCGAAAAAGAAAATCAACTTGTCAAGAGACTTGGTGAGTATATCACTTATCTAAGAATCTATCAGGTTCTAATAGATCTAGATATCATGATTCAATAAATTTTCTCAAACATAATGACATTCAACCTCAATATTATTTGTTATTTTCAGGAAAAACTAGATTCTTCATAAGCTTCAACACATCTTGACTCTTTCTATAAAGAATAGGTATATTTTCTTCAAGAATGTTCATGTCAACCCAAATGCAATGTAACCAAATCACTTAACAAATAGATCCCCATGCAACATAATTTTTAGCATTGATGAATGAGAGAGAGAAAGCAACTCTCTTCTTACTAATCCATGGCATATGTCTACATTTGACATTAGAAATAAATCCAATAGTTATATTCATAACATTAATAGATCCAACATATTTAGGTGTTATTTTAAGCTCTAGGTTGACTTAATTAGTTGTTTCTTTGGTTGTTTATCTATAATTAATGTTTCTTGGTATTTCCCTACTATTTTGGCTTTACTTAGTCCTTTTTCGTTGACTAAATTTTACTAATTTGTAAAATGTTTATATTGTATCTCTTTATCTACTTTTCTTTGTAATGGTTCGAAGGCTCTTTCTCCATTTATATTAATAAAAAAAATAGTTTGATTTGGTATGACTGTACAATAAGAGCTAAATATTCTTCTTTTATTATAGTGTCAAAAATTGTATCCTTTAACAATTTCACACTTTATATGACAACTTCTTTCGTGTGATCCCCCTTATATCATTTTTATCTCAAACCTAAAAATTCATTGTTAATCATGTACTTAATTTATCATCAAATGCCAAAAGTAGGACTTGGTTTGATATCACAAGAATCAATACTTGTTCGGAAGTTAAGTATTGAAATAACTTCCTACACTAACCTTGAGAGGAGGGTGGTGCAAATTTTTTTATAGATCATTTAAATAAAAGTTATATAATATTAATAGAAATAGAAATAAATAGCATGGATACCACTACATAGTGATTTACATGTGGAAATACATTTTGGGAGAAAAACCCCACACTCCAAAAGTCGCCCAATATATTATTTCAAAAATCAATAACAAATTTAAATATACTTGCAAAGCAATATTTGATACATGAGTATCACCAAATAGAGAATTAGAGGTAACTCAATATTTATAATACTCTTACACACAATGTCTATCTCATGCACCTCATATAGAGGAGATAGAATACATGAAACCACCAAACAATATTATAAAACCATGGGCTAAAATCAACCAATAAAGTGGAACCAACCTTATCTCCAATCCAAGATGCCCTTTGATGTGTCAAAACACATATAAAATGTGTACCTCCCTTTAACAACTCATTTATGTGTCCAACACATTTTTATATTTCCTATTTTAGGATACCAAACTTCTAAAGGCCATAACTTGTGAACTGGGTATCTAATTGACGAACTGTTTGAAGTGCCAAAAATCTTGCGACATGCTCTATCACCTCATAACCTACTACACCAGTTACAACAAATTTTTAGGATGTTTCTAAGCCTCTAAAGCCCTTTAAATTGGATTTAAAATTTTATTGCAACTTTCAAAAACATAAACTTTAATATCTTGAAACCTAGTTATGATCTTGCAACGAAAATTTACTAGCATGCTTATCTAGCTAATCTGAAGCTTTGGAGAAAATTTAGAACCAATTTGTTCATAAATAGAAACTATATAACTAATAAAATTATATAAATGCAAGGTTGAGACACCATTCCCAATAATACTCACATTCCCATTTCAAAGAGGTGATTTTGGGAGGACTTGGGTGCCCCACATAGTCATAAATTTGTGTAGGTTGGAATTTTCATTGCTAGTGCAATACATTTTATATACATGAATCACGCAACATAGAACAACTTGATGTATAATGGAATTTATGCAGCTTGTAATCTTTATGTATCCCTAATATAACACAACTTGTTATTTTATGGACCATCAAATTGAATTCAATGGTGTATGCTCTTGCCTCTTTATAGAAGTTTGCTTGTGTGTTTGCAATAGAATTCTAGGGATGATATTTAGTGATAGATGTAATTTTTACATTGAATTATATTCACTTATTTAACTTGGAACCTTTTTTTACCTTAGTACTAATATTATCATATTTGTGTGTTTTCATACATTCTCCATGTTTACTATTTCTTCATGTTCAATTCATTTTTCATTGTTTCTTTCATAAATTTTTCGTGTGTTGCATGCATGTTTCATGTCTAATATGTTTTTAAATGCTCTTCCTCCATGTTTGTTTCATTATTACTTTATGTTTTGTTTTATGTTACTCTTCATTTGTGTATCTTACTTTGATTGATTTTGTGTATATAAAATTATGGGTTGATATGATCCTAATCTTTGGGGCTTGCACAACCCTCAAATTCATGTCATCCTATCTTCTATGTATCTTTCTCTCATCTACTTTTTTCTTTGCTATGAGTATCGGCATAAGTTAATACCCCTACTAAAATGGGTTCTACATGTAACATCATAATATTCATACCTTAATAGTTTCATGCTCTATTTTGTACCTACTTGAGCTTTCCTCGATTTTTTTTAAAGATTGTTTATGATCTTTAATACCCTAAAACTTCACCAATGTACTCACACTTAAATCACTATCAAACACAAAAATGAGACTTGGCCCTATATTAAAGGCCTCAATGCATGAATCTCCCTATTGGAGACCCCTTTTTAAGTAGACCCATATAGCCCTCACCATAGTCCTACCAAAAGGGGTTCAAATTTGGGGTGTTGTGAATATTAGCCTTTACCTATCATAATTCACATTTGATTGATTTTTTTGTTCTATACTTGTAATAACCTTGTACTCCCTATATAAATAACATAGTTTATACTTCACAAATTACATTATCTAAAAGTACAATCTAATCCAATTAAACCTAGAACAACAATACAATGAATGGGATTTAAAACTATATAGGATTAAAGTACAAGAATTATGCACTAAGTATTAAATCATTCTTCTCATTTATTGTTCTCATTAAATGTCATTGCGCAAACTTGCAAGAATTCCAAAAGAGAACTGCATACCAAGCTTTATGTGGACTCCTTGAGAGGGTTTCATACCTAAGATAATATTTTTATTTTATTATTTTTCATTTACTAAGCCTTTATTTCTTTGAAGCTCTCTTAATGATCACCACTTTTTTGAAGGAGGGAACACCAATATGGGGATTGACTTAGGCAAGCCCCTATATAGTACAACCATTTTCTCTATTTTATATGTGTTCGACTACAAATCTAACAAAAAGAAAAGTATAAAAGGTTAGAGAAGATAGTCACAAACATTTCCAAACTTTGAATGAATGAAAACCTTAAAACTTGGGTTCCTAGTACCCCTATCCTACTAGATTAATCAAGATATTTAGGAGAAAGATGTGCAAAGAATCTTGATTCTATTTTTAGTCATCGCCCAAGACTCAATGTCAACTGAAAACATGGGTAGCCAATAGCTCTATTAAACATAGTTAACTATAGATTTGAGTGTTAGGTTCTTCCACTTTAACTTTCCATAGTAGCATTATTGTTTCTATATTTCATACTACATTTACTATGATCCATTAAATTTTGTCATTTTGCCATTTTTAACCTAGTCCATATACACACACTTCACTATCTCAATATTTTGCAAAAGTAATATAATCAAAGAGTGTAGCTCTTCCTTGGGGTGAGAAACTAGGCCTATTCATGTTCCAATATCACAAAGGATTTAATATTTTTAGTTTGCATTGATTAATCTTCGGATTTCATTTCCTACATTCAAAGACTAAGACCATCCTAAAAGGATCTTGTAGCACTTGAAAGAATGCTTGATATTGTTGACTAGTAAAATTAAATAAACAACATTGCTAGTGAAGATTGTGAGCAAGGTGTTGGCCTTGGTATCGTTTATGTAACTCAATAGATCTTTAACATTGTGAAGAAATTAAGAGTACTGAAAAATAAAATGATAGCAGTGTTACTAATAAAATTTTTAAAAATATAATTTTGATATATTATGAACTAAAAACATGTAGGTAGGACTTATCCTAGAATATTGTACTTCTATAACCTCATGTAAATCTCTTCAAGAATAAGTGTATATTTGAAAAATATTAAGATCAAACCCCTTAATAAAATTGTACTTTCAAGTATAGCCTAT
Source organism: Cryptomeria japonica (assembly GCF_030272615.1). Classification (NCBI taxonomy): domain Eukaryota; kingdom Viridiplantae; phylum Streptophyta; class Pinopsida; order Cupressales; family Cupressaceae; genus Cryptomeria; species Cryptomeria japonica. The sequence continues at coordinate 844,707,773 of NC_081407.1, forward strand.
CCACATAAAGCGCTGACACGATAAAAATTAATGTTAATGATAATGGTTCTCTAGATATAACTATTCAAGCAATGGTAAAGGATTGTGAGTAACATGAAACAAAATTTGCAACTTCTTAGGGTAACTATTCTTATCAAAGAATATATTTTGAGTTTTAAAAGCTCGGGGTCACCTTTCAAAGGAAAACTAATATTTCATTCGTAGGTTTGATAGATGAGATTATGTGGCACACCATCATTACTTTACCATTTACTTTGATGATAGAAAATATCATTTATTGTTTGGATAATTTATTTACTAAATATATTAAAAATATAGAGTTTTCTTAAATTCTAATAATTATATAATAAATGTGGAAGAAAGTCATATTCATGGGCATATAGGATAAAATGAAGGAAATTAGATAGACCCTAAAAGATTAATAGAAATAGATCTTATTGTCTAGCTCAAGATTGTCAAGGATGTGTAGTCCTTGTCCAAGTTAATTAAAAATCGTTAGGATGCTCATCCCAATATTTGTTGAGAAGAAAAAGCCCATTTCCAAAAGGATTAACAAGGGGTGATCAATTAACTAGACTGATGAACTAGCTTATTTATTTTACAGGGTAGATAGGAGTCACCAATATCCAAATTTGAATTTTAGAATTTTCAAAGTTGAATTCATTGGATGTAGAGTATATCTAATATCATGAAAGTAACCCTAGATAAATGAATGATAATTCTATTCCAAGAAATGAATGTTTAGGTATATGTTTAATAATAGATGTAGTAAATGTTAGATACGTGAAAATAGAGAAATACAATAAATTTGCAAATTTGACCTTTGTAGGAATTAACCAAATTAATATAATAGATAGATATGATTCACATCTGAATTAAAATAAATTGTAATTGAACAAAAACTCTCGCTTGAATAACTTGGGCTACAATCTGTATTTGGTTTTATTTTGTACAACATTTATGATCTAGAATATTGCCTTGACAGTTTGGACACAACCTTAACTGCTGCACAATTTCAACTAGATTATTAATTACTTTGTTGTTGTTAATATCATTTGGTGTTTCCTTGAGATTATATCAAGCAGGCACATGGAAGGCAAACATAAAAATGAAAAGTAGAAGTGCTATCATCATTTTGATAATCATTGATCTACCCATATTCATTACTAGAGAGTGTCCTTATTAACAGAGATGACCGAGAAAGATAAAATTAAATAGCTCAAGAAAATAAAGAGGTTGCTGTATAAGTTGTGATAAAATCATGATGACTCTTTTACATAATTATCATCTTTTCTGATTCGTGGTGAGAGGGAGAAATATAATCTATCTCCTTACACTAATTACTGACACATTTCATAACGCGGATAGTTTTATCTATCTTGACTTTGTAATAAGTTTGTTGTTTCTGAACAAATTTTTAGTTAGTTTGTTGTTTCTGAACAAATTTTTAATAAGTTTGTTGTTTGTGAATAAATTAACAATAGCTCTAGTAATTACCTGGATAGAATCCTCTTAAAGATCCTTTTCTAAGGTTTACAAAAAGTTAAGGTTTACAAAAAGTTGCTTTGCTAGGAGTGAATCCTCTTAAAGATCCCAAAGCTTAGTTAAAAGCTATATCCTGTTAAAGGTAGTACCCTGTTAGGAGTAACCTCGGTAGAGGATTTGTACAATGAAGCTTGTTAGAGCTTATCCTACACCTTAACACTCTTGCCTTCGCATCAAATCATCTCATATCATATCTCCTTCACTCATACAAAATAATCACTCATACAAAATAATTCATTGTGATGTCAATATGTAGACATTTAGATTTCATGTCGGCCTTTAGAAATCAAATCACAATATCCTAGGTGCAGTGTATCTGGTCAAACATCCATAGCTCATCACAAAAATACCGCCAAATTTTTTCAGTTAGGATAACTCATCATGACCAGTGATAACTCATCACATAATCAATGAATACCAGTTGGAACAACAATACCAGTTGGAGTTAAACATATAAACTATTTCTGCTTCAATGCTCCTTTGATAATCTCCATTGGATCTTCAGGTTGTTGTCGAGCTATGTATATCCATATATAAATACACACTCATTGTCTCCATGTATATACCGGTTGTCACCATGTACCCGTTACGTATAAACTTCTAGTATATCGGTTGTAATATAAACAACTTTGAAGTCGCACTAGCAGACAATATGAATATATGTGTGTGTATGTGTTTCATCAATGATAGCATATGAATTTATTCATTACAATAATCATCAAACCAACAATCTTAGCCTTTGACATTGATGGCCACACTTAGAAAATTTTACAACAATACCGCTAATTCATGTGCTTACAAAAATAAAATAAAAATTGTACACATATTTCTACCCCCCCTTACTACATACAACATACAAAATTTTCACAACACACATACATATTTCTACTCTCCCTTTGACAACAATGCCAAATTGAAAATAAAAATCCATATATATATATATATATAAATTTGTATCAAAATATTTTACATATACAAAAACTTGAAAATCTGAATCAATATGTATGCAGTGCAATCCTCAGAAAAATGTCACTTAAGTTACTTTTTAATTGAGAAAAGAATGTTCCCATGTCTCCAACAAGTTCTCAGCGATCTCAATTGTGGTCATAATCTGAGTACAAAACTCTTCCATTGAATCAAGTGTACATGTCTCTAGAGTAGCCAAAATTGCTTCTGTATTCTTGTAGGCTCTTTGCAATATGTCCAGTTGGGGTCTGAGTAGATTCTTCAACTCCTTCAGGGATCATAGTCTTTTTGCATTTTCAAAATCATAGGTATCTAACCTATTTTGTAAATCATCCACAGATTTGCCAAAAGTAAAAATAGAATATTGTAACAGTACATATGCATTGCATATCTTCTCTAGCTCTTGCTCTGTTTCCATTCGCTTGTTATTGATATTAGAATAAAAGAACGAAACATTAGAAGTATATGCAATAATTTTCCCTCCTGTTTCAATAGCTTTTCTTAATAAATCTTTATTAAGAGATAGAGCAATTTTTCCTGTATCAATCTCTTTCATAAGCTGCTCTCCACGCTTCTTATTGTATCTCTTCTCAGCATAAGTTTGTGCTGCTTCTTCTAGGGACTTAAGTTGGTCAAATGCATCAACAAACAATTGACCAAGCTTGCAAAAAGGATACAGCAAATGCCCTGTAGCAGTTTCCGGTAGTAGACTTGTTAGAATATTTACAACATTCTGAATGGTTTTTGCTTCCATTCTCTATTCTTTAAGTCTCTTCTTTTGTGCCCTAGATTACATGACAGTTGCAATCTTCATCATTTCTGATGCAGTCATATTATCAACAATTATAGGCCCTGAGATGTCTAATGAGTCATCATCATCTTCATCAGTCTTCTGTATGACTAATGATTTTACCGGTTCAACAAATGTTACCTTATTAATATTTTCTTTCTCTTGTTCTTTCTCCGTTTCCTATTCACAAATTTGTGTATCATTTTTTTCACCAGATTCCTTCTGAGTGGCCTGTGACACCAATGGGAGTTGGGGTTTCACTGGTTGTTCTTTGGCTGGTAGAATATCCACTCTTGGTTGAGTTGCTGGTATCTCAACTGAAGTAACCTGTGAGTCTGAAATTGTCGATGGTTGCATATCTAGTGTAGTAACGTTTCCAGATAGATCTATTGCTTCCTGAATATCATCAACACACATGACTCATTGGGAAATAGTGTCATCCTTCTTCTTGATAGGATAGACAAAATCAACTTGCACAAATTCTTCCTCATCCATTTTTGGTAGATCAACAGTATCTTGCTCATCCTTAGAAGAATGTATAAGCTCTCGCATCCGTTGAATATTACGAGCAATCTGATGAGTCTCAGTTTCAACATGTTGCACCTTTCCACTAAGTAGCTTCAATCTTGTTGAATTGAAAGAAAATTGGACTTTGTACTTATCAAGAAATTCATTTAACTCATCTTTTGACTAATCAGAAAAATATTGCACAAATAAATCATCTATAATTTATTTTTCTTTCTTCACAACTTCCTCCCTTTTATTCAAAAGAATAATATGTAAGGAATTAGAAATACACTTTTTAATATCACAAGGTAATCTATTGTGATGGCATAAATAATTGATTACCTATTGAACAATTTGTTCCTTCTGATCTTCATTGAATGAATCAAAATGAACTTTGACATTATCAACTCTATTTCTTCCTAATGTCTTCACCTTTTTCTCAAAATTAGTCTTAGGCTTGTAAGTTAAGACATTAATAGGCACAGTTGCCTTTGGCACTTCTTTCACTGGTTTGGTTTCTTTACCAGTTGCTTTCATTTTCTTGGGTTCCTCCTAAGTATCAGTACTTTTAGATTTTGTTTGGAGAATCAGTTTCCAACCTCTTTTCTTTGATGCAATCTCCTTCTTTACATAGACTTTAGGCTTCGGTTCCTTTTTAGTTTGGACACTTCGTGTCACTCTAGTACTTTTTATTACCGGAGGTTCTTGCTCAACCTTCTTCCTCTTACCTTTACCACTTATGGTTGGAACACTACTGGTTTCAACTTTTTTAGTTTGAACTTCAACTGTATCCAATCTTGTCTTCTTTTTGTCCACTGGAGATGCCAACAGGTTATTGGCATAACCGATCAATAAGTCATAATTGACTTCATAGCTCATGTCTTCCATTTCATCTTCTCTAGGCTCCATAGCCTCCATCAGACAAAAATCAGCGGTGACTGTGAAAATGATGTCCTTAGCAAAATTTTTCACCACATCCTCACGTAGCCTTACCCTCATACTCATTTTCTTCTGAAATTTATTGAAATATTTATTCATTGTAGCAGAGAAGGTGTTCCTCATAGCCTTGATGATGTTCCTAATCTGGGCAGTTACCGGTAGATCCTTAGAACATTCAAGATCACCAATTCCCAATAGAATATTCTAGATATAAAAGAATAAACCAATCAACAACTGATCAAATTTAAAATTTTGACTATTGTCCTTCTTGATGGACTAAAGATTCAATATTAATTGGCTCCTTATGGCCTCACATAGGTCATAATTAGCAATTTTAGTTATCAATTTATAAGAAGTATGCATTGCTGCAGATGGTACACAGTTCATTCTACTGGAATAGAATATCGGGTAGCCTATAACCATAGTTTTTATTTTAACCGCTAGGTCCTTAATGTTATTGATAAAAAAACATGCCTATCAGAGGTTGATGAGGTTAAAGTGTTTACTATCTCTTTTGAAATTCACCTCATCTTAGGTACTTCATCAGTTGAGCAAAAACCAGTTACTGCTTGAATAGCCTCCTTGGTTATAGTGTGTGTCATTTCCAAATACATGTTCTCCCCATGAACATGACTCAGAATAATTTGGATATGTTCCTCTTCAAAATCTTCAAGAAAATAAGTTGCATTATGAAAACCTTTCTCATAAACCCTAATATACTTGGGTTCAATCTTTTCATTTTCATCGCAAAGGGATTTCTACTAGAATAAATTGACAATGATCCTAAATCCTCAATTTTACAATCAATGAAGCTAGACAAATCTCCTTTCACTATGACATCGTTAGGAGCTTGAGATAAAGCATTATAAGACACAATTCATTCTGACTTCACAACCTCCATAGGTTCAGATGTGATCATCAATTTCTCTACTTGCTTGGATGATGATGCCATTTCAGATAAACTAGATTCGAAGCAGGATTTTACAAAGGAATACCTTAGTTTACACACGCTGCTTGATTTACCTGTTGATTACTCAAGTGCACAACAGTTCAGTCTTCACTAACCTTCAAATTAGCTTGATCACTTAAATCATGATAAAACTTCGAGTAAAATCAGCTAGCAATTCTTTCTTTTCGCTACAAGTGCTCAAGAATTGTTTCTCGAATGCATTAGGGTAAAAATAACAAAGTAAAACTTTCTTTTGTTTTTTTTTTACCTACGGCATTACATGCTCACCCGTTAGGATTACAAACCCTAATTACACTGCTTAATAATGCATACAATATTGACAAATGTAAAAACCGGTTGATAAACTTTTGAAAAACAGATTGACAAAATTTATCAAAATTTCAATCTTTTCAAGGGGCCCTGAAGTAGATTTACCGCTATGCTCCCCTTAGCCATATTGAAATGCTCAGTTCATTGGTACAAGATTCTCCACACTGGGTGAAGGGTTAGTTTCTTCTGTAGGTGTATCATCACTCTTCTTTTTCCATATTCGATTCATTTCTTCTCTGGTTTCCTCAATATTTACCTTCTACTTGCCTTTGTGATCTTTAGAATGATTAACTGGTTTGTTCTTTTTGGATCTACAAAACTTTGCCATGTGTCCCAGTTTATGATAGTGATAGCAGGCCATTCTAGATGATCTCCAAGGTCCTACATTGCCTCTTCCAGTTCTCCTTCTGCAATTCATAGCCACATGGCCAAAATTGTTATAGATGGTGCAAATGACATTTGTTACCTTTTCCATCTCAAATGGACTAAACTGGTTGACATAGGGTCTTTGCCAGTTCATGTTACCTCGGTTGTCATAGTTTCTCATCTAGTTGCCATTTGGTTTTGGATTCATATGGGGTACTGGAATTTTTGCTCCATATTTGTATTCAACTGATCTATGTCCATACATTTTGCATGTGAAACAACAACCTTCAAATTTCTTGCACATATACCTAGTATTTATATTGTAGCTTGCATTTCCATTAGGTTTGTTTCTACACACATTTGTAGTATGACCAGGTTTATGGCAAACAAATCAAACTGGTTTAAAAACCTTCTTACTGGTAGGCTTTTTAGCCTTAGGAGCAGTTTTGTCCTTATGAATGTTGCTCTTGGTACCAGAAGATTATCTTTTCTCAGATGTGTTAAAACCGAGTCCAGAGGTATCACCTTTCATCCTTTGTGATTGAATTTTCTCATCTAGCAAGGTAGAACTTTTGTTGAACTTTTCCAGTTTCCCATTAGCTTTAGTGAGGTATTTCTAGAGTCACCTTCAATGATGATGCATTTAAGCCCCTTGTTCCTGGTCATAATTAGATCATGGTAAATAGTTGCCACTTCAACCAAGCTAAAGTTTGGTTTCTGAAATTTGTCACATAGGCAAGGACTAGGTTGTTAATTATGTGAGCCTTTGATAACTACACCCCCTCATGCTTGACCCAGGTTGCCCCTTGATGACCCGTCAAAGTTTAGACTCCATGTTAAATGTTAAGAATGACAAAAAAAACATGTATTTTGTAATTAAATAATCTAATTGATGACTAACACCATTAAAAATTCTCATAGAACTCGAGAGAATGTTTGATAACATTGAATACTAAAATATAAGAAATAAATAAATTAGTGAAGATGATGTGGAAGGTATTAACCTTGGTATATGTGATACTCAAAATATCATTTATGTTGCATAAAAATTAAAATTTGTGAGAAAGAAAACTTTACTAGTGTTACTGAGAAAATAAGAAAACATTTAACTTGGTTGTGTGATGAACAAAAAATATACAAGGAGAAATTCTTATAACATATTATATATATTTATAACCAAATATAAATCTCTTCAAATAGAAGTAAAGGCCAATCAACAAAACTTTAACCTCTTAAAATAAAAATAGAATTAACGAAATTATACGATAGAGGTACAATTAATTCAATCAAGAATTCCTCATAGATGTCTAACCTTTCTTAATAAGAAAGAGGAGTGGGAACATAAGGCTTTGTGTTTATTTTAAAAATTTGAACATCAAATCCTTTAAGGAAAATTATTTATTTTCAAGTGTGGAACATCTACTAAAAGGGATGATAGGTTCAAAATTGATGACAATGATACATGAATCTCTAGAGACAACTAAGTGGTTCAGAATGAGTTTGAGCAACACAAAACTACATTCATAGCTTCTCAAGGGAACCTATTTTTATGTGAGAATAACATTTATCCTCAAAAAAGTTAGATCCCACATTTTAGAGTGTAGAGAATATTTTCTTTATACTTTTGATAGATAAGATTATGGTGGCACACTATGATAACCTCATTGCATACACTAAAGGTAGAAATGATCATTCCAAGCATGCATAATTGAATTACCAAATGTGTTTAGAATACATAATTTTGTTAGATTTGAAGAAGTGTATAGTTATTATGCAAGAAGATAAAATTCATTTGCATGTAGGATCAAAGGGTTTGAGATAGACCTTGAAAAAGTAATAGAAATAAATTTCATCCCCTAGTGTAGGACACTCAAGGATGTGGAGTCCTTCTTAAAGTAGATTAATTTTGTTAGTATGCTCATTCTAAACATTAGTGAGAATAAAAAGGTCATTTATAGAATTCTTATGAAGGGACAATTAATTAGCTAGAGTAAAGAAATATTTGATTCATTTTCATAGAATAAGTAGAAGTGAACAATATTAAAATTTTAAATTTCTAATTTTTTTGAAAGTCAACTCTATTTAATGTGAAATAAATCTAACATTATGAAAATTATAAAAAATTAACAAAAGTAATATAGTAAATGCATATCACAACCTCTAAGGGAAATATTCCCATTGAATTTAATACTTAAAATATAATCCGAAATTAATTTTGTTCACTTCTTGTTATTTTTTTTTTATATTAGATATTGAGAGTCCAAAAAAAATAGACCAAGAGTTTATACAAGATTAGGGAGCGGGGGGCAGGGCCTCAACTGCCAAAATGAGGAGCCAGAGAGAGGCTTATATACAATTATCTCTTTTAACCAAAAAAAAAAAAAAAGAAGACATAGCAGAGTAAATCACTATTGGAGAACCTCATCTTGGTCCTCCAGCCACATGGTCCAGCCTTGTTCTCCTTCCATCCAAACCACCTTCTTTCTTGCTAAGATCTGGGAGCACATCTCAATCCTGTTGAAGGGAGGAGGCCTGCTGTCCTGTAGATCCTTTATCAGTTTCTTCACTACCTTGTCAAAGGAGACTTGGTTCTCAGCGAGCCTAGCCCATTCGTACCCATCTTACATCTCGTAGACAAACATGGTTGCTCTGCCATCTTTCAGAAATCGTAGTAGCTTGTTTCTCTCGAGGTTCATCAGAAAACAGACCTGCACAACAATTTTGTAATGTGTGAGTTTTTTAAAAAACTCAGTACATTCCCTTGTAATACCTTGAAACTTCTCCTCATTTCTAAGTTTCCAAATAAACCAGAGAATGTAAGAAGATAAAATTTGCCAAACTAGATTAGTATCCTTCCTCAGTCCATGAATAAAACCAGTAGCTATATCATGAGTGAAAATAGATTTTGTGATAGCAATTCCAAACAGAAGCCAAATTTCTCTAGCAAAGGGGCAGTCAAAGAAGATGTGACGCATGGTCTCAAGTTTTCTGTAGATAGAACACTGGTCATATATAGTCGATTTATTCCTAATAGGTAATCTGTCCAACATAAATTGCCATCTGAAACATTTGATCTTAGGGGGAATGGGGGACCGCCAGAGCTTTTCAAATGTTTTCTGCCAAGTGTGGGGGTATGGTTAACATACCACACAGTGTTGATATGTTCGATTACCATGGTGTCACTATTGAGCAGGGTATAGATAGATTTGGCTTTGATCTGATGGAGGGTGGAGCCATCCTTCCATAGGAATGTAAGGTACCTATGGGCATCTACTTGGGTGTTTTTAGGGAGATCAAAGGGAGCGCAAGCATTTTTAATCATATTGTATGTCTTCTTATGTGATGCAGGGAGATCATATTTAGTGCTAAGAGCCTCCCAGCTGATAAGGTTATCATGTTCTAGAATATCCATAATGTACTTGACTCCTTTATTATGCCAGTGCTTAGCAGAGCAACCTTGGGTTAAAGCAAGGGGTTTGGAGTTATGATGCAGGTTCCACCATATTGACCTTTCACCGTGTAGGGTACTATCACAATTGATGCTCGAATTGTTAATGAGACCACACACATGCTCCCAGGCTTTCCAGATGGATTTAAACACCCAGGTGCCTTGGACAGACACAGGGAAACCGCCTGCAATTAAGTCACTAAAAGGGAGGGCTTTCCAAGTTTTGGCATTTTTGGGAACACCATTTTGTATGTTGTTTCTAATGAGGATTTTCCAGGGTTCTTGTCCTTCCAGTGAGTGAAATATCCATTTGGTAGCAAGGGAGATACCTTGCAGCCTAAGATCTTTGAGGCCCAGCCCACCCAGTATTTTATCCAAGTGGCACCATGACCACTTGACCGCATGAGCTTTCCTTTTACCCTTCCCGTCAAACCATAGGAACCATCTGATGGCCTTTTGGATTTCAAAGACTTGGTAATTACTAAACATCCATACTGAGGAGTAGTTGATGTTGTATGAAGATAGGATTTCTTGGCAGACTTGAATCCTGCCAGCAAGGGAGAGGACCCTATTGTCCCACTTGTTGAGTTTACTGTCTATCTTTCCCTTGACCCAGCCCCACATGTCCTTAAGAGAGGGAGATATAGAGAAGGGGATGCCAAGATAATGGACTAATTTATTAGGTCCTCCCCATGCATAGCCAAACTAGTGAAGCCAGTCCGAAGGATTATCTTTCCATCCAAGTAAAATGGATTTGGTGTTAGATATCCGGGCTGCAGAAGCTCTACCGAAAATGTCAAGTTTTTGATTAAGGGAATCAATATTGTGCTTTGAGAGCTTCAGGAAAAGCGAGGTGTCATCAGCAAACTGGATGTTGATCAGTTCAAAGTCGTCCGGCATAGTAATGCCTTGGCCACGGGGGGATAGGGTGTCATCTCTAATGAGATAATACAGGGCATCAGAAGCAATGACAAATAGAGAAGGGGCAAGGGGGCAGCCCTGCCTAATTGATCTAGACAGGGGAATAGGATGGGAAAGGGCCCCATTGACTTCAACCAGGGCGGATGAATCCTTGAGGAGGATTCGAACATAGTCACGGAACTCTCTAGGAAAGCCAAAGGCTGAGAGCATCATGAGGATGAAGTCCAACTCCACCCTATCATATGCTTTCTCAAAGTCGACAAGGAACATGGCGGTGTCTTGGTTCGAGGTTCTGGCCCATTCCATGGACTCCCAACTTGTTACAAGGTTCTCCAAGATGTATCTACCTCTAATGAAGCCTGTTTGGGTGGAGCAGATGAATTTGGGGAGAATCTTCTCAAGGTGAGAGGCTAAGGCTTTGGCCAGGATTTTGTAGGAGACATTGAGAAGAGTAATTGGCCTCCAATTTTTAATTAGGGCTTTGTCCCTGTAGCGTCCTAAAATTGTGACACTTGCAATTTCGATTGCATTTCAGTCTTCACGATGGCGACGCAACACGCAACCTGAATGGAGACCCCGAAACCTGATTATGACACCAAAAACTGCATTTTCTTGCACCCTGGCCTGAACCTCCTTTGCACCCTGCTATCCCGGGAAGTGGGACCAGAGCGCCCAGCGCCCTGGTCCTTCAGGACCAGGGCGCCCAGTGCCCTGGTCCCTGGGTCCTATTTTGGGCCCGGTCTCTTTTGGACTTCGGGTCTTTATGTTTGCAAATTGGAAAATTAACTTTCCTGGTCGGCATAAGGTCGGGAAAATCAGTCTATCAGCCCTAATTGACAAGTATATAAACTACATTTTCCTCTCTCATTGGGACATATACATACATGACAGAAAAAGTGTGGAAACTATACTCAAGCATTCAAGCATTCAAGCATTCAAGCATTCATTCCAAGTCTCCATTCAAGGCTAAGTGTTGCATTCAAGACAAGGATTCAACCATTGAAGAGGAGATCACATACTACATGCTACATACAACATACAACATACAACAAACAAAAACATCTATACCTTCGCACATAAGGATACAAACATCCTTACAACAAGGTATTAGTACTTGTTTTACATTACATACATTGACATTTACAGCAATTTCTCATTTCTTGGTTAATTCCAAAACTGGGGTTTGACCTAAAGGCAAACCCCTAATCCCTAACCCCCCAATCGTCTTCGCTTTTATGTGTGTAGGTTGCAGGTACGTGGCTGAAATTGAAGATCTGGAATCCTTGTGCAGAGACGAACAGATCCCCCTTCGTTTCGTGGATTTTTCGGAGGACCGTGGCTCCGGGCGCCATCGTCCTGACAACTTTTGCTCAAATTTGCAAGACAGCACCGTATCGACATTTTACTGCTAATTCCAGGTCCGCAACTTCATCCTATATCCCTATCTCAGTTTATAAGCGAATCTTTGTCACTTTCTATGCATTCCTAGCTTAATTCTTCTATCAACATTCTTTACAAAAGAGGGTAGCCTTGCTTTCTTAACCCTTGAAACACATTTAGCATCCAATCTTGCATTGTGTGGGATTGGATCTTGTGGGTTTCAACTCCTCTTTTGAATGTAAAGTCTCTCCCTTAAGTGAAAACCATCAACCCTAGTGAACCTCCCTTCTCTCTCCGTGGAGTTGGAAGAGGGGAGAGCAACTAGGGTTCGATCGTGATTTTCCGCTTTACATTTTGGTGAACCCGACGTGAACATCCTTTCTGATTATTCATAGTTAGATCTGAAAATTGGATTCCTTGATTACATTTCCATGTTTGATCTTTTGCAAAATTTTAGAGGTTAATTGCACAAAAACCCTAAATTTTCTTTTTAAGTAATTAAATTTGTGAAATGTTTAATTGTTGATGCTTGTTTCAGATCTGCCCTTCTATTACAAATTATCAATTCATATTTGTGCTTTAATTTTGAAAACTAAGTGGTTAAGTGTCAAAACCCTAATTTTCGAAACCCTCTTGATTCAACCTTTGTCCGACAATTTCACTGATCAAAACATCTCCAAATCAGCTGTAACTTTGGATTCCGCAATAAAATCACAATATCTTTCATCCCTGAAAATTTGGAAAAAAGTTGCGAGGACCGTGTGCACTTCGAGCGCCATCGTCCCCGACATTTTTTCTGAAATTTCGAGAGTTAGATCTTACTGTATTTTCCTGCTAAAATCCAGAATTTTGGCTGATTTTATCAAATCTAACACTTTCAAAATTAGAGTCAAAGTTGGTCTTGTGATTGCTTGGATTAAGGCTTCTAAACATTCAAAAATCATCGAAATTGAAATTTTGTGTCAAAATTGTGTTCTTACTGTCCTAAATCTGAAAAGTGTGTTTGCATTCATTAAAAATTTCAGTGATTTATTCAAATTCTTGCAATTTGTGACTTTTGAAATTAAGTGCTTAATTACAACAACTTTGATTTCCGCTTTCAAAATTGAATTTTGCGTGAAATTGAGTCAATTTTTAAATTTCAAAACTTGCATTGCTTTTGACATTCCCTCTAAAATCATAAAATTCAAAATTTCAGTTTCCCTCTCTTTTTCAAAATTCAAATTTTGCATTTTTTGACAATCTGGGTAGGGTTCAATTTCGAGATTGCAACTTTAATTTTGCCTATCTACAGATCGTAAAATCACTCAATTTTTTCAGGTTAGCTGTAAAATCATCATAACTTTTGTCCCTGCAAATTTCGAAAAAATTTGCGAGGACCGTGTGCACTCCGAGCACCACGGTCCTGGACATTTTTTCCGAAATTTCGGGAGATTGTCCTGATTGTATTCAACAGCTTAAATCTAGAAGATTGGCTGGTTTTACTGAAATTTTCTACCTCTAAAATTCAAAATCTTCTCTCTCTCTTTAGTGCATGAGTTTTACAACAATAAGCCCTACTTACACTATTCCCGTTAGACGAAGCCTTAGAATTAAGTCCTTCCAAGGTTTAATTACTGAGGAGATGGAACCTAATTTGAATGGTCTTTTTAATGAGGACATGGGTAATTCCTCTAATCCTCTTACTGATGAAGAAGCTCTCCATGAGGTTTCTGTAGAACAACTTTCAAAATTGGATAACCAATTTGATGATTTTCGACAATGGATGTCTCAAGAATACCCTGATAGTCAAGCTCTTCCTTTAATTGAGGGTCTAAAACGTATGCTTCAAAGTGACAAGAATGGAATTGATATTTTGTGTGGTATTGCACACATTGTGGATTCAAATGTGATGCCTATGAAAAGTTGTGCCGAAACTTTAAGTTATACACAACCTCCTACTCAAGACAATCATTCTATTCCTTTGACGACTCCTATTGCTAGTATACCTACTTTTACATCAAACATAATGACTACTTCAATACAAGACATTCCTCCTATGATCACTAATCATGGGGGCAATCCTTCTTCTTCAATCAACCCTCTTCCTTCATTCAATCCAACTTCTTCATTCATTCCTTCAATGAGTGTGCCTATTATATCACCACAAATGAACATGACACAAGGGGGCAATTCATTTAACCCTTCCATTCCTCCTTGTAGTGTTCCTCCTGTCCAATCATCTCCTATGACTAACTATCATAGTGTCCCACCACCTTACTCTCTACCTTCTTTCAATAACATAACACATCCATCACAATCTAACACGTCTAATATGAACTCTTCGACTGAAGCGACCATTAACAATCTTGCACAAACTGTCTCTTCTTTACAGCAACAAGTTGCCTCTATGAATCAATCTAAGTTTAGTGTGCCCACATTTGATGTTGCGAGCCCACTTTCTCTTGATATTTTTCGAGCTATTCCCCCTAAACATGTTGAAATTCCGCATTTGGAGCTTTATAATGGTAAGGGCGATCCTCTAACACATGTTAAGACATTTCAAACAATATGTACCGATTTTGCTTATGACCAAAGGTTGCTTGCAAAACTGTTTACTAGAACATTAAGAGATAAAGCCCTACAATGGTATTGCTCGTTGCCTTCTTATTCTATTACTTCTTTCGAACAACTTGCAAATGCTTTCATTCAACAATTTCAAAACAATATAAGTCCTAAAGTTACTTTGATTGATTTAATGCATTGTAAACAAGGTGTTAAAGAAAAAGTGACTGATTTCATTGGTAGATATAAGCATTTGTATGCTCAAATTTCCTTTCCAGTGCCTGACAATGATATTCAAAGAATCTTTATTTCTAATTTACAAAAAGACATTCGAGACAAACTCCTGTTTTCTGAGTTTACTTCTTTCCACCAGTTGTGTGCAACTCTTCACAATTATCAACTGACTGTGAGTCAAATGGAACAATCACATCCTATGGCTCCGAGTGATAAGGGTGATAGTATTCAACAACCATTTGGAAAGTTTAAACCGAACAGAGATTCCATTAAATTCAATGAAAACATCATCAACAACAATGTGAATGCAGCATCAGGTGTGCCTCCTATTTCTAAGTTTTTCAAGAGAGAAAGAAAGTTTACTCCTTTGAATGAATCATTGCATAGTATTATGAATAAGTTATTGGAACAAAATGTGCTTACTCTTCCTCCTATAAGGCAATTTGATCCTGCAAAAATTAATTCACCCTATTTTGATAACAAATCTTTTTGTCAATTTCATCGTCAACCTAGGCATGATACTGAAAAATGTTTTGCTTTAAAGGGGAAAATTCAAGATTTGATTGATAATAATACTATCTCTGTTTCTAGAGTGAATGATAAAGGCATTAAATCTGTAGCTCTTCCTAACCAAAATCTTCAGATTTTCACTGATCCATTACCTTCTCATACCTCTAATGCGATTGATACTACTGATTCCTCTGTCTCACCTGATGATCTCGTGTCTATGACTCCGAATGTGATTAATTTTGTGGAGCAACAGAAAATCCCTAAAGAACCTTCCATAACATTTGATTCTAGTGAAACTATCAGGGCACCTGATGGTCCTTTATATATAGTTGCAAAAGTCAAGAATACACCTTGTCGTGGAGTGCTTATTGACCCTTCTTGTATGGTTAATGTCATTACTGAAGAATTTCTTTTTACTTTGCAATTGAATCAAGTGATTTATGACAAAACATATGTGATTGTGAAATTATTTGATGCATTTTCTTCTCTTGCAATTGGTTCTATTATATTACCTATAGAGGTCCGTAACAAATCCCTTGATGTGGACTTTGCTATTATTCCATCATCCGAACAATTTCATGTGAAGCTAGGCTATCCTTGGCTATCTTCCATGAAAGCTATTGCTTCTCCTATTCATAAGTGTTTGAAATTTCCCCATAATGGTGAAGTTGTTACTGTCAATCATAGTCTCTTTAAACCAGCTGAAAGAACTTCTAGCGTTCCTCTTGATTACTTTTGGCCTAAACAATTCCAATCTCTTCCTCTGCGAAGTGATCATCTTTTCAAATCTTATCAAAAGTGGAAAACAGATATGATCCTATCTCTAAGTGAACCTAGAACACCCAAACTTGACATTCCTATCATTCTTGAGAAGGAAGTTCTTCCTTTGAAAGATAAAACTAATTTCTTTCCTCAAGAAGATTCCCAACCCATTCCTATGGATGTGACTATGCCTATATCTAATAAACTTCCTAAGAGTAGACCTATACCTCCTCGTCATGATGGACTTGGTCTCCTTCCTAAACCAAATATTCCTCCCTTATATGGAGCAGTTCCTCCTCCTTCCTCTTATGAAGAGAAGGGACCTTCCTCTTCTCCTATTGTTCAACCTAAGAGACCACAACCTAAACACCCAAGTGCTAAGGATGAGAACATTCCTCCTCCTCAATCTTCTCCACTTCCTACTAAGACTAGACGAAATCGTTTGGCACGTGAACGCCGACGAAAGCGTCGTCTTAGAGCTCAAGCAGCTGCTTTTCAAACTCTACAATCTCCAAAAACACCTTCAACAAGCATTATTCCATTTTCTCCTCAGCCGACGATTGAGCCAAAATCTCCTAAACATAAGATGCATGATGGTCTTGATCCTGTGCGAGTTAAAGATCCTATTTTCATAAATCTTGATGATGATATAGATGAAAATGTTATTCATGATGAAAATGTTTCTCCTGTTCATTCTGATAGTGAATATGAACTTGTTGATATTGATAACCATTTATCTAATGAATTTTCTAAAGCACTTATCCTAGCTCCTAGACAAGAACACCGCGGCTTGGGATATGAACATAGCCCTTGTTTGGATCTTGTGATAGCTCCATCTGCTGTGTTGGATGTTCCTCCTCTAGCGTGTTCCCTACCTTCCCGAAACATTGATCAGCAAGATCGGGGGGTAGATGACGTGCTAGACTAGTTTCATTAGCATAGCAGATTCTCTCCTCCTCTCTTTCATTACTTCTTCTATGTGTTACTCTCATTCTTCTATTTGTTGTCCTTAGTGTTGTTTACTTGAGGACGATGCAAAGCATTGAGATCTCTCGATCTCTCTCATGTTGACTCAAAAGACACATGTGTTCCCTTCTTCTAGGTGACCTTCCTTGATTGGGGAGTGAAGAACAATTATGCATACATACATATGATATACATGAATTATCATACAGCATACTGACCCCGAGGAAACCGAAGTCACCTTGTGCTTTGTGTTTTGTGTCTATTATCCTTGGGCTTATCTCACACTTGGGGGCTAAATCCTTGTGATAACATGCTCCTTTCTCATTTCTTATATGTATCACTACCTTAAAGCAATCACCCCCGGTGAGGCATGTGCGATCGCTTTAATGTAGGGGGGCATACATCCCGTTCATATCTTTTCAAGATACTTGAAAATTTCTTGGCGAACTTAGCTTTGCCTTGAAAATTTTCGGTATTTATTTTGCATGACTCATAGTGAGGGAACCTTACTACTGACAGTCATGGTTCTCCCTCGTGATCTTCCCTTTTACTTTGTCAATCGAAGTCGTAAGATCCTTAGTCCACTGGGGGCTTGGTGTATCTTGCCTCCTTGACGTGGTGAAAGTTTTTCAATGTTGTTTCCTTGTACTTTACTGAAAGTATGAGCGTACGCTTATACTCCCGGCAAAGTGGGGGCTAAATGTAGCATCCTAAAATTGCGACACTTGCAATTTCGACTGCATTTCGGTCTTCATGATGGCGACGCAACACGCAACCTGAATGGAGACCCCGAAACCTGATTATGACACCAAAAACTGCATTTTCTTGCACCCTGGCCTGAACCTCCTTTGCACCCTGCTATCCTGGGAGGTGGGACCAGAGCGCCCAACGCCCTGGTCCTTCAGGACCAGGGCGCCCAGCACCCTGGTCCCTGGGTCCTATTTTGGGCCCGGTCTCTTTTGGACTTCGAGTCTTTATGTTTGCAAATTGGAAAATTAACTTTCCTAGTCGGCCTAAGGTCGGGAAAATTAGTCTATCAGCCCTAATTGACAAGTATATAAACTACATTTTCCTCTCTCATTGGGACATATACATACATGACGGAAAAAGCGTGGAAACTATACTCAAGCATTCAAGCATTCAAGCATTCAAGCATTCATTCCAAGTCTCCATTCAAGGCTAAGTGTTGCATTCAAGACAAGGATTCAACCATTGAAGAGGAGATCACATACTACATGCTACATACAACATACAACATACAACAAACAACAACATCTATACCTTCGCACATAAGGATACAAACATCCTTACAACAAGGTATTAGTACTTGTTTTACATTACATACATTGACATTTACAGCAATTTCTCATTTCTTGGTTAATTCCAAAACTGGGGTTTGACCTAAAGGCAAACCCCTAATCCCTAACCCCCCAATCGTCTTCGCTTTTCTGTGTGTAGGTTGCAGGTACGCGGCTGAAATTGAAGATCTGGAATCCTTGTGCAGAGACGAACAGATCCCCCTTCGTTTCATGGATTTTTCGGAGGACCGTGGTGCCGGGCGCCATTGTCCCGACAACTTTTGCTCAAATTTGCAGGACAGTGCCGTATCGACATTTTACTGCTAATTCTAGGTCCGCAGCTTCATCCTATATCCCTATCTCAGTTTATAAGCGAATCTTTGTCACTTTCTATGCATTCCTAGCTTAATTCTTCTATCAACATTCTTTACAAAAGAGGGTAGCCTTGCTTTCTTAACCCTTGAAACACATTTAGCATCCAATCTTGCATTGTGTGGGATTGGATCTTGTGGGTTTCAACCCCTCTTTTGAATGTAAAGTCTCTCCCTTAAGTGAAAACCATCAACCCTAGTGAACCTCCCTTCTCTCTCCGTGGAGTTGGAAGAGGGGAGAGCAACTAGGGTTCGATCGCGATTTTCCGCTTTACAGTCCCCTTCCTTTGGAATAAGCTTAATAATAACCCTATTTATGAGCTCCCCTAGGGTGCCAGTGGCAAGGGCTTCATTGTAGATGTCAAATAGGTTGTTGGAGATCTAGTCAATGTTAGTTTTGTAGAATTCAGCAGGAAGTCCATCAGGGCCTGGGGCCTTGCTATCATTGAGAGCCTTAATGGCATCCTTGATTTCTTGCACGGTTATCTTAGCTTTGAGGAGGCTGGCTTCATCCTCAGAGATTCTATTAGGAATAATGGTCCTACATTTGGTACGGGCCTCTGTTGAGGACTCATTATCCTCAGAGGTAAAAAGAGTCTTGTAAAATACTTCAAAGGCTTCTTTGATGTCATTTATATCCAGGAGTTCCTTATCATCTATAGTTATTCTATCTATTTTTTCCCTGGTCTGTTTTTGTTTAAGCAGATTAAAGAATATTTTGGAGCCCTTATCACCAAACTGGAGCCAATGGTTGCGGGCTCAGATGAAGAAACCTCTGATTTTAACCTGCTGGTGTTTCCTAATGATATCTCTAGCCTTAGAGACCTTTTTGGCCAGGGTAGGAGAAGAAGGTTGAAGTTGAATTTCTTGTTCTAGGGAGTGAAGTCGATGGGTAAGAGTTTTTTCTATGAATCTAAAGTCCTTGGCTTTTTTTTGGCCAATGGTTTGGAGAAGATTCTGCTAGGACGAAATGTTCCTCTGCCATCTGAGCATGTGGGATTGGGGGAAATGTGGCTGCAAGTTGAAGAGTCTAATTAGTTTGATGGCATTTAGGACATCCTCATCTTGCAACAAGGAGGTGTTAAGCAAGAATTTCTTATTGCGAGGATGGCTAGGGGCGATGGATTTCTTGATGTTAATATTGGCTAAAATGGGGAAGTGGTCAGACAAGGTAGTTGGTAAAACTGCAACCACGTTCCCAAACTGATTGGGGGAAAAGGAGAAAAAGTCCTTATTAGCATAGAATCTATCTAGCCTGGAGTAGATCCTCTTAGTGTTTTGCTGAAAGTTGCACCAAGTGTGCCATAGGTTAGGGGTGTCAGGTTTAGTGCCTTCCAAGGGGTCAAACAATTGAAGGTGTTGTTTCAACCTATCCCAGTGAGGTCTTTCTGAGTTTTTCCATTCAAACGAAAGTCCCCCAGCCTTGTCATTATGAGATTCAATCATATTAAAATCCCCCGCCATGATCCAGGGGATATTTGGGAGGGAAGTTAGCCAATTCCAAAGGGATATTCTTTCCTTATAATCGTTCGATGCATAAATGGAGCATATGCCAAAGGAAGAACCCTTAATATCCAAGGTAACCCAAGCTACTCTATTATAGGGGGAGGTCCCTTTATTCTTGAGGTACAGACTTTGATTGCATCTCGCCAAATGAAGTCAAGTGTGGTGTTGAGGGAGAACCCAATGGATTTAAGTTCTTGTAACATCAAAAAATCTAAGTTTTTATGATGCTCCAGAAATCTTTTAATAACAAATTTCCTGTCAAGTGACTCAAGGCCTTGAATGTTCCACGATGTGTATTTCATCAAAGTGGAGGATTTGAGGGGGGCTGGTAGGGAGACCGTTGCTGGTCACTAGATTTCTTCTTGTTTTTGGAGCCCACAGGCCTACCTTTCTTTTTATTTAGGGAGTACCCTTTCATAAGGTCCTCATCATCTTCACTAGTTTCAGGAAGCTCAGCTCTACTATTTGTTTTTTCTCCTATGTCGAACCTAGACAACTGGGAGCCTAGAAAGCCAGGGAGCATAGTACTAGCTCTAATTTCCTCTAGACCCTTATTGGCATAGATAACTTCTATAATATGATTGTCCTCTAGTTCTTTGAGCGAAGATGTAGTTGAGGGAATGATGGTGTTAGTGTCAGTAATAAGCACTGCAAGTGAAGAGGAGATCGATTGAACAGGGGTTCCAGAACTGAGCATCATTGCAGGGTTCTTACCAATGCTAGCACCATCATTACCATGATTGGGGTTTTCCAGATTTTTAACCATATTCTTAACCATAGAATTAACAGGTGATGGATCAGGGTCCTGGGGTTTAAGAGCAGAGGCCAATTGGTTATTGGAGGAACGGCTAAGACTCAGGGCATTAAGAGGGGTAACTTTACGTCTTCGTTTCCTTGAGGTAACAAGTTGAAAACCATCCGAGGGGGTTTCTACAAGATTTTGAGAAGGGTCGGAAACAGGGATGAGGAGTTCGGGGGCTACAGGTGCAAGATCGGGCTTGAGAGGGTTAACCTTATTAGGAGTGGGATCGGACATCTTGTTAGCAGAGCGGGGAGGGGGAGATTGTAGATCATTAACATTTTTAGGGTTTATAGTAGTTTCACCTGGATTATGTTTTTGCTTCCTACGATTAATAATTGGGCAATTTTTACGAATATGCCCTTCTTTCTTGTAGAGAAAACATGCATTCCACCCTCCAAGCATTTCAATCGGGTAGACAAATGTGTCTCCATTAATATCTAGGTTTAAGGATGGTGGAATGTTGCTTCCAGGCTTGATTGAGACAAGCATTCTTGCATCTAGATTGGGCACCAACCGAGCAGTTTCATCTGTCTGAATCATTTTGCCAAATGGTTCCATTAATTGGGGGAGGAAACACCACAAAAAAGGGGGGACATCCTTGAGGATGACCCATCTGGGAGAGGATAATGCAAGGACTTCCTCATTAACCGCCTCTGGAGACTAAGCTAGGGCTCGAAAAGAGGTATTCCCAACCGTCTAGTACTAGCGTTTAAGTGCTTCCAATTGGGCTTCATGCGAATTAAAGAAAATGAGAAAAAGACCTCTCTGTATTTGTCTACAGAACGTGACTTTAAGCCCTAGTTTGAGATTCCATAGATTGTGAAACTAGTCGTCTACGAATTTCCTAGGTGGACATTTTTGAGCATCAACACAAGCAAAAAAAATGGCAGTGTCACATAACCTACGCTTTTCTAAAGCAATTTCATTCAACATTTCAATGTTTGGCGAAATGCAGAAGGGGTCCGAGGTATTGCAAGGGGACTTACCGTCCTTACTAGGTCCTTCGTCTGCAGGAGTTGTAAGGAAGTGCGCCGACAAGCGAACTCCATTTGCAAGTGGGGCGACGATCTCGGCGAATGACTTTGCTAGGGTTGGTAATGTCTGCGGCATGGGTTTAAGGTTATTAACACTAAGTCCGTCTGACTCCAGCTCCATTGAGAACCAGGGTTAAGATCGCGTGGGATGGGCGGAAGGGTGGAGTTAATTGTAATAAATATTGCAGAGCAGATTAAATGAAACACAGAGCAAAACAGAGTAAGTGGGAGAAAAGTAAACCGAGTGGAGGAGATTAACTCCTCCACGTAGACGCCTAGGTACTCCTATCGGCGCCTGCTTCCCTCGATCTTGCTTCCTTCTTCAGGTTCTTCAGGTAGGCACCGAAAAAATGTAGACCTTCATCCCTTACCTGTAATCTTAACAGATCGCCGATGCAGATCTGATAACCTCCTTTCAATTCAGTGTTTGCACCAATCGCCCTCACCTTAAGGTGAATTCGCTGTTATGATATTCGCCCTCACTCTGTGCCGCTATCAGCAGATATGATGGTGTCTTGTGGAGTTGATGATGGACTCGCTGGTGATCTCATTTGTTCATAATTAGAATCGCAGCCATAAGTAGATGATTTTCGCTGGGCCTTTACGCTCGAATACAAGTCGCTGCTATTACAAAAATTTCGCCGAAAATTGCCCTAAGGTTTTAGCCATGGCATTGCTTGCCGTTCAGTACTTCATATCAGTAGCGTTGTGTTGCTGGCGCTCATCCTCCGATTCTTCGTTTCGTCTGTAAACTTTTGTTAATCACATCTTCATTATCGTGGAGTTTTTCCCAGATACTGGTCTGCGGTATTTCCTTCTGGTCTGCGGTATTTCCTTCTCACTTCTTGTTATTTGAAATAAATACCTACTACTTAATCTTATATTTATTCGAGACCAACAATAATTGTCAGCGTCGATCCATTCAAACAAACTACAGTTGCAGCCATGGCATTAGTTGTTCAATCTAAATAAGCAAGTAATTTTATTTTATCATTGAAAATAATGAATCAGGTTAATCAAATTTGAGTCGTCATATATAGCAAAGGACATTAGAATGGAGTAGCTATTGTTGCTTCCCTTTAGCAATCAACTAAAATTAATCCTAACCAAACAAAATCTCCCTTGAATTACATGGTGCAGAATCTGAATAAGATTGTTGGATTAGAATATCAATATGACTGCTCATATGCCAATTTGCAACTTGTGTTATTTTGGACAACATTTAGGATCTGGAATATTGCCTTGACAGTTTGGACACGACCTTAACTGCTGCACGATTTGAACCAGATTATGGACTGCTTTGTTGTTGTTTATATCATTTGCAGTTTCCTTGAGATTATATCGAGCAGAGACATGGAAGACGAACATAACAATGAAAAGTAATAATACTGTTGTGATTTTGATAAACATTGATCTCCCCATATTCATTGCCAGAGAGCGTACTCCTTCTAACAAAGATGGCCCAGAAAGATAACAAGAAATATCTCGACAAAATAAACAGCTGGTCGACTAAGATAGGTTGAGATAGAGAAGGTTATGATGTGGATTGAAAGAGTATTGAGCCGTATTTATAGCCAGCAACAGAAATGTGAGACTATGAATCTCGTTGAATAAGTAAATTCTGAAATTCAAAGTTAGAAAATATGGGGTTGAATATTGAGTAAGTCATATAGGTACTCGATTATTTACTTTCCACAATGCGTCACGTATGAATTTGAACAATTCGTACGGATATTAGTCAGACATTGTGATAGGCTTTGTTCCCTAGATTTGCGGGACAGTTATGGTTTTCATGCAAGAATATATTTTTTTAATAATTTAACATGACTTTTGTAGAGGCTGTATTTCGTGGCAGCGTCTATCCAGCACTCATTTTGTATCATTAACCATTTTTAATAATTAATTGATAAATAAACACAATTAATTGATAAATAAACACTGGTTAAAGTTTAATTGTTAATTAATTAAAAAGGTACAATATGGGTGCTGCATAGAAAGAAGTGTTTTTCGTCCTGTCTACGCAAGAATTTTTTTTTAATAATTTAACAGAACTTTTGTAGCCGCAATATTTAGATCTGTCCATGCAAGAATATAATTACGTCCCAGGCGTCTTATATCAAAAGGACAAGCTATTGTTGCATCCGCGACTCAGCCTGCTCAAAAAGGGCTGCAAGACAATTGATAAAATCTGGTCCGTCCATTTTTGCTTCGTTTTTACATCACCATCCATTATTTGCTATTTCCCTGGACAGCACAACATGATGTACTACCCATGTCACACTTTTTCGTGGGATTCTCCGCACAATAGATTGGCACCAATATAGGTAATAACTCGAGACCTGCTGTGGTAAAAAAATTATGATAGATGTGCACATTTAAAATATTGATAAAACTAGCGATTGCATCTTGGTGTTCAATAGGTACATGGAATAGTTGTGAAAGGTTGATTAGAAAAAAAATTGGTATTGTTTTGCATACATTTGTACAATACATAAGATCAATTGGTAGGACATTTAACAAATGATATTATTTGTGCAAAAAAAGTCTCAATGGAGACATGATAGGTTTAAATCAACTATGCATCCCCTTTAGGGATCCAAACATGACTGAAATAGATCCTTTTAATTGGACTCAATTACCAACAAGTTCATGGGGGTTGACCCCGCAGCGTGATGGTTGTCACGAACCCTGTTAATAGGGAGGTCATGACTTCAATACTCATGCTTTGTGCTAGTTAGATGTTGTCCCGACTATTTTTGCAGGAAATTATACTCAAAAGCTGTCACCGATAAAATAAAAAATAAAAAAATTATCAATATAGTGAGAGTGAGACAAAGAGGGGGAGATAGAGGGAATAAATAGATAGACTTAGGAGAGGAAGATAAGGATGGAGATGGAGATGGAGATACAAAAGGAGAGGATATGGAAAAAAGGGTAGGGAGAGATATAGACAAAGAGAGGAGGGAGGGATAGGTAGATCTAGAAGAGATAAATATATAGATGGGGAGAGAGAGGAACATGATGAGATACAAAGAGATATAAAGATAACGATAGAGATAGGTAGTGATTTATAGGGGTAGAAAGAGATGGAAAGATAATCAGATAGATTTAAAGGGAGAGAAGGAAGAATAAATATAGAAAGATATAGTGAGATAAAAAGATATAGAGGTCTAGGAAGAGGGAGAGAGAGAGATGAATGGATAGAGAGAGGAAGACATGTCTAGAGATAGAATGAGAAAGGAAGAGGGAGACAAAGGGATAGAGAGAGTTATAGGGAGATATAAAGCTAGAGAGATAGGGAGAGATAGAGAGCTATATAAGACTAGCGAAAGGGAGAGATAAAGATATAGGCGATGAGATAAAATGATGAAGAGATAGAGATATAAGAAAATATAGACAAAAGAGGAAGAAATAAAAGAAAATAGAGAGGAAGAGATAAGAATATTATATTATTTTATTAACTAATATTAATATTTTATAACACATATTTACATATATATTATTAAAATATAATAATTATTATATTAATATATAATAACAACAATAATTAAAAATGATGAATATACAACAATATAAGTACCAATATATAATATTATTATATAATTAATACATATATTTAAAATTTTGATATAGTATTATATCTATTAATAATCTATGATTTTAAATTAGATGTTTATCATATATAAATGACGAACACATTTATAATATTATAACTATACACAAAGGGATAGAACTGACGGAGGGGAGGAGAGATTGCAAACCCGAGCCTTGTGCTTTCGAAACATTCAAAGCAAATGCGATTGGCATGTGTAAAGCCAATCTCCACCATTTTTGCTATCATACAGCCTGCATCTGCCACAATGGGAGATTTGGAACAAGGTATGGACTTCCATCAAAGCATAAATGGCAAAAGAATTTTATCAGATGTTGTCCTTGCCATATTCCTGGTAGACGTGTGCAAAATGTGCAAGCATAGACCAACAATGTGAACAGTCTATTGGGATGCCTAGGAAAAATGTGATCTCATGGAATGCCATGATTGCAGCATATGCACCAACAAATTTGTTGGTAATGGTTTTGAGACTTTCAAGAAATTGCAATTGGCAGATGTAAAGCCCGGTTCCATAGCATTTAGCAACATCTATCTTGCCTGTGTCAAAATAGGGGTTTCAATCGCCCCTCCACAAGCGAAGGTGATTGGGAGGGCCATGGCGGTTAGGCTGTTGACCATTTACATCGTCTAGCTTTTCTC
Organism: Cryptomeria japonica; assembly: GCF_030272615.1. Classification (NCBI taxonomy): domain Eukaryota; kingdom Viridiplantae; phylum Streptophyta; class Pinopsida; order Cupressales; family Cupressaceae; genus Cryptomeria; species Cryptomeria japonica. The sequence continues at coordinate 844,734,193 of NC_081407.1, forward strand.
CACCGACAGAGATCAATCCCTCTATTTCTAGAAAAAAAAATTGGGTCTCCTTAGTGTAGGGGCGGTGGAACAGGGCTGATTCTTGTACTGGAGTTTCCTGCTAGAGCAGAGTATGACTATCTATTAAAGTTGTATAACCAAAACAAATTTTATCAAGCAAAATTTCAAACATCTGGTAGACGTGTGCAAATGTGGATACAGAGATAAAGCGAATGGTTCCTAATGAAATATCCCAAAAGAAATCTTATCTCATGGAATGCCATGATAGGTAGCAGCAAATAAACAAAATGGATCTATTGAGGATAATAGAGACTCTCAAGCAAATAAAATTGATAGATGTTCTCCTCAGTTTAGGCGCGACGGAACAGGGCTGATTCTTATACTGGAGTGTGTCAAATCACCCACAACTCTGCCTCACCAATAAATGAAATGCCTCGAAAAATGATGGGATAACAAGTTTAAGGGCTTGCTGGTTAACAGATTTGTCTTCAATAATGATATGCGTATTGAACTCTATACCCCTTTCTAAGGATCAAATGAGTAATTAGCAATTGGGTAGATTCGAAAGAGTTTCTCTCTGAATTATGGTACAACTCTCTTTTTATGTTATTCAATGATTTATTTCAAACAGAAAATAAACTTGCAAGCATACTTTTTATAGAAAGTACTAAAGGCAAACTACCATTCATACATAGACATGTTATGAATGTGATCTTTCATGAAATCAATTTCAATTAATAAAACACAGACTCTATCTAATTTCTGATAAAACTAATTAAAATGAGTTTATAAACCAACCAACTGCATTCAGATAGATGATGAATTTCCAAAGCAATAAACAACTATCACACTGAAAGATAAATCCGCACAGAAATTTATTTTCATCAACTCAAACACATAGATTTAAGCCTACGATAATCATCCATTCATTCTATTCACAGATAAAAAGTCTTTCTCAAAACATTGTATATCAAAATATAATTACTATCTATAAGCCCCCCAAAAAACTCTTGGACCTTTTCAAAGTCATTTAAAAAAATATATATAGCCAATCTTAGGCTAACTGTCTTTGTTCAAAGCACAAAGTCACTTAACTCTGCCCTAACTAACATTCAGTTTTTGCATAATTCAAACTATTTTAGAACACATCTAAAGAAACTAAACAAGAGGTCGAAATCTGCTTGCATGATCAGGGTTGGTGGTGTGATGTGGATCCTCCAGACTAGTTCTGTGTTGTGGCAGTGACACATTTCCACATCAAGATGAGCTGCAGAGAAGTTCTGAATGACCACAAAGTTAGGAAGCCCAATATGAGCAATCTACTGCTTCCATACTTCCTTATCTCTAACTTGTGCCACCTTGTTCACATGACTGTCTAGATAATTGATGTAGAGGGTTAACAAAGACTCTATTTTTGCCACCCTAGAGAAATCTTTTGTTGTCAATATTTTTGCCTAGTTTACATAATCAATATTTTCTTTGAAAGACTCAATTATGGTATCTATAGCCTCTATTGTTTTACCATCATCTTTCAAACATTTGACATCAATACATTTTAGATCATTCTTCATTGATAGAGTGAGTTCTCTTAACTCTTTCAACAATTTAACGGATTCCTCATGTCCTTGTTTCACAATTGAATTCCTCCATTCTATGCTTTTCTTGCATACATATAACACATTATCATCTAAGCCAGACACATCCTTCTCTGCGAGAAATTTTATTTCACCATACTTTTGAATTTCACTCATCTAAGCGATCACTGCCATCCATTTGGCTTCTTCCATTTGCTATGAAGCCATTTCCGTTTCCAACTCTTTGATCACCACCACGGTATCCTCATATACTTGGCTCAAATTTCTAATGTATCTTGTACCTACTTGAATCACTTCCTCTAACCAATCAAGAAATACAGTAGTTACCATTTTGCTTCTTTGAATCTGACCTAACATCTTTTGATTGATTGGGTATTTGAGTTCAAATGATGTAGGCAGCTAAGTTATTGGTTGAGGGTTGGGATTATGAATTGCTTCAATGTATTTATCCATTAACCTCAATGTCCGCTTTAGCTCTTGTTTATCTTTTTCATCCTTCTAAGTCCTAGGGATTATCTTTTTGGTAGATGCTTCCAAGTGATGCACATCTTTAGCTCTTGAGGTAGTCCCTAGGTTGATCTTTTCAATAGTAAAAACTTTAGCTGTGGGGTTTTCTACCTCTTCATTTGTCACTGGACATGCTACCTCTGTAATCCAATTTCATGTGTCTAGATCAAAATCCACCCTTAAAGTAGTTTTGAATTTCTTGGACTTGGGGGTTTTCCCTAAACATTTGCTTACCATGTCTTCGATCGACAGAGATATTGGTACCACATTCCTTTTCTTGCTACTAAAAGAAGTTTCCAACCATCGAGGGTTATTAGCTACATCACTTTTATCTAGAGGAGCCTGGTTGGGTGTCACATTGATTACCATGATAGTGCTTATATGAAATTGAATGAAGTAGTTGTCATAACAACTTATTAACTGCATAGCTTTGAAGCTATGAGATTTCCACAATCCATTTTGCATTTCTAGTGTATTTTTTTTCTGGATTCAATTGTGTGTATATTTTTCCCATCAACGTTTCGAATCACACTCCGTGATTCATCATCAGGATGAAAAGAATTCCCAAGACATGAAAGATGTTGAGTTGCAGATTTGAGACAAAATATAAAGAGGAGAGGGGTGGGGGAGGGCACGAGGAACTCCATACATTGGAGAAGCAGGTCGTTCGTTCATGACTCGAATAAAAGAGCATAGTGCTGACATTAAGCATGAACGTGCCCTCAAATCAGCCTTAGCTGAGCATTCATCAACTACCAAGCATCATATCTGTTTGGAGGACACTCAGGTATTGTGTAGGGAGAACAACTTTTTCAAGAGGAAAGTTAAAGAGGCCATTGCTATCATTCATCACCCATCCAATCTTAATCAAGACGATGGGTTAAACCTCAGCATCTCGTGGCACCCTCTGCTCCTTGCCCTCCAGCATCATCCCCGCCCCCCTCCTTGACTTCTCCTCCTCTTTCTTTTTCATTTGTGCGTCTCCCTCTCCCCCTTAGGTTTATTTACATAATTGTATATTTTCAAGTATATATTTGCTTTTAGACATAAACATGTGTATATTTTTATATGCTCATGTCTTTTGGTATTTGTAAATATCTATATTCTTATATGTTTTTGTGTTTTTGTCTTTTGGTATATGCATATGCTTATATTCCTTTATGTATTTATATATATATTTATAATTGTATATTTATTCATTTAGTTTTATATTTTTTGTCCCAATTTCTTTTCTTCTTTTTTGTTTTTTAGTGGTTTTGATTGTGTTGCTTGGCTTTCCTTTTTTCTTTTCTTTGGGTGGTTTATTCCTTGGAGTTTTTTAGGTCTCCCATCCTTCAGGTGGTCTTTTCCTTTTCTCTTTCCTCTCTCCTTGTTCCTCGTGCCCTCCCCCACCCCTCTCCTCTTTATATTTTGTCTCAAATCTGCAACTCAACATCTTTCATGTCTTGGGAATTCTTTTCATCCTGATGATGAATCACGGAGTGTGATTCGAAATGTTGATGGGAAAAATATACACACAATCGAATCCAGAAAAAAAATACACTAGAAATGCATAGCTTTATCTGACAGTTTTCTATTGACATTTCCCTACAACTCATGAACCAATTTGCCTATAAAAGCATCATTCACCCTTCTAAAATTTTCATGACATCTCTGTAACTACGAATGAGGGTGATACTCATAATTTGTCATTCCTTCAACTAGTGGTTCATGATACAATCCTTGCCATGGTCTTATACAAGCTAAACAATAGAAAATATAGGAAGACATATAGAAATTTTTATTTCCAAGACAATTGCTTAGACCTTCATGAAGTCTTTCAGCAATGAGTTCTTCCTATTCTAAATATCGCTCTCCTTCTAAAAGCATTTGGATGAAAAAGTATATCCAATCTTCCCAAAAGAAGGCTTGTAGGCTACCTTTCACTCTGTGCAACAAGAATTACAATATCTCTAACCTCCTTAATAAGGTGTTCTCTTGTTAAGAACTTGGGTAACCTTGAACCACCTTTTTGGAATTTCAAAAGCCAGTTATTAGCAATTACACTCTTATATTGGGCTTTCTTCTCAAAAAAGAAACCACGGGATGAAGTTATGGTCCAGTCCGCATAAGCTTCTTTGGAGGAATCTTCATTACGACCATTATGGTCTCCCTATTTACATTCAATAATACACCCCCGTCTATAGACCTAATGCACCTATGCTTTGGATCATACCTATTCATACATTCAAGAACCAATTCTGGGCATTGCATGGTCGTGGGAAAAGCAATGGCTGCTATAAGCTCACTATTAACAATTTTCTCCATCATAGGATTTCTAGCTCTTTCTAAAAAGTCTTCTAGACTAACTTGAGCTAAAGAAGTATCCCCAAATTCAGGTAAAAAACATGTGAGACTAGAGCTTGACCCTAATTTTGGACTCGCAATCCTCATGATGATACAAAATGGAGCAATAAACCCAGCTAAAACAAATGCAAAAAAATCAACTAGCTTGCTTCTACGACAAAAAAATAACAGAGATGATAAGAAATTTCAGAACTCACCTTTCATGCAAACTGAATCCCTACTAACCATGAAGAACAGAACTAATTACCTCCAGTGTTGAATTCCTTTCTTGCCAATTTTAGCTTCTTAATAACGAAACAATTTATTTGAAATCTATAAAAGGCTTAAAATATGGCTTCATAATTGCCATGCTTCAAAAATCAAATCCACTCATGCTGGGTTAATGTCGAAGTGACATAATTCTAACACTTGCATTAATTACAAGTCACTCTGGTCAAGGCGCTTATCGTGTAATGATCACTTCCGTTTATGGAAACTTTTTTTAAAATTTAAGTTCCCGAGATTCCCATAATATTCCTCCTTTCCTTAACCATTTCCTTCCATTGATTACCCGCCTTTATATTTGCTTGCTCATGGGCTTTGAACTTACAAACGTTTGAACCAAGATGAAGGGTTCAACGGTTCAAGTTCACTCACCGTTGAGATTCCTCTTGCATACTTAAAATTTACTTTAACATACACACAGGATGAACTTTGAACCAATGAACTATTGAACTTACACATAGGTTCAAACAGAAGGTTCAAAAGGAACACTTCGACATATAAAGGCCAAAACAAGAGGGATTTATAATGAAACAACATCGGGATGGCATTAATGTATTCTATTTTTTCTTGAAAATGAAATTATGGAAAAAATTAAACATGTGCAAAAATAGGGGTAATAGGGCTAAGATTTGTTGAACCATTTTACAACCCTTTCTATAGTTTTCAATCATTTATTTTAAAATGCAGGGTATTCATTTCATATAAAGAAACACCTTCGGTGTAATGCTCTGCTATGATAAAAGAATTTTTAAAATGGTAAGATTTATATACACTTTGGCCTATCCCTCTTCCAAAAAATTGCAATATTTATTTTACTTACAACATTATCAGACTCAACATATCAATTTACTATTTTATTTTTATTATTACATTATATAAATGTGTACATTATTATATCATAATATAATATTAGTATTTCTTTTTATCAATTAGTATTTTGAATGTTGGTTTTTATTTTAATATTTTCTGCTTATTTATTTATTTATTTTCTAATTGATTTAATTCTTTTATTCTTTCTAGAATTTGCATGTTGATTGATTTTAATGTACTATTAATTTTTAAGTATTATTATTCTCTTAAATTATAAAGTCTATTTAATGATTTAAAAACATTTAACTAGTAATTTGTTTTCAATTTATGTCTCTCATTTCTTGTCCTTTTCTTTTCCTTATTAGTCTTAATTTAACAAATTGTATTTTTTTTCTTTCTTCCTTACTTTTCTTTTTTATTATCTTTTTTTTTTTTTTTTACTATTTTACTTTCTTATTAGAGGATGATATCATTTTATTCTCTTCAACTACTTCTTTTAATTTTAATATTTTAACTTATTACTTTCTCTTAATCTACTTCTTTCTTAATTAACTCACTTCCTCTCTCTTAGACCACAAACTTTATAAAGTTGTTTCTACAATCCATCTCTCCATTATTCCTCTTCATTGAGTGTCATCCAAACTTCGATATTTATCCAAAGAAACATAAAATTTTAATATTGATAACTACTATTCATATATAAGCTGAATTAAATAAATAAAAAGGTTATGAAATTAATTTTATCCTTTTAAAAGGTTTCACTTTATTCGTAATCTTTTAAATTTATTTGTACTTCAATTTTTTTGATATTAAGTAAATTTTTAGCTTTAATAGTTTTAATATAATTAATTTTAATATTTTTAAAATACAATTTTATGTTCAATTTAATAACGATTTTTTATTGTTAATATTAAATATATTTTTAGGTACATATTTTTCTATTATTTCAATTCTAATAAATTTAAAAAAATTAAATTTAATTATTTCTCATCTTAATAAGTTTATTATTTATTATTAGATTTTTCAAATTATTATTATTTTTTTGGTAAAAGGTTGGAGACCCAAATATTATATTGATTTGAGACAAAAGATACATAAGAAGGATACACTGCAAGCCAAAGCTCCCAAAATGTAGTAGGAGATAATTACAAACCTCTACAAATGACAAAAATAAAACTAGCCTCAACCATATTTACATATCGTGGGAGCAAACACTTCCAACAGACCGTACACATCAACAAAACTAACTAAAGATGTATTTGCATTAGTATGAGAAGTCCATATATATCAAAAACCACCAACCATATACAAAAAGAAAGTAGCATCAAACTATCACACACCAAAAGACGCAGAGGCCGCCCCTGCCTTTTCCCAAGGGGGGACCACTTGACTGAAGAGGTGAACGGTCTGAGGTGAATTGGATGAGAAGAAGAACAACATCAAACAATGCAAAAGAATCCCCCAAAACATTTGAGGGAAGGACCCCAGCTAGGTTACGAACCTCCCTTCAGAAATAGATACGATCTCGACCTTCGAGACCAATTTTGAGGATGTCTAAACAACCTTACCATCTCCATCTCATTGTCAAAGGAATGAATCGGTATTAAACCACCAATCCAAGAAGTAGAACCATAAAGATTATACTTGTTTATAGCCGAATCCAACCCATCGCCATCTACAAATTCTACCTTGACACACTTACGAGCTATCTTTGGAATCATCTCACACTCTAGTAAAACGTCAAAGATATTGGAGAGGAGCACAAAAATAACCTACGAGTGATACAAGGATCTAGGTGCCCGTGGAATGATAACCCCATCGCCAATTATACATCTGATTTCTCTCTCAATCACCCTTGGCAAAATGTTGAAAGGTACCCTAAAATGGTGACTAAGGTAGGCCAAAGAAATAGGAAGCTCCGACTGCTTGCTAGGTATCATGATTTGCAGGTTGAGAGGTCTCTAGTCCATCGTTGACCCACGGACACCACCATGGACACAGTGCAATGGCACTCTGCACCCAAATGCAAATAACAAACCAAATGAGAAGTTACTCGGTTCAACCACCTTTAAAAGCCCTCAACACTGATAGCAATTATGACTCCTTTCATTCCATGAAGATTGCCTTTGGTGACTCCTTAGTCGAAAGATTAGCCAATCCTATGAAATGCTTTGCAAATGTGTTGGTAGATCCAAGTGTCGATGACTCCCAACCACTATAAAATCCAACGCCATAGATAATCTACCAACACATGCGAAGACTACAAAGCAATATGCCGCCAAGGAACCTTGCATGTACCCCTAGTCATTTCTAAATGATGTGAAGAAAAGAAAGTACCACCACCACCTCAGTACTAAAAACAATGTGGGTTGATTGACGAGGCTTGGAAGAACATGTGAACAAACATTAGATGGAAACACATAAAACAATCCCTAGGAAAAAGAACAATACCTATCCTCTCTAACCATTAGTGGCAATAGAAGGGGAGAACAAAAAACCGAATCTTACTTGGCACTCTCAATTTCCTCGGCCAACTTAGCCTTGATTGTTTGTTTCTTAATTGGTTTAATAAGCTCCATCCCATCCAATAGAATCAAAACTGAATCTAGGTTAACCCCCAATTTTACCAAGAGATCTGCAAATCGGTTTGCCTCTCTGAAGAAATGACTAACCTTGAAAGCTTGAAATCTTGGGAGAAGTCTCCACACTTCCCCTAGGGCATATTGCAAATCCTTGTTAACAACTTTCTTAGAAAGAATGGTCGAGGTGATGATCTAGTAGTCACCCTCGATATGTGACTTTGAGATCCCAAAACTAATTGCCATCTTAACCCCTTCTAGCAGGGTCAAGGCCTTTGCTATGTTATTTGATCCATCTGGTAGTCTAGCCAATAATGCTTTTTGGATATGGCCACCATGGTCTCAAATCACACAAAAAACTCTCAACCTACCTGGGTTCCTTCTGGATGCTCCATCTAATTTGAGCTTCATATATGATTTGGATGGCCTCTCCTACTTGACCTCCCTACAATGTTCTGACTTTGGCATCTTCCCAATCAACACACCCTTAAATTGGATACAGATCTGCCTCTACTTATTCAAAATGATATTGTCGCTTGATGAGAAAAATGAAGAAAAAGTCTTGGTTCTCATTATAAAGGCATTTACATTCTCTGAGATAGATTTTTCAATCTGCATGCACACATCTCCAACCTTAGAAAACTCCTTCCTGAAAATCCTTATTTTACTGCCACCAAATTCCCCAGGCTACAAACGAAGGAGCTATCCACCATATTTCTGCAAGAAAGGAGTCTCTGTGAAGAAGTGGTCAACCGATGAACATCAGGGATAAGGAGTTTGGGAGAGGCCTTACCCATCCGAGCTTTGCCAGCACCCAATTCCAACATTCTTGAGGGAACTCATATTAGAGAAAAAGCTGGCTTGTATCTTCCCTGTCTTCACCACACAAAACACATAAAAATCTGTAAGAAATCCCTAATATAGAAATTCTGTCACCTATTAGTATTATGTTGCTAAGGGCTAGCCAAAGGAAATCCCCTGCCTCCGAGAGGATGGAATCATGCCAACAAAACTTGTACTCCCTTATGAATAGCATGCATCCCTTCAGTCAATGCTTGATACCCCTCTCTAACTAAATATCTCCCACTTTTGCTTTTGGACCAAATTAGTCTATCACTAGCTGTATTGAGACAAATCACCCTCTTACTCAAAAAACTAGACAAATTCGCTCTTTTCCCCATCTCTTTCCCCCTCAGAGATGGGGACATTTGTCAGATCTTTCCAAACACCATTATAAGAAGCCTCAGTGATGTAATCAACCACTTTTGAACCCCACAAAGATTCCAATGTTGACTGTGCCCCAGATAGCTGAGGAGAGCACTTGATTGGAGGATGTCTATTCCACAAATCCAACCAAAACAAAGCCTTTTCCCTTGAGTCAAGACTACCCAGGACAAGTGAGGTAATAACACCTCTCTTCTTTTCACCATAAAATTCCACATAGTGGAGCCTTTCAGAGGGTTTCTCATCGTGAATATTCGTTCAGGATCATCCAAGTCCAAATACTTGATTCTAATTATCCTAGCCCAAAGAGCTGAAGATTTATCAGAGTACTTCCATGCCAACTTGGCTCCCAAACTAATATTCCTCTCATGCATATTATGTATTTTTTGAATTATTATCTTTACTAATATTAATTTTTTTAGATATTTTTCTTTGTATTTAGTTTATTATATTTTAGTTTCTAATTTAGATCTAAGTTCACACTTTATTTTTAATTATTCACATCCTTTTATTAAATTATAAATAATAATTAAAATTCATTTAAATTAATTTAAATTAATTTCTAATTATTTGTCTTATTAAAAATTTAATTATTGTAGAATAAATTTTTTTTTGAATTTTTATTCTAATTTATTTAATAAATCTAGTTTTTCTCTCTCTCCATCTTCCTCTCTTTATCTCACCTATTCTATATCCTTAGGTCTCCCTACATCTCTCTCTTTCTCTATTTTACCTCTATCTTTCCTACTTTATCTATCCATCTCTCTATCTCTCCCTCTTTATATCCCTATTTATCCCCCATTCTTCCCCTCTCTCCCTATCAGTCCCTCTTTTTATATCTCTCTATTTTTGTATCATCTCTATATATTTCTCTCTCACACATACTATTTGTTTCTCCCTCTTTATCTCTATCTCTCTACCTCCCGACTCTCTTTCTTTCTTTCTCTATTACCTCCTTTATCTCTCACTCTTTCTTCCTCCATCTCTATCTTCCCATCTCTCCCTCTCCCTCTCTATCGATATCCCATTTTTCTTTCTCTCTTATTCACTTTGTCTTCCCTACTCTCTCTATATATCTCTCCACCTCTCACTATATATTTAACTTCTTATATCATTAGCTTTATTTCTCCTTGTCTCCCTCTCACTCAAATCCCCTTTCCTTCCATCTGTCACCCTCTATTTTTCCCAAGTTATGTCTACTTCATTATTTTTCATTTCTATCCATCTCTCTACTTATATTTATCCCTCTTTCTTCCTCTATCCATATCATTTCATCCTTTTATATCTCTCAACTCTATTTACTCTATGTTTCTCTCCCATCCTCCCCCTCTATCTCTACCTATATATATTCCACTATCTATTTATTTCTATCTCTCTTTAACTTATATACGCACTTCTCCATCCCTATATGAAACTCTATATCTATGTCTCCATCTATCTTTCTCTCTAATATACACACACTCCTTATTTCTCCCTTCCTATCTCTATCTCTCTATTTCCCCCTTCTCTATCTCACTCTTCCTCTCTTTATACAACTCTCTATTACTTATCTTCATCACCTTCTTTCTCTCTCACCCTTTTCCCTTCTATATCTACCTCCCTCTTTCCCTCCATTTATATCTCATTATCTATACCTCTCTTATTCACTCCATCTCTTTCTTTATTTATCTCTCTCACTCTATCTATTTACATACACATCTCTCTCTCATTAATCTATCACTTTTTATCCAAATATTTCTCTACCTGTATCTCCCTGTCTCTTTTGCTATCTCTTTATATATCTGTATATCACCCTCTCTCTCTATTTATACAAATATATTCGGCTATCTCTACATCTATGTCTCTCTCTCCATCCCTCCTCTACCTATTTCTCTCCATTTCTCTTTATCTCCTCCCTCTTTAATCTCCCTCACTTTTGCATATCCCCTATTCATCTCTCTATATTTACCTCTCTCCCTTTCTCTTCCTATATATCTCCATCTCTCATCATTTCTCTCTCCCTCTCTCTATCTCCCTCCATCTCTCCATCACGATTTGTTCATCTCTACTTCTCTCTATTTGTCTACCTCCCTATCTCTTTCTCTCTCTCTTACTCTCTTTATATCTCCCTCTCCTTCATTTGTATCTCTCTATCTCTCCATCCCCCTCCTTTTATCTCTCTCTATATTTAACCCTCCCTTTACTTATCTCTACCTCTCTATATATTTTTCTCTCTTGTACTATAGCTCTATCATCCTCTCTCCCCCTCTATCTCTGGATATATTCCCCCTTATCTATCCATCTCTCTCCCACTACCTCTTCCTAGACTTCTATATATGTATCTCTTTCCCTCTCTATCTCCTATACTTTTCATTTTATCTCTCCATCTCTCTCTAATAATGTATCTCCCTCTCTTTACCTATCTCTATATATTATTAAATATATCTATCTTTGTCTTTATATCATTCTCATATTCTCTCATCTCTCTCTCCCTCTATATTTCCTTTTCATCTCTATCTTTCCCTTTCTCCTCTCCTTTTTTCTCCATCTCCTTCTCTCCATATCCGTCTCCTTCATCTCCTTATCCGTCTCTATCTTCCTCTCTATCTTTATCTCCTTCTCTATCTTTATCTCCTTATCTCTTTTTATCTTACCCGCTCTATCTCTTAGTCTCTTCCTATTGAAAACATAACATCAAACTATTCATAATGTTTGGCTTAATTATCTTCCTAATTGAGAGGTTTTGTTTTTGTCATGTTTGGATCCTTGTAAGTGGATCTACATTGTTGAATTGAATCTATCATTTTTCATTGAGACCTTCATTGTACAAATATCATGTGCTACACATACTTATACAAAAAAAAGACCAAAAGTTTCCTTGTTTATCTTCCAAACCTCTATGGCATAGCTATTTCACACTAAGGTGTGATTTCTAGTTTTATAATAATTTAACATAGGTGTTCAACTGAACCATTTTAAGGATGGTAAATCCTTGTCATATTTTCTTAAAATTCATGTACTCAGAAATTTTTAAGAAGACTTTTAATTAGATGGGGCAGCCAAGGGGAACCCTGGGCCCACTGGATGTGGGGGAGTGGTTTGTGATCACAATGGTAGATTTGTCTTAGTGGTGGCACTACCTTTGGGAACCCAGAAAAACCACTATGCTAAGCCTGCCTACATCGGTATAAAGTTGGTTATGAGGGAGAATTATAAAATAACATGCTTGGAAAGTTATTCCCTAAACATTGTTAAATGTATTCTTGGCTCACAAATCTCTAGCTGGACTATAAACACATCAATTAAAGATACTTTAGGTATGCTAAGGTCCCTTGATAATTTTAAAATTTCCCATGTCTTTCAAGAAGGAAATAAAGTGGTTGATGGTTTGGCCAATCTTGTAGTCAAGTAGACTAGTATTAAGTAGTGAGGGACCCGTGATCTTATCCCTGCAAATATTAATATCCTCATGTATGATGATAGACAAACATGTTAATTTGGGGCTATCTAGGTCTTAATTCTGAAATATTTTTTTGCAAAAGTGGAAGAAAGTGATGAGGTGTCCACATCATAACGTTATCAGGAAAGGGAAGTTTTATTTTCTTTCCAACTCTAGAATCCTTGTTTTTGTTCTGTATTGTATTTTGAGGTCCATTGGCCTTCAGTAGGGAGCTGATAGATCGACTTGTAGGCCAAATATGGGTGATGATCGAAATAGATAGGAACCCACTTCATATCAGAAATGGAGGAATAATACTGAGGTGTGGGATGAGGTCTTAGATGGAGGGATTACTCCCTACATTGAAAAACTTCATAGCCATGACCCTAGGGCTACTCATCTTTTCATCAAAAGTTGGAAGAATGGAACTTTACAGGCATTTGGAGGAGAATTCATGGTTTATGAAACCATCATTGTTCAGGTCACTAGGATGCTCATGGATGGGAGAAAATTCTATAGGGATAGGAAAGCCATGAAGGAAGCCTTGAGATTTTCTTAAAAAAAAATGAGAGGGATAAAGTTTATTGCACAAAGGATCGATGATACAATCATGAGGACCTCAAGTTTCTATGGGTAGATATCCTTGTGGTAATCATGAGGTACATAACCTTATATGGTCTCTATAAGAGTATTTTTTCCTATCACTTTACTATTTTGAATCATTTCAAGCATGATAGGTGTATTTATATTTCATTTTACTTACTTTCTTCTTTGAGAAATATTATTAATATGTATTTGAAAAAGTAGAGCTCCCTTTTTCTTGATCAGGGGTTAATCCTTATGATTATGGAGCATGTGAAATGTCTTCAGATTAGGGTGTACTCCTCAACCTCTAAAAAGAATAGCATCCATTGTGCCTAGAATCTCCATTGGTATTATATTAATGAGTCCATGGAGTGACAGTCCTTTGATAAAGAGGCTTTCCACCTGGGTACCTATAAAAAACCTAACAAGGACTTTTCTAAGGGAAAGGGGTATGAAAATGACAAGGAAAACTCAGACAAGGTGGACTCTAATTATATCCCATTTGAGGAGTTTGTCTGTAACTCATTAATCCCTAGCTTTTCTAAGAAAGGAAAGGAATGTGTGCCCTTCAAACCCTTAGGTCAACGAAAAAAATTGGAGAAGGGCTATGTGTCAAGCCGGAAAATAAAAATTTGTTCCCCCCTTCTAGATTCCACTCAAGGAAACAAGGTCGCCAAGAAGAAGAAACATAAGGGAAACAAAGATAATTGTGACTCACCAAAGTTTGATGAAGAACAACAAGATATGGACATCTGAATTGAAATCCTAATTAAAGTTGTAAAGGGAACCTTAGTGGTTAACGACATGGGATCCTCAATGGTGGATGTAGGGGATGGGGAAAAAGTGGTGAAGGAAGTGATGGATGGACAAAACAATTTCTTCAAGTGGGTGGTGTCAGAGATTTCGGGGCTGAAATACAAATTCAATGACTTGACTCTTGGACAAAGCATAATAAATACCCCCTCCTTGGATAATATGGACAACCTGTTGGAACATACTAAGAATCTGGATATGGATGTGAAGGCCATGCAAATTTGATCATGAAGAGAAAATCATGAACCTGAAGATGTCATTCGAAAAGATCAATGAGAAACTAAGAATAGTTATTGTTGATAGAAAGACAACCATGACAAACAACAAAGAGGGTATTTAGAGACCTAATGAAAAAATTAAATCCCTCAATATTTCCCCTCGGCTACTCATGCATCCCCTTCCATTTTGGTCTATTGCGAAGGAAAGAAGAAAAAAGTTCCTAATCAAGAGTGTGATACTCAAGCCACTCAGGGATCTTCAGCTCGCACTTGCATCAGGGACAACATTGAGTAGGTGAATTACAACATTATGGAGGATCTAACAAAGATTAATAAGAATGTTCTTGGTAAAAATGTTAAGTCTGTCCAAATGCTAAACAATATTATGTAGTTTTCGAGGTCATTTGACCCTATTTTATTTTGTTGTGTTGCTACTGGCCTATTGTGGCTTTGAGTCTGGTTTGTCCTTGTGACTGGTTTTTCTTTCTGGGTTTTGTGTCCCTATAAAACCTAGTTTAATCTAATAAAAACAAAACTTTAATTGAAAAAATTATAAATTAAATTATAAAACCTAGTTCTATGTAATTTTTCTATTTTTTCTTATTGATCAAAGTTGAATATATTTTTCTGATAATGTAACATCACTTTTGTAGTGAGCCATATTTAGTCCTACCTATGCAAGAATAATTTTCTAACAATATAACATTACATTTTTAGCAGGCTGTTTTTGAAAATCTACTTAGAAAGTGGTGGGAGAGAACTATTTGGTGAGGAGACAAAGGAAAAGGGGAAGGATGATGTGGTGAGTTTGCTACTCTTTGAGTTTTTGATTTGGTCTCTTTGCGAGCACCTACCTATGCTAAATTTTGTGTGGACTTTCTATTCCTTTTTCCTAAGATTTAAGAGGATGTGTGTCCTAGTGGTGGGGTTGGTACCTTCTTTGGCTCCACCTTATCACCTAAAAAGGTTATTGGTGGGCATGCTCATAGGATTGGGCCCCCTCCTACCTCGATGTCTATTAATCCTCCCTTGGGATGTTGGAAAGATTTGTTCAATAGTAGCTAGTTTACACCCATAAACCGAGTGTCGATTGATAGATCTGAGAATGGTAAGCATGTGAATATTAAGGATTCCTTGGTGGGGAATTTCATGGGTAGACACCTAGAGATTGCTTCTATCTGTAAATGTGTTATGGCCACATGGGCCATGAAAGGTAGTGTATTGGTTTTGACACTTCCTAAAGGCACATTTTATTTCTCAATTTCTCTTAAAGAGGATAGCATTCTTATCCTTTCTCTAGGCTCGTATTGTTTGGGCAAGTAGTAGATTGTTCTCTATATTTATGGCGTCTTGGGTGTAAGCCTCACTCCCACCTATCTAGTGCTATTCTAACTTAGTTTCACCTCCCTATCCTACTCATGGAGTTTTGGGATGAAGAGATCATTGCAAGGATTAACCAACTCATTTGGTTAATTTATTTCCTTGGATACTATCACTAAGGAGAGGTCAAGATTGGTTTATGCATGTTTGTATATGGGTATTATTCTTGGCATGAATCTTCCTATCTCCATTGACCAAAAGTCTCATCTTGGTGCTTGGTCCTAGTCGATGGAATATGAAAACTCTATACTTTTCTATTAGCTTTGTTCATTGGTTTGCCACCTCTCTTATAAATACACTATTGAAATATAAAATCTTTCATTAAGGTGAAGGGTAAGAGGCTTGCAAAGTCTTCTTCTATTATCAATACATCTAATCCAACCTGAAATTCCTGTAAGGGATTTCTTCTCAGGTTAAAAAGGATTTGACTAAGTTAGGTGGTGTGATTGTGTTCCCTCTATCTCTAGTTATTGGGTGGGCCCCTACTCTTCCTAGGTTGGGCCTTTTCCCCCTGAAATATCGCTAGAAGTGATCATCCCTCTTCCAAATCTAGAGTGTGAAGAGGAGATGTTGGACTACCCCATGGAGTTTTGAGTAGTTCATCAATATTCCTACGTGATGGATGTTGTCCCATTTGATCATCAAAGATCGTCTCTGATGCATACTACTCTAGGGATGTTTCTTGGTTTTATGTCCCCCATTTCTATCTCCCCTATCTAAGGGTGGCTCCTCTGGATTCATATTGTGGGTTTTGCAGGTCTTCTTTGGAGTCTCCTTAGAATCCTACCTAGGAGAAATTGTCCTTGTTTGGTGTGGTTGGTGTTGGTAGGGTGGCTCCTCCGGATTCATATTGTGGGTTTTGTGGCTCTTCTTTGGAGTCTCCTTAGAATCCTACCTAGGAGAAATTGTCCTTGTTTGGTGTGGTTGGTGTTGGTAGTCATTCTTTGGGAAGTAGTAGAAAAATGACTTATGCGGGGAGGGATGCAAAGGTTGGTAGAAATTTTATAAAGGAACTAAGGTAGTCAAATGTGACTCATAATGTGACCAATGGTTTCCAAAGTACTATGGAGTAGTTATGCTCCTACCATACTTCCAAATCAAGATACTCTCGTAGAATATTAGGGACTTAATGGTTCCCATAAATAGATCCTAGTGAAGGAATTAAAGAAAGATATCTTGCTTCATCAAGAAACTAAAATGAGTTTATATTCTCTCTAAAGGTTGGTAACTTCATTTGTCTTTTCTCCAATGCTTGTGCTTTGAATGTAAAGGGCACTTTTGGAGACATTGCTATTTTGTGGAAACCCCATTCACTTGTCAAAACTCTACGATTTAAAGATAAGGGCTTCCACTTTATTGATTTTTTTTAACAATATAAATAACTTGGAGGAATGGAACCTCATGAATATTTATGTTCCTAACAGTACTATTGTTAGAAGAGAGGTTTGGGATTCACTCCTCTCTCAGTTTTTGTCCTTCTAGGATTCTAATTGGATAGTGATGGGAGACTTCAACTCCCTACTTTTACCCACAGAGAAGTTAAGTTGTCCCTAATTTCAAAGATAGTATGCAGGAATTTGATTTTTTTTGGCTAATGCAGATTTTTGTGACTTGGATTTGGAAGATGTGAATTATACGTGCTCCAATATCTAGTGTAGAGATAGCCTTATTCAGGTATGTCTGGATCGGTGTGCAGTTTCATCTTCTTAGAATATTCTTGGTTGTTGTCATCTCACATCCTAGTTTCATTTCAGCTTGGACCACTACTCCATCTTAAGCATAGTGGGATTCTACTAGTTCCAGGCATCATTTTCGCTTTCATTTTGAGATCATGTGGTCACATTTCTCTAATTTCAAAGCTCTTGTGGGATTGTAGTGGAATGTATAGGTTGATGGTATTGCCATGTTCAGAGTTTCTCATAAGCTAGATCTCTTTAAAAACAATTTATTCCCATGGAGTAAGGCTTTATTTGGTAATATCTTTGAGCACAAAAAGTACCTAAAGTTTTAGATCAACTTGATTTAGAAAGAGATGGAGATCTTAAGGGCCTCTTCGGATAAATCAACATGGGATATATCCCTCCTTGCTGACCTTCATAGAGTGCAATGGGTTCAGGAAGGTGATAGGAATACTAAATTCTTCCACCTATAAGCTAGTAGTCATAAAAGAAGAAGCATTACCAAGAACTGATTGGAGTCGGTGGCACCTCCTATTCTAAGATTGAGGATATCAATAGGGTGAGTATCTCTTATTTTTTATCTCTACTTAACCACCAATCTCCTTAGGACCTTGTGATTTTTGAAGCCTTTGATAGGCTAATTTAGGCTATTCAAAACATTATTGATCAGGAGGACCTATTTTTCTTGGAGATAAATTTCTCTACTGAGGAAGTCAAGGAGTCGATCTTTTCTTTTGGACCCTTCAAATCCCCAGGCCCTGATGCGTTTTCCCCTTTCTTATTCCAAGAATACCAGGACATTGCGGGATTCCACATCATTTTGGATTCAAAAGAATTTTTTTTCAACCTCGATGGTAAAAGAGTTTGAAAAAACCTTCATTGTCTTAGTCCCCAAAAATTTGGGAGCCAATCGCATGTTTGATATCAGACCTATAAGCCTTTGCAATACTCTATATAAAATCTTTTGAAAGCTCATTATCAAGTGTCCCAATACTTTTCTAAGGAATTTGATTCATGGAAATCAAAAAAGATTTGTTCCTAGTTGTCAAACCTCTAATGTTGTTCTTGTTGTCCATGAAACCATCCATTCTATTGAGAATAATCACAGAGAGGGAATGGTCTTGAAGTTGGATATCTCGAAATCATATGATGTGGTTTCATTGTATTTTCTTTCATTGGTCCTAAGTAAATTTAGTTTTAGAGGGAAATTTTTGAAATTATTGGAGGCCTGTTTTAAATCTCCATCATATTTGGTTATGGTCAGTGGTGCTCCTTAAGGTTCTTCCTCAGTGTATAACGGCCTTAGGTGGGGTGATCCTATCTCTCCTCATCTTTTTATTCTTATGGCTGATGTTCTAGTCTACCACATCAATAAGTATGTTATTCAAGGTCACCTTAAAGGTATTAATCCCTCTTCTGGTCCTTTTGTTATTACTCATCAATAATTTGTAGACAATACTCTACTACTTGGTTCTGCCTCAGTGGTGGAGGCTAGAGGCTAATTCTCCATTCTTGTAGACTATTCTAGTGCTTCAAGAAAAAGAGCCAACTTCAACAAGAGTTCTCTACTCTTCATGAATATCCCGCATAATATCCAAATTTTTATTTCAAGGATTTTGAATTGCTTGTTTGCTAGCCTCTCACCTTCTTACTCAGGTTTTCCTTTGATTGTTGAGAAGGTGTAGGAGTTAGCCTAGACTAGACTCCTTGATAGGTTTTAGAGGAAGTTGGTTGAATGAAAGGTTATCTTCTTAGTAATGAGGGTAAGTTTTAGCTTCTTAAAGGTTCCCTCCAGAGTGCTTCAACTTATCTCCTATCTTTCTTCCATATCCTGATATCTTGGGCCAAGAAGCTAGAACAAATTCAAAGAAGGTTCTTGTGGTTAGAAGTCGAACAGAAAAATAGAATGTCCCTTATTGTCTAGGAGAAAGTTTGTTATAATAAGAGATCTAGTATTTTAAACATTCATAAATATCTCTCTCCCTCTAAATCTCGCCCTTATGGATAAGATTGGTTGGAGACTTGTTCTTACAGATGTGAATTGGCTGGTTATCATGAAATATAAGTACCTCCCGTGTAGAGACAATTGTGAATTTTTGGCTTCCAAGATTCTCCCTAGGAGTTCTCACGTATGGAATAACCTAATAAAAACTATAGATATCCTTTTAAAGGGTATGCGATGGCAAGTTGGTGATGGTTGCAGAGCCAAATTATAGAAATATCCTTGGGTATCCACTATTCCCCTAGAATTTCATCCAATTTGTTTAGTTATTGAAGGTATCTTTTTAGCAAGCTATAGAATTT
This sequence comes from Cryptomeria japonica, assembly GCF_030272615.1. Classification (NCBI taxonomy): domain Eukaryota; kingdom Viridiplantae; phylum Streptophyta; class Pinopsida; order Cupressales; family Cupressaceae; genus Cryptomeria; species Cryptomeria japonica. The sequence goes on from NC_081407.1 coordinate 844,753,915, forward strand.
ATCTGATTGACTACTAGAATCATGGTTATTCTCTGCTAAGGTGGAAGTTGAATCCATCTAATTTTGATCTTCATCGAAGATGGTGGCTAGAGAACTTCTTATAATTCTTAACAACTTCAAGTTTTTTAGATTGGATGTCGAGGATAGGCTAATTTGAGTTTCCTCAAAATTTGGCAAGTATTCAATGAGTTTTGTGTTTGAGCTGGCAAACCCTTCCTCTCCACCACTCTTTAGCTCGTCCATAATTTAGAGAAAATACGATTCTGAAGGTGTGTTTCTTTTGGTGGACAACTTGCCATGGTAATGTCCTTACTGTGCATAATCTCTAAAAATGTGGTTTTCAATTAATCAATAGATACATGGTCTCTATGACAATGAAGAAGACTGCAACAACCACATTATGTTGTATTGCTAGTATTATTTGACTATTAGATAGAGAATATCCCATCTATTCCTTGTTGAGTGGGTTTGAAATGGGGATTTAAAGGATGAATAATCCCCATATTTGAGAACTCTTAAAGTAGGCATTTTTCCATACTAGCTGGTGCTTGTGGAAAGAAAGGAAAAAAAGAATCTTCAGGGATAAGAAGAATAGTTGGGATACTCTAGCTATTGCTATTATGGTTAATTTCAAGGAAATTATAAGCTATTTTGAAAGATGTAAGAATTCTACTCTACTCTCGGCCCTAGACTAGTTGGTTGCTAAAAACTGATTTTTAACTAATTTTTTGGCTAGATTCACAAACCCACCTATTGGATTCAATAATTCTATTAAATGCGCTCCCCAACTCTAGTTGGTTGAAATTTAACTTCAATGGCTCTTCTAAAGGAATTCTAGGTCGAGTGGGTGGGGGCGGAAACATTCGTGACCATAGGGGTAATCTACTCCTTTCCTACATGAATAATTTGTGCATGCAGACTTCAAGTATGGCAGAGGTCGCAACAATTTATTATATGCTAGTTATTATGAAAAGAAAGAAGGTACAATAGAATCATCATAGAACGTGATTCAAAAAATATTGTCTTATTGCTCAACAATGAAACCAAACCTGACTGGAAAAGTGATTACCTCATTGCCAAGTGTTGAGACCTTATTCACGAGATAAGCCGCATTCACCTTTGTCACATGCAAAGGGAAGTAAATAAAGTTGTAAATAGGTTGGCTTAATTAGGCCCATTTTCTAATCATTTGAAAATGATACCCCGGATATGGTTTGTGTTGCTATCTTGGAGGACATAAAGGATCATGATGGAGTATAAGCTACAATTGCCATTTTTATTATTATCAACATCCTTTTGGCTAGTCCTTTATGCTTTAGGTGGTGAACATCTCTTTTAAACAACAGTGTCACTTTACTCTTCCCTTGTAAGTGTTGTCACACTCATACTGTTGGTTTTGGTTCTCCCTATCTAGTTTTTTCCTCTAGACACTCTATGATAATAATGGGGGGAGACTTATTCAAACTAAACTTGATACTTGTGACGAGTTCAAAAGTAATGCCAAGTTGTGGCAGAAGGTGGTCTTCTAGAACCTCACCAATTATGTTGAAGACATGCAAGGTTATGTTCCTTAGTCTTGATAATTTAGTAAATTGACAACTCAACAAAGACTACTTAGACCAATTGCACACCATTAACAAATGAAGGGGCAGTTAGAAAGGGTGACTTGTAGAAGTAAAGAGGAAAAGTGATAGGGCCTATTAATAAATAGTACAAGAGAGATGAAGATCAATTTTAATAACAATGGTTAAAAGAACAACTCACCAAAGCTAAAGAATAAAAAGTGCATCTCAACTCTGAAGGAATACACTTAGGGAAAAAGCCTAATGAAATGATAGAGCCATGACTAGCTCATCTTATCACACAAATTTTTTTATAGAAAAAGCACCCCAAAGGTGGAGATTTTAAGATGTCCAATTGGAGGTTCCTATTAGTTTATGATACTTCTTAAAATGGGGTTCTAAAATATTTTACCCTTAAGGTTAAATCATTTCTATGAGTGTATTCATCACAATCTTCAGTTTTCAGTTGAAGATATGCATTCCTTTGTGAATCATTAACTTCACTATAGAACTTTCGAAAGGATTCCTCATAATTTTGATGTAATGTTTCTTTATTTCTACCTACTCTCATTTTATATGTGACCTTTTGAAAAATAAAAATAATTTTTTTTTTGAACATTAACAAAATTTAATTAAAATTACTCGTTGAATAACATCAATTCTACATTAAAAAAGGTCAAAACCAAGAATCCACTCTACCAGAAATTTAGTTTTAATGTCTGGTCAGAAAAAGATTCGTCATTCTTTGCCTGCACTCGTTAAAACAAAAGCACATTTGAAAACCGTTATAGTCGCCTTGCAAGTTGCAACCACTTCAATTGCTCCCATTTCAACGCGCCATTGTTTTACTTTGAATATCACCCTCATTCAACAAATTTTAATTTTGACCTATTCAAACGCTTGAACCGCTTCGTCTGTTTCTATAAATACAGTATAACTGTAATATCCATAACCATTCCGGGTCTTTGCTATGTATCACCCAAGACATTCGCCCAGCTTTTCTTTCTTCATTTGTTTCCTTTCTTAACATTCATTCTGCAGTTGCTATGGCCAGATCGATGCTTCCCAAAATTATGGTTGTGTTGCTTCTGCTCAACCTTATGTTTTCCCTCGCTGTCTCTGCTCGTCCAATACCGAAGGAAAAAGTGAATACAAATGCAGGCATGATCAACAATATATCAACTCAGAGTCTGTTTGACATCGTGCAGATATTAAAATCTAGTTCTTACTGTGGAGGCCACATTAAAGATCCTGGTTGCGGTAAGAGATAATTTAGATTTTTCAATTTAGATAGTGATTTGAATTGGGAAAGGAGTTTTAACATATACAAACTCTATGCTATGGTCCCTTGAAGGTTTTCTATTTCGTTGGTGATATAGGATTATCTTGGATAATAACATAGCACTTTCCTATTTTTTTGGTGATTTGTTATTCACACTAGAGAAATGAGAATTAGCTTGTGTACGAATATACCTTCTTTCTAATTTCTCGTTGTGTTAGCCTGGCCCTCAAAATCTTTAGTGGGCTGTCTATGCCACCTGCTGTAAAATGTGGTAGGCTATGTAAATTCGTTTATGACAGCGATAATTTAAGGTGGCATATGGGTCATATGTCTAAACCATGTGCTATACGTGGGCATGTCCACGGGTGTTCACATGTGCTAAAAGAGTTCACATGAAAAAATATTATTAGTTATTGTCTATTGATGGGTTAGCATAGGTCTAAGAGTGAGCAAACTTAATTGTTCAATATGCAAAACCTAAAGTGATTCCGTAAGTGTATGTGTTAACATTGTGTAAACAAATTTTGGTTTGATTCGTTTATGAGGCTTATATACATACATATAATATAAATGGTCATATGAATTTGTTGGATCTTTCAATGTTTATGATATATGTTGTGGAGGTTTCAACTTAAATAGAAGTTATATATTCTTATGTGATTTCAACAACAAAATAATTATGTAGTTGTGTATATTTAATGTATTCAAATATCAGCTATTAAAATGATGTCAATCATAATTCATTAGGGTTTTATCATCAGAAAAGTTCATTTGGTTTTTTAAATGTTCTAACTCATAGTATAATAAAATGTGTAAGAGTGAAATTTGTTAAAGTAAATAGACAATTTTTTATTTGTAGATCTTAGTTCACTACTTATCATGGTGTTAAATTTGTCCTAACATCTAGGACATGAAGTTAACCATAACAATTATTATATTCAAGATAATTTACACATAATCTTTCATTCAAGATTTAATCTTACACTTTAATGAAGACTTCCTTTTATAAATCATTTTGAACATGTAGAAGAGTTAACATTCTAGCTTTCTAAGAGTTAAAGGTGACATCAAGATAAAGAATTCATAGTCATGTTCAGATTTGTTCAAGAACTTAGATAGACACTAAATATATATAGGGATGGGTATTTATAATCAAAATACTTAAAGATCAAATGGTGGAAATTATTAAGGATTTTTATAGATGCACAATCTTTTATAAGGGATTTAGTTATTTGATTTACGATGGATTAACAACTAATATTATTTGATTCAATATAAATTATTCGTCTAAATGAAATTTTGTTGTAAAAACTTTAAGTCAAAATTTTTTTCCTAGCGCTAAAAATAGGGGACCACAAGACGTTAAAGATTTGATCACCTCAGCAAAATTTAAAAAACATATATGATCTCAATCTACTATAATGAGTATAGTGTAGTAAATTGTAACCCTTTACAATTTCACAATCAATTTGAAGCCTTCTTTAATGTGGTTTTTCCCAAATCATTTTAAGTCTATTTGGAACCTATCCTATTCTATAATTTAATTATTAATCTTACAACTTAAGTGTCATCAAATACTTGAATAGAAACTACATCTAACATGACAAATCTTGACACTTATGACTCTCTTTTGGAGGTCTAGGCACCCAACACCCATGTCCCCAAAATTCTTGATGAGTAAGTGTCAACCTCATAAGTTGAATTTTGATCTCAGTTTTTATACTTGACCATTTTATATTGACTATTTATTAAAAATACCTTGCAAACCCATTTTATATAATATATATAACATCTAACATATATAATATAGTAAACTAATATAGAGAGAGAGCAAGACCAGAGCTGCTGACGTACAACAGATGAACTAACTGTTTGACAGAAATATCCCAACGAAATGAGTGCCAAGTCATATCACTAGGGTTTGTGAAAAACCAGAAAATGGCAACACGAACGGGAAGAGGAGGGCTCCTCACCACACATCTAAGCGGTCAAGTCCAGCCGTTAAGTCCCACTTCTTGAATAGCTGCCTTTTCAACGCGCCATTGTTTTACTTTGAATATCACCCTTCTTCAGCTTATTTCAATTTTGACCAATTCAAACTTATTCCGTCGTCTCTCTCTCTAAATACGATATACTTTCTGTCCCCCTCTCTCTCTATATATACTTTTTCCTTGCTTGTCAATTTCTAATTTTTCTTTTAGATTGATTATCAATCATTACAGAAATGACAATTAGCTTGTGTAAAAATATACATGTTTTTTAATTGTTTGTTTTGTTACACATTAAAATTTGTAGTTGGTCATGTCGTAGCAGGCCGTGTAAGTGTCTTCAGGACAAGAATAAATTAAGGTGTCGTATGGTCGTTGGTCTAAAGCATGTGCATGAGCATATAGTTGAGCATGTGAAGGGGCGTTCACTTGCGCTTCAAAGGGTTCTAATTTTCCTACCTTTCTCTTAACGAGAGCATTCACATTTGTAAAATAATCTTTCCGAAGACTGAATATAGCAATTATAGTGAACATTGAAATCGATTGATTTCGTGTAAAATTGTAACACTACGAAAGTTGCGGTCAATAAAAACACACCTTTATTCTAACACCTTTATTTTAGCATTCCGTGTAAATTAGTCACAATCAAGAGGTAGGGCAACGTATTCATTGCTGCTAGCCTAACATTGATGGATAGGTTTAAATGCTCAAGAGTATTACCTTAATCAATCCTTTTCTAAAAATGTTTAATTTGTTTAAAAGTTATTTTCAAAGGTTCACATGTTCAAAAGTTCTTCATTAATGTATTCTTTTCCTAAAGTGTTTAATTTGTTCAATTTTTTTTTAGTTTGTTTTCGATTTTAAAAATAAAAAACAATTATGATCATACTACATTCTAGTAAGTGGTGAATTAATATTATCGATACATATGAATGCCAAGATCTTATATGGAATGTAACATATCAACTATAATAAATAGTAATTTCTTGTTTAAATATTAACTATGGAGTAAACAAATAGTTTGGCCGATCAATTGTATCATAGGTAGGTAAAGGAATATGCACAATTTGTTGAAGTTCACCACATATCAGTAGGTGAATCTTGCCATAAATAAGGGACTTGCTACTATAAAAAATGTCTCACAATAGAATAGAAGAGGGCCACATCAATGTTAACAATGTAAAGGAAACAAACAATAAAGTTTGACAAACAAATCAAATGGAATAGCTAACATTGAAAATAAAATTATACAACCTAAGGGTAAAATGAGGTAGGATTGACAAATGAGAATATTATTTGTGACAAAAGAATGAAAAACATACAAATAAAGAGAAAAAAGGTTGTTGGTAACAAGCCTCACATTAATGCTATTGATTTTAGCGTATAGGTGGGTGCATGCTAACATAAGGGATGCTCTTGCTGATGTAAAGAGAAAATATAATGGGAATGAAATAAACTTTTTAGTATTTGATTGGATCTCCAATAGATGAGAAATTGATACATTGAACATAATGCGTCTAATAGTACCTACCTAGAAAGAAAACAAAACAAATACAAATGCCACAACAACAAAGGCATACAAACAAATTTTGAAAATTAAGAAAAGTGGTAACCCAACAAAGAATATTAAAATCAATTGAACACCATTAGCAATCAAAGGACCAACTAGAATGGGTGACTTAGTGATGTAAAGACAATGTGATGTATGCCATTCAAAATTGCTACAAGAGGCATGAAGATGCAACTAAAAGGACAGTAATTGAAAGAACAAGTCTAAAAAGATAAAGAATGGAATGCACATGTCAACTCAAAAGGAATATGCTTAGGTTATAGCGTAAGAAAAATCCTAGAGCTCTAAATAGCTCATCTATCACACATTACTGTAGAAAAAATAATTCAACATTAGAGAATTTAAAATTTCTAATTGGAGACTCTATCAATTTATAGTATTTCTAATGATGTGGTTTTAAATACTTTCCCTTTAATATTGAATCCTTTATACTATTTATATGCATCATAATATCCACATTCTCATTAAAGATGAAAATGCAGAATAGTAAAAACTTGATATCACATTCGATGATGTAAGGAGAATTTATACAAAAGATTTGATGTGGTGGTCATGATAACTAGAGAAGTTGTAATAACTATACTAACCATCCATAGCCACAATGTAATATAAGCCAACATTCCCCTCTTATTACATTGATCCTAAAACTTTCCCTAGGCCCCCCTCTCAAGGCTTACATAACAAAACTTGCTAATTACACTATAAGAGTGCAAGGAAGTTAAGTAGCGGAACAAATTCCTACACTAACCTTGGAAGCAAGGTAATGCAGAAAATTTTATAGATCATTACAACAATTACAAAAACTTAACAAAAATAAACATAATATCATGCATACCACAACACAATGATTTACATGGGGAAATCCCTTTTGGGAGAAAAACCCCACACTCCAAAAGAAACTAAATATATTATTCAACAATCAATAAAAAATTACAATATTACCACTAATTAGAGACTCAGAGGTAACTCAATAGCCATAAGACTCTTACACACAACCTCTATCTCATGCACCTCATATATAGAAGATACAATACAAGAAACCCTCAATGGTATTACAGAACTGTGGGCTAACACCACCCAATAAGGTAGAGTCAACCTTATCTCCATGAACTAGATGACCTATGATGTGTCAAAAAACACATCAACACATGTTTCTCCCTTTTATAGCTCATTTATGTGGCTGATGCAATTTATATTCTATTTCAAGGGTCCAAACTTCCAGAGGCCATAACTTGTGAACCGAGTGTCTAATTGACAAACCGTTTGATGTCCATGAAATCTCGCAAAGTGATATATCACCTTATAACTCGATACACTAGATAAACCCAATTTTCAATGCATTTCAGAGGGTCTAAAGTCCTTAAAATTAAATTTAAACCTTTCATCGCACCCTCCAAAAATGGAAACTCTAATATCTTCAAAACTAGCTATGATCTTGCGACAAAACTTTACCAACATGCTTATCTAGTCAATTTGAAGCTTTGAGGGAGAATTTCAAACCATTTCGTGCTCAAACATAAACTTACTATAAATAATAACCTCATGTAAATTCAAGGTTGAGATACCATTTTTCCAACATTCTCCCACTTGTCGAGCACCTTGCAAGAGAAAAGGGAGTATCAAAACAATAATTTAATTGCTAGGGGCGATGAGGCCCATAGACTCTGAACACCATTTGAACTTCTATGTCCTCACAACCTTAGTTAAATAATCTACAAAATTCATCAAATTTTCGATCTTAACCAACATCACCCTACCATCTGTTGGCAATTGACACTTTATTTGTTAGGTTCCATTATGTTGTCATTGATGGCAACATGATTTTGGGTTCTACCTTCCTATGGTGTACCGACAGGCACTTCACGGACTCTACATCAACACTGACAGGATAGAAGATTTCTTTGGTCATCGATAATGCAGGCTGACACGGTATAGAAAAGGTCATTGGTATTGGAGGCCGACACATCTTGGATCCGACATTGACAAATTGTTTTAATGCTTATTAATTTATATTGGCGACATGTAATATGATATTGTAAGCCGACATAAGGCATGTAAATTGTATAGGGTATATGTAGGCCAGCTTAATAGATCATTTTGTAACACACATGGATATGGTTATGGACATGGAAATGTAATATGATGTGAAATCATTCTGAGAGGCTGTGTATGTGAGGAATTCATTGTAAGGGTTATTCTGGTATTGAGGTTTAGGGTTTTAACCTGAACAGGCAGAACTTAAACCAGAACTGTATTCTGGCATAGGAGATGCTATATTAAGTAGTTATACTTCTTTAGATTGTTGTCTAGATTGTTATGTAGTCAGTAAGGCTCCTATTGTGATGAGTAGTGTTCTCTAGGTTGTAAGCCTTCCTGCAAGTGCAGGCCCATCATCTATTGTAATATCTCTTCATAGGGCCCGTGAATTGATATTGTGGGTCACAAATCCCACCATGGTTTTTCCTCTTTGAGGTTTTCCATGTATAAATTTGTGTGTTATGTTTCTCATTTATTTGTTTGGCTTATTGGTTGCATTACTTCTTTCAATTCTATTTATTCCGGTATACTGGTTGGTGTATGAATATTCTGTTAATGCTAAAAATTTACTATTCTGGTATACCGGTTGGTGTATGAATATTCTGTTAATGCTAAAAATTTACTATTCTGGTATACCACTAATCCACCCCCCCCCCTCTCAGTGTTATTGGTTTCAAACAATTGGTATCAGAGCCTTATGTCTCGGAGGAAGTTTAACAACTTGAGGAAGATCCTGAAACTAGAATCATTGAATATGGCTTTGGAGAAGCAGCTTGAGATGACACTTGAAGTTTTTGATGCTGAAAGATTGAAGAACCTAAAGCTAAACGATGAGTTGGATTTTACTAAAGAATTTATTCTTGTCCTACAAGAGAGACTATCATCTGTTCAAGCTAGGAAAAAGGAACTTTTGCAAAATCAGGATGATGAGGAGAAATATGCACTTAAGGAACAATGTTAGAAATTGAGTCAGGAGAACATGGTTATGAAGAAGGAAATGCAAGCTATGACTATGAGGATGTCTAAGGATATTCAGGACACAAAGAAAAAGAAAGAAAATCTTGTTTTATCCCTGAAGAACAAATTTGAAGAATGTGGTAGGTTGACTCATGAAAATGAGATATTGAGAACTGATTTGGTACAATCCCAAAGCAATGAGAAAGAGCTTGAGAGATAAATGTCAATACCAAGAGATGATTTAACTGCTACAAGTGAGTATAAAGAAAAAATCAAGATTAGCTCAGCACAACTTGATGAGTTACTGAAGAGATAGAGGCAGATTGGAGATTCTAGTGGACTTGGATTTGAGCAAGGACAAAGTTTCGGTATTGCTAATAATGATCAAAACCATAAGGCACTAGTAAGGCAATTCAATGCTTATAAATTCAATGGTAGATGTTTTGTTTGTAATAGATTTGGTCACATGGCTAGGCAATGTAGAAACAAAGCAAATCAAAACCCTGATTCTGCTCTCGATAAATGTTCTAATTACAATAAAATTGGTCATAAGACTGACGACTACAAAATGAATGTAAAATGCTATGCTTGTGGAAAATTTGGACATATGGCTAATTAGTGCAGGTCAAGCAATTTCATCGGTTTTAGCAAGGCAATTCAAAATAATAATGTTACATGTTATGCATGCAATGAAGTTGGACATATTGCTAAGTTCTGTAGAAACAAAAATCCACCGGTTGGCAATGGAGGGTCAAATGATAAAGGAAAAGAGAAGGTTAATGAAATTCGGCAAGATCACACTTAGAGATGGGTTAGAAAGACTAAAGAGAAATCATCAGATGGGAATGTCCAGGTTACCTATCCAACAGAAGAGGCTGCTCTTGCACCAGCAATGAGCTCATCCAGTAACTAAGGCAGATGCCTTAGGGGTAGGCAAATTTCATGGAAGATTATACATATGCCCGTGGAAGAGATTCTGGAAGATGTTCTAGATATTGGAAAGGATTATCCGACATTGATATGTTCAGAGTGAGATCCGGTATCTTTCATCGGTAGTCATTTATGTCAATGGAAGATCAGGGTTTTGTCGATAGATAAAAGGTCGATTACACTTCATTGTTATTCACCCAACATTCAGAGAGATTTTAGAGAAATTCAAAGCGACTTAGTGCAATTAGAAGCTATTCAGAGGCAATCAGATTTCCTCTTGAGCAGTCACACCGACATCTGGAAGGATTTGTTGGGGGTTTTGACAAGAAGCATTGTAAAGGTATTTTTTTTGAATCATTGAATTGAGATCATCTTCCATTCCTATTTTAGTTACAAATCCAACTGTAGTTGAAGTTAAGGATTGCCTCATGCTAATTTTCAAATGGTATCCACATGTGGCTACCAAGGAAGATTCAGTTGGAGTATTTTCTCGCCTTCTAGAGGGAGTAGTATATGTGGAAGATGTTAGGTCCTATATTCATTGTCATATAGAGGACTTAGGCACTTCGGAGATCAAAGGGATGTATATGAATAAACTCATGGGAGAATCTAGTAAGATCAAACCGTCATATCAATACATCAAAGATCTAGGGTTCACTGATATTCTGGATATTCCAAAGTTTGAGGATGAGATAGCCAGATATGTACTGAGCATAGTACATGGGAAATTCATATGGTTGGATAGACCCTACAAAATCACTAAGGAAGCCATCTGGGCAATTACTGGATTTTCATCGATAGGGCCACATCCGAATAAGAAATTATCAAATGACTTTGTAAGGAAGATCACCGGTGCCATATCAAACAGGAGATCGATGAAGGTGAGCACCATCACCGACACCGACATAAAATTTGGAAGCATGGTCATAGGCTACAAGGTAACTTAGTCTACCCGACTGAATTCAATTTCCAGTTCATGTGTTTTGGCCGCATATAGGATGATGAGAGAAAATATCAAGTTAGATCTTTGTGACTGGATGCTTGAGGAGTTATTGATCAATTTAGGGAAGATTAAAGGTGAGAAGAAGGGAACCTTCCGATATGGAATTATATTGGTCAGCTTAATGCTATACGTTTTGAATGATACTCCTGGCTTTGGAAGAAAGCAATGGGCTTTTGACATCTCAGTAGGAAGACAACTAAAATAATCAATTGCTACATTGGGAATTATTAGAGATGATAAGGTATGGGGTTACTTCAAGGCTTTTTAAAAATATATGAGGTATAGAATAAGAGTACATGAGCATATAGTAGAGAAATACTCTACCAACATATGTTTCATGGTCAAGAAAGATGAGACCCTCATGGAGGCAGTCAAGCCCCAGAAGATTTGGATAGATGAAATGGGCTATGAGTTGGATGCATTAATTCTTGATGCATATGCGAAAATTCTACTTGATCCAGATATAGATGAAGCAGAAAAACCTTGTGGAACAACACAACAAAAGACTCTTGAGGTTGAAATTGAGTTCAACCAAAAGAAAAGGGAAAAATAAGAAGGTAAGGCAAGAAATTTTGTATAGGAAGTTTCTAAGGACATTAAGGCTCTTATTGATGCTATCCTAGAGAAAGAAAGAAAGAGGAAGGATCCGGTAGTTCATATTGAACCTGTGACTGCATATTCGGAGCCTGAAGATGACACACCATTAGCATTCAAAAGGGTTGTGAGGAAGAAAATAGAAGAACCTAAAGCGGAAGCAAAGAAACAACCAGTTAGGAAGGTCACCATCAAATTACCAGCACAAAAGAAGGCACCCAAGGCTACACCATCAACTGCATCCAGTACTACTAGAAGGAGGAAGAAAAGTGACAGTGACTTGGCATTGGATACTGGTAATGTAACAATTATTCCGCCTAAGACTTGTGCTAAAATTGTTGATGAAATAACTAAGGATGAGATGCTAAAAAATATTAAGTTTTATTATGATACTGTTGAAGTTGATGAACAAAGAGAGGTAGAGGAAGAAATTATTTTATATTTGGATATCTATAAGAAATCATTAATTGAAATAGAAAATAAAATACTGACAGAGCTATACAACATGTTAGATGCTAGAAGGTTATCTGCAATGCAAGAAGACAAACACATTATGATGAAAGAAATTTTAGTTATATGTGTTGCTATAACTCTATATTAGATGGAGAAGACAATAGAGGCTACTGACATAAAGTTTTTTAACAGGAAACACAAGATAACTAGCCTGATGTTAGGAAGGATGAATGAGATAATAAAGGAAACACGGAAGGCTTGGATAAATTTTTTGGGAGAGAATAGAGGATTCTTCACTTCATCAAAGACAAAGACTGATACTATAGATACAATGGTTGAAGGGAAAGGTAAAGGGATTATGGGAACTCCACCCTCAATTTTGAATAATATCAAGATGGTGGAAATTGAGCCACCGGTTAACATAAATGTATAGACCAATAATGAAACACCGGTTAATGCTAAGAACATTGTACATGATACTAACATTGAGGACACTTATCCTCTGAATACTAATGTACAGGTTGAAGATACTATTCCTAGAGAGGAATTGATAGTTGCACAGACTGCACCAAGTGGTGAAGCAACCAATGCAAGTGAGGAGGAAATAAAAGTTAAATCACCAGAGAAAATAGGGGAATCCAATAGGGAACCAATTGCTAGCACATCATTATTGACAATTGAAACTTTTGTAGTAGAAAAGAAAACATCACAAAGATGAGTCCCATAGAACTAATGATGATGGCTGCTCAGAAATTGATGAAGGAAGGAACTACAGATAAAGGAATTATAGATAGATCCATAACTATTTTTGCACAAATTGGTTCTAGAATGTAAGATTGAGAATGAAGTGAGCCCTTCCAGCAAGCTTAAGGTAATAATAGAGCACATCTCTAAAGGTTTTTAATCATTACAACAAATCTCTAACCGACAAGTAGTTGGGCTAAGAGACTCGCTTTTGATCAGATCATTGAGAGAGAGAAGAAAAAGATTGAGGAGAAACTAATTTTGATAGAAAATTATTTGAAACAAGGTATTAACATATACAGGGTATGTTGCAATACTGAGATTCTTACAACAAAAATAGAGTAAAAGATAAAATAGATACAGGACTAAATTGCTGGTATTGCTAACTCTTTTGATGGACTAATTTCACTAACAACATCTATTGATGGACAAATTTTGACTTTCAAGAACCAAATTTCTACTCTTGAAAAGGAAAGAGAGAAGATCATTCGAAGAGCCAGAAGTATAAGAGGTTTGGTGAGTCCAAGGTTGGATTCACTTGGTGTACATAAGAAGGAATGCATGGATATGCTTGGTAAGCCCACATCGGTAGAAGTCATTGAGAAAGAATCACTTGAATATTTATTGGGTGGACTTGTATCTATCTCTGGAAAATTCAAAACCATTTGGGATACTTATGTGGAGTTATTAGAGAAAGCTTACCCAGAAGTCTTGAAATTGGTCAAGATCCAGTAAGACATTTTTGGAGGTATTCAGTGTACAATTATTATTCTTTGACATGTTTTTTACAATTTTTGGGAATTGATGTCAAAGGGGGAGTAGTATAATTGTGGAAAAGAATGAAGGGTTGCATACATTAGGGGGAGTTACAGAGTTTTTGGAATTTTGGAGTATTGGAGTACTTTGCATATTCAGCTCACGGGGAGCAAGGCAGGATGAAATCGACAGTTGAAACCATGACCATTTTTCACATGAGTGTTGCCATCAATGCCAAAAGGCGATATTTTTGGCAATTCAAACTCTATTGGTTAGGTTTCAGTATGTTGTCATTGATGGCAACATGATTTTGGGTTCCAGCTTCATATGGTGTACTGACAGGCACTTCACAAACTCTACACCGACACTGGTAGGATAGAAGATTTCTTTGGTCACCGGCAATGTAGGTTGACATGCTATAGAAAAGGTCATCAGTATTGGAGGCCGAAACATCTTGGATCTGGCATCAACAACTTATTTTACTGCTTATTCATTTATATGGCCGACATGTAATATGATATTGTAGGATGACATAAGGCATGTAACTTATATAGGGTATATATAGGCCAGCTTAATAGATCATTTTTTAACACACATGGATATGGTTATGGACATGGAAATTTAAGATGATGCAAAATCATTCTAAGAGACTGTGTATGTGAGGAATTCATTGTAAGGGTTATTCCGGTACTAAGGTTTAGGGTTTTAACTAGAACAGACAAATCTTAAACCAGAACTGTATTCTAGCATAGGAGATGCAATATTAAGAAGTTCATACTTCTCCGGATTGTTTTATGGATTGTTATGTAGTCAATGAGGTTCCTATTGTGACGAACAATGTGCTCTATGCAGTAATCCTTTGTGCAAGTGCAAGCCCATCATATATTGTAATATCTCTTCATATGGCTTGTGAATTGATATTGTGGGTCACAAATCCCACCATGGTTTTTCCTCTTTGAGTTTTTTCACATATAAATCTATTTGTTATGTTTCTTATTTATGTGTTTACCTTATTGGTTTCATTACTTCTTTCAATTATGTGTATACTGATATATTGGTTGGTGTATGAATATTTCACATGTTAAGGCTAAAATTTACTATTTCGGTATAACATTGATTCACCCCCCCCCTCTCAGTGGTATTGGTTTCCAACACCATCTTCGACCATATCTCTAACGAAATTATGTTGAATGTTAATGTGCTTGGTTCGGGCATGAAATGTCTGGTTCCTAGTTAGGCAAATCACACTCTGACTGTCACAATAAATTGTCATTGTGCCTTGTTTTATTCCAATATCTAAACATATTCTATTAAGACAAATGGCTTCCTTACAAGCATGAGTAGCTTCCATATACTTTTCTTCTATAGTGGAAAAAGAAACCATATCCTATCACTTACTCATCCAACTAATTGCACCACCAAATAAAGTAAACACATAAGAAATAGATCTTCTGCTATCAATATCACCTTCCCAATTTGAATACACATCACCATGAATATCAAGGGAAACCACGTCTCCAAACAAATTAACATGATAACACAAAGAATACTTTGAGGTATCCTTCAAATATTTGAACACTCTTTTGACTACATCCCAATGAACTTTACCAAGATTCGACATATATGTGGGAAGAACTCCCATTGCTTGGGCAATATCTGGTCTAGTATAGACCATAACATACGTCAAACTTCCAACTTCACTTTGGTAATGCACTCTGATCATATCTTCCATCTCTGATGGAGATGTAGGACAATCTGAAACATATAGTTTTGTTCCAACTTTAAAAGGAACACACAATACTCTACAATCCTACATGTTGAACCTTCGCAAAAGTAAATTCACATACTTACTCTGGCCTAGCCATAACTTTTTGTTCACTCTATCTCTTTTGATTTCCATCCCAAGAATGTGTTTCATTGCACCAAGATCTTTCATTTGAAATTTAGTAGCTGTTATGTCCTGGAGCCAACTGAGAGGGGGGGGTGAATCAGTTGTCCAATAAATGCATTCTAAAACAAACTTAACCAAACTCAATTCTAATGCATGCTGGTAAACAGTTAAACAGTTAATTGCAGTATCCGTTAAGTTTAATGCATGAAACAAAAAGACAAATAACGTACACAACACGTAACACAATTATGTGTACTTGGAAACCCTGTAAGGGGAAAAACCACAATGGGAAACCTTACCCACAATTAGATGATACTACTGTAGATAGTATGTGTGTACAATATGGAGTCTACACATGTAGAAAGGCCAACTGCCTAGAGCTCACTGCTCAATCACAAAATGGGAGTCACACTGACTACAATTGGATGGTTAAATCCAATGATAATGTACTACTTAGAATAACATCTTCATATACTGGATTCAGTACCGGTTAAGCTTTGATTTTCCTTCTTCAAACCTTCCTTCAATCTTGAATGATGTCTACATGTATAGCTCTACTTATATTCACATATACCTTATTATAATCCTTTTTCAAATCCTATATTAATATCATAAATGAGATCTTACATTTATACCATAACCTAATACCAAATGTGTAGGTCGGCTCACTAAAAGATATTACGATAAAATCAATTACAAAGGAATCAATATGTGATGCATGATTTCGGCTCAATGCATTTACAATAATAATAAATCGTCTTCATGACGTGTCATGCTGATCTGGAATAGATATGCTTGTCGGTCCATAACCTGGACCTATTTGCTGGTAATAGCATATATGTAAACTTGATTAGATCAATAATCAAATCACCAAAATAAAGTGTCCAAACAACATCTTCGACATAACCAAGTAATCTCGAAGTTATTCCAAGTGCCAGTGAACAATATAACCCGTCGGTGAACTAGATACCGAAGACTATGCATAAGTCAGTGAACATGCTGGTGAACATAACCAAAGATCTTCAAGTCTTTCTCAAGTGTTGACAAGTTCTGACAAGTGTTGACATCAATTACAAAACCATATAAACATATCAAAAATACCAACAATCTCCCCCTTTAACATTGATGGCAACACAAGATGGAAAACCACGAAACTGCCAAAACAGAAATGCCAAGAACCAAAAACCAATAATCTCCCAAAGATATCATCAAAATACAGATACAGAGAGTAACAATCTCTCCCCCAATGAATAATCTCTCCCCAAAAGATAATGTGTTTTTCCATATCCATATCTCTCCCGCTTTGGCATCAAATGCCAAAGAAATACAAAACCAAAATTAGTTTAAAGAACTTATCACAAAATACCAACTTATCAGTTTATCCAACTACCCCCCCTAAGAAGTAGCTCTCCTCATCAAAGCCAGAAAAATATTTCTTTGTTAATTCTGTCGCTTGATGACAATCATCAACTATCTAATTCTCTACCAGTGGGGGTATAACACCAAGCTGCTCTCTGAGATACTCAAAATATTATTTAGGCAAAGGCTTAGTAAATATATCTGCAATCTGCTCTTTAGTATTCACATAAACCAATTTCACTTCTTTTGCTTCAACATTCTCTTTCAAAAAATTGAATTTGATAGAAACATGTTTAGTTTTTGAGTGAAATAGCAAATTCTTTGATATATCAATTGCTGTCATATTATCACAGTAAATTGTTATAGGTTCCTTTCATTATACCTTTATGTCCTTCAACATTTTCTTAATCCATAATACCTATGTATAGTTAGTTGTTGCTGCAACATATTCTAATTCTACTGTTGATAAAGATGAGCAACTTTATTTCTTTCGCAACCACGAGATTAATCTACTACCAAGAAAAAATGCTCCGCTGGTGGTGCTTTTTCTATCATCTATATCTCCTACCCAATTTACATCTGTGTATGCACATAAATCAAAGTTTTTATCTCTAGGATACCATAAACCAAGATTTGTAGTTCCTTGTACATACCGGAAAATCCTTTTCACTATTGATTCATGATTTTCTTTTGGATTACTCTGAAATCTTGAAAAAATACATACTGCATTCATAACATCAAGTCTTGTTTGTGTCAAATACAGTAAACCTCCTATCATAGATTTGTACCTAGTCAGATTAATAGGTGTTGATTCATCTTTCAATGATATCTTTTCAGTTGTAGTCATAGGTGTGCTTACCAGTTTAGAGTTTTCCATGCCAAATTTCTTTAGTAATTCCTTCAAGTACTTTGATTGATTTATGAATATAAATTTATGAGTCTTCAAAATCTGCAATCCTAAAAAGAATTTTATCTTTCCAATAAGAGACATTTCAAATTCTTCTGGCATCTTTTTAAAAAAGTCTTTACATAATCCATCTTCTCCTCCAAAGATTTTATCATCAACAAAAGTTTCTATAACCAAGGTGTCATCATTAGTCACTTTGTAATATAGATTGCTGTCAGCATTACCTGTAGTGAAACCAATCTTCAAAAGATATTTGTCCAATCTAGCATACCAAGCTCTAGGAGCTTTCTTCAATCCATATAAATCTTTCGTTAACTTGCAAACCATATCTTTGTCATCTGTCAAAGAAAATCCATCAGGTTGTTCAATGTAAACTTGTTCTTTTAGATCATCATTCCAAAATGCACATTTAACATCCATTTGATATATTTTATAGTTCTTGTGTGTTGCAAAAGCTAAGAATAATCTGACTGCCTCAATTTTAGCTACTAGTGCAAAGGTTTCATTGTAATCAATTCCTTCTTTCTGTGAATATCCCTTACACACTAGTCTTGCTTTGTTTCTAATTACCTTACCATCTTCATTAAGTTTATTTCTGAATACCCATTTAGTTCCATTTACATCTTTGTCTTTATGTCGGGGAACTAATGTCCATGTGTTATTCTTTTCAATTTGTTCCAATTCATCTTCCATATCTTTAATCCAGTGTTTATCTTCACATGCCTCATTAATAGATGCTGGTTCAATTTGAGAAATAAGACATACCTCTTCATTTGACAGTCTTCCTCTAGTCATAATTCCTTCATACTTGTTCCAAATTATCTGATTTTCAAAGTGATTCAATCTTACATACTGGGGTGTTTTTACTTGTTGTTCCTCAGTCATTGGGGAATTCTTAGATGATGCCGGTGTGACTGGATCAACATTTTGTACTGGAGTGCTTATACTAGGTTCATTTGCGATTATCTCAACTGCCGATTCAGAGTCTATGTACCTTCTAAACTGTTCATCAATATTTACATTTGCACTTTCAACAATTTTCAACAATCTCTTATTAAAAAATCTATATGCCTTGCTCTTAGATGAATAACAAAGAAATATTCCTTCATCACTTCTAGGATCAAATTTGCCAATATACTCATCTCTTCTAATATAGCATTTACTTCCAAATATTATGAAATATTTAAGAGTAGGAGTATTACCAAACCATAGTTCATGAAGGGTCTTACTGGTTTCACCTTTGATGTGAACTCTATTGAATGTATAAACAACGGTATTAACTTCTTCTCTCCAATACATATGAGGTAGATTTTCTTCTGATATCATGCTTCTAGCTGCAACCAAAATAGTTATGTTCTTTCTTTCCACAACTCCATTCTGCTGGGGTGTTTGGGGTGCCGATAACTGTCTTTTGATTCCATTCACTTCACAGAATGTATTAAATTCCTTAGATGTGAGTTCACCTCCTTGATCTGATCTCAAGCATTTGATTTTCTTACCGGTTTCATTCTCTACCATCACCTTGAATAGTTTGAACTTCCCAAAAGCTTCTGATTTCTCCCTGAGTAAAGTAACCCAACACATTCTAGAATAATCATCAATGATTAGCATAAAATATCTATCTCCTTGTAAACTTCTAGTTCTTGCTGGACCACGTAAATCAATGTGAATTGAGTCAAGAAAATTATTGGATTTTTCTTGTATACTCTTAAAAGTTGCTCTAACTTGTTTTCCAAATTGACATTCCTTATATATCGGATTGTGATGCTTAACAATCTTAAGTAAATCTCTTACTACTTTAATTGTACTCATCTTCACAATGCAATCAAAATTTACATGACACAGTCTCTTATGTCATAGCCAAATTTCATCAATATGTGCAATCAAGCATGTCTTCTCATTGTTATTCAAATGAAAGATATTACCTCTAGTATGATTACTGGTTGCAATTTCCAAACCAGTTCTATTCATGATTTTGCATTTACCATTCTTGAATTGTAACTGAAATCCCTTTTCAACTAATTGAACAACACTCAAAAGATTATGCTTCAAATCTTCAACATAGTAAACATTATCAGTATTATGCTTACCATCAAAATATATAGTGCGTTTTCCTTTAATCAAACAAGCTTTGTCATCTCCAAATCTTACTAGACCTCCATTGTATTCCTAAAAGGTTAAGAATTTACTCTTATCACCAGTCATATGATGTGAACATCCAGAATCAATAATCCATTCATTTTTATCTTCAATTTTAGCTGCTAGGGCCTGCTCTACCGATTGAATAGTAGGTGTTGGTTTATCCTCTATTATAGCAACAAAATCCCATCCATTATCTATCGCTTCCTCATCAGAATCATCATTAACTCCTTCATCAGCATAGTTACATGATTTGTCTCTATTTTCTTAAATCTGTACCTTTGATATTCAGGGTTAGGCTTATATGTTCTTTTAGCTTCTTTTTTCAATCTTGCATGTCTATCCGGACACCTAGAAGCCATATGACCAATTTTATTGTAGTTAAAACATTTAAATGGTGATTTACCTTCATACTTACTTCCAACTAGACCTTTAGGCATTTTCCTTGCAAATAGTGCTTCAAGTTCTTCCAGTTCTTCATTCTCCTTTCTAATTTCTTCAACTTATCTTGCATAAAAGGCTTTCCAATCAGATTTCTCAGATGATGATGCTTTGAAAGCTAAATCTTTCTTAATAGTAGCAATAGGACCAAATTCCTCAAGTTCAAACGCTGAGAGTTTTCCAACCAAAGTGTCTCTAGATACTAATGTATTAGGCATTTTTCTCAATTCATTAATAACAGTAACTTTCATTTTATATGTCGGTGACAAAACTCTTAAAACTTTAGAAACAATTTCATCTTCACTTAAGGTTCCTCCACAACATTGTATAACCAAAAAAAATTCATCTACTCTTTCCATAAAAGCATAAATCCTTTCATCTTCTTCCATTTTTAGATTTTCATACCTGATCGAGAAGCATTACAATTTTGCAATTTTGACTGTGGTATCACCTTCATTCAATGTTTCCAAATTGTCCCAAATAGCTTTACCAGTAGATCTGTCTAATAATCCCATGATTTGTTGATCTGACAATGCACTCAAAAGTGCTTCTCTTGCTTTGCAATCATTTTCCTCATCTTTAGCCAAGGTTGGTGGAATAGGTTGACCTTGAGTAGGAACAACATACCCATTCTTTGTAACATCCCATATGTCCTTCCCAATGCAATTCAAATGAGTTTCCATTCAGATCTTCCATATATCATAGATAGTTCCATCAAGCTTCGGACTATCCTTCCTAAAATAGTTAGTTGACATTGGATCTCCTCAAGTTGTTAAACTTCTACAAAAAGAGGACTAGGCTCTAATGCCAATCGTTAGGTCCTGGAGGCAACTGAGAGGGGGGGTGAATCAGTTGTCCAATAAACGCAATCTAAAACAAACTTAACCAAACTTAATGCTTAATGCCGGTAAACCAAACTTTAATGTCAATATATAGTTATACAATTAATTGCAATACCAGTAAAGTTTAATGCATGAAATAGAAAGACAGATAACATACACAACACATAACATAATTATTTGTATGTGGAAACCCTATAAGGGGAAAAAACACGGTGCGAAACCTTACCTACAATCAGATGATACTACTGCAGATAGTATATGTGTACAATATGGCATCTGCACATTCAGAAAGGACAACTGCCTAGAGCTCACTGCTCAATCACAAAATGGGAGTCACACTGAGTACAATTGGATGGTGAAATCCAGTGATAATGTACTTCTTAGAATAGAATCTTCATATGCTAGATTCAATATCGGTTAAGCTTCGATTTGCCTTCTTCAAACCTTCCTTTAATCTTGAATGATTTTTGCATGTATAGCTCTGCTTATATTCACATATACCTTATTACAATCCTTTTTCTAATCCTATATTAATCTCATAAATGAGATCTTACATTTATACCATAACGTAAGATCAAATGTGTAGGTCAGCTCACTAAAAGATATTACAATAAAATAAATTACAATTGAATCAATATGCGATGCATGATGTCAGCTCAATGTATTTACAATAATAATAAATCATCTTTATGACATGTCGTTCTGATCTGGAATAGATGCTGATCTAGAATAGATATGCTTGCTAGTCCATACCCTAGACCTATTTTGCTGTAACAACAAATATGTAAACCTGATTAGATCAATAATCAAATCACCAAAACAAAGTGTCCAAACAGTGTCTTCAACATAACCAAGTAATCTCCAAGTTTTTCCTAGTGCCGATGAACAATATAACTTGCCGGTGAACCAAATACCAGAGACTCTGCATAAGTCACTGAACATGTCGATGAACATAACCAAAGATCTCCAAGTCTTTATCAAGTGTTGACAAGTGTTGAAATGAATGACAAAACCATATCAAGTTATCCAAAATACCAACAACAGCAAGCTAAGACTTTAGTTCTAGATTCATGCCTTCGCCTTTACCATTGAAAAACATATCATCAACATATAGTGAAATATACATAAAATAATCACCATAAAATTTGTAATAAACATAGTGATCTAATTTAAAATGTTCAAATCCCAAACTCAAAACATATGTATCAAATTTCTAGTACCACATGCTAGGACTCTGTTTGAGGCCATACAAATATTTATTCAATTTATAGACCACTTTTACAATTTACCTGTAATGTGGAAAAATTAGTAGGGTTTCCACCCAAGGAATGAAAACCACCACCTTTTGACTTAGGGACATTAAATTCAAAAGAGGATGAGGAATTCAGTAGATCTAGTTATAAATCAGATAAAGATCGAGTACCAAGTGAATTTGGGTTTATAGGGGTTTCCTCTTTTGTGAGTTGAGATGTTGAAATTAGGTAAAATGCGAAAAAAATGGAGGTAAAAGCATGAAAACAACAAGCTATGGATGCGGTACTTTTACACACACCTAGATCTGAGTAATGTGAGCTGAATCAGAACTACTCCTCAAAATTACCCAAAAAGTGTTGGGACAATGGTGCATCACATCAGTCCTCTAAACTTTTCCCACGCCAAAGGGGGATAATTTGTCAATGTGAATAAAGCTTAATCTAAAGAGTACAACTCTGTACTTATTTGGATTAGGGGTTTTCCTAAGTCAAACCTCGATTTGGAATCAACTTTGAATGAAATATTGCAAATTCTTGAAATAGATAATGGAAAGGTATACCTTAGATCTGCAATGACTGATAATGATGCTTTTATTTTGAAATGTAATCACATATGTTGCATGAAATGGCATGAACATGAAAAAACCCTATCGCAAACACATGCTTTCAAATGAATGATGTAAAGTTTCTCCACAATGGTTGAATGGAAATTGTTTATGTAGACTTAATGGAGGCTTGAGAATACTTCAAATAATCTACACTTTCCCTTCACAAGAGGCTCTTTCAATTGATTGAGTTGTTGGTTATTGGATCCTTCAAATGAGGAAAGGAAAGGCTATATATATGAAACCCTAAACATTATTTTTTATCACAGGCCGACCTAAACAATGATATATTTTCACACCAAGTTGGGTTTAAACATTATAATATTGCCAAAACATGATCCCAAAATTTGATGAGAAAAAGTAGGGACCGATGTGATTCACATTGGTTCAACCAACTTTTTTCCGAATTTTCAGGGATGCAAGGTATTGTCATTATAATGTGATTCCCAAGTGAGTGTGATGATTAAATATGTTTAGATATTGTATATTGGGCCTTGAATATTGAAATAGGACATAATTAGGGGTTTTGATGAATTAATTAATTGAAAGAATAAAATAAAAAGGGGCACACTTAGGATTAAGGGCCCAATTTTTTGATGTCTATAGCGATGAAAGAGGACTTCAGATTTAATGAAAATAATTAATTAAATTCTTAAAGGGAATTAAAAATGATGCTCCCAATTATCCACTTATGCCTTTTATATCCAAATGAGAGGGGAAGACCTCCTTATGCACTTGCCCGATCTCAATTATGTTAATTTTCTGACATAGGTTGACACAAGGAGAGGATTCTTGGCCAAAATTTAGTTAGGGAAAAGGGTTCAAAATGGGCCCCAATTAGGGAGGACCATGTCATGGCGCCATGGTCCTGGTGAGGACTAAGGTGTCATACCCTAGTCCTAACCCATATTTGGGCTAGGGTTGAGGGTCCTAGCAAGGTAAAATTATATGATATGACATTTATTGCATGGTGGGGGCATAAATAGGTCTTTATCAAGCGTGAAGATGCAACCACTAAGGTGAGAGCCCTAAATGCAGTCCAAATTGTAAAGGAGTACAATTTAGGATGCTACATTTACCCCCACTTTAGTGGGAGTATGAGCTTACACAAATACTCACGATGAAGTAGATGAAAGAGAGATGAAGAAAAGAGGAATGCAAAAAAAAATCACAAGGAGTATTAAACATCAATAATTTCGAGGAACCAAGTCCCCAATATTAGGATCTTAACTCACTCAAACATATGTAAGGGGAAACACAAAAACAAGAAGGTTGATAAAGACAAAAGGGAAAAGGACAAAAAGAAATACAAGACACAAAAGCTAAGAACTAAAAATAAAACCTCAAGTCAACTAGCCAAAGAGGCCTCGATATCAAAATATCTCAACAACTAATTTATCATTCTTGAGAAAGGCCATCTCATGAACACAAGCGATTACATAAAAGAGCAAAGAAATCATGATCCATGAAATACAAGTATCTAAGCTACGAGCTCATGAGAAAGAGAGAGAGATAATGAACACTCTAGATATGTTTATCTAGGTGATCCATGAGAAAAATGATAAGAGACAGAACATAGATACCTCATCCCTAGATGTTTGCATCTAGGTGATCCATGTTGGGGAGGAGAGTAGGAATAGTCTAGCCTTATTTTGCTAGTTCCACTCATCCTCGTGCATGTGTACAAGTGATGTCTGGTTTCAATTATGATGCACCCCATTTTTGAATGTGCATCAACCTGTTTAAGACATGTAATGTAAATGCAAATGTCAAGAGGTGACTATGTGTGCAAATGCCAAGAGGCGAATGTGTGTGCAAATTCCAAGAGGTAAATGTGTGTGCAAATGCAATGAGGCGAATGTGTGTGCAAATGCCAAGAGGTTAATGTGTGTGCAAATGCCAAGAGGCAAATGTGTAAATGCAAATGCCAAGAGACAAATGATAGATACATGCCTAGTTTCAAGGACATCTCATGTCATAGTTTTACTCTGGTTTCGGTGATGTGTATTCCTGTCCACGACATATATCAAATGTTGTGTTTGGTTTTGTGCATGAAGAATTTTGTGTAATATTTTCTTTCCTCTAGTTTCAAGAATGAACACATGATTAAAGACATGTAAAAATGATATGCAAAAATATAGTACAATATGGTACAAAGGGAGCGATATGGGTGCCCCCCCCTTAAGATGTCAACATAGGCCTATGTTGATTTCTTAAGAAAGCTAGAAACAATGATACCAACCTCTAACAGAAAGGAGACATCCTTTAGGCAACAATGTCCTAAATCCAAGCTAGAGAGGGAATACTCTTCAGCCAAGGATAAGATAGTTGAAAAAGAGATATCTTGCAACAAGTGTAAAGGAGATCCTTGGAGGAGAAGAGATATTTTCTCAAAAGGGCAAGTGTAAGGTAATGAGTCACAAATTCATGGAAGTCCGTGCATTGGAAAATATGCTCTTATAAACGAGGGCCCGTTTTCAAAAAATGGGGGCCCATTTATGCTTTGAGATCCTGAGCCGAAAGGTAACGTGGGTCCGAAGCAAAAATAAACGGGCCCCCATTTTGTTCTAAAATGGGGGCCCGCTCTTAAACAAAATAGGGGCCCATTTTTCAGAAACAAGGGCCCATTTTAAAAAACAGGGGCCTGTTTTTAAACAATGGGGGCTCGTTTTTAAAAAACAGGCCCTCGTTTCTAAATCGCATTTTTTCTTTTTTTTCCACAAGCCGCCCTTGTTTGAAAACGGGGGCCCATTTTGTGGAAGTTGATTCCACAACCCGCCACTTGGCTTAGGATTAGGCCCAAGATAGGCCTGGGATGGCCACACCTGAGACATGGACCTGCAAATTCAAATCTCCATGAATGAAAGCACAAATATGAACTTTTGAAATAGTTTACGTGCCACTAATCAGAGAATTTTTATACGAAATTAAAACCCATTTCAGATTATACTGTCTAGATTATAAATATGTAAATTTATTTAAAAATTGATTATTTTAACTATTTTTCATTTAATTTATACTAAATCGGGTCCATAAATTTGAAATATTAACTAATTTTGTTAATTTAATAACTTTTTATTTTAAAGAATTTTGGAAAAAAAATTATATGTAATCAATCTACACAAAATCCTTTTGTATTTAAAAAAAAAAAAAATCAAAAAATGTTATGTTTAAATCAAATTATGTGGGTCGTACACGTCAAATTTTTAAAAAGATAATTATGGCCATTAAAAAATTAATTAATAAAAAATATTAGAAAAAAAATACAGAAAAATATGCTCATGAATCTTCGATGTGTTACAAACCATTTCCCAAAATGGTTTGATAAAATAATTTTAATTGTGTCAAAAAGAGTGGGTCATACACATGCATGGTATGGTCCTGAAACAGGCATTTTTAAAACATAGTTTTCAGAACTCCATTCAAAAAGTTATTTTTTATTATGTGGGTATTAAAATAAATTACATATTTGGAAATTACACTCAGAGGGCTATCTTTTATATCACTAACTTTTTCCAAGATTCAATCTCTAAGTGTTTCAAAATTTAAGCTGAAATGAGACAAAATTTGAAAATCAGGGAAAACACTTCCACTTTTTGGCCAAAAAATGGACTCATCTTCTTGCACTAACCCAAAAGACACCTACCTCCAAGAGGAGTTTCTTGAACAAATATAATATCTTCTACCAAAATAAGGGAAGGGGAACAAGAATGCATGCCTCCCCCCTATTGCTAGTTGAAAAAGATTCTTTATGAAGGATGACACACTTTTGAACCAAATGTGAGGGGGAAATTTATTATAGGTGTATATTGCCAAGTGAAAAAGAGGTGTATGTGCTTGGCTACAACCTAGATTTGAGTAATGTGAGATAAATCATAGTTGCTCCCCAAAACTGCCTAAAAAGTGATGGGATTGTAGCACATCGCATCGGTCCTCCAAAATTTTCACACGCCAAATGGGGATGATTCATCTTTGTTAATATATCTTAATCTGATGAGTACAAATCCATGGATGTTTCCTATACTCCAGAAAAAAGACAAAAGGGGTTGGGAATAGGGGTTTGCCTAAGTGAAACCCTAGTCTGGAATCAACCTTGAATGAAAAATTGCAAATGCTTGAAATAGATAATGGAAACGTATACCTCAGATCTGCAATGATTAATAATGATTCTTTTCTTCTTGAATCTAATCACATACGTTGCATGAAATGTCATGAACATGAAAAAACCCTAACACACACACACACATGATGCAAAGTTGCTCCACAATGGTTGAATGGAAATGGTTGATGTAGACGTGATGAATGCCTGAGAATACTTCACATAATTTGTACTTTTTCTTCACAAAGGCCTCCTTCCATTGATTGAGTTGTTGGTTGTTGGATCCTTCAAATGAGGAAAGGAAAGGCTATATATATGAAACCCTAACATTTTTTTTTTTATCATAGGCCAAACTAAAAGTGATATATTTTCACACCAAGCTAGGTTTAACATTATAATATGGCCAAAACATGATCCCAAAATTCAAGGGGAAAAAGTAGGGACCCATGTGAATCATATCAAGCTGACCAAATTTTTTCCACATTTTCAAGGATGCAAGGTATTGTGATTATAAGGTGATTCCTAAGTGGGTGTGACAATTAAATATGTTTAGATATATGAAATCAAGCCTTGAAGATCGAAATAGGACATTGTAGACACCTAAAATTGTCATGTCTAATTAAATAAATATTTTATTTATTTAATTATCTAAGCCTAATTCTTCTATTAATTAAATAAATCTTTATTTATTTAATTAATTCATTTATCCTCTTCTAGCCTTATTTCTCATTTAAATAAATACATTTATTTATTTAAATTATCCCTTTCCTAAATTAAATAAATATTTTATTTATTTAATTATCCCACTTCTTCTATTAATTAAATAAATCTTTATTTATTTAATTAATTCATTATCTTTTTCTACACATGACACATGTCATTCATCTCTTATTTCCTACACTACCTACCTCTTTCATTATTTTGGTATTTCTTTTACCTACCCTCTAATCCTAGCCGACCTCTCTTTTTACACCTCTCAATCTTAACCCTCCATTTCTTATTGTGTCTTCTATTTAAGGAGATGCTTTCTTCATTGTCAAACCCTAATGACTAATAACACATGCTAATGATCTTTCATGCAACTTGGCTACACTACAATCCCACTTGCAACCACATTCCGTTCTTTATTGAGCTCTTGTGCATACAAAAATCTGAGAGCAAGCATATCAAACAAGATCAATGGAGATAGGAAGAATGGAGATCAAAACCCTATTGGACATGTGATGGTATAATCTTTGTGATTTTGAGTTATTTTGCATTGTCTTAGGTTATCTTCATATGTTATGGTGGATCTTTGTTCATTGTTAGGCTAGGGTTTAGTGGTTGAATCCATTTTAGTCTTTCAATCTTGTTATCATTGTTATCCAGACATAAATAGGGATTTTGATTAATTAGTCAATTGAAAGAATAAAATAGAAAGGGGCAGACTTAGGATTAAGGGACCAATTTTATGATGTGTATAGGGACGAAAAAGGACTTTAGATTTAATTAATTAATTAATTAAATTCTTAAAGTGAATTTAAAATCATGCTCCCAATTATCTATTGATGCCTCTTATATCCAAACGAGAGGGGAAGACCTCCTTATGCATTTTCCTATCGTCAATTATGTTAATTTTTTGACATAGGTCGACATGAGGATGGAATTCCTTCCCAAAATTTGGATAGGGCAAATGGTTCAAAATGGGCCCCAATTAGGGAGGACCATTGTATGGTGTGATGGTCCTAGTGAGGACTAAGGCACCAGACCCTGGTCCTACCCCATATCTGGGCCTGGGTTAAGGCTCCTAGGAATGTAAAATGATATTATATGATATTTATTGCAGGGTGGGGGCATAATATGACTAAGGTGGGAGCCCTAAACATGATCCAAATTGTAAGGGAGTAGAATTTAAGACACCACATTACCTTTCACCACATAGTTTTTTGGCTGCGTCATATAGATATCCTCCTCCAAATCACTATGAAGGAAAGGAGTTTCCACATCCATTTCCTCAACCTATAAATCATAAGCATCACTAGTAGAAAGAAAAAAATTCTAATGGATCTCATTTTTGCAACAAGAGAAAATATCTCACCATAATCAACAGCGTCAACCTAAGAGTAGCCTTTAGCAACCAACCTTTCTTTATACTTCTCAATGCTTCCATCTGAAGCAATCTTTTTATTGAACACCTATTTACAACCAAAAAGCTTATGACCTTCAGGAAATGGTACAAGATCCCATGTATCATTCTTTTCCAAAGTTTCCATTTCTTCTTCCATATAAATCTTCCAAGATTTTGCATCATTCATACCTCATTCCTCTTCTATAGATCTAGGTTCATTCATATTAGTATTTAAAGAAAAAATACATATCCAATCATCAGGTGAATACCTTTAAGGTGGTTGTCTATGTGTTGTAGACCTTTTAACAAGTTGAATTGGAGGTTCTTCCTCATATTCTAAAGATTTAGAGCTAGATGAGCTCTCCTCAGCTTCATGCC
Source organism: Cryptomeria japonica (assembly GCF_030272615.1). Classification (NCBI taxonomy): domain Eukaryota; kingdom Viridiplantae; phylum Streptophyta; class Pinopsida; order Cupressales; family Cupressaceae; genus Cryptomeria; species Cryptomeria japonica. The sequence goes on from NC_081407.1 coordinate 844,783,812, forward strand.
TATCAAGTGGTCTTGATTCAATTCTTTCAGGCATACAAGGGAAAATTTAATTTCTCTAAAAATAATACTTCTACTATGAATTACTTTTTGTGCAATAGGGTCCCAAAGCTTGTATCCTTTTACACCATAATTGTAACTAATCAAGATACATTTCACAACCTTTTTCTCCAACTTTGTTCACTTATCCTTTTGGCACATGTGCATATGCCTCACAACCAAGAACTCTAAAATGTCTCATTGAAGGCTTGTGACCTGACCATACTTTCATAGGAATTTTATCAACAAGAACTAATGTAGGAGACCTAGTAATCAGGTTACAAGTAGTGGCAAGTACTTTATCCTAAAACTTTTATTCTAGACCTTCACCACTCAATATACTCCTAGCCTTCTCCATCAGTGTCATGTTCATTCTTTCTATAAATCCATTCTATAGTGGAGAATACAAAGTTGTCTTTTGTCTATTAATGCTACAGTCTTTATAGAATCTATCAAAATCATTAGAACAAAATTCATTGCCATCATAAGTCCTCAAAAATTTAATTTTCTTTCAAATCCACAACTCAACCATTACTTTAAATTCGTTAAATCAACTGAAAAGTTCAAATTTACTCTTTAAAAAATATACCCATGTCCTTCTACTAAAATCATCAATAAGTGAAACATAATATGTGAATTTTTCAATGGAAGAAAGATCTACAAGACCAAACACATCAGAATGAATAAGATCCAAAACACCACAAGATTTATTAGAACTCGAGTAAAATTGAATACAATTTTGTTTTCCATAAATGCAATGCTCACAGAAATCAAAGTCAAGATTACAATCATTCAAACCTTCAACAAGGTTTTTTATTTTGTAGGGTTGTTGGACCCTTTTCTCCAATGTGGCCAAGGCTCTAGTGCCATAACATAGTCTTCTTTGCGAGTAACTTTGCTTTAGAAGAAAAAGAACCCTTAGTTACCCAAAAGCCATGTCCATCTACTAAAGGTGAAACCCTTGAACTTTCCAATGAAGTATCCAAAGATCTACGTATCACAGAAGTGTTATTACACTCAAAAGTGCAAGCCTTTAACTTATACAAAGTGCTAACCTAACACCTCTAGCAATCACCATAGCACCCTTAATCATCTTACATCCTACATCAAAATAGACTACCTACACACCTGCATTTATCAGTTTTCTCATAGATACTAAATTTCATTTTAATCTAGGGATATGCAGAACACCACTAATTCCTTTTATTCTACCATCAAGAAACCTGATTCTAAATTTACCTCAACCAACAAAATCTAAATATGAATCATCACCCAAGTACACCTTACCACCTTTAAATTATTCATATTGAGAAAACCAATCTTTATTGGAAGTCATATGAAACGATGCACCTGAATCAATTAACCATGCATCATTACCTGCATGAGTAGCCAAATCTGAAATGAATGCATCACCATCTTCCTTCTTAGACTTAGAATCAAAATTAAAGTTTTTTTTATTCCTCTTTTCTTCTTTGAAGTCCTTATGGATGTGATCTGAATTATCGCAATTCCAACAAATGACTTTGGACTTTCCAGGCGATTTCAATCTCCCTCTAGAATTAGATTTATTGTGCTTCTCATTCTTCCTTCCTTTTTTTCCTTAGGTCTTCCATGAAAAGTTAAGGCTTCCATTGAACTCATAGATACCTTCCTCCTCATCTCTTCACCAAGTAGGGCACACACCACATCTTTAAACTTGAAAACAAGCGAAGTACTACTGATAGCCATAACAAGAGAATCCCACGAATTAGGAAAAGAGAAAACCAAGATTTGGCAATTCTCCCCTTCGTCCATCTTAACACCAATAGATACCAGTTGAGCCACCAATATATTAAATGCTTCCAGGTGGTCTATAACACGTCCATCCTCTTCCATTCTTGAGTAATACAATTTCTTCCACAAGAAAATTTGAATCAATAAAGATATCACTTGATACATTTCACAAAGACTAGTCCATAGCTTCTTAGTAGAGTTCTCTTCATGGACATTGATTAGAATAGAGTCTACCAAGAATAATCTAATTAGACCCTTGAGTTTACATTCCATAACATCATTTTGAGCAGCCACAATAGGATCTGCAGGTCTTGAGACATTTGCATCAACAACATCCCACAGATCTCGATCTACTAGCAGATCTTCTATCTTCAGCTTCCACATCTCAAAATTAGTTCTATTAAAATTCTCCACCTCTATTCTCCCTGATAAACTTCTCATCTGAAAATTCATGCGATAAGATCAAAAAGTATCTTCTACACATGCTTCCACTGAAATGTGGATTATTTAAAAAACCCAACAACTGAAACCAAAAGTGATCAAGCTCTGATACCACTTGTAAGGAAGTTAAGGAGAAGAACAAATTTCTACACTATCCTTGAGAGGATGGTAGTGCAAAAAATTTTACAGATCATTACAAGAGTTACAGAAACTTAACAAAAATAACATAATATCATGCATAACACAACACAATGATTTACATAGGGAAACAATTTCTGAAGAGAAACCACACACTCTAAAAGAAGCTTAATATATCTTTTAGCAATCAATAACAGATTACAGTATACTTGTAGAGAAATATCTTCATGGAAATACCACTAATCAAAGACTCAGAGGTAACTCTATAGGCATAAGACTCTTACACATTATTTCTATCTCACACACCTCATATATAGGAGATACAATACAAGAAACTATCAAACAATATTACAAAAGAATGGGCTCAAACCACCCAATAAGGTAAAGCCAACATTATCTCCACTCTAGATTGCTTATGATGTGTCAAAACACACATCAACATGTGTTCCTCCCTTTAATAGCTCATTTATGTGTCCGATGAAATTTATATTTCCTATTTCGGGAGTCCAAACTTTCAAAGGCCATAACTTGTGAACCAGGTGTCTGATTGACAAACTGTTTGATGTGCCATAAATCTTGCAAAGTGCTCTATCACCTCATAACAATCTATTATAGTTACACCCATTTTTTTAGGGGGTTTCAAAGGGTCTAAAGTCCTTAAAATTAAATTTAAACCTTTCATCACACCCTCCAACAACAAAATCTTTAATATCTTCGAAACTAGCTATTGTCTTACGACTAAAATCTACCAACATGCTTATCTAGCCAATCTGAAGCTTTGGAGATATACCATTTCATGAACAAACGTAAACTTACTATTTAATACTAACCTCATTTAAATGCAAGGTAGCAACACCATTTTCCCAACAATAAATACATATTTTTTAGAAATTCTTCTCTTGAAGAATACATATGTCCTTAGCATCACCATCAACTACAAGAGCCTTAACCTTTGCAAGTTGTCTAATGAGTGATCTCAAATTATTTATATGGTTTGACATAGTGATCCTATTTTCTATCTTGAACCTAAACAACTGAAGTTTTAGAGAATTTTTTCGTCAACTGCTTTGGCTCCAAAAAAATTATTCAACTTATCCCAGATTTCATTTGATGATTTATCTAAATCTATGTGATGCAATTTAGCATTAGAGAGAGAAAAACAAATAATATCCTTCACTTTATCATATCTATTATTCCTATAACAGGCTTTCACTATGAAATTTTAATAACAACATTGGAACAATTGAAAACTTGAAAACTTGCAACAACTAGCATATTTTAAGAATGTAACATTGAAATTGAATCCATAAATGTTTTTTGTTAAATCAGCAAATTAAACTAGGAAGGATGTAATCTAATGCATAAGAAAAATTTCATCAATTGAAAATTACAATATAGGAAAGGAAAAGAGGTTTAGAGATTATAGTTTTTCTTGATATCCATTCCGATCTTTAAATAGTCCTTACATTGTTTGGGAGAGGAAAATTATCATCAGTGTGATTTTCTGCACAACCACTCAGACTTACTAGTCCCATGGGCCATTTCCAACTAGAAGGGCCCGATCATTCATAGGGAGGTAAATGAAGTAGGACTCATGCCATCTAAGGCTGGTGTTTAACCCTACACAATCCCTAGTCGGTCACACACCATAAACTTCTCCTAAGTAGTATGACCTCTGACTGGGTTGTATATCTAGAGTAGAGAAATGACTAATTCTTATAATTAGTAGCATCAAATTGGCCAAAGGTTTTAAAATATTTTCAATCATGCTAATACATGAAGTCGATGTTCACCCCCCTACTCGACATAACTCATCCCTAAGGAAATTTTCCAAGTCATTAGGTCTATCTACTATGCTAACTACATTTGACTCTAATGTGGCTCACTGACTGATATTCACATTTAGACTCAATTAAATAGCTAAAATTTATTGTTTGAGATGTCAAATATTTTGAGAGACAAGCTTCATTTGGCAACATCTTATATTAATTTAGCATTGAATTCATAATAGTGTTTTTGAGCCAGCAATCTAGTCACTCAAGAATCACAAGTATGAATTCCATGTTATGATAGAGGTGCTAAAGTTATCCATTCTTTTTTTAAGTCTAATATTTTTTTATAGTCAGAATAATACATTCTTTTTTTACAGAAGTTAAGACAAGTGATTTGCAGCAGTCTTGTTGCTTTCTTTGTAAGGAAATTAACCAACGCTTAATAAAGGTTTACATGGTATGGTTATAGAGATGAGTAGAGCTACACTTACTCAAACTTCTTACAAGCTTTCAAGAAAAATAAAATTATATTTCACTAACATAAATCATTCCTGTAGACACCCAAAATTGTCATGTCTAGTTAAATAAATATTTATTTTATTTAATTATCTAAGCTTAATTCTTCTATTAATTAAATAAATCTTTATTTATTTAATTAATTCATTTATCCTTTTCCTAAATTAAATATATATTCTTATTTATTTAATTATCCTACTTCTTCTATTAATTAAATAAATCTTTATTTATTTAATTAATTCATTAGCCTTTTCTACCCATGACACATGTCATTCATCTCTTAATTCATACACTACCTACCCCTTTCATTATTTTATTATTTCTTTTACCTACCCTCTAATCATAGCCAACCTCCTTTTACACCTCTCAATCTTATCCCTCCATTTCATATAGTGTCTTCTATATAAGGAGATGCTTCCTTCATTATCAAACCCTAATCACTGACCCTAATCATTCATGCTAATCATCTTTTATGCAATTGACTACATTACAATCCTACTTGCAACCACATTCCGTTCTTTGTTGAGCTCTTGTGTATATAAAATCTAAGAGCAAATATATCAAGCAAGATCAATGGAGATAGGAAGAATGGAGATCAAAACCCTATTGGACATGTGATGGTATAATCTTTGTGATTTCATGTGATTTACATTGTCTTAGGTAATCTTCATATGTTATGGTGGATCTTTGTTGATTGTTAGGCTAGGGTTTTGTGGTTGAATTCATTTAGCCTTTCAATATCGTTATTATTGTTATCCATTTTCACCATATACAATTCCTTTTAAATAAAACTTTCTTTTTCAGCTCTTGTTTGATAGAAATATATTGCTAAACCAAACTTAGGAAAGAACTCATATAATATTTCTTTACTAGTCTTTTTTTATGATGAATCAGATCTTTGAATTGGTCAACAAAATGCATTGTTGAAGGCCCCTATTTCACAAAGTCTTTTGGATCTAAAATTTACCTAACTTGTGTGCTTGCAGGAAGGGGTGATCATTTGAAACAATCCAAACTACTAATAAATCTTTGTTGCAGGTCCTTGGCAAGGGTTTTTTGGATTTTTATTGTGTGCCTTGTTTTCATAGACTAGCAAACACTTCAATTGGTGCACTAAAATTGAATCATTGTCTTTTGTGTCTTGAGCAATAGGCTCTTTTTGTTTAATCTTTAGAGTGCCTGTCTTCTTGTGTGGTCATTAGGACTACTAGTGAGAAGAGAATGACCCAAGTGGTAGCGAGGAAAACCCACCTCTTCCAAACCACTATAAAAAACTGTATTCATGGTGAAAACTATGGATAACGTGTGCTGATTAGTTCATACCGACACTATGTCTCCCCATAAACCTGTTTGATCAAATTTATTTGATCATTTGTAGGGCGTAACCCCTACCGGCTGGGAGCCTTCTGTATTTATAGAGCTGAAAGTGCTACATGTATGGCCACACGAGTGGACGCCCTTACTAGCACCTTTTTGTTTTAGAAGCCCAAATCCTTCTAGGTGTTGGGGCAGGAGGTCGGACCTCTGGTAGCGGCCCACACACATACAGTTCTTAGTAGAGATACAAAGTTCGCCATGGGGAGTTTTCGTGGGGACTGATGCTTGGCTGACCTGAGAAGTGAGTGCTGAGGGTGGAGCCAGTGAGGTCAAGCATCTAAGTATCCGCTCTGAATAGCATAGCCTCAGGGGTAAAACCTCATGTGGGATCAACAACTATTGTCTTGGCCAGCCATAAGAATTGTGCTTGACTTATTTTAAACATTCAAAACATTCAAAACCAAACAGCAAAACATTATGTCTTTTGTGTTTTCAAGTGTATGCAAAACATTTTTACATCAAACAACAGACTTTTCTTAGAGAGTCTAAACACTTGCAAACATTGAGTCCTCATCAACATTGTGTCCTCTTGTCACGAAAAACAGTCAAACATTCAGATTTGGTCACAACTTCACAAATTGGAAAAATTTTATAGTCTAGCAAACAAGAGCAATCAGTTTCGGAATTATTGAGCTTCCTAGGTTGTTTCTCCAGGTTTTCATCTAGCATTCAACTTGTCTTTGGGTCTCACAAAATCCATCATTTCTTTACACCTTACATTACATTCACATTTGTCTAAACTTGAGTCAAAAGGTCACTTGCTTGTCCTCATCATACTTTGTCAACACACTACATACAACAACACTTTGCTAAGTGGCCCCTCATCAAGGTTTCTTACCTTTGGGTCTCATTTGGTCTTACTTAGAGTCAAGGTCAACTTACCTCATCAAGAGAAACTATCATCTCTTTGGAAGCCAGACCTACTCTACTACATACATACTTGGTCTTACACTTTGGACATTGCAAGTACACTTCAGATTCATTTACATTCCATCCAACTCTTGGTCTTCCATACTCTTTCCATTTTTCATCTAGTCTCTCACATCTTGGTCAATACCTAGTTCATGGTTGAAACCCATCTTCAAAAATCTAGGACAGAAACTAAAGAGGCTCAAGAGTCTGCAAACATGAGTTCTTATGAGTATGACAATGATATCTTTTTCAATTCTGATCATACTACATTACCTGACATGGATGTCTATAGAAACATTCCAAATGTTGAGAACATGGACACTATAAACAACAATGCTACACACAATGACAATGTGGATAACTTTTCAGTACATTAAGCAGATGTGGAAGAATCCATTATGAATCCCCATTTCAATCGATTGGTTGAGGAAATAATGAGGAGGGATAGACAATACTTCTTACAAATGATGGCACAAAGTGGAGCCAAGATACCTCATGATTTTGACATGTCTCAAATAATGGAACATAGACCTTTGCAACAAACTCACTCCAATATGGATCAAAGGAGACCTAATAGTGGAGGAAATAGAGGACCACATATGGTACCTGAATCACCATCAACTTTGCTTCAAAAACCAAAGGTCCCACATACACATGGTCAAACATATGATACTTACCTTCGTAGACCATTATGGAAGTCTTATGCAGACAAATATGCTCAATCACATACTAATGCTAAGGATCAACCACCAAAACAATTGGATGTTCAAAATTTGGACACAAGGAAACCTCATGTAAAATTTGGGGGCAACATAATAGAACATGACATGCCTGTAGAATATGGTATACATGCACAAAATAGATATGGTGTTCCTCAACATGAATCTATACCAAGTGGTCCATATACACAGCATCATTACAGACCTCCTCCATATGAACATGTGTATGATCAATATCATCCATATATGTAACATGCTCCTCCTCCAATTGGTGCCTCAAGAATGGGGTATGGTCCAAGAAGTCGATCTCCACCTAAGAGCAATTTGGAGCAACAAATCAGGGACTTACAAAAGAAAATGGAGGACATAAATACACCGAAGCCAACATACACAATGAGAGACATATGTCCTTATCCATTTGACAAGAGCATTCCAATGCCTCCTTTTCCTACACACTTTGTGACGCCTAAATTTGATAAGTATAGAGGAAAAGGGGATCCTAAGGCACACATAAGACACTTTTTCACAGCTTGCATTGAGGTAGCAACAGAAGAGACATATTTGATGAGATTATTCCCACAAAGCTTATGTGATCAAGCTATGGAATGGTTCTCCCAACTTCCACCTAGAATTAAGTCATGGGGTGACTTAGCAGAGGCATTTATTCAACATTTCTCCTACAACATAGAGATAGACATATCAGTCACTACTTTGTGCAATACTAAGCCAAAAGAGGGAGAATCTTTTGCATCATTTTTACAAAGATGGAGAAATCTAGCCAGCAGATGCTCTTGTGAAATTCCACAAGAACAAATGGTAGAAATGTTCACCCAAAATGTTAACAAAGAGATTGGTTATGACTTAAGGAAAGCTTGTTTGTCCACCTTCAAGGACATCATTGAAAAAGGCTTAGCAACAGAAAAGGTCCTAATTTAACAAGGAGTCATTAAGATATTCAAGGAAAACAAAGATGACTTTAAAGGAAAAGACAAGCCAAGATTTTGGAATAAAAACAAGAACACAGTCAATGATGGTGTTGTTGATGCCAATACAGTGCGACCCAAATTCATTTTTTCTGGATCAAGTTCTACAAACAATCAAGTGAATACTTAAACAACTTCTAGATCACGAAGGAAGTATACCCCATTGGGAGAACCACTTGAGTCAGTTGTGAAGAAGTTAGTGGCAAACAAGGTGATCACAATTCCAGATTTCCTGCCATATGAACCAAAGGTCAAACCAAATTGGTGGAATGATGATGAGTATTGTGAATTTCATAAGAGCAAGGGTCTTAAGACAGGAAATTGTCATCGATTGAAGAACATCATACAAGATCTCATTGATAGAGGTGATATTGAGATTGAGGGACATTCATCCAATCAAGAACATGAGATGTTTAAGGAACCATTCCCAAAACATGACAAGGGAAAAGCTAAAGCCACAAATGACCAAACCAACTATACCAGAGCATCCTATAACTATGATTCAACTATCAATCACATATCGATGGACAATTACGTCTCTACTATTATCATCAAGGACAAAGCATCCGAGAATTCTACTCAGAGACCCAAGATTGTCCTAAAAGGTGTTGGATCTTCTTCCGAACCTACCTCTGAATGTCATGTTACAACTCGCTGAGGTAAAATCACTTTGCAAGGTGCTCCAGCCAAGATCACTGCCTCCTTATCAACCAAACCTGAGTATGACCTTGTAGAACAGTTAGGGAAGACACCCGCGCTAATCTCCATCCTTGAGCTCTTACGCATATCCCTCGCACATAAATCCATTCCTGACAAAATCTTGAGAGACACTGTTGTCCCTACTAATCTGAACATGGACCAGTTTCAAGCCATGGTGGGATACCTTTCCATTCCACACTCCCTTACATTCATAGAAGCTAATGATGCCTCTGTAAGTCAGCAACATAATGCACCACTACACATCGAAGCCTTCATACACAAACATAGAATCAAACAAGTCCTGATAGATGGAGCAGTAGGTCTAAACATTTGTACATTAAGCACTAATAAGCAATTGGGATATTTTGACAAAGCTGTGAATTATACAAACAAAATTACTATCAAAGTATATGATGATGAAGAACGTTCATCCAAAGGCACAGTCACCTTGCCTCTCAAAGTTGGGCCAGTTACAAAGGATGTGGTTTGTCAAGTACTTGATCTTGATCTCACATATAACATACTCTTGGGATGTCCATGGATTCATGAGATGAACGCAGTCCCTTCTACATATCATCAATGTATCGAGTTTCCACACAATGGAGTTGAAGTGACCGTCAAAGCGGATCCAAATCCATTTATTTATTGCAATAATCTGTGACCTAGATCAGAAATAACAATTCCAGCCAATCAAGAAGTTGTTCCATCTTCAACATATGTGGATCCAGAATCATTAAAAGCTTCTACATCCAAACAAGCAGATCTAAAAGAAAAGTTAAAGATTAAAGACCTAGGATGCGGAGAGTATATATTTCATGTTGACCAACTCCCATTATCTCCTAAGGTATTCTGTCAACAGGAACAACCTACAAACAATTTGCAATGCCAAAGAATTAGGTGTGAACCACCTAGTGTTGTGGCTACTAAGTCCGAATGCAAATCTCCTCTAGTGGTGCAAGCATCTCTTGATATCAATAGTCCTAAGAGTGGTTCCAGCGAAGAATCTATTGAGCGTATTACCAACCCTCTTGATAACTCACATAGCCTTACCATTTCATCCACTCATTCCATTTCCACTCCACTTCTAGACTTGGATCAAGAAGAATTACAAAATTCCTTACTCATTTGGGATCAAAAATCAAGCTTTGAAAAGAAAAATCTAAAAGTCAATAATAAAGAAAAGTCCTTTAGTCTAAATCAAAATCAAAAGCTATTGGACTCTACAAAAATCAAAGTCAAGGATAAAAATCCTATGAAGCAAAAAGAGAAAGAGTTGATCTCCCCTAATATCAAAATAACTGGGGGCAAAAGTTCTAAAATTTCAAGTCAAAAAGCATACTTGTTGATCCTAAGTCTCCATCATGCTATCCTACTTTCACTTCTTTTCACAATCATAAGCCTTCATCACTCATCCACTTGTTCCGCAGATCCATTCCCTTCTGGCGATACATCATGGACCTTTAATGGAGCTTACTCAAAGGACTTTATTATCAGGGATGCCCAAACTTCTTTAGGTGACACGCATACGGGCCTATGTAGTCCACACATTAGTAATTCTATCTCAGTTTCTTCATCAAGGAAGATAGTCACTCAAGCTACACATCATTCAGTCAAGGAACAACGCAGCTACAATCACAAGGTTAAGCCTCGCACATTTGAGGTAGGTGACTTGGTTCTCAGAGAAAATCGTAAAAATCAACAAGACAGAGAGAAGAAGGGCAAGTTCGAACCAAACTGGCTTGGTCCTTACATTATTACAACAGCATATGGATCTGGTGCATATCAGCTCTCAACTATAGAAGGTGAACCTTTGGAGGATCCTATCAATAGCATGCACCTTCGCAGGTTCTACACATAGCTCTTCGGAATATCCAAAAAATTCAAAAATACAAAAAAAAAAAAAAATCAAAAAAAAATTTTAATATACAAAAAAATCAAAAATTTCAAAAATACAAAAAAAATTATAAAAACAAAAAAAAAATCATTACTTGGTGAAAACCTGGCAAACAGGCGCCTTGTGACACAAAAAACATTGAAAAATTGAAAAAAGTAAAGAGAAATAATTTCATCCAATGGTGAAAACCACTTCAGTGGCACCCTGGGCAAGTAACATGGTGAAAACTAGGTCACCAGTGCCATGTGTAGAGACATTGCTCCTCCCTCCTTCAGGATTCTCTTTCATCATTTCACTTTGCACACACTCACAACCTATTCATTCATAACAAACTTACCCATTCCCATCATGGCTTGTCAATTGATCTACCCAAGATTGGTTAGCCATTCATAATAAACATTCCTTTTCATCCCTTTCCATCCATAATAAATCAGATCCTATCTGTGGCTAAGGCAAAATCCTACGTCTAGTAATGGGTGTGGAACTGAGAACATCACATGTTTCGAGGAGTACAGTTTCTTCCAGCTTTCTTCAGTTTATCCGCACACAATCCGCAATAAAGCAACATTTGCATCACAGATCCACAATAAAGTTTCATCTTCTCCGCAATAAAGTATCAGTTTCATGGATTCAGTCAGTTTCAGATGAGACATAGCAGCAACAATGGGCTTCAACAAATCAAATCTTTCAACAGACTCAGACAACATATGGTTCAGTGCTATCTATCCTTTTTGTGAAAGTAAACATTGTGACCACAATCAAATATGACTTATACAAGTGACAAGAGACACTAAACTTGAGGACTATAGTGGATGTTGGTGTCGAGTCTTGGTTTTCTTTTGATTTTATCTTTTGGTGACATGTCTTTTAGCTTTTCCGGGATGTCTTTGACTAGAGATTCTATCTCCAGGATGTCTTTGACTAGAAAGGCGAGGATGGGGTATCGTCACCTATTTTGTATTTGTTGTCTGTGGATTGTCTCTTAGTAATGCTATGACTTGTCCAAGGATATGAGGACACTGTGAGTCTAGTATGAATTGGGGCATTCCTTGTTTGTGATTGTCTTATCTCCATGCAAACAGGTACAATGACTTTCTGGGTCGAACATATGCCTCGATTGTCATAACCTACTTGCCATAATAAAGCTCAATGATGATAACGCACAAGAAGCTCTTTCACTTTCATATCTTCTGTCTTTCATCCCCCCTTTCTTGATTGACTTCCATCATCCTTCTCGAGTCCACATAGCCTGCTATCACATGACTAAGTATAATGACACACCAAAAACATTTGCATTTCATGTAGTTGCACCTGCATTACCACATATAAGCATTTCATACATACATATAGATATCACAACTGCATCACATCCTGCACACAACACCCGTTAGCACAATTTACATCTGCATTATCATATTCATCTGCATTTCATACATTCACATTTGCATCATGCATACACATATAAAACATAAACGAACAAAAAAATAAAATATTGCATTGCATCATATACATATTTGTATCCATATCATAAGCATCACATAAGAACATCTCATCACATAGGTACACATGCATATAGCTGCCGCAAAGATGCATCATCTCATATATATATATAAAGTGTCATGATACAATGATATCAAAATCATATGGCTACAATCACCCACAGGTGTCTACATCATTATACAAAATGGTACAAAACTGATACAGAGGAACTCACTGATCACTCCTGCCAACACTGTTGGTAGTGCTAACCCTATCCATGTCATGGTATCCCATGCCACGTGTCCCACCCTCATCTCCAGTCTTGGATCCTAGAACACTCATCTAAGGGCATCCCTGTCTCCGTCTCGATCGTACGGAATCAGCTCCCCATCAATTGGTATCCGCATAATCCTATATACATCCTCCAGGATGACTGTCATCTCACCCATCGGCAGATGAAATGTGCACGTCTCAAAGTGCCATCTCTCAACCAACGTAGTCAGCAAACCCATGTTTGCCTGAAACTCAGGCACATACAGCACATGTCTCAAACCCATCTCCTCAATGGTAGCTCTGTCCTCGAGCGACAACTCAGGTCGCAACCTCTACGTCGACGGGAATCTCTCCCATGACTCTAGCATCGGCAAATACTCCTGCAGTCAAACAACTCAATCATGTCAGTTATAGTGGCATTCACTGTTTATCACAAAATGCTACTCACTATCTAAATGCATATGGCTATCTACCCTAGTGACACTCACTGTTCATCACAAAGTGTTGCTATTTATCCTAGTGGTACTCACTGTTCATCACAAAGTACTACGTGTGTGACACTCCCTGTTCGTCACAAAGTGTTACTCACATTTGCACTCCCTGTTCATCACAAAGTGCTGCTCATATTTCAGTACTCCCTGTTCATCACAAAGTACTCTATCTTGGTACTCATTGTTCATCACAAAGTGCCTTGATCTATCCTAGTCTTCCTAGAGGAAGAGCTTGAGTGTATCCCCTCAGTAGCTTATCCAATCGATAGCATATGTTCATCACAGAACTGTCGATTTGACCTAGAAGATGCAAATTCATACTTTTCAAACACAAACGCACTTACATGACATAAACGCACTCAAAGACTGCATAGACGGGCCTGAAAAACACAGACGCGCCTTCTTGACACAGACATGCCTATGCTCTGCACAGACGTGTTTGGACGTTTTTTGCCACTTTTTGGACCCTAGTCTAAGCACTTTTATTACCCTATTCGACATGCATTAATGAAAAAATTAAATGCGTCAAAGTACGAGGAGGTTTGGTGGTACTTACCGGCTCTCCTACCTCTACTGGCCTCTGAAATTGGCGAACGTGGTCGAATCTGTGAGTGAAAGCCATTGCTGCTGACTGCTTCTACTCTATTTTCACTCTGCAATATGCTCTTGTGGATGTGTAGATGACAATGAGGATGTATTTTCCCCCATGGTCTATCTTATAGCCTACCCTAGCCCTCACATTCATTTCCCGAGTCAGTCTTCATTATCCTGTGACTCTGTCACTTTATCCGGTCAATCCATTCTAGCCTTTCTTTCTTATCGAGAGATTGTCTGCAATCTTTTCAGACATTTTCATCCAATCTCTCGAGGGGGCATATCATTCCCATCTTGGGGCAACTCTGTATCAGTTCATATTATCTTTTTTGAAACAACGCAACAAGCCGCATTGTCTCAAAGAGGGGCAATATGTAGACACCCAAAATTGTCATGTCTAATTAAATAAATATTTTTATTATTTAATTATTTTAAGCTTAATTCTTCTATTAATTAAATAAATCTTTATTTATTTAATTAATTCATTAGCCTTTTCTACCCATGACACATGTCATTCATCTCTTAATTCATACACTACCTACCCTTTTCATTATTTTATTATTTCTTTTACCTACCCTCTAATCATAGCTGACCTCCTTTTACACCTCTCAATCTTATCCCTCCATTTCATATAGTGTCTTCTATATAAGGAGATGCTTCCTTCATTATCAAACCCTAATCACTGACCCTAATCATTCATGCTAATCATCTTTTATGCAATTGACTACATGACGATCCTACTTGCAACCACATTTCGTTCTTTGTTGATCTCTTGTGCATATAAAATCTGAGAGCAAATATATCAAGCAAGATCAATGGAGATAGGAAGAATGGAGATCAAAACCCTATTGGACATGTGATGGTATAATCTTTGTGATTTCATGTGATTTGCATTGTCTTAGGTAATCTTCATATGTTATGGTGGATCTTTGTTGATTGTTAGGCTAGGATTTTTTGGTTGAATTCATTTAGCCTTTCAATATTGTTATTATTGTTATCCATTTTCACCATATACAATTCCTTTTAAATAAAACTTTCTTTTTCAGCTCTTGTTTGATAGAAATATATTGCTAAACCAAACTTAGGAAAGAACTCATATAATATTTCTTTACTGGATTAAAGAATTTTCTTAACTAACTACTTTCACAAAGCTTGGAAAGCAATAACATGACCTAGTTAACGTTGTAACTGAAATGGATTGCAAGGTCTCCCCTTCCAAAGATCTATGTTCAATTTCTTTTTTCCCAGCACTAATGATTATGGCAATTTATAAGTAAAATGAAGACTATCAAAGAAATAATCATATTTTCAGAGCAGGTCCAATGTTCTATTCTCCATCACCTCTTGGAATTAAGTTTCTTTTTTTTTCCTGTGAATGTGGAAGAATGCTCTCCCATTACCATATAAAGCTTATAGACTTCAAGGACTCTAAATATTTTTTAATAAAAATAGTTGAATGCTTTTCATATTAATGTAGCCAGTAATTTGATTTTCATTTCAATATTTTATGCCCCTCCACACTACATTCCCACCTTTCTGTTTAAAGGTAGTGATCCGTTTAATCTTAATTATAGTTTGGGAAATGGATTTAAATCATCTTAATCTTCTTTAAGATGATTAGTTCTCATCATTAGATTGATAATATTTATTGAAAGATGGAGCTTATGTTTTTGTCTAAACTTATTCATGGAGCATTCCTCACAAATTAGTGACATGCTTTACTAATCCACGTGGTTGATGAGTGAGATAAATTAAAACTAGCTTTTAATTATAATGCATATGTATATAATATTTATCTATCTATATAGGTACGTATGTGCGTTATTTTAATAACTTCATAAAAGTTTTTGTTATCATTTTGAACAATTAAAGTGAAAATAAAGGCCTTGTTAATAGTTCAATTGATAGAAATAAATACCATAATCCAAGAAAAGGTTGACAAAACCCTAATCACCTATATTGACCAAATAGGGTTACCTAGCTTACACTGGTTGATGATAACAAGGCTCACACAACTCTACAAGTCTCAACTTATAGATAGGGTTCCAGATGGGATTGAGTCTTTCTACTACCTTCCAAGTTGATGATGCGTCCACTCCCTTCTCTAAGGTCAATGATCTCCCTACGCCCACTAGGTCCAATTCATTTAGTTAGTCTGGAATCCTACCATATCTTTGTTATTACATTTATTGATAAAAGAAACAATCATTTCATATTTCATAATGATTAAACTAAATCATTAACATATTCTTTGCAAATCACCATTCCACAATACTAAAGAACAAGTATCAATGCATAAAATAACATCAAAATATCTAGAGAACAAGTGGGATGTAACATATCCTACACCTTGTGAAACATTGTCCTTGATGATTTGAAGTATCAGAAAAGAAAATATGAAGTTTAACATTATTTATCTAAGCATAATAAGTAAAATAAGTTTAACTATTATAAATATTAGACAAAGGAGGGAATCTTTGGTGGATTTCATTGTAGTCTTCCTAGGTGGCACTGTCCTCAGAGTATTGATCCCACTAGACCTTGCACTGATTGAATTCTCTATTATGTAAGTGATGCTTATGTAACTCAAGAACCCTGAGCGCCCCTTGGTCCTGTACCTGTATAGAGTTCCAATCAATCATGTGTGCAAAATCAAATATATACATTGTAAGATAAGAAACATCGAACATTCCATTCAACTAGGTGAGAGCCGGTGGTAGAGAAATTTTGTAAGTGATGGGGTTGATGATTTACAGAACCTCAAATGGTCCTACATATCGAGGTGCAAGTTTGGAAGACTTCTGTAATTTAGTGGCACTTTTGTTGGGTTTTACTTCTAGAAGCACGTTGTCTCCCACTTCAAACTATCTAGGAGTTTTCTTTAAGTTTGCATAGCTTTTCTATCGATTGTTAGCTTTTACTAACCTTTTTCTGATTAGCTAAACGTGTTCCTCCATTTTTGAGAGAATTTCTAGACCGAGGGTTATCCTATCTTCCAACTTATCCTAGCTAATAGGAGTTCTACACCTCTTTCCATATAGTGATTCATATAGTATCATCTTAATAGATGACTGATAGGAACTATTATAGGAAACTCAATCAAGGAAACATAATATTCCCACTTGTACTACCGATCTATACAGTACATTCTTAGAAGATCCTCTAGCACCTAATTGATCCTTTCTGTTTGGCCATCTATCTATAGAAGATATGCAAAGTTCATATTCAACTAAGTACCTAAGGCTTCAAACAATGTTTGCTAGAACCTGGATGTCATTTTGCCATCCCTATATGATATAATATTTTTGGGTATACCATGCAATCTAAATATCTCCTATACAAACTTGTAGCCAATAGTAGGTGCCCCATCTATTAGGTTTCCTGGAATGAAGTGGGCTACCTTGGTAAGTATGTCTATTAATACCAAAACAATGTTTTGTTTATATCTAGACATAGACAATCCTTAGATAGAGTCCATACTAATTATCTACCATTTCCTATCGAGAGTTGCATTAGGCTGTAACAAACCTGCAGGGTGCTAATTTTATGATTTAACTCTTTGGCATTCAAAACAGCTAGCCACAAATCTTGCGACATCTTTTTTCATTTCTTTCTATAAATACAAGGGTTTTGTATCAGCTAGGTGTTGGAATCAATGAACACTAAGAAGGGGGGTGAATCAGTGTTTTATAGTTCACTAATTTATTAATCTGATTCTTTAATCACCAGATGCAAATAACTAAAAGCAAAGTGCATAAATGAAAGACAAATAAGAATAAAATAATAAAACCAAGATTTTTACATGGAAACCCAGAAAGGGAAAAACCATGGTGGGATTGAGACCCACAATATTATTATTCTATGGCCAGTATTAGAACAATATTACATAAGAGGAATGCACTTGCATTCATGCACATTGCCTAGAGCTTGTGCTGCTCAATTACAAATGGGCTACTACCCCGAAGGACTCACTATCCTAAAAATGAGATATCGAAGCTAATACAATGTGTGAAATGGAGTATAGAATCTACAAATTTTAGAAATCAATTCTAGTTGGGCTCATGAATAGTCTATTGCTACTATTTTGATAAACTGCTCTTTTCTGATTTGCTACCAAGTACCAAAACATAAACACTCAAGACGTGCACATGAAATTGTTCTCAATTGTACCAAAACAATTTCGCACCCATACATACATCCAAAAAGATCACCCAAAACCATCTTATACATCCACACCGCCAAAATAAATCGCCGAGTAGTTGGATCCTGAAAATATAAAAAAATATATGATGTGTAGCTTCAAGTCGGCCAAAATCTTCACAAAACCATATAGCAGATCCAAAATATATGATCACATGCTTCCCATAATTCGGTCCAGTTACCTAGATAACTTTCCAACAACCACTGGAATCACCTCAAATAATCCGGTCCACACATTACACCACCAACAATAAAGATAACCTTGTTTTATTGCTCTGCCAGATATCGGACACCGGATATCGGACCTTATGTCATGCTTAAGAAACAACACTAGAGGATATAATTGCATGATAATATGCTTCTCATACTCAATCAACTTAACTCTAATCACTAAAACAAAAGACACATCACCGAAAATGAGAACTATTCACAAAACTGTACACTGAGTATCACTGACAGACTTATACCAAAATTTACTTAGGACATTCGGATAACCCAAACTCTATACCAAATAAGATCAATAGGTTGAGTTTCCATCAATGACAACTCCTAAGAAATATCATGCATCGGACATCATCAATCTTCACTAGAGCATCACTGAAATAGTATCTTTTTCCAACAATCTGAAAAATGATAAGTTTTCCAAGACTCCAAAACTACAAGCAATCTCAAAATCTTAAATCTATATGCTCAACTGACTCCCCCTAAGAATGAGCATCAATTTTCACTATTCTCTCCTTACTCTCTCCCCCTTTGACATCAATGGCAAAGGGTAGGGATCTGCCAAAACTTACTTACAAATGAATGCAATAATTTACATGAATTTAATTTTTTTTACATAATTAATCTTAAGGGATTTCAGGTACACATTCCATCCTCTCAAGAAAAAATCTAAAACAATAGTTAGAGCATTAAACATTTATGCAATATGAACTTCCAATGCCTTTGTGATCAGATGACACTGGTTTAAGGCACTGAAAATCATCCTGTTGAGCTCCAAGTAAGGTGTCCATTCGGGGAGTGATCAGACTTGTTTGTTTTCCCACTTTGCTTAACAATTTCTCTTTTTGGTCCATCGGTTGGCTCAATATGTGTTGAGAATATGGATCAAGTGTTTTAGCATTAACCTCATACCCGGTGGGCAATTTCCACACAGTTCTCAGCTCAACAGATTCCATCAGACATTGGTCCTTATCCATCGTGAAATAGATAGTCTTCTCATACTTCTCTACTATGGTCTTTGGAATTCTCTCTCTTTCTTTTGTAGTAGCTTGGAAGTTCTTGAAATATCCCCATAAGGTAGATATTCTCATTACATTGTCACCTATACCCAACAGTCCTTCCTTAATTTGCATAGCTGCCGATTTTTCATAAGCCCATTGGACTTTACCTATATAGGGGATCTCATTCAAGAAATAGAGAGCTAAGCGCATAATTAAGAATCCAAAATTGAAGGTATGTTTCTTTTCTTGATTAATTTTCTTCAAGTTTCTCATCAGTTCACTTAGAAGTACTGAACAAAGATCACACCTTTTATCCTCCTTAAGCATCTGATATGCAGTAAATATAGCAGCATCAGAGACTAAGTCCTACTTGCTAGATTTCTATACCTTGTAGCCTACTACCATTAAGGAAAATCTCACATCATGCTCAACTATGTCACTTATTGTCATCGATCAGTTGTCATATTGGGAACTGGTAATAGCTGCCATAGTGGTATTCTGTACTTTCCTCAAGCTAGGAATCTCACCGGCTGCACTCAAGAATATACTGAACCCTGATGAGGTTTGTAATATCATGAGGTCTGTCCAACCATATGAATTCATCATGAACCCTGATGAGAATATACTGAACCCATTCTGCTTCATCAAATACCAGAAAATGGATAAACTGTGTGAAACCCTTGTCATGAAGAATCTTGTATTCTGGCTTCAGATTTCCAAGACTATTCACCATATGCTTGCTATAGAGTTTAAGCATGTCTGCATTGCCAAGTTCTTCAATATCACAATATATTTATTCCCTTATATCTTCATTGTATGGGACTGAAGAAAATGCTCCTTTTGGATCATCTTCAAGAGATTTGAAAGGATGCTTTTTGAAAATGGGCCTTGCTCTATCATAAATTTCAATTACGAGTGGTGTAGCAATACTAGTTGTAGATGCCATGACAAATACAGTGTTAAAAAAGATAGCTTTTTAATGGATAAATACCTCTTGATTCACAACTAGACACAAGAAATCGTTGAATGATCGCTTCAAAGTCAGTTTTGTTGTCAAATCTCTTTCACTCTTTTGCTTGTATCTTTTCTCTTGTTTGCATCATGAACAATAAAATTTTGAATGCCCTTTTAACCTTTGAAAACCTAACTTTGAGTTGTAATAAAAGCTCATCTTTAATGTCTTCGAGATACACTATTTTTCATCACCGGATTACCAAAATGTCACAAATCTTCTAGATATTATCTACATGTCAGATAAAGATCTTCGACAACCTTTTGGAATTGATTATAGATCTCAACAAAGGATTTATAAGGATATGTATGAAAAATCCCCCCGAGGCCAAAAAGCCCTAGGTATCGGATGAGGTTCCATCACCGAATTTAGGTGTGGAGTCATTCTGCATATTCAAATCTTCTTTCTTCACCCACATTTTCTTATGCTGGTCTCTGATTTCATCCACCTTAGATTTACCTTTCTCATCAGATTTGTTCTTGTTCACTGGTGAATTCTTGCTTCTGCAATGCCTTGCGCTATGTCTTGTTTTGTTACATGCATGACAAACAAGATTCCTCTGCATGGGTCTAAAGTTCATTTGATTTGGTCTCATCCTGCACTGGTTAGATATATGTCCAAAAATTCCACAAGCATAGCATCTCTTGTTCTAAAATTTATTTATCACTATTCTGCACATGTTTGACTTATGACGAAAGTTATTACATATGAAACATTGACTGGTAAAGGTAGGAACATTGTTCATATTATTCATCATCCCATTATTCATCCTACGTTTGCATTGATTTTCCATATGACCAAATTTACAACAACTAAAACATTTTCCATTGAATTTATAGGCATTAGGTTGTCATACTGGAGGTTTCTTAACCTTCTTATGATGATTGTTTTGACCAGAACTAGAGGATTCTCCTTTCCCATGTCTCTAACTATCCAGCATCTCATCCAACCAGGTTGAACTAGCTTTGAATTTTTCTTTATACTCATTAGCAACAACTAGCTTATCTCTCAAAATTATGATCCACCTTTCAAGTTCTTGTCCATCATTCTTTGTTTGTGCCAATTCAAGCTTCAATTGATCATTCTCATATGTTAGTATATAGCATTCATCAAATATTTCCTTCAAGGATTGAGCCAATCTTTCTTCATTCTTCTTCCGGTCTTCAGTCTCCTTAGTCAAATTTATCACAAGAGATTGCATTTCATTCTTCCAAACTACATTTTCCCTGGCTAGCTTCTCACATTCATCAATCTTGTCTTGTAAGGCTTGATTGTCAATACTGTTTTCTTCTTTCTCTTGCAATTTGTCCATAAACTCCTTTCTCTTTTCTCTAGAGGTGTTCAGTTTATATTTCAATGTCTCAATGAATTCTTCAGCTATACTCAAATTTCTTTTTAGACTACTCCTTTCCTTCATTGCTTCATCAATATCTTCAAGTGCCACAGTAAGTTATTTCTGCAAACTAGAGTCCATTAACTAACTTATTTGGGTGCATTTTTTGACAAAGATTTCTGATGAACTATGAGATTTCTTTTGCTGTGTCGGATTTTACAACACAATTTGTGTCAAATTTCCTCTTTTTTTTGAAACCTTTCTCGTATTCATCGGAATTCTGATACTCGTACATTTGGAGCAATTTTTCGACAACCATTTCTGACGAGCTATGGGATTTCTTTTTCTTTATCGGATTAATTTGTTTTTTTTCAAAAATTACCCTATGTTCATCGACATTCTGATGTGTTAAAATTTTACAGATTTTACCTTTTGATTGGCATATGTTGGTCCAATGATTTTCACAGCTTCTTGATTTCTTCTTACTCATCAAGATAACATAAGACGATGACCTCTCTTCCTGCTTATCGATGCGATTTATCTCACTAGTCTCATCAGGCATAAGGATAGCTTAAAATGTGTTCAAGAAATGGGGATAATTTCACTGATGTCTTTTCCCTCGACGTAGCTCCTCCTGATATGTTATGTCTCCGTAGCATAAGCTTTGACTCTTTATCATCGTAACCTTTACCAATTTTTTTTTAATTTTGCCAGTGTCTATCGAGATAAGTCTTGCCGATAGCATTATCAGCTATCGACAATACAAGATTTCTCCATTGCCATTAGTATGCATTCTATCAATGGAGTTCATCAGTGTATTCTATTCCGATCACACGCTTCTAATTATGTGTTACCATTGGGTTGACTTTTGTCGATACCATAGATTTCGTATTTCACATTGGAATTCCAATGAACATGTGGTATTTTAAAAAGAAAAAGTAATTACACACCATAATTATACGCAAGCTCAAGGTGCAAAAATGGAGAGCAAGCAGGCATAATTATTACAGATAGATGCTCAAAAGCAACTATACAAGAGGTTGGTCCTTTCTTTCTTGTCATCTAGTTTTTTTTGCAAGTTCCTTTACTTTCCTTGCACTCTCTTGTTCACTTTGTTTAATGGTATCCTCTTTGGAAAAATATGGATCCGCAACCTCCTTAACTTCTTCATTCGGTGGCTGCCAATTATAAAGATAAGTCGCTTCATAGCTTCTAGAGGGATCAACAATTCTTTGTGACTGTAAACCCTTCTAGCCCTCAAAATATCCCTTTGTATGGAAGAAACTTTTCTAGGTCCAAGGCCAACTACAAATTGTAGAGGAGAAAACATCCATTCATGTGATGCTGCTAGGTTTATGTCAACACCAACTTTTGTTGGTTACTGTAACCATTACCTGCTTGACAACTTCGTACTTGTCATCTGGGCTAAGGAAATTTTCTAGTGAATGAAGATTCAATGATAATATCTCTTTGCCAGGCCCACATAATGTTGTAACCATGACCAATGGATTCAAAAGATAACGACCAAGAGCCACAACATGCCTCACATTCCCTATTGTAGACATTCTTCTCCTAGAAGGACTCATTAATCTATTTTTGATATTTTAAAATTATCATCTATCCATCAAGAGATCCTTACTAAAGTGTTAAAAGATTCCCATGTGTCTACTAACATTCATCCTACCCAATTCCAAACACCAGTATCCCATCTATCATCCTCTTATCAACTAGCCTTAAATCAAAATGATATGATACCAAGTGATCCAACCCATAGAATTTTCCCTACACATTGAATTCATCATCATAAAACACAAGGTGAAACGAGTCCTAATGGACATTGGTTCTATCATGAAGAACCGTTTTGAGTTGGAGGCTTGAAATATGAAAAATTTATCTCATTTTAATTGTTAGTTGCATATTTTGTTATGCCCGTTAATAGAAATCTAGGTATTGTATAGAAATTTAAAAGAAAGTACAATCTAATCAAACACTATATTTCATTTTATGTTATCAATAATTTTGACTAGTTTTCTTCGTAATCTATATCTTGTATAGTTTATCTTAATATTACCTTTCTTGTATCCTATAGCAGTTTTGGAAGAATTATCATAACTTTCATTTGAACCGTTGGATCTTTCTATAAATTGGAGGATAAGTTTGTAACAATGATATTAAGAGATTGACCAGAGCGATGGGCTTTATTCTAAGGTAGGGGCAGCCTTGATGGGAAAAAATTACACATAATCGAATCCAAAAAAATAAACTAGTATAGCCTTTTTCATGTTTGTCTTCCTCAAAGTATGGTTGGTGTCTATTAAGTTGTTGTCTTGTAAGGGTGTTTTGAAGATTGAGAAGATAATTTTGATGAGTATTAATCCCATTGTTGTCAAGTATGCCTAATTGGAATTGAATGTTTCCAAGGTATATGTGCATTAGAGGGCAAATGATTCCTAAGATTGTCACTTCAATTAAATAATTACTGAAAATTTTGAATTTCTTCCTTGTAAATGAATGCTTTAAATAAAAGGTTACTTTATTATAAGTATGATTTCTTGATTGATAATACTCTAAAAAACACCAGATTAAACTATCTTCAAATAATAGTAGACCAGTGCCTTCACCCATGACATAATGTTTCCATTAGTCTTACCGAATTTAACTTTTCTCTTAAAGACCAATAAGATAGATGAAGCTTGACATCCAATCCTTCAAACTGCAACTTAACCCAAACTATAATAACATAGGATAGGACATTGAAACAATCTAAATGAATAGATTTATCACAGGAACTAATCAAACAATTAAAAAGACAAATATCATCAGAGATGAAAAACACTTGATTTTTGTATTGAAATAAACATAAGATAGTCAAGTGATTACATATAGCACAATGTCTTTTCACCAGTTTGACATTTCCAGAAAATAAACCTCGAGAGTATTGTATATAATTACATCTCTGAAACTATCTCTCATTTCATCAAAAGATCCTCTATGTATACAGATGAGGATTCAGTTTCAAAATGAAAGGGCATAACCCTTCATTCAGAATTACACTAATGAATATCTTAACTAAAAAAACCAACTAACTGACCCTAACACAACTACCAATATAACAAACATATTACATAAGATTTTAAAAGACAATAATTTGAAACATTCAAAACAATAGCTAATTGCAATAACTTCACCACAATTCTTAATATTATCCAAATACTTTTCCGACTTATAGGTATCTGCATCATAAATCACGTCTCTAACAACGATCTCCAATGTGACAAACCACTCCATCTGTGCAGTGGTTTCCTTTAACTTTATTCCATCTATTTGGGCAACATCAAGGGAAACACTGAGGAGACTCTAGCATTTAGCAATTCATTTATCCTTATCCTTAATTTCACCTTTCTCATCAACTAACATAGGAATGCCATGTTGGATTACATCTTTACACATCATATTCTTTTTGAAAATTTGCATCAAATTTATCATGATTTGCAAGTAGCCTTTCAATTTTCTCAATCTCTTTGGCATCTACTCCTTCAAAAAATTTCTCATGTAGCTTCACCCCCAGTCTGTTTTTTATCTTGTTATGTCATATCGCATTGTCTATATTTTTCTGAAACACAACCCAAAAGTCTTCCAAGTGACCCTGTAGCTTTTCAAATATTTTATTCAATACGAAAGAAGCAGTATCAATTCTTACACTTTGCATATGTTTGAGAATTATTTGATTTTCCTGCTGCAATTCCTCATATTTCTTCTTCCATTTTGAATTTTCAGGAGAAAGCAACATGGGTTCAAACTGTCCACTTCTTCCGATGGCCTCCTCATACATAGCTTTGTACTGATTCCTTTCCCTTGCCACTCTAACCATCTGTGCCCTATTGAATTTGGAAATATCTACTCCTATATCTGCTGAGACAATAGGATCAATTTCTCCCACTTTTAATTTCATCATGTGTCCAAAATCCCTATCCACATCAATGATTATTGGTCTTTTTTTTGGTGGATATAGTGCCCCTAGCATTAGTTATTCCTCATCTAGATCAAACCTTGACCCAATAAAAATGTCATTAACTCCTTGAATATCCAATTTGAATTCCTTATTATCAGAGTGCAATAAACTATCAAAAATAAAAGAGGCACTCAGGTCCCATCTTGAAAAAATAATTACTCTAGCCTCTATCAATAATTGTATCCCTCTCCATGGAGTCATTTTCACCAATTTTTCTTCTATATCCTCTTTTAGTTTCTTCAATAATCCTGCCTCGTTTTCAAGTGTCACATTTGGGATATACTACCTAAGCCTTTTGCCTTTGAAATTATAAAGAAAGGACTTAAATTTTTTGGATTTAACAAATACATCATCTGCCACAAAAGCAGCATGTCCATCCAATCTTGCATCTTTATTAATTTTCATTTTAGTTACAATTTGATCATCTTCATTGAACTCTTCTTCCACATCTTTTGCCTATGACCTAGAAATGACTTCAGTGTCTTCTGGTTCATTTTTTGACATTTCTTCTTTTGACTTCATCTCCATTAACCTCTATCTTTTCTCCTCCAATTATTTTTTATGTTATCAATCACTTCTTGAGCCTCTGCATCTTCCACATTCCTAAATATATCTTCTGCTTCCAGACTCACATGCAAATAATCACCTAGATTTTGACTTTTCTTATAGTAGTGGATATATCCTTCCGGATCATAATTCTTTCTTGCAAAATGTTTTAATAAATTAAAATCTTTCATTAATTTCTTGTCAATTACATCATAGGATTTTGTTGAAACAATTGTGAAATCTCCAAAGTTGAGAGTACCTGGCAAGAAAGCCTTCTTATTCAGATCCCCAAAGTGTTTAGCATTTGAGACACTCAATTGTCTAACAATATCCAAGTACGCTATTCGGTCAGGAACACATTTTGGCAACATATAGGGAGTTCCTTCAAACCCATATATCTTTAAACATGTGAAGTCTTTATGGACTATCTTTATGATTCACTATCTTTCTGTCATCAAAATCTTTAAGTCTTTAAAATCTTTAAGTATCATCTAAGATTGATCCATCACAAGAAAATCCATACATCTGATATATTGACTTTACTATCCATTCCTCAAATTTGATATAATTTGATCTTATGTAACGAGAATCCCAAACATAAGTCCATAATTGAATAGGTTACTCCTCCCCTTGCATGTTTCTAACGTTAAGCCTCAATTCCTCAGGCCACATACCCCTAAAACATCCATAGAATAAGATTAAATGCATCAATAATGAGTAAAACTTAAAATTAGGGCAATTATTATCCCCGAGGTTCAAAAAACCCTCATGCAATCTCTCCACCAAATATGGCGCATAATCAAATGGCCCAGGTTCATACATTTGAATGTCTGAAGCTAAAACTAATGGCCCAATACTCATGAGGTCTGGAACCTCAACGCCTCCTAACTACCCACAAGACATATAGGTGTACTGAAGGTAATGTCTAAACAAATCAATGTTAAATGGTGGCCCATCCTATTTTATAAGTTCTCCCACTTCTTCCTTATGGACAACAAGTTTCCACCCAAGGTATGTAGTGTCCATTCTTTGATATTCCTCTTCCAATTCCCCGAAAGATAGAGGTTTATCAAAACTAGAATCTAGGTTGAGCACTTCATTTATAGTGTTTACTAAAAACCTTATGTAGGCTTCTCCATTTGGATTTTGAATGTATCTACCCACAGAATTATAATTTGTCACTAGAATCTCTAAGACTTTCAAATTTACAAAAACATTAGGGACAATTAGCTTACTTAGATTTGTAACCCAGGGGTTGCAGAGCGACACCTCCCTATTTATCCTCAAGTAATGGAATAAAAATAATTCATAGCCCCTTACTCTAGTCCAAACATACTCGACATCCTTGTATCTATGTTCCAATTGATCCTGGCCAGGTAGATGTTGTTTCGATCTTCTAGACTTAGGGCTAGGTGCTTTCATTTGATCAATCATATCCTGGTTCAATTTTCTAACTAGGGTGTCTTCTCCTATTTTGGATTTCTTCACTCCTGACTCCAAACCCTTAGCTGATCTCTTTTTCCCTATAGAACTAGATGCCTCCATTTTTGTAACTCCAATTTCTCTTTGTACCCTTTACGAATTAGAAGTCTCTATTATGCCAATTTCCTTCACTGTGTGAGATTTATGTCAGGCAACTTCAATTATATAACAAATGTATTCAATACCAAACTCACAATGATTAGCATCCCATAAATTGGCTTAGTGCAAACTCGATGCAAGCATTGAATAAGAGTCCTCTACTTTAGTTTTAAAATTTGATTTGACAATGGCTCATAGGAACAGGTCTCCCCGATGTAATTTTATTTTGGCACCATTAGTATAACTCTCTCCCTTTCTTCGATACATTGATATTATCTGTTGATTGGCATATTTTGGTCTGATTATTTTCATAGCCTCCTAATTTCTTCTTACTCATTGGGATAACATAAGCCGATGACCTCTCTTCCTATTGATCAGTGCGAGTTATCTCACTAGTCTCATTGGGCATCGGGATAGCTTAAAATATGTTCAAGTGATGGGCATAGTTTCCCCAATGTCTTTTCCCTCTGCATAGCTCCTCCCAATATGTTATGTCTCCTCAGCATAAGCTTTGACAACATTCTCATTGGGAATAGTCTTATCGATAGCCTCATCGGTTATCGACAAGATATGATTTCTCCATTGCCGCTTGTGTGTGTTCGGTCGATGGACTTCATCATCGTATTCTATCTCAATCACATGATTCTACTTGTCTTAAGTGTTACCATCAGGTTGAATTTTTTTGATGGTGCAAATTTCAAATTTTTTGTAACTTTTCCTTTTCCTTATGAATACAAATGTTTATAATCTTCTTAATGGGTTCAATATAAACTGTACAAAACCTCTAACACAAAAATGGACTCCACTATTCCTAGTTATTCTTTGAGATACTTTTTAAGCATACATTTTGGCAAAATTTGTCAAAGTGAAAGCTCATGCATATCTACCATATGATAACAACACATATTTTTTCTTCAAAGGAATCTTAAAAATTTATTCTTTAAGATGCTTTTGAAGCATACATTTTGGAAAAATTTGTCAAAGTGAAAGCTCATCCATATCTACCATATGATAACAACACATGTTTTTGCTTCAAAGGAATCTTGAAAACCATTTGATAAGTAGCCACAATCACATTTGCATTTTTTTATCACTCCAAAAAATGTCAGATAAGCTTTCTATCCTTGAATCTACACCTTGAGAGGATCTCTATCTACCTTGTCTCATCTTAGTGCCACCTTCAAGCTGCCTAGGTGATGGTTGGCTTAGAAGAGCCAAATCACAGATGGATGGGAGCTGGTCACCTTCAATCTCCTTTAAATGTAGCTACTCTTGACTTATTTCTTGGCCTAGTTTGTAAACTCTAGAGAATCCTAGTGATGCAGAGAGGCTATAGGATCCCTCAAATCTTTGTGAACCTTCCTGACCTTATCGCTACTTCGATCTTATTAGAGTGCTTTGACATTGTTGTAATATAGTTTTTGCTCTTGTGATCTGTCAATGACTGTTGTTCATGATGTTACTCTGTTGAATGCTCAATGGTTTTGGTTTGTTTTGCAATTTCTCTATGTTTAAGTATTTCAATTTGGTATATTATATCGAAACATCATTTCATAACTAACATTTCAAGTTCTTTATAACTAGTTCTAAGAAGACTTCTATACTTGTGACATCGTTTTGCTTAGTTTGTGAAGGTTATTGACCAAAGTTTCCATGGCCCAATTTTTTTGCCTATGAAGAAAGATCATGTCAAATAATATCAGCAAAGAAAAAAATAAGGAGACAATTGCTAGATTGTGGTCTAGCTTGGAAAGAAAAGGTGATGGAAAATGTTATTGTCCCTGCAAAAACTTGTAAGGGCTTAAAGACTAGAATAATTCTAATCACAACAATTGAGAAACATTGTAGGCAACATGGTCACATTGAAGGGGGGCATGATTATTGTCCATTGGTAAGATGTTCATTATATCATTTTAATAATTTATTTTTTTTGATAGGTAATGGGCCAAATCTGATGATGTGTACATACCTTACCCCCTTTGGGGTTTGAACTTGTGACCTCTCTTTTAAGACACAAGTTCTCTACCATTAGGAAAACTTAGGTTGTACATCATTTTAACGATTTATATACACAAGAAATCACTTGAAGCAATCCATAAATAAGATATAAAATACTCAAACATACCAATTAGGACAATAATTATCTAAGACTCCATACCCTCACTTTGGAACTCTCAATCACTCCCAATGGAGTTAAATATTACTCCTAGGGTTTACTCATACCCCCACATACTGACACATTACTTGGTTTGCACATTAGAGACAATATTCTCACTATTTTCATAAGTTGATAGTCTATTTAAAGTTTAGGACAGTCACAAAGGAATTATGAAATCATTGTCATAAACACCCAATCTTGACTCGAGACACTCAACCCTCCTTCCAAACATACACCACACACTGAGGCTTCTATCCACACTATCTTCCAAGACTATTTTCATTCAACCCTCACATGTCAAAAGCTTTTTATCACTATTTTCAAGTTTGTTGTCATGAGGCAATACAAGAGGACAGTCATGTCACATCTTTGGTTCAAGGTCTTTTAAGGCTTCAAAACTCCTTTGAAATATCTGATATGAATCCCTCAACACCTTATTCAACCCCCAACAATATACCAACACTCATTCATATGTAATTTTGCACCAAACCCTCATAAATCTGCCTTTTCACTGTCCTTCTTGGACTAAGACATCCAAAACATTCCCAAAAGTCTTCAAATCATGTGCCAAACTTGAAGTGAAAACCTTGCACACTTGATGAAATGAAAGTACACAATATAATACATATTTTTGCCCATTTGTGGGCTTATTTGGCAAATAAAATAAAAGATATTACATTTTGAGTGTTTGTTGCCAGCCCTAGGTAGGGTTTGGATAGTTTTCACCAAAATGGCTATGAATTTTCAAATACATATCCAAAATTAATGAAACCAAAAGGAAATGAAAGTATATTCATTCCACTTCAATCTCCAACTAGTTTCCAAACCCAATCAATGCATTTGATGGACCATGATGGAAAACATATGGATAACAGACTACAATATTCAGAAAACTATGAAAGAGTGTAGGGAGTTCAAAAAAATTTATTATTCAAAGGCTCTAAAATTGACTGTTCTACTTTAAAAAATTGGTCCTAGTTCCTCATTGTGCTTCTAGTGCTCCTGCACCACTATGTTATTGATCATATATTTAATGTATTATTCTTTAGGTGATGTCTATGTTCCTGTGCAAACACCGCCTCATCAGAGGCCATCATCCCCACCTTTATTGCCAACTATAATGTCGACAACATGCAACATGTAGAAATCCACTAGTGCACATCATACTAACCTCGAAGTTGGTAGATCCCTCTCTTTCTCTCTCTTTTGTTGCATTTATTTCCCTTGAAGTGTTCTTTCTTGGGGGCATTTCATAGTGGATTCATTTTTTGTAGCAAGACATGTACATGAGGATGCAGAGGCCACTAGTGGTGATACCATATTAGCATTTCCTAGATCTTCCCATATTTATAGTACAAGAACGTTTCCGGTCACATTTGTGGTGACCGAAGATTCACTTTCCATAACAATAGAGAAGGTTCCAGGTACTTTAAAATTATTACGCTATATAGAGTAATTGTAATTTACTTATTGATCATTTGTTTTGGACTAATCATCCCATGATTTGTTTGCAGGAAATGATATTTTTTATAAAAATATTAATAAAATTACATTGGAGATCTTCGAGCCCACCATACGTAAATGGTGGAATGAGCAAGAAAAAAAGTTAATAGATGAGCTCATAAACTATTTGGTTGGGTTGTTCGGAAATGACACATTTGAGAAAAGGTCCTTGAACAAGCTGGAAAACATCTAAAGTATGTGAGGGACCAATATAGGACACATTTAGAGAAGAACAAAAAGTACGAGCGTCTCCCCATGATTCCAGAGAGGGAGTGGAAGGACTTGATTTTGGATGTAAAGGAGAGAGTTGAAAGGAAAAAAGGAAATACACCACTTAGCAGAAGAAGGTATCTGATACTATTAAGAATGTAATTATGTAGTAATTAATCTTTATATTTATATAATCTAACATATTTCAAACTTTTCATAGACTGCTCGACACATCAAAGGCAACTAAGGAAAGACTAGAAAAGCATGAGCAACACAAAATCGGATCTAGTGGTTACATGAAAGTTGCCGCACAAATTTTAAGTATCAATAAATGAAATATCGCATTGAAATAATAAATTGCAAATAAATTTTTTAATCATTAAATAATACAAGCAAAATTCATGATATTAAGCAAAAAATGCAGGGCTTTGAATTCAATATAGTGTCCACAAAAGATGACATGAAAATTGCCTTCTGGGAGGGCTATATAGTTGTGGCTAAACATCTAAAATGATTGAGTGGGAAAACAAAATAATTTAGTGAATCCATCAATCATGTAAATAAGCTAAATGAAAATTATTTAAAATTGAATACTTGAGCAATAATCTATTCGATGTTAATTTTCAACATAATGTGACTATATTTGTTTTAAATAATTAAGAAATCATAACAATGCACATGACATTAGAATGCAGCCTGCACAGGGTGGAACACAACCTACATATGATGAAGGTTGTGGTGTGCATCCCATTATTGGAGGTATTCACATGCTAAACAATATTTTTAACGTAACGATTATTACAATTAAACATCTTTAATTAAAATTGGTGTAGTAATTAATGTAACCTTTTTTGTTTTTATGTTAGAGCATGTAGACAGTGGTGAGCAAGTTGAGCATGTTCCAAGTAGACAACATCAGGAATGTGATGGTGTCCCACCAGGTAAATAGGACCACTGTTATTCCTTTAAATGAATTTAATTACAATTGGTGTATTGATTAATATAATCTTTTGTGTTTCAACAACAGAGGATTTAGAGGGTGTTCAGGATGAGGCTAGACAAAATGATCAGGAAGATGATGTGGCCCCATTAGGTAAAGAGAACCCCTATAATTTTCTTTTAAATAATGGAATACTTGTAACAATAATAATAAAAATCATGAGTTTAACCCATTTCTTTGTTATTGCAACGGACCCCTGTTTGCATACCCATCCTCATCGTGAGTATAGAACTAGGTGTACATTAACTAGATCAGGTGAAAAGGGCAGAAGAACTGGAGAGGGGACAAATGATGAGGACAACTATGGTCCACTTAATCTTTACGTACAAGATTCAAAAAAAGAAAGAAAAATAAAATGATTGTATTCTTATTATATGTTAACTAGATTTTATGTGTTAATGAATTTAATTATATTCTAATGAATGTTGATGAATGATATGTGTTAATGAATTTGGATGAATGTTACTTGTAAATGAATTTTAATGAATGATACGTGTTAATGAATGTTGATGAATGTTACGTGTTAATAAGTGTTTTGTGTTAATGAATGTTACATGATAATGAATGAATGTTATGTTTCATTAATGGATGAAAAAATGTTAGATGTTAATAGGGAATTTAGAGTGATATTAGGGGAGGGGGGAGTGGCCAAATACACTTCCACCTTCACATGGTTAGCCCTGTTAAGTAGAGAATATTAAACTATTCTTGAAACAAAGAGAAGCTCACTAAGGTAACTGTGAGATTTTGCCAAGACCTAGAGGCAATGGAAAGCACAAATAAGAGAGATAAAATAGATGATAGGAATAAACTATATTCTATCAAGATGAAAAATATGATCAAGTGGATCATCTCAAGATGTTCAATGATTGCCCGTACAAATAATGTAGATGAGTCTACTTATATAGGCAAGGCTATATGGATATGTGAGCACACAAACATGATATGTGGGTCAATAAGAAACAAGGGTAGGTAGAAAATAGGTGTGGGTAGGTATGAGAATAATAAAATATTCCACATGAGGTGGATCACCCACTGAAGGTGGAATGTAACAACAAAATCAACACCATAAAAGGTGGGAATTCTCCTACACACACTATCCCAAAGTGGCACAAACACCCAAGTGTCTCATACCCAAACTACTATGAAATGCATGTACCTAAATAAACTTGAGTAAAGTGTAATAATATCCAACATGAATAATTATGTACACCAACACACCCCCTTAAGTGCAACTTAAGGGAATGTGTTAAAGTTTACAATGCAACTAAGCAATGCAAAATGGGTCCCGACTACATGGCCATGTTAGGTACCCATGAATAAATGCAAATGCAATCTCCAATAAATGAAGAAAGAGAGAAAAACCCAATGGGAAAAAACCCTCCCCCAAAAGAGAGATGATGAAAGAACACAAAGCTCTCAAAGATGAATGAGAAGAACAAAAAATATATCCCCCCCATAAGAGAGAAGAAAGACCATGAAGCCCCGCCTCAATGTCAAATCTCCTACAAAGATGTTACAATGATGATGACCAAAATACCTCCCCATAAGGAAGAAAGAGAGTCAATGCTACACCAATAATGTCAAAGTGTGACAAAACTAGGTACCAAGTTGATGACGTTGAATCACTCGCTGCAACAAAATGAAGATCAGGCATGGTGACAACCTGCTTTGAGCATCATCTGGATACTTGTAAATAGCAGAAATACTGGTACAATCCAAGTCTCATAGGAGCCATGCACAAATGTGTACAATCTAAGTCTCAACTAGAGCCATGCACCAGGTCTCACAAGATATTCCTAATCTACGTGTATAAGAGGATTACATCAAATAGTCAACAATGACAAGATACAAAGAGGTGTGGCACTTTACGATAGTGTGAGTACAACATTTCTCATGCAAGAGCATACAACATGATAGTGCAAATCTATAAACATGAAAATGATGCCACCAAGAAGCCCTGTAGAATACTGCAAATGAACATGCCTCTGAATGGAATTTCACCAAAAGATATAAATGAACAACTGACCCCCCATAAAAATATCATGTTGTCACTTGCAAATAATGGCAAAGTGGACTTCTAATTTCAATGATTACAACTTCTCAAAATGAGATATAACAGACTTCAACAAATATTGCTAGTGATCTAAACTGAGATCCAAGCAAAATACAAGTACCAAATAGGCCAAACAATGACCAAACACTGAAAGTACAATTGCTACTCAAATTCATTGCAAACTAATGGTAGATTATGAAGGTAGACAAAAAATTATGCACTCTAAAAACAAACGGCACCTGAAAAGGAGGCCATATGAGCCCAAACGAAGCCTCCAAAGTTGTAAAAATTGAGATTTCATGATGTCCAAATAAATTGTATCTAAAAATATAAAAAATCCTACACCACTGTATAGATCACGAAATTCTACCCCAAAACAAAAAAAACTACTCGAGAAAAGGAGTCCAGATGAGTGAGATGTCACTATTTGAAAATTGTCTGCAAAATTATAATTTCTGGAAAATTTCCGTCGCAGCTTCAAATTTCAAGTGCATCTAGATTAGGCCTCTGAAGTCCAATTGGATGAAACAAAAGGTAAAACTGACTTTCTTGCACCTCCTCAATTCAATGGTAACCTCATATTTGACCCATCAAGCTTCAATAATAACTTGCAATAGAAAGCTCCAAAATACACAACACCGAATATCATCAAATTTCTCTCAATTGACAAACCAATGACACTCTAATGGTTCTGATACCATGTGATATTTTTCCAAGATCTAGAGGCAATGGAAATCTCAAATAAGAGAGATAAAATAGATGATAGGAATAAATTGTATTCTATCAAGATGAAAAATATGATCAACTAGATCATTGCAAGATGTTCAATGATTGCCCATACAAACAATGTAGATGAGCTTGCTTATATAGGGAAGGCTATATGGATATGTGAGCACAGAAACATGGCATGTGACTCAATAAGAAACAAGGGTAGGTAGGAAATAGGTATGGGTAGGTAGGAGAAACAATAAAATATTCCACATGAGGTGGATCACCCATCGAATGTGGAATGTAACAACAAGATCAACACCATAAAAATGTGGGAATTATCCTACACACACTATCCCAAGCACAAACACCCATGTGTCTCATACCCAAACTACTATAAAATGCTTATACCTAAGTAAACTTAAGTAAAGTGTAATAATATCCAACATGAATAATTATTTACACCAATAGTAACACACTTTTCAATATTTCATTATGATTCACTATTAATCTTATTGATGCTAAGCATATTCTTTGCAGGTTACATATTCAATGTTGCAGGTTGTGAACATGCTTCTACGAGATAGTTCCCCATTACAAGTGAATGCATGCTTAATTGGTTTTGTGAGTTTATTTTATTTTAGAATAGACATACTTTCTTTGTTCATTCCTTAAGATTTATTTATTTTGTTTTAGAATAGACACACTGCCTCATTTTGTTCATTCATTGTTCATTTTGAGTTTATTTTGGGTCAAATTTGAAGAAAGAGCATACATAAAAGGAGGTGGAACTACTTGAAACTGACTGTTAAACTAAGTTACTGATTCTTCACTAAAACCCTTGGATCCTGATTTTGATTTTTTCTTGGTCCTAGTTCGAGAATGATTCCCCTTGGATTACTCTGGGGTCCTTATTAGGTGGTTGGGTCCTCAATGATTATTCATCATCTTCTTTGCCTAATTTTGGGGCAAATTAATAAAGTAGTGCTGGCTACAAAGTGTACAATTTAAATTGCTATCTCATATACAATACAACCTTTTGTAAGGGGTGTGATCTGAGCTAAACTACTCTTCAAATTGCAATTGTCATAAATACGCATCCTATCATCATTGGTGCAATCTAATCTTTATTTCTATTTGTGTTGATTTTTTCATACTGTCATAAGGATGTGAAACTTCTATTAGTGATTTCTTATTGGTCAACTGGTTATCATATTGATTAGTAATCAACTCTGAGATCTTCCAATAGTTATAGTGGCATTATTTATCACTAGATTTTTCTGTCCTACTATCTTGATGACTAGATTTCGTACTATCAATATTTTCCAAGG
Organism: Cryptomeria japonica; assembly: GCF_030272615.1. Taxonomy (NCBI): domain Eukaryota; kingdom Viridiplantae; phylum Streptophyta; class Pinopsida; order Cupressales; family Cupressaceae; genus Cryptomeria; species Cryptomeria japonica. The sequence goes on from NC_081407.1 coordinate 844,820,782, forward strand.
GTTTCAAGACCTAATTGAGCATTATTAATCAAATCAATTTCTGCATCTATACAATTCACTGTATGAGTGTTTAATTTGATTTCATTTCAGTCTGTCATAAACTAAATAAATTCAAGATTACATTTTCTCTCAGCTACTTTTATATCATTGGAGTAGATTTTATGTTATGTGTGTGTGTACGGACGTACCCATAGCCATACCTAAGGAAATTTTTTTTTTCGATTTCATGAATCCATACCCGATTCTGTATCCCTATGCATACTTGAATTGGTAACTTAGCTATGAAATTATCTAAAAGCCATCTTGTCTCATGTATGACCTATGAGGGGCTTCTAACTAATGTTGAACTGATGAAATTATCCTAAAAAATCCACCTTTTCAGGCCTCAAATTGATGATGAACTTAGAAATCCATATTTTCTCTAACAACTAATGCCTGAAATGATGAATGGTACTAAGAACTTCCATTCTAACTTGAAGTTCACTTAACTGAAACTCCCACCGTTTAGCCATTTCCATTTGCATGTTTATTGCAGTCCAATCTACTAAAAAATACTATCATGACTACACTTTAATTTCTCATAGAAGGTCATCATATCTCCATTTTGCATTGTCTAACCTCAAACTTACTATCATATGCCTCTATATTTAGAACCTGATTTCTATCACAATCCTTATTCTTCACTTTTCATTATTGGTCTGCAACACTGTATCACCATTGTATTGAGCCTTTGTGCATGCCTTATGACTATTACATCTTTGAATGCCTTTGAGTTCTTTTTTTTCTTTGATGGACTTGACATTCTTTTCTCTCTATGGCTGTACTTTGTCTTTGATTTGCTTTGCGATAAGGCTTTAATGAACTACAAGTAGAAATGATTGAATCTCCTTGTATTGCCCTTAAGTTTGGAGCCTTGAAATTGAGTGTACGCCTTATGATGGCACTGTCTACTTTGTGTTCTACAATATTCTCATGTCTCCAACTAAGATGATTATCTTTTATGACTAAATATATCTTTGTAAGTGCTTTCTTTGTTAATCATTATCTCCTTGAGCTATGTATGCCTAAGACTGAAATACTGTTCTTGATAGTCTTTATGCTCACTATTTTGTAGAGTTTTCCTTAGGCACATGTATACTATCACATGTTTCCCTTTAAACAAGGTCTAGGACTATACCTAACCCTACACGATTATCCATGATTGCATACTAAGTTCTAGGTCTCTATCTTTAAAATTTCCTCATTTGATAGTATTTTTAAACAATAATATGACTATCTATATGACTATTTATAAATTCTTTATGTACTAGCTGCAAGGCATTTTTGGCATTTACTATTATGATTCCTTATGATAAGTCTTCCCATGCATTCTTGTAGCTATTTCATTTTTATCTTCCTGATAATGAAGTACCTACTATGCTTAGTTCTTTGTAAGATCACTAATATTAATGCTGCTAATATTAATCCTTTGTAATTGGCAAAAGTCAACCTGATGGTAACACCGACATGTAGAAGCATGTGATCAAGATAGCATACACCATTTAAGTCCATCGGCTGAACACACACTAGCAGCAATGGAGAAATCTTGTCTTGTCGATAGTCGATGAGGCTATGGGTAAGACTTATCCGATTGACACTAGCAAAAAGTAAAATGCATTAGCAAAGGTTACGACGATAAAGGGTCATCAGTGTAGACAAAAGTAGTCAGGATTTTTTTTTAAATGTTGTGGAAGGTTGGAATTTTGATGAACACCACAAGACAACTGACGATGTTTCCATACCCATGACGACAAAAAAATCACAAGATGCAGCCTCGTTCATCGTCTTAATCATCAAAATTTATACATCTCCTTGAAGATGGTCCATTGGCAGAACACACACTATCGGCAATGGAGAAATCATGTCTTATCGATAGCCGATGAGGCTATTGGTAATATTTATCTCAATGGACACTAGCAAAAGTAAAATTCATCGACAAAGGTTATGGCGATAAAGGATGTAACGAGGTCAGAATTTTAACATATCCTCATCAAACAAACATGCCGCCTAGTGGGAATGGAGAAATCTTGTCTTGTCAATAGCCAATGAGGCTATTAGTAAGACTTATCCTAATAGACACTAGCAAAAGTAAAATGCATTGGCAAAGGTTGATGATAAATAAAGGGTCATTGGAAAAAGGTTACGACAATAAAGGATGCAACGAGGTTGGAATTTTGACATCTCCTCGTCAAAAAAACATGTTGCGGGTGCATAGAAATTACCGACGTGGTGTCCTTGCAATTTTGATGTGAATCCCACCATTGAAATCACCGTTGAAAGAAAAGTGACGAGGAGTTTCTCCCCGAATATGTCTAAATTCAGGCATTTACTTATCTGAGTTCTGACAAACAGTCACTGGAAAACCGCTTCAAACGTACTAATGATTGATTCAACCTTCTGGATCTTCCTCAAGCTGTTAGGCTTCCTTGGAGGAACTAGGCTCATATACCAATTGTTGGAATTAATGAACATTGAGTGGGGGGATGAATATGTATTTTGCAGCTCACTAATTTATTAATCTGATTCTTTAACCACCAGATGCAAATAACTAAAAGAAAAGTGCAGAAACAAAACCCAAATAAGCATACAACCATAACACCAATATTTTAAAGTGGAAACCCGGAAAAAAAAAACCATGGTGGGATTGAGTACCCATAATATTATTATACTATGGACAGTATTAGAAGAATATTACATAAGAGGAATGCAGTTGCATTCAGGCACACTACCTAGAGCTCATTGCTCAATTACAACAGGGCTGGTACCCCAGAGGACTCACTATCCTACAAGTGAGATATAGAAGCTAATACAATGTGTGAATTGGAGTATAGAATCTACAAATTCTAAAAATTAATTTTAGTTAGGCTCAGGAATGATCCACTGCTACTGTTCTAATAAACTTCTCTATTCTAATATTCTACCAAGTACTGGATCATAAACATTCAAGATGTTCAAGTGAAAATGCGCTCATTCTCACCAAAAATAATTTTGCACTCATACATACATCCAAAAAGTTCACCCAACACCATCTTATATATCTGCACCACCAAAATAAATCTCCAAGTAGTCGGTTTCTCAAAATATCAAAATATAAAATGTATAGCTTCAAGTTGGCCCAAATCTTTACAAAAACATATACTAGATCCAAAAAATATGATCACACACTTCCCATAAGTTAGTCCAATTACCTCAAACATACCAACAACCTGTAGAATCACATCAAAGAATCTAGTCCACATGTTACACCACCAATAATGAAGATAACTGTGTTTTACTACTTTAACGGACACTGGATACTGGAACTTCTATCATGCTTAAGAAACAACACCAGAGGATAAAATTTCATGATAATCTTCTTCTCATACTCAATCAACTTAACTCTGATCATTGAAACCAAAAACACATCACGAGAAATGAGAACTGTTCACCAAAACTATACACTAAGTATCACCAATAAACTTATACCAAAACTTACTTAGGACATCCGGATAACCCAAACTCCATACCGAATAAGATCAATAGGCTGAGTTGCCATCAATGAAAACTCTTAAGAGATCTCATGCATCCGACATCATCAATCTTGACCCGAGCATCACCAGAATAGTATCTTTTTCAAACACTAGGAGTCTAGTAACTCCTCAATGTCTAGAGTAGGATGCTAAGTATACCTCTTTCCACACTAAATTCCTTAATTCAAGAGATTCAAGTACATACATCCTTCCTTGATACCTTAATATCTGATCAATTTGTATTCAGAAACCCTCATATCTTGGATCTTGAAGTTGAAGTTGTAGGGCTTATTTTACCTACTAATAGTATTTATCCCCCTCTAACTATTGAGGCACATAATTCTTGAAATCAGTATATAGTATAGTCGTGACATTAATGTGACATCAAAGGCTCAAGGTGTCTGCAATCTAAAATTTTCTTACCTTTGATGTAGTTAAGCTCAAATTCATGGTCAACAATTAGTTTCAACCATCCTTTTTGTCATGCATTGAGATTTGGTTGGATGAAAATATATTTCAACCCCTAGTGATCATATCAAACCTCAAATGGTTTTCCCAACAAATAGTGATGCCACATTTGTAGGGCATGCACTATTGCAACGAGCTCCAAATCATTTGGTGCATAGTTGTGTTGATAGTTTTTAAAGTTTTCAATATTCATAGGTTATAACTTGTCTATTCTGCATGATCACTCTGCCTAGTCCTTCCCCTAGTGCATCAGTTACTACCATGAAATGGCCCTCAAGATTTAGCACTTTTGAAATTGGTGTTATGGTCAACTTTTTATTTTGGAGTTCAAATGCCTTCTGATACTTTTCAATCCACTCAAATATCTTCCACTTTCTCTAAAGTGAAGTGATGGGGTAAGCTATATGTACACACATTAAAATATGTGTTTCTATATACTACCAAATAAAAGGATTAAATTGTTATTGTATTCTACAATGCAAAATATAATGTGAAACATTTGTCTTCAATATGACATTTAAAAAGAAGTAGTCATGGCAATTTAAAAAACAAAAGTTTATTTCCTTTATTGCACATAAACACATCTCAATTCTTCACATTTTTCACTTTATAGAAATAAAAATCTTACATATAAATATATGTGCTTGCATTTGACTAATATCAACTAATCTTTAAAGTGTGTACAATTATATTATTTTATATATACATCAAATATATGTTTTTCAATATTACTTACACACACACGCGCGCGCGCACACATACACATGCATGCGCGCGTGCGTGCACACACACACACACACACACACACACACACACACATAGAGAGAGAGAGAGAGAGAGAGAGAGAGAGAGAGAGAGGTGTATGTGTATATATATATATATATTACAAAATAAAAGATCAAGTTTTTATTCTATTGTACAAAACAATATATATATGTGGAAAATTTGTCTTCAATATGACATTTAAAGAAAAGCAATCATGGCAATTTTAAATACAAGAAATTTATTTGTTTTTTTCCATATAAACATGTTTTAATTTTTACTCTTTTGCCTTTCAAAAATGAAAATCTTACATTTATAAATGTGTGTCCTTGCATTTAACCAATAAAACATTTTATATTTTCTATGGTGAAAACATGCATAAGTTCATTGTGACTTTTTAATCACACACACACACACACACACACAAGTATATACATACATATGGATACATGCATAAAATAATAAATAATAACCCTTTATATAGACTAGCCTCCAATAATATAATGGAATGGAGAAGAAGATCAATAAGAATCTAATAACAATTTCTTTAAATGTGTATTTTACACTTGCTATATATATATATATATATATATATATATATATGAAGACATTAAAATATTTTATTCTATGCAAGAGGGGTTATTAAAAACTCATATTGAATCTATGATTGCTTTTGCCACACATCAATGTGTTTATTTTTTGTGAAATACACATGTATATATATTCATGTATATGTTGCTTATATAGATTCATCTTTGTATGGATATAAAATTTACTCTTTATTGCACATAAATACATTTTGATGGTCACATTTCCACTTTATAGAAATACAAAATCTTACACATAAATGTGTGTCTATATATTTATAGAGAGTTTGTTAAAAAAAGATTGTGATTCTATGATTGTCTAATTCCCACACATATTATAATTGCCTTAATTGGACAAATATAAATATGTCTCTCTATCTTATTTTTAAAACAATCAAAACGTTACAATAAATTTATGATTACTTTCTCCACCCAAATTATAAACATTTTGATTATTGAAATGTAGAATTTATGTATCAGTAACACACACATATAATTTAATATAATTTTGGCTACTATTTTTCTTTCATAAAATGTTAATATTTGTTTATATACCTATTAATTTCAACCATTGACTCAAATTTTCAATAAATTTAGTTTTAAAATAATATTAAATGAAAATACCTTTCTAAATCTATTTTACTAATAAAAAATAAATATTGTTCCAACTAGGAAGTTATAATTGTTTCTATTTACCTTTTTGCCTCTTTCCCCACTTTCACTCCATCTTCCTGTAAATCAAAACCATGTGCCTATCGGCTACATGTTGCACATGACTAGTTTATTTATTTGTTTCTAATTGATTTAATTCTTTTGTTGTTTCTTGAATTTGCATGTTTATTGATTTTAATGTATTATTAATTTTTTAATAGTATTTTTTTTTTCAATAAAAGTGGATTATTCGACTACAAAATTTTATTAATATTTTTTATTTTTTACATAGGATTCAAAGAGCATACTGGAGGAAAGAACCCTAGGAAGAAAACCTTCGGTCACAACTCATAAAATAAACCTATAATTTTCAAATGTAGACTCCACAACTGCTATCAATGAAAGAAGACAAAATTTTCCAAAGACCTATGCCAAATCCCATGAGCCAAAAACCTTCCTGCCAAAAAAGAAAGTATCAAAAAACCTTTGGAAAAACACTATTGTATCAAATACCATGAGCTCAAACTCTCCTCCAGACAACGGACATGAATACTTGAAATGAAAGGGGAAAGCGAGAATAATTATCATCATAAAATTTTACATCAACATTACTCAAGAAAATAACATAACTATTGCTCGAAACCTTCCCATACCCTATAAGGAATTTCCTCAAAACCTACCTCTCACTGATTAGCATTGCTATCAATGGCTAAATTTGCCAAATAATCTACAATCTTATTAACTTCTCTATAACAATAGGATAACAAGAAAGATTCAAACAATTCTAATTTTTGTAAAATGAGATAAAGTATATACTACAAATTCCAACAATTTGATTTCTTTTTCATAACACATTGAATAAACACCATATAATCACCTTCAATTATTAAGTCCTTAATTCCCAAAGAGATTGCCATATCCAATCCAAAAGACAAAGCATGAAATTTCGCATAATTGTTAGTTTTAAAACCAATAGCATGACACTTAGCTCAAATAAAATTTGCATTGTGATCATAAATTACCATGCCTGCCCTAGTCGGCCCAGGGTTACTATAATAGGCCCCATCGAAATTCAGTTTAAAGTCCCCCTCTAGAGGAGGTTTCCATCTAGCAAAGCATCTCTTACTTATTGCATCATTCTTTTTTAAAATTGAACCATGAGAGGGTAAAACCGATAACATCATCCAAACTCTACTAACTCTACTATCCCAATGTGAAAAAGAAGTAAGATTTTCCAAATTCTTATAAATAAATGACAAAGCAACCTCAGAGATTGAACACTCCATTTTTAAAAGAACCTCAGACACATGAGAACTTGTTTTTTAAATATCCTATTGTTTCGCTCTAGCCAAACAATCCAAATCACAATAGATGGAGATATGATCCAAAGGCATGCATAAAAAGATGAGGTAAACATAAAGGGCCAAGATCTAAAATGGGAAATGAGATCCTCACCAATAACAAAGGATATATTTAACTTATCAAACAACTACTGCCAACATTCATAAACATAATCACAATGTAGGAACAGGTGTGAAGAAGATTCCAAATTTTTGTTACAAAGGACACAAGGGAAAACAATAGTAATACCAAGCATGTCCAATCTCATACCTGTAAGGACTCTGTCCTGAACTACCAACCAAGCAAAGGCTCCAACTTTAGGAAGACAAGCCGAATGCCAAAACAACTTATAAGGCTAGGATGATAAATCTTTAGCAACCATAAGAGAGTTGTAACCATCTTTAACAGTGTACTTACCAGAAATATTCTTTCTCCAAATAAGTTCATCCTTAGAATTAGAAAGAAATATAATTCTATCCCCCAAAATATTCTCAAAATATAATTTCATACTTTGATCAACATCTAAGAAATCAATCGACTTCCATCTAGCTAGCTTAAGGGGTCCACTAGTCACAATTTCAAAATAATCTACTACAAAAACACCACAAAGGGAGGAAAGAATAGTGATCACAGGAGACCAATCCCTAATATTCACTAGAGGTGTGTGTCCATTCCATACTTCATCCCATACTCTAACCTTTCTACCATTATGAACAATCCATGAGAGATGAGGAAAAATAACTGATCTACATTTACAAAGGAAATTCCAAATAGCAGAACCCGAAGGCAAATTTAAGACTTTAAAAATGTACTCTCTCAGTCCATTATTTAAATATTTGGCAAACATAATCTGTGCCCATAAGGAGCTAGGCTAGTCATATATTTTCCAAACCAACTTAATATCTAAGGCTATATTCTGATTCTCTAGACTTCAAATTCTTGTTCCCCCAAGTTCCTTAGGCAAACATGCCTTATCCCATGCAACTAAAGGGAGTTTATTCTTGTCATCTTTATTATTGTTCCAAAGAAAATCTCTAAGAGTATCCTATAAACTAACAATAGGTTCTTTTGGAGACTTCAAAATAGACATGAGATATATGGGATCAACATTCAAGACAGACTTGATGAGAACAATTTTACCCGCCAAAGTTAACCATCTATGATTCCATCAGAGAATTCTTTTAGAAATCACTGAAATAATCTTATCCCAAACACCAATCTTATCATGTTTAACAAAGAAAGGAATCCCAAGGTAAGTACATGGAAGATTTCTAGTCTCAAACCCCCAAAAGGATTGTAACCTACGTTGAACTAGTTGTGATGTATTAAGGAAGAAAATCTTTGATTTATCACCATTCACTTTCTGACCAGAAAATGATGCATAATTCTATATTATTCCTTTAATCACTTTTGCCTCAACTAACGAAGCATGTCCAAATAATAGAGTATCATCTGCAAAGAGACAATGAGAAATCCTTTGGGGAATACTCTGAATCCTTATACCTTTCCAAAGCCCCCAACTTTAGCAGCCTTACTAGCCCAACTAAAGGTTTTAGCTAGGAGAATAAACAAAACGGGAGAAAGGGGATCTCCCTGTCTCAAACTTGTGGAGGAAGTGAAAAAACCACAAGGAGAACCATTAATTAAAATCGAGAATCTTGCAGAAGAAATACATACACTAATTCATTTGACCCAGGCCTTGGAAAAACCTAATTTCTCAAGAACAACACATAAAGGCCCCCACTCTACTCTATCATAAGCCTTCATCATGTCTAGTTTAAGTATTATGGTCGGGGTTCTTTGGGTGTAAATAGAACGCAACACCTCATGTGCTACAATTTCACCCTCTGTCATCTCCCTTCTAGGAACAAAACCACCTTGCTCCAATGAAATGATCCTAGGTAGAATTTTTGCCAACCTAAGGGAAATTGCCTTGGTAAATATCTTATACAAAGTGTTACATAAAGCAATGGGGTGGAAGTTAGCAAAAGTCTTAGTATCCTCTTTTTTAGGAATAATTTCAATCATTGTAGTATTAAGTTCTTTTAATACAGACCTATTTCTCCTAGCTTCCTCGAGAGCCAATAAAACATCATTTCCCACAAAATCCCAACATTTCTGAAAAAATAAAGGTGTAAAACCATCTGGTCCCAGAGCTTTATCTAGATTCATGGCAAAGACATCACTCTTAACTTCTTCTAAGGAAAAGGGAGACATCGACATCTTATTATCTTCCAAAGATACTAAAGGAGGAATATTAGATATAATATCATTGCTGAGATTTCCATTTTCTGAAGATAATAGTGACTTAAAAAACCTAACTACCTCTGAAGCAATGTCCTCTGACTCTATCAATAAATTCTCATTTTGACACTGAATACAAGATATCCTATTCTTACATCTTTTAATCTTAGTTGAAGAATGAATTTTTTTTTGTGTTCCTGAAACCCATAACTCTCTAGATTTATGTCTCCAATAGATTTCCTCTCTAGCTAACACCTTCTCAAGCTGTAATTTTAGTGACTTTAATTCATCAAAAACTTGTGGTGCCATACCATGTTGAAGCACATGAGTATTACGACACTCAATCATATCTTGAATCCTTTGTTTCTCCTGAAAAATCTTCTTCAAATGTGAGATATTCCATTCCCTAATATTCAATTTCAAATAACTTAACTTCTTAGCAATCTGAAACTTACGGGACCCAGAATAAAAAGGAGTAGAATTCCACCATTTCATAAGTAGAGGCAAAAAGGAAGAATCCCTAAACCACATGGACTCAAATTTAAATGGAGACTTAAAAGAAGCCCTATCCTCAATTTAATTGAAAGGGAAATTGGAAAATGATCAGAACCCAAGACCAGTAGAATAGAGGAAAAGTATTCAAAATCTAAATCAATCCAATTCTCAGATAAGAAAAACTGATCTAATCTCTCAACAATCTAAGAAAAATCCCTTCTCATGTTTGTCCATGTGAAAACCCCAACTTACAATAAAAAAGGCTCATATCAGAAAAGAAATCCCCAAAGTCATCCATAATCCTTTTATTAGGGAAAATGCCTCCTCTTTTCTCATCTAAATCAGTGATAAAATTAAAATCACCCCCAAAGATAATAAAGGAACCATGTCTTAAGGGAGAAGAAATCCTCTTTAATTCACCCCATAACTTACTCTTCCTTTGAATTCCTAATGGAGCATAAATGTTAAAAAGATAGAATTTAACCTTCAAAATCTTGCTTATAACTAAAGTCAACATCTAATTTGTAGTAGATGCCACTAACTGTACCTCAATATTATATCTATTCCAAAGAAGTTCCAAACCTTCTGAAGCACCACGAGTAGGAGAAGAAAGAAAGTTCCACCTTCTCCAAGATGAAAAAACCAAATCAACAGACTCCTTTGACAACTTTGTTTCTAGCAACATAAAAATGTCACACTTAATTAGGTGAAAGGAAATAACTTTAGTTTATGAGCATCTGTGTTGTAGTCATAACTGCGACAGAGGACATCAAATTCAAACAGAAAGGTTTCTGGGTCCTCTATGACCAGGCCATTAAACTTTGGAAGCAAAGAAGAGGGAATATTTTTAAGATTGTCAGTATCTCTCTGAGGAACAATAGGAAACTCAAATACAGGAGGTGGATTATTTGCCATGTTTGGTTGCTGGAATAACAGAGCGAATGGATTTTCCTCAAGTTCGTTGTCAGCTGGGTCAAATGGTAATTCAATAAATAGATTTTCAAGGAGGAACCTTCCCAGGGCATCTCTTCTTCTTCTATGCATGCAATATGATGAATAGTGGCTTGACGAATTTAGAAAATTTTACTAACAAGCTAAACTAATGCTAAAAATGACTTCTGATAAACTCCTAGCTAGACGCCATCCCCGGCAGCGGCGCCAAAAATAGTCGCGCCCACAAAAAGATATGAAAATCACAGTAAAACCTTTCCTGGGAATTGGGCATTCCATCAGGTGACCAATATCTCTCTCTGTAGACATTCATTTACTTGTCAAACCAGGGGACGTATACTTTAAATGGTGCAGCAAAATATATGCACTAGGAACTCATTTTGGTCAAATCTTAGCAGAAATACATACTGGAAAGAAATTCTACCTACGCTACAGGAAGGTAATGCAAAGCTCTTTAACTCAACTATGATTTGATTAAAGCAGAAATCATGGTAACTACAACTAAAACACAAACTATGAACTGGCCTTATGCTGCAGGAATAGGCACAGTGATGGATTCCTTGTGCTGCAGGAGCAATGTAAAACTGAGTTTGTATAAAAACTTTAAAGATGAAAGCAAACTGAAGCTTTAACAAGAAATAAAAACTAACTAACTACCTATAGATACCTACTAAGTGGGCCCCCTTAGCAAGCATCTCCTGATTACGCAGATGCTAAACTCAGAACTTCATTGAACTTTATTCATAAAAACAGAATGATATACATTGTTTTGTTGATGTGGAAACTAACAACAAACTCTGTCTCTGGTTAGAAAGATTCTGTCTTTCATTATCATATTGATTCTTACATGATAACTACTATTTTTGATTCTATCCTACTCTATCTATCATCTCCCTCCTCTCTCTCGCGCAGGAGGAGAGCTTTATTTAAAAACAAGAGAGCAACTAACTAACTAACTCCATCAAAGAAAGATGTGGGAGTAAAATATATCCCCGAGTCAAGGAACAAACTTCATAAATGAATTTATGTGTTCAACCCGATCCAGAGAGAATCTAGCGCTCCACTCTTTCCCAATTAACTGCCATTAAAATTTTTTCCCATGGTTTCGGTCACAGAGTCTTCGCCGGAGTTCCCTCGAAGTCGTGCAGGAAATGGACTTTATTGCAAGGCCAAGATCAGCTGCGCTTGACTCAATCGTTCTTCAACAACCTGCGAAACAAAAGGTAACAGGCAACAGAAAAAGGCGCATGGCACATACACGATATCTATTCATTAATCACACATTTAAATTCACTTCATTATTCAAAAACTGTATATGATATATCAGTCATTTTAGGGAGTCAACGGGGCAATAAATGCAATCAAGTCAACACACAGAGCATAAAATCTAGGTGGTGGTCTACATTCCATAATCTGACTAGTTACTTTTAACATTTCGTCCATTTTTGCTTTCAACTCAGCAATTTCCTGCTTCTGACTTTCAATTTTCTTTTTCAATTTCTTCTTTTCTATTCCCCATAGACTTTGTTGCATGTTAGTCTGGGCTATGTATCGGAAAGTTAGGGTTTGCAATGTAACTGTTTCCCAATTAGCTTTAACATATTCCCAAAACTCAATTAAAAATGTTCTCTTATACACAACAATGGCTTTACAAATTGTAGGATGGAATACAACTTCACTAGGCACATTCAATTGTTTAGTCTATTCTTGCTCTTGCTGCAAGATAAATTCTTCTTGTTGCTATGGTGGAGAAGTCTGTGCTTCCTCCAAAAATTGCATAGCAGTAGTAGCCAAATCATCAAGATTTGGTAACCCTTGCTCATTATACCTTGTTTCTTTTGTCTCAACTTGTTCCTCTTCAGGAACGAATGAACTCTGGGTAGCATTCTCAGACACATTCTGAGAAACATTAAATTCAGACTCAACAGACCCTTCTGAAATTACAATCACCTCTGGTTGCGGTAAAATAGTGGAGGTCTTAGATTGTTTCCTTGCAGAAACCCTTCTTAGTACTGATGCGGCTACAGGAGGTGTTCCGGTAGCTTTCCTCTTCCTTGTTTGTTCAGTGGACTTTGCCCTACCAGAGGATGACGATGAACTAGTAATAGCTGTATATGGTGAAAATGAATAACAATAATAACAATATTGAAAGGCTAAATGAATTCAACCACAAAACCCTAGCCTAACAATCAACAAAGATCCACCATAACATATGAAGATTACCTAAGACAATGCAAATCACATGAAATCATAAAGATTATACCATCACATGTCCAATAGGGTTTTGATCTCCATTCTTCCTATCTCCATTGATCTTGCTTGATATATTTGCTCTCAGATTTTATATGCACAAGAGCTCAACAAAGAACAGAATGTGGTTGCAAGTAGGATCGTAGTGTAGTCAAGTCCTTTAAGATGATTCATTAGGGTTTGATAATGAAGAAGGCATCTCCTTAAATAGAAGACACAATATGAAATGGAGGGATAAGATTGAGAGGTGTAAAAGGAGGTCGGCTAAGATTAGAGGGTAGGTAGAAGAAATAATAAAATAATGAAAGGGGTAGGTAGTGTATGAATTAAGAGATGAATGACATGTGTCATGTGTAGAAAAAGCTAATGAATTAATTAAATAAATAAAGATTTATTTAATTAATAGAAGAAGTGGGATCAATTAAATAAATAAGAATATTTATTTAATTTAGGAAACTGATAATTTAAATAAATAAATGTATTTATTTAAATGAGAAATAAGGCTAGAAGTGGATAAATGAATTAATTAAATAAATAAAGATTTATTTAATTAATAGAAGAATTAGGCTTAGATAATTAAATAAATAAAATATTTATTTAATTAGACATGACAATTTTAGGTGTCTGCAATAGCAACAGGTGTTGCTGTAGGAGAAACAGTTGCAGGGGAAGGTGCTACAGGACAAGGGCATTGCCTTTTCTAAGAACGAGGGTCAGATTTTGGGGACCTTTCTGCCTTTGTTTTTCCCTTTTCTTTCCTAGTGGCAGACCTAGTTTGTACCCTAGTAGAGGATTTAGGTGCGAAAGCTGCAGGACCAGGTGCTACAGAAGTAGATGACCCTTGCCCTGTTTTACTGGTAGATGCAATTTCTTTCTTCTTTTTCTGAGGCCGTGGGGTAAGTACCCTAGGGGGTTGTGGAATTTGCAAACTCTTTTGGGCAACAAATTGTTGCCAGGAGAGAGGTGATACATCCCTCAAAGAGTGCTCAATTAGTAATTTAATAAGGCCATGATGAGTGACAGAATTATCTTTCCCCTGTTGAGTTCCGTGGGCACTTTGTTCTAAAAATTTTAACAAGAAACTCGAAACATTTATAACTAACCCATGCCTCATATAGCTCAATAATTTAAAATGATGAGAATGCAGATAGAAAAAACGGCCTTCATAGGTCAAATACCTGATTATGTAAATAGCATACTCTAAATATGGAGGAGGCAACGATACATGCCTGCATCCCTGCTTGGACACTTCCAGAGGTCCATCAGTAGGCATTGAAAACTCAGCCCTTGCAGTTGTAGTGTCTGAAAAAAAGTTTTCTCCAATGGCTGGAAGCCCAGTTACTTCAGCAATTCTGTTTTTGGTTGCAACAATCGTTAGACTCCATACGGTGGCTTCCCCTTCAGAAAGGGTTCTCAAAAATTCTCCAGCAGCCTCCTCATCAAAATCATTTAAGCTCAAGAAATAATTTAACCACCCACAGAGGCTGAATGCGTGGACTGTTTGCGGATTTTGCAATAACATTTCATGAGCTACAGGCTCATGTCGCACCAACTGACCACCCATGTTTGTAGTTTTCCTTTAGCTGAACTCAATTCCTTGCTGAAGATTCAAATTCTCTGTTTCCTTTTCTGCTCTGGTTTTTCTTCTTTCATGCCGTCACATTTCTTTCTTTTTCCAAAAATGAACTTTTTGAGCAAGCAGTCTTAATCGAAAATCATGCAATAAAGGAGGACATGCGAGCATATTTGGAAAGTACCAGAAAAGTATTAAAGAAAGATTATTTTGCAGTTATGGCAGTGGCGAAAAGACAGATTTTAAACGATGTATTACCCCACCCCCTACTTAAAGTATGACATGTGTCCTCACATGTTGTAAAGAACAGGTAGAGGTTCGAGTAATAATGACCGATACATCCATAACAGTAAATGAATAGAATGAAATAAATCAAATATGCGATAAGAAAAGATATGGCATACCTTTGATAATTGCACGTACGTGTGAAGAAAGATGACGGCATCTGCATGAATTGACAAGTGCGAAAGATCTCTTAATTAAGGCTGATGTGGATGGATGACATGGATGGGTGAGATGGGCGAATGAAATGAACGAATGGATTAGATGGACAGAAGATAGAGAAGTGAAATGGGGGCGATAAATGAGAATGGAGAAAAAAAGGGGTTTCCTTTTTAAAAAGAAAACCTTTATTATGGGGATGTTTTTCTGAAAATTATGGTAACCCTTCAGGAGAAAGGCTAAATCCTTCGGCTGCAGGAAGAGTAGCGGGAGGAACCTGAATGAACTGTTGCATGAATTCTTCCTTGGAGACTGGTTTGTGGTACAACCGGAGTCGGTGGCCATTTACTAGCAATTTGAAGCGGACTGGGTCTATTGTTACCAGCTGTACAACTCCATTGTCGAACACATTTTCAACTTCATAGGGGCCAAACCAGCGTGTTGTGAGCTTACCTTGGTTTTCTTGATATTTGGAATCATATAACAGAGCTCAATCTCTAGCAAAAAATTTCCTGGTTTTAATGTGCTGATCATGCCATTTCTTCCTTTGCTATTGGATTGCTTCTGTATGCTGCAGGGCGGCTTTTCTCATTTCATCCAAAGCATTTAGCTGCAGGAGACGGTCCTTCTGTGCTTCAGATATGTCTATATTGAGTTCAAGAGCTGTCCTCAAAGTTGTGTGTTCAAATTCTATGGGTAACATGGCTGTTTTCCCATAAAGCAGCTCAAAAGGTGTAAACCCAGTTGTTGTTTTCCATGTAGTTCTATAAGCCCAAACTGCTTCAGGAAGTCTATTGCTCCAATCTTTTCTATGGATCTACACTGTCTTTGTGAGGATTGCCTCAATTTCTCTGTTTGTTACCTCTGCCTGACCATTGGCTTGAGGGTGATAAGGGCTGGACTTCCTATGTTTGATTTTATAGTCATTCATTAGTGCAGTGATCAGATTCGATGTAAACTAAGCTCCTTGTTCAGTTACAAGCTCTCTGGGAACTCCAAACCTTGTGAAAATTTGTTCATAAAGAAACTCAGCAACTTTGTTATCTTGGGCATGAGTCATAGCTGCTACCTCGACCCATTTTGTTACATAGTCCGTGCAAACTAGAATGTATGACTTTCCATTTGATGGTGGATCAATTGACCCTACAAAATCCATCCCCCATTTATCAAAAGGGGTGACTATTATCTATGGATATAGTGGCATTTCATCAGACTTAGTTGGTCTTCCCATGCACTGGCATCTGTTACATTTTCTTGTATAGGCCACAACATCCTTATGTAATGTTGGCCAGTAGTACCTTGTTGTAAGAACTTTGATTGATGTTCTTTTTGCTGCAAAATGTCCTCCACATGGTTCATCATGGCAAGCATACAATATGTCATAAGTTTCATCTTCTCTTACACATCTTTGCATTACTTGATCAAGTCTAGTATAAAACAAACTATTTGCAATCCAGGAAAAGTTAAAACTTTTCTCTATTAACAATTTCTTTTCTTTTGGAGAAAAGTGGTCTGGTATTCTGTTAGCTGCTAGATAATTGGCAATGTCTGCATACTAGGGTATATATGCAGTGATGGAAAATAATTGTTCATCTGGGAACCTATCATCAATGATCTCATGTTCAACAGGTGTAGCTGATTGAAGTCTTGATAAAAAGTCAGCTACAACATTAGCTCTCCCTGGTTTGTCAATTATGGAAATGTCAAATTCTTGTCACAATAGGAGCCAACGTGCCAACCTACCAGAGATGGCAGGTTTGTTCATCAGATACTTAATTGTTGCATGGTCAGTATGGATGAATATCTGATAACCTATGACATAATGCCTAAATTTATTCAAAGCATACACTACTGCAAGCAACTCCTTTTCTGTGATAGTATAGTTGAGCTCAGGACCTTGAAGGTTCTTGCTGATAAAGTAAATAGCATGTTCAACTGAATTTTCTTTTTGATTCAGAACTGCTCCTATGCCAAAGTCAGAAGCATCAGCATGTATGTGAAAAGGCAAATTCCATTTTGGACCTTGAAAAATGGGGGCTTTAGTAAGCAAGTCCTTTAGTTGTAGGAAGGATTTTTCACAGGCCTCTGTCCACTCAAATTGGGAATCCTTTGTTAACAAAGCATAAAGTGGACTGACAATTTTACTGAAGTCTTTAATAAACCTTTTATAATACCCTGCATGACCAAGAAAACTTCTGACATCTCTCTGTTTTGCAAGAGTTTGTAAATTCTGAATTACTTCAATTTTAGCAGGGTCGACCTGAATTTCATTCTTTGAAACATGATGACCTAGAACAATACCTTCTTCCATCATTAGAAAACACTTCTCACTGTTTAGAGACAAATTTTGCTCTCTACACCTTTCCAATACTTTTTCTAAATTTACCAGTTCTTCTTCAAATGTGACTCCATAGGCAGTAAAATCATCCATGTAAATCTCCATACATTCATGAGATATATTAGCAAATATACTAATTAGTGCTCTCTGAAATGTTTCTGGTGCATTGCATAGGCCAAAAGGTAAGACTGAATAAGCAAATGTTCTCCATGGATAGGTAAAAGTGGTCTTATCTTGATCTTCAAGGGCAATTTTTATCTGATTGTACCCACTATAACCATCCAAAAAGGAAAAATATCTTTTGCCAGACAGTGAGTCTAGTACTTGATCTACAAAAGGTAGTGGAAAGTGATCTTTTTTAGTGGCACTGTTCAATTCTCTGTAATCTACACATACTCTCCATTTTCCACCTTTCTTGGGGACAATGACTAATGGAGAAACCCATTGACTGTCAGAGATTGGATAAATAAAACTAGCATCAAGCAACTTTTAAAGCTCACTTTTAACTATTTCTCTAAGTGCTGGATTTACTCTTCTTTGAGGTTGTCTAATTGGTGAACAATCTTCTTTGATATATATCCTATGAGTACAAACTCGAGGATCTATTCCTTGCATGTCCCCATATTCCCATGCAAAAGCTTTATGCTGTTCTTGTAGCATTTTTAATAGGTCAGCCTATTGAGACTGTGACAGCTTGTTATTGATATTCAAACAATGACCTTGAGACAATTCTATCTGCTCCGTGAGATTACTCATAGAGTCTACAAGTAATGTTTGTATCTCTTGTGGAAGCAAATTATGAAAAATTGCTGGAAGTTTAGGCAGTGAACTTTCAGAATCTGGTTGCTGCAGGAAACATTGTAAATGAGTACCATTTGGATCAGATGAACTACCCATATCAGAGTTGTACTATAGAATTTGAAATAGCAAGGCATCTTCATTCTGAAGTTGTGAGAATGGGTCATTTTGAATCATCATTAATTGAGCCAAAGAATTGGCTTCTTCAATTTCCTCCCCCACATCTGGTCAAACAGGTTGGGACAAATCTGGCTGAGGTCTATTAGGTGGATACAGAGCCAATTTCTTTATGGACTGCCCATTAGAAATGGTCATATCTCCAGAACGGCATCCTATAAAAGCATCAGCAGTTGCTAACCATGGTCTACCAAGAATAACTGGATATCCTCCTAAAGTTGTTTTAACTGATAATATTGTGAAATCAGTAGGATACTCCCAAGTTTCAAGAATGACAATTACATCTTCTACTATGCCATCAGGTTTAACTGTGGAGCTGTCTGCAAGCTGCAGAACTGTGGGTGTAGACCTAATGTTTAAAATGTTCAGGGAGTCCATAGTATGCTTTGTCATGACATTAATGGCAGCACCTAAATCAATCAAAACATTTTTTACAGCTTGGCCATTTACATTTATCTGTACTACAGGACTTCCAGGGTCAATATATTTTGGAATAACTACATTTCCCAACATTATATCAGCCAATTTTCCTAATACATGAATTGTTTGAGGATCCTTTTTCTTTCATCTAGGCTTCTTCAAACAGGCTTCTTTAATAGCTTTTCCAAAAATAGGAATATCTTTAATAGCCTGAAATAAAGGAATTTGAATCTGCACATTCTTGAGCTGATCGAGAATGTCAAAAGTGGGTTCTTCCATGGGTTTATATGTAGTACTTTGCAACCTCTGAGGAAAAGGTGGTTTGTCTTTATTTTGCAGAATAGGCTCTTCAGGAACTGTATCAGTTATGGGCATGTGCTCAGTAGGAACAATGGGTATAGTAGATTCTTCATGGGGAGAATCTGGTATTTCAGTAATCAGAGACAGTTTTGGAGCAGGTAAAGTAGTTCTAGACCTCAAATGGATGTCACTAATGTTTAAAGCATAAGCTTGATATTGGTTGGCTTCAGCAAGATACGCAAGCTGCTGCTGCCGCTGTTGCTTATTATTGGGATTGGGCAACAACTGGGCAGGCATAGGTGTTTGTTTTTGGAGGTCCAGGATTTGTGGCAGTTACTGCAAGAGGCGGCATAAGGGCCTGTGGTTGTGGCTGTGGAAGCTGCAAGAATCCAGAGGATTGTTTTTTCCATTGCTGAGGGCCTCGCCATTAGAAATTTTGTTGCCAATTTCCTGAAGGTGGGGTCCATTGCCCTTGTGGCTGCTGCCATCCTCCTTGAGGGGATTGCCATTGCTAATTCTGATAATTAGGCCAATTTGGTTGAGGTGGATTACAGGGTGGTGGTAGTCCATATGCATGTTGCCATTGGTTATTATAGCTAGAATAAGAATTACCAAAAGTTAAAGGGTCTTGAGGCATACCTTGTCTTTGGGCCCATTGTCTCCTTTGTGCAACAAAGAACACTTGATCATCATCTCCTTCTACTGGCTTGAAGTCAGTAAGTAGTTGTTTAGCTTCCAAATTAGCCACCATCTTGCACCTATAGTCATGCTTCTTTTGTCTGCAGTGTGGACAGAACTCGGCCAAAACTGCTTCAGCCTCCTCATGTTTCTTCCGAACTTGCATAGTGTCCAGTTGTGTAGCCATATTATTAATGATGTCCTGCTTGACGTTAGATAGCAAATTTGTTATCTCCATTCAGGAAACTCCACCAGAAGAAGACTTCCCTATTGTAGCATGATGACCTCGACCTTTCTTAAATATTGCTCGAGAGTAGTTAAGACATATTTTCTTTATATCAACCCAAGGTAGCTGCGTTATATCACCTCCTCCTATCAGGTCCAGGGCATCTATACAGAGATCACTGATACCCCTTAGAAATAGTATTTTCTGAGAGTCCTCGTTGAGAGTATGGTTTGAGTTCCTCTTTAGTGAAAACAAGAATCTGGAAATGTAATCTTCCAGACTTTCATCGTCCTTCTGCTGAATTCGGAATATGTCATCACTTTTGCTGGCACTCTTACAATATTCCTTATACTTTTCAAGGAATTTCGTCTACATGACCTCCCAACTATCGACGACACCACTTCCCAGACTCATGAACCATCTAAGAGCTCCTTCCTTCAAGGTGGAAAGAAATAACTTTAGTTTATGAGCGTCTATGTTGTAGTCATAACTGTGATAGAGGACATCAAATTCAAACAGAAAGGTTTCTGGGTCCTCTTTGACCATGCCATAAAACTTTGGAAGCAAAGAAGAGGGAATATTTTTAAGATTGTCAGTATCTCCCTGAGGAACAATAGGAAACTCAAATGCAGGAGGTAGATTATTTGCCATGTTTGGTTGCTGGAATAACAGAGCAAATGGATTTTCCTCAAGTTCGTTGTCAGCTGGGTCAAATGGTAGTTCAATAAATAGATTTTCAGGGAGGAACCTTCCTAGGGCATCTCTTCTTCTTCTATGCATGCAATATGATGAATAGTGGCTTGACGGATTTAGAAAATTTTACTAACAAGCTAAACTAATGCTAAAAATGACTTCTGATAAACTCCTAGCTAGACGCCATCCCCAGCAGTGGTGCCAAAAATGGTCGCGCCCACAAAAGGATATGAAAATCACCGTAAAACCTTTCCTAGGAATTGGGCATTCCATCAGGTGACCAATATCTCTCTCTGTAGACGTTCATTTACTTGTCAAACTAGGGGACGTATACTTTAAATGGCGCAGCAAAATATATGCACTAGGAAATCATTTTGGTCAAATCTTAGTAGAAATACATACTGGAAAGAAATTCTACCTATGCTACAGGAAGGTAATGCAAATCTCTTTAACTCAACTATGATTTGATTAAAGCAGAAATCATGGTAACTACAACTAAAACACAAACTATGAACTGGCCTTATGCTGCAGGAACAAGCACAGTGATGGATTCCTTGTGCTGCAGGAGCAATGTAAAGCTGAGTTTGTATAAAAACTTTAAAGATGAAAACAAACTGAAGCTTTAACAAGAAAGAACAACTAACTAACTACCTACAGATACCTACTAAGTGGGCCCCCTTAGCAAGCATCTCCTGATTATGCAGATGCTAAACTCAGAACTTCATTGAACTTTATTCATAAAAACAGAATGATATACGTTGTTTTGTTGATGTGGAAACTAACAACAAACTCTGTCTCTGGTTAAACAGATTCTGTCTTTCATTATCATATTGATTCTTACATGATAACTACTATTCTGATTCTATCTTACTCTATCTATCATCTCCCTCCTCTCTCTCGCGCAGGAGGAGAGCTTTATTTAAAAACAGGAGAGCAACTAACTAACTAACTCCATCAAAGAAAGACGTGGGAGTAAAATATATCCCCGAGTCAAGGAACAAACTTAATAAATGAATTTATGCATTCAACCTGATCCAGAGAGAATCTAGCGCTCCTCTTTCCCAATTAACTGCCATTAAAATTCTTTCCCATGGTTTTGGTCACAGAGTCTTCGCTGGAGCTCCCTCGAAGTCGTGCAGGAAATGGACTTTACTGCAAGGCTGAGATCGGCTGCGCTTGACACAATCGTTCTTCAACAACGTGTGAAACAAAAGGTAATAGGCAACAGAAAAAGGCGCATGGCACATACATGATATCTATTCATTAATACACATTTAAATTCACTTCATCATTCAAAAACTATATACGATATATCAGTCATTTTAGGGAGTCAACGGGGCAATAAATGCAATCAAGTCAACACAATGAGCTGCAGGAATATAAAAGTATCTTGCTACAGGATATCCCAAAAAGGTTTCAACAAAGTCTGAACATTCATGAAATAACATAAGCGAAGGCATTTAAAAGTTTATCATAACATCCAAATTATGAGCATATTTTAAGCTCATCAACTAGCACCAAATACCATCATGAGACTTGATATTACAAGTACAAGGGCAAACATTGTTAGGGTAATAAGGACACAAATTTTTACTAGAACCTCCCCCTCCACAAAGTCCATTTTAGATGTTAAAAAAGTTCCAATAGTATTTCCAATTTTATCAAGAACATCCGGATCCATAAATTCAAAAGAAATTTTAGGTAAACCAAACCAGAAAGGAATAAGTTATGAACTAGACCAAGCAGGAACAAAATAGATTTCCAGGCCGCAATTGAAATTAAATGTTTTCCAAACCAATGATGCAAAGTTCTTAATACCCCATCTCTGAAAGAAGGAGAATCAAAGACAATAATAAAAGCATTTGCAGATAATAATTGAAAATAATGCATATCCCCCCATATTTTATGCAATTTATGATAAAGCTTTAACAAACTAATTTGATCACCCCAAAGTTCCCCAGAAATAGCATTATTATTTTCTTAAATTATGAAATTTATATTTAATTTATGTCTCTTGTTTCTTGTCCTCTTTTTTTGCTTATTAACCTTAATTTAGCAAATTGTGTGTTTTGTCTTTCTTGCTTACTTTTCTTTTTCTTATCTTTTCTTTTTTTTTGGCTAGTTTTCTTTCTTGTTAGATAAAGATCTTATTTTATTGTCTTCAAATACTTAATTTTAATTTATTAACTTATTAGTTTCTCTTTATCTACTTCTTTTTTTATTAGCTAACTTACTCTCTCTCAGACTACAACCTTTATAAAATTGTTTCCACAATCCATCTCTCAATTATTCCTCTTCACTAAGCGTGATCCAAATTTTGATGAAAAAACATACACAGTGTTTATCCAAAAGAATAGAAAATTCTAATAT
The DNA here is from genome assembly GCF_030272615.1 of Cryptomeria japonica. NCBI lineage: Eukaryota > Viridiplantae > Streptophyta > Pinopsida > Cupressales > Cupressaceae > Cryptomeria > Cryptomeria japonica. The sequence continues at coordinate 844,844,093 of NC_081407.1, forward strand.
TAATAGTTACTGTCCATATATAAGTTGAATTAAATAAATCAATAAACGATGAAATTAATTTTATCCTTTTAATAGGTTTCAATTTATTTAAAATCTTTTAAATTTATTTTTACTTGGAATTTTAGATATTACACTATATTTTTAGCTTTACTAGTTTCAATAAGATTTTTTAGTTTTAATATTTTATTTTAAATATAGTTTTATGTTCAATTTTATAATAATTTGTATTGTTAACATTAAATTTATCTTTTAATGTTAATGATATTCGTAATATATTAATTATATTTTTAGGTACATATTTTACTTATGTTTCAATTCTAATAAACTTAGAAAGATATATATTTTAAATTTAATTTTTTTTTATCTTAATACGTTTATTATTTATTATTAGATTTTTAGAATTATTATTTTTATTAATATTTCAATTTTTATATATTCTAGCTTTGCATTTAGTTTATTCTATTTTTATTTCTAATTTAGATTTAAGTTCACACTTTATTTTAATTATTCATATCTTTTTATGAAATTACAAATAATAATTAAAAGCCATTTAAATTAATTTAATTAATAATTATTTGTCTTATTAAAATTTAAATTATTGTTGAATAATTATATTTTGAATTTTTATTCTAATCTATTTAATAAATTTAGTCTTTGTCTCTCTCCTACTATATCTATCTCTCTATCTCCCCCTCTTTCTATCCCTATTTCTCCCCCACCCTCCCCCTCTCCCTATCAATCCCTTTTTCTTTATCTCTCTATTTTTCTATCCTCTCTATTTCTCTCCCTTTGTATTCTTGTTGTCACTCACAAACTTCTTTCTACATCCACATTTTCATCTCTATATATTTCTCTCTCACACACAATACTTGTTTCTCCTTCACTATCTCTATCTCTCTACCTCTCCTATCTCTCTCTCTTCCTCTCTTTATTACCTCCTTTATCTCTCACTCTTTCTTCTTCTATCTCTATCTTCCCATCTCTCCCTCTCTCTCTATCTACATCTCATTTTTTTCTCTCTATTATTCATTCCATCGTCCCTACTCTCTCTATATATCTCTCCACCTCTTAGGATATATAAATTCTAATTTCATTATCTTTATTTCTCTTTGTCTCATTCTCATTAAAATCCTCTTTCCTTCCATCTCTCACCCTATATCTTTCCCAATTTATGTCTAATTCATTAGCTTTTTTTTCTATCCATCTCTCTACCTATATTTATCCCTCCTTCCTCTATCTGTCAACATCTATCCATTTCTCTCTCTCTCTAACTCATATACACACTTGCCAAATTTATCCCTCCCTATATCAAACTCTATATCTATGTCCCCATCTATCTTTCTCTCTCATATACACAAACTACTTATTTATCTCTTCCTATCTCTATTTCTCTATTCCCCTCTCTCTACTACTTATCTCCATCACCTTCTTTCTCTCTTACCTTTTCCCTTATATCTCTATCTCCCCATCTATCCATGTTTCCTTTCATCTATATCTCATTATTTGTACCTAACTTATTCACTCTATCTCTCTTACTCTTATCTCTATTGCATTATCTCTCTCTCTGTCTATCTCTTTCTCTACACATCTCTCTCTCATTAATCTATCACTTTTTATCCAAATCTTTCTCTACCTGTATCTCCCTATCTCCCTATCTCTTTACCTATCTCTTTAGATATCTCCATTTCAGCCTCTCTATCTATATACATATATATTGAGATATCTCCACCTCTCCCTCTCTATGCATCCCTCATCAACCCATTTATCTCATTTTCTCTCTTTCTTCTCCCTCTTTATTCTCCCTCCTTCTCTTTTTGCATATCCCCTATTCATCTCTTTATATTTACCTCTCTCTCTTTCTCTTACTATATATCTTCAACTCTCATAATTTCTCTCTCTCTTTCTCTATCCACCTCCATATCTCCATCTTGATTTGTGCATCTATACTTCTCTGTATTTGTCTATTTATCTATCACCTTCTCCCTCTCTTCCTCTCTTTATATCTCCTTATATCTCCATCACTCTATCTCACCATCTATATCTCTCTCTATCTCTCCCTCTCTTTCATCTATATCTCTTTGTCTCTTCATCCCCCTCCTTGTATCTCTCTATATTTTTAGCTCTCCCTTTACTTATCTCTACCTCTCTATCTATTTCTCTCTCTCTCTCCTCTTCTTTCGCTCTATCATCCTCTATCCCGCTCTATCTCTAAATATATCCCCTTGTCCATCCATCTATCTCCCACTACCTCTTCCTATATCTCTATATCTATATCTCTTTGCCTCTCTATCTTTGACATTTTTCCTTTCATCTCTCCATGTCTCTCTCTAAAAATATCTCTCCCTCTCTTTACCTATCTCTATAAATCATTAAATATATCTTTCTACCCTTCTCTTATTCTCTTATCTCTCTGTCCCTCTATATTTCTCTATCATCTTTATCTTTTCCTTTCTCCTCTCCTTTTCTCTCCATCCCCTTCCCTCCATATCCCTCTCCATCTCCTTATCCATCTCTATATTTATCTTCCTCTCTATATTTATCTCCTTATCTCTCCTTCTCTCACACCCTCTCTCTCTATCTCTCCCTATTGCAAACATAACATCAAAACATTCATAATGTTCAGCTTAATTATCTTCCTAATTTAGAGGTTTTATTTTTGTCATGTTTGGATCCTTGTAATTGGGTACATTGTTGATTTGAATCTATCACTTCTTCATTGAGACCATTGTTGCACAAACATCATGTGCTACATAAATTAATGCAAAAAACAAACCAAATATTTCCCTCATAGACCTTCCAAATGTCTTTGGCATACCTATTGCACACTAAGGTGTCATTGCTATTTTCCCAATACTTTAAAATACGTTTTCTAGTGAGCTAGTTTAAGGATTCTAAATCTTTGTCACATTTTCTTCTAATACATGTACTATGAAAGTTATAACAATTAAGAAAATTATAAATTACATTATTCTATATAATTTTTCTATTTTTTTCATATTGATCAAAGCTGAATATATTTTTATAATAATGTAACATCACTTTTGTAGAAAGTCATATTTAGTCCTATCTATGCAAGAATATTTTTTTAATAATTTAACATAACATTTTTAGCAAGCAATTTTCAAAAATTGGCTACAAGAGTGGTGGGAGATAACCACCTAGAAAGGGGCAAAATAAAATGGGAAGGGATGATGTAGCATACTATTTGAGTATATGATTCTGGTCTCTTTGCACTCACCTATCTCTCATAAATTTTGTGTGGAGTTTCTATTTCTTTTTCTTGAGATTCAAGAGGATGCATGCTGCAATGGTGGGGGTGGGACCTTCTCTATCTCCACCTTACTACTTGCGAACTTTGTTGGTGGGCATTCTCTTTGGATTGGATCTCTTGGACTACCTTGATGTCTAGTAATCCTCCTTAGAAATGTTTGAAGGATTTTTTCAGTGGTGGATAGTTTATGCCCATAGATAGATTGTCAATTGTCATATTTGAGAATTCTACATGTGTGAATATCAAGGATTCCTCCCTTAATTGTTCTTTGGTTAAAATGGATAACACCTTGGTGGTGAAGTTCATGGAGAAATACTTAGATATTACTTTTATCCGTAAATGGGTTGCAACCAGATGGGCCATCAAGGGTAGTATATTGGTTTCAACACTTCCTAAAGGTACATTTTATTTCTCATTTTCTCTCAAGAAGTATAGTGTTCTTATCCTTTTTTCAGGCCCCTAGTTTTTTTGGCAAGCAACAACTTCTTCTTTGTAAATGGCACCTTTTCTTTAAGGTTAAGTCCCACTTGTCAGGTATTATTCTAACTTAGGTTCATCTCCCTATCCTACTCTTGGAGTTTTGGGGTAAAGGAATCATTTCTAGGATGGGAAACTCATTTGGTTAATTTATTTCCCTAGATACTATCACTAATCATAGGTTGAGATTAATTTATGTACACTTCTATGTGGGTATTGTTCCTGACATGACTCTTCCTATCTCCATCAACTTGAAGTCTCATCTAGGTGCTTGGTCTCAGGTAGTGGAATATGAAAAATCTATGTTGCTTTATTAGCTTTGTTTGTCAATTCGTCACCTCTTTAACAAATGTCGTATTGAAATTCCAAACCTTTCCTTAAGGTAAAGGGTAAGAGGCCTGTAGAGTCTTCTTCTATTATGAAGGCTTCTAATCCAACCTCAAATCGCTATAAGGGGACTTATCCTTCTCATGTTAAGATTGATTTGACTTAGTCAGATGGTGTGATTATTGTCCCTCTACCTCTGATTGTGGGGTCAACCCCTGATCTTCATAGATTGGGCCTTTCCCTCTTGAATTCTCATTAGAAGTTATTTGCTCTCTTCCCAACCTAGAGTGTGAAGTGGAGGTGTTGAACTCCACCATATAGTTTCAAGTGATTCCTTAGTCTTCTCAAGTGATGGATGTAGTCCCATTTTATCATCAGGGTTCCTCCCTGGTGCGTGTTGCTCTACGGATGTTTCCTGGCTTTGTGCCCCCCATTTCTATCTCCCCTATCTAGGGGGTGGTTCCTTTGGATTTAGACTGTGGGTTGTGTGACTCTTCTTTGGAGTCTCCTCAAAATCCTACCTAGGAGAAATCTTCCTTGTCTAGTGTGGTCGGTGTTGGTAGCCCTACTTTGGAAAGTGGTAGAAAGATGACAAATGTGGGGAGGGATGCAAAGGTTGGTAGAAAGTTTGTAAAGGAGTGAGGTAGTCCAATGAAAATCATAGTGTGGGTAATGGTTTCCAAAGTACTATGGAGTAATTATTTTTCCATATTTCCTAATGAATATCCCTCCTGGAATATTAGGGACTTCTTCTCCTTCATCTTCACTTGCATCTTCAATATGTTAGCCTCTTCTCTATGTAGAAATAGGCATCCAAAGGCAGTTTCAGTTCTGGAAAAGGAATCAAGACCACTCAGAAGTCTCAGAAGTAGAGAAATTTGTCAAGGACAGGGTCATGGTGCCCTATTCCTACCCAGGATGGGGGCATGGTTCCCTGGTCCCTCCACTTTGTAGTGAAATTTGATAGGTTGTAGACTCAGGACCTCCAGTTTGTAGTGTCTCAATTGCAACCTCCTATTTGCAAAAACATGATAGTGGTGTGGCACCTTGGTCCAGGTCATATTTATTCAATTTTTAGCATTGGGTACACATCAAAAATCCTCTCCCTTTCATGTTTTCAGTATCTCAGTTTCAGATCTACAAGTTTATGGAATTCTGAGTTCATTTGTGCTTCGTTCTTTATCTCTTAATCTAGTTGATCATTCAAACCCTAGTTTTTCTCATCATTTGCAAGAAGAGTAATAGAAACCCTAAGAGATAATCCTTGGCTCTCTCTCTCCCACAAGAATTATCCAAAGTGATCTATCTCCCTAGGCTCTCTCGTAATCCCAATGTGTTGGCTAAAGTGGGTTTAGGTCCTAGTCACCCAATCTCGCTTTTCCTGCCTCCACATTTTGGTGAACCCAATGTGAATCAAGCCTTCTTTAATTATGATTTATGTTCTCATATCTGAGTGTTTTTTCTATTTCAAATTCAAATTTACATTTACAAGTTTCAATTCCTTACAAATTTTAAAATTTAGAGGTTAATTTTGTTGAAACACTTGTTTTTCAATTCAAAATTGAACTTGTGGATAGCTTTATTTGGATCATTAATTTCATATCTAATTTAGGAACACATTTCACTCATAAGTTTCATTTTATAAATCAGCATTTATATTACTTTCATTGGTTAAAATTGAACATTTCCTTCTATTTTGTATGTGTTATCATTTGAAAGAGGAAATTTTTTGTCATGATGCATTCATTTGATAAATGTAATAATGGGTTAGCTTCCCTTATTCCAATTTTTGCTTCTCTTAAAGAACCTCCTCTTATCTATGACAACATTTTAGTGCCTAAAAGAGTTGTTTCCAACCCCTTCAAAACTCTCCCATGCTCTAAGGATGAATTTTTGAAGAGTGGTCTTCACAATTCTCCTAAAAGTGCCCTTATTGTCTAGCTATCCTAGAGGAAGAGGATTATATCATAAACACCTTTCTTAATGTTGCTTTACCTTCCTTACATGGTGCCTCTCTAAGTGAAAAGGTATTGATGGACATTGACTTATCTTCTCCTAAAAATTTTCTTACCAATGGGGGCATGTTATTACAACATTATAAGCACTTCTTCCAAATATTTCCTTCCTAAGCATGAATATTTGGAGAAATATGTTCATCTCCCTCCTAAATACTACTCCCCTCATGAGGTCCATTTTTTGCAATAAGATGGTATTTTCCCTACTTTTCCTAGTGAGGGCATTTCCTCTTTTGATTCCAACTAAATTCCCACTAGAGATAATGCATTAATCAGAAATGCTTTCCCTTCTCCTAAAGTTTGCCTTAACCCTAAAGATGCCTTAGAGAAAGAAGATGAAATCATAAAAAATTTATTTAATTCTCTCTCCCATAAAGATATTATTGAAGATATTTTTATGAAAGAGGATGATTTAAATACGTGTGGTGATTCTCTCCTTCCTAAGGATGAATAATTAATGAAACATGTTATCCCTTCTCCCAAAATTTGCAATAGCGATAAGGACATCTTTGTGAAAGATATTTCTAATACTTTTTCTAATGACCTCACTGTTTGGTATGAATCATTAGAAGAAGGTGTTGATTATTCTCTCCACCATAAGAGAACCCTAGACAAAGGGGATGAAATCATGATTGATAACTCCTTTGATATCATCTCACCTTCCATTAATCTTAATCATTCACTCTCTAAAGGTAAAGCATGTCCCTCTCCTCAACTTGGTTCTACTCATAAGGATACTCTAGTTCAAGATAAGATAGTTTACATCTTTTTCAAAGATCTTCCTCTCAAAGGTGAGACTTTAAAGAGTAATGTTGATCCTTCTCCTGGAGATTTTATTCCCCATGTAGATCCTTTGGTGTTAAAGGATGATATGACCTTTCCTAAAATTTCAATGCCTACTTCTACTCTCCCTCCTAAAATTGGTCTTATCCATGATAACATTTTAGTGCAAGGATCGACTATCAACAATTATTCCAACAATCTTGTTCATTCTTCTTCTAAGGACACCTTTGATATTCCTAAACTAGCCTCAATCAATTTGATACATGTGAATGAAACACCTAATAAACCCCTCTTCATAGCTCAAGGTGCGTGTCCTTCTCAAAATTCCCCACATAAGCATATCTTAGTGGACCAAGGTGGTTATGCTAATGATTCTTTTTGCACTCCTAAGAAACCTATTATTACTATGCAAGGAGGTTATCCTACTAAGAGCCCTTATGAGTATTCTTACAAAATTGTTGGAGAGAGTTATAATATGGTTGATCATACTTACAACAAAAGAAATAATAGGCAACCTAGTCCTCCTCCCATTATCCCAACTTCACTTCCTCCCTCTTGGCCTACCCTTCCACAAGCACCTCGTATATCAAATATTAGCAAGGAGTATGATCTCATTTAACAACTTAAGACCACTCCTACTAAGATTTCAATTTGGGATTTGTCTAAAACTTCACTTTCTTATCATGGGATTTTACAAGATGCTTTGAAAAAATTAGATGTCCCACCTGCAATGACACCTAATAACATGTCCTCTTTGATTGATTCTACAAACAAATCCAAAGCTCAAATTGTATTCACACAAGATGATTTACCTTCTCCTGAAATCCAAAATCAATATGATCCTCTTATGATTATGGTTATTATCCATGATAGTGCTATAAGATGAATCATTGTGGATAATGGATTTGGCCTTAATGTTTGTGGTGTGTAATTATTGGATAAGATTAATGTGGATCATTCTCTAATCTAACCTTCTCTTACTATTCAAGGTTTTGTTAATGTGGCTAAACAATGTCTAGGTATCATAACCTTGCCTGTTAGCATAGGTCCTATTATGTTACCTACACCTATTCATGTTATGCCTACTAATTTGACATATAAACTTCTATTAGGGAGACCTTGGATTCATAGCATGCAAGTTTTCTGCTTAAGTTTTCATAGGCAAGTCAAACTCATTTATAACAATACGACATACATCTTGTTTGCTGCCAAACCTCAATAACCATTAAAGTATAGGTCTTCTTTTCCAACTACTTCCCATTCTTCTCCCAATCCTTCTACTTCTTTAAATATATCTATTTCCTTTGATGATATTGTTCCTTCTAGTACTCCTAATTCTTCTACTCAATTGGAATATCCTCCTAATGATATCTTTTCTCCCAAAGGAGTTCTCTCAAATGATGATTGGGGATCTCTAGAATTTAACCCTACTTGTGTAGGAGAGTATAGAGTATCTTAGAAAGGATCTAATACTGAGAAGGAGAAATCTAAGGAGGAACCTAAAGAGCAACCTACTTTGTCTAAACAACTAAGTAGCCACTTTGTGGCTGCTTCTAATTCAAATAATTCTTCAAATCCTTCCTCTAACTCATATAGCACTAAGACCTATGGGGCATCACCATCTCTTTTTGATTTGGCATCCCTTTATGGTCACGGTTTTCACATTTTAGCTAAGAGTGGCTATGATGGCAATGGTTGTGGCACAAATGAATAAGGAATTAATGTTCCTTTAGAACATAATACACATGAAGCTTCATTTGGACTCAGATATAATCCCTCCAAGCCCACCAAAGCATCTAAAAGACCATCTCTCAATGTGAATGCTATATTTAGTAGTGATGATGACCTCACCTCACTTAAATTATCTTTTACTCATCCACCTCATAAGGAAATCTTGGTGATGAACAAATCTCTTTATGAATCTTCTCAAGAGATTTCTAATCCCACTTATGAGATTTTATCTTCTACTCATTAAAAAATCCTTTCTTCTAGGAATAAGACTCTAATGAATTACACTTATCCCTCTCCTAATATTTCTTGTGTGCAATAAAAGTACGACTTAGTGGCCTATTCTTCTGCTATAAACTTCTCTCTTTCTAAAGACTTTTTAACATTCATCATCTTATACATGTTTTTAATCTCACTTATAGTAGAGTGTTTAACATGTCATATTCAAATACCTCATTAAATCTACCATGTCTTTAAATAAAATTAATGGCTATAATAATGTTGTTCATCATTATGTGACATTGGTAGCTCACTTATTGGGGGTTCATTGTCATTCACGATGGTACAATTTTATGTCCAATCATACTTTTTGAATCAACATAATAGCCTATTTCTATCTCATCTCTTCTCCCTATATATGGGGGGCAAGAGTGATTTCAAACATATCTCCTTCTTGAGATTAAAATTTCCCCTTTGTGAAGTAGTGTCTTCTATAAGGATTTCTTATTGATTGTAGAGGTGTATTCATACTTGACCTCCTTCTCTCATATTGGAACAAGCAACCCTAATGTTGTATTAAGTACATATCCTTAATTGGGACCTCATGCTTGGGGTTGGAAGTCTTTGATAATTTATCAGTTTCTTTTTTTTCATTGAGTAGTATCTTTTATAAGAAACCCTTCTATTTTGTGCATGTGCATATTGGTCATAAGGATCTCTTGACTTCTTTTAGAAGAGTCTTGTTATAAATAATCTCTCTTTGATGTCATCCCAATCCTCTACTCTTTTCAAAACTCTTGCATTCATTCATTCTAGAAGATGTTATATTTGTCTAAGACAACTCCTCTTGAAGGTAGATGTCTTATAACAAAGATCTCTTCTCCTCCAAGGATCTCCTATGCACTTATATAGCAAGATATCTCTTTTGAACTATCTTATCCTTGCTTGAAGAGTATTTCCTCTCTTGCTTGGATTCATGACATTGTTGCATGACAAATATCTTCTTGGTGTCAAAGGTAGGTATCCTTGTTCTACTTTCACACACATGCATGAGGTTGCATGGAAATAATGGTTTTCTCACTCTCCTCCCTTACATGGATCACCCAGATAGACTCTAGGGGCTGGTTTTCCATGTCCTTCTCTCCATGGATCACCTATTTTAGGGGTGAGATGTCCATGGTTCCTTTTCTCTTATCATGGATCACCAAAGTATGTATTCATGCTTTCTATCTCTTCTTCCTTCTCTTTGCATTTGTTTCCATTTAAATCATTGATCTTGTGTTAGAGAGATCTCAAATCCTCACACTCTTTGTTGTGTTGGAATTGAAGCTTAGTTCTCTTTCTTACCAAAAGATTCTCCATTTATTTTTTATCTTGTATCAAATCTTCTTGTGAGCATGTGTCATCAATCTTCTTTCATAATTTGATGTGGTAAACATGATACCCTGTTTCAACTCACTAAAAACACAATAAACATGTTTAATGATATTTGCATATGTAACCGAGAACAATCAATCGATAACGATAACAAGCATCTTTGTGGATTTGACTTTTTCTTGTAGCTCCACCTTTAATGCTCTATGAAACTTCTTTTTTTGTCTTCTTTTCACTGTTCTTGCTCTAGAACTTGAAATCCTAAATTTCACCTTTGTAGCCATTAGATATCATATATGTAAAGCATCATATGCAGATAAAAGCTTTAGATTTGCAGAATTGAATGACAAATTGGACAGAATGGGGAATTGCAACCCAGAAAAACACAATAAATAAAAACCCTAAATTTTAACTACAAATGTGTAATCTTGTTGAGGTGAATGTGTCGAGGTGTTAGCACAAATGTGTGACCCTGATAGGTTGAATGCGTAATTATGTCTATGTGATTGTGTAAATTTGTCTGCGCGATTGCGTGATGTTTGATGTTGCTTTTGAAATCCATACAAAACCTGCAAAAAGTTTGAAAATTCGTACGATCCTCCCAAATCACATAGAAAACATAGAGGGTTAATTGGCTATTTTTCACATCGAGCTCACCAAAATTTCGTGCGTAAACATTCATCATTAGTCAATTATAAATAAAGGGAAATCATGAATCCCTATCTAACTAAATAATTCTAAACAAACCATGAAATAATACAAATCAAAGTAATAGTAATATAAAATATTCAATTAAGATTTCCTATCCCATGAGTGCATATGGATTCCATTGTTCTTCTCTTCTTTGTGGTATAATGGCTCTCAGATATTGCGTTGGCAACCTGCAAATGACACAAAGATTCAAAGTTTGTGATTCTTCTTGATTGTTTGTGATTGTTGGAAATGGAGATTGAATGCTCAATTTATAGATTATTGGGGAGGATTGATTGAGAGGCTGAACAAAATGATCAAGACGAGGAACTTGGGTAAGCTCAAATGCTGATTGACAGTTGAACTATTGATTTGGAGGTGGAATAGAATAGATTGAATAGATTAATGAGTTAACTAATTGAGAAAAAATCTGATTGAAAGAATGAAAAAGAATGATTGGAGGAGAATTAAAGAATGACAAAGAAAGATTTATTTAGAAAAATCTAACTAGAAGATAGAAAAAGAATGTGGAGAAAATTAAAGAAATGATGTAATTAATCAATTAATTGAAATGATTAATTAAAATAGATGGATTAGTTAACTGAAGATGACTGATTGAATGCTTTTTGGAAAAAAGGAAAGTGGAAGATAGAAATAGAGATTAAAAAGATAATGATGCAATTAATTAATTAATTTAGTATGTTCTTGCACTTTGACTTTAATTTTTAATTTAATCTTTGCATGAGATTTAATTAAAATATTAAATATATTTTAATTCAATTTGTTATTTGAATATATTTAGAACTTGACTTTGATTTTCAATTTGATTTTTGAAATCATGCACATGTATATGAAATTAGAAGAATTTGAATTTGGAGAATTAATGAAATTAAATGAAATTAGGCGAAATTAGAAGATGAAATGAAATTAGACAAAATTAGAAGATGAAATTAAATTAAATTAAATTAAATTAAATTAGAATTTAGGAATTTGGAAACGGAATTAGAAGAATTTGAATTAATTAGCAAATTAAATAATTTAAAGAAACTATTTAATTGTTTAAAAATTTAATTTAATTAAATATTAAAGATTATTTAAATTAAAGGATTAAAATCACAATTAATGAAATAATAAATATCTAATTAATATTTAGAAAATGGATAAATGATTAATTGATTAGAAATAGAAATTGAGAATGAATTTATTTCAATAATAAAGATTATTTAAATTGAAAGATTAAAATCATAATTAATTAAATAATAAATATTTGATTAATATTAGAAAATTATTAATTGATTAAATGATTAGAATTAAAATTAAAATAATTAGCAAGATTATAGAAGAAATATATAATTAGAAGAGTAAGATTAATTAACTTAATTAAATAATTAAAGAATATTTATTCAATTAGAGGAATAATTAGTACATGATCAATGAGACATTTTTAGGTGTCTACATCTTGCTTCTCCAAGAAACTAAAATAAGTTTGAATGCCTTTCTAAAGGCCGGTAACTTCATTTGGATTTTCTCCAATGCATGTGCTTTGAATGCATAGGGAACATTTTGAGGAATTTCTATTTTGTTGAAATCCCATTCTCTTGTCAAAACTTTGAGATTTCAAGATAAGGGCTTCCAGTCTGTTGATTTTTTTAACAAGATAACTAAGGAGGAGCATAGTCTCATGAATATTTATGCTCCTAACAATATTGTTGTTAGAAGAGAGCTTTGGGATTCACTCCTCTCTCAATAGATATCCTTCTACAATTCTAATTGGATCGTGATGGTAGACTTCAACTCCCCCCTTTTCCCCATGGAGAAGTTAGGTTGTGTCCCTGATTTCTTTGATAGTATGGAGGACCACAATTAATTTTTTGGCTAGTGGGAATTTTTGTGACATGGATTTGGAAGATAGGATTTGTACATGGTCCAATCTCTATTGTAGAGATAACCTTATTCATGTATGTCTGTATTCGTGTGCGGTTTCCTCTTCTTGGAATATTCTTGGGCGTTGTCATCTCACATCCCATTTTCATTTTGGCTAAGACCACTACCCTATCTTGGCACAATGTGATTTTGCTATTCCAAGGCATTGTTTTCCCTTTCATTTTGAGACCAAGTGGTCACATTTCCCTAATTTCAAATCTCTTGTGGCCCTATAGTGGAATGTATAGGTTCATGGTACTACCATGTTCAGAGTTTCTCATAAGTTGGATCTCTTTAAAATCCATTTTATGTCATGCAATAAGTCTTCCAATGGTAATATATTTGAGTAGAAAAGGGACCTAAATTTTTAGATCAACTTGATTCAGAAAGAGGTAGAGACCATAAGGACCTCTTTGGACAAATCACCAAGGGATAAATCCCTCCTAGCTGACCTTCATAAACTAGAAAGTTAATGAAGAGCTCTATTGGAAGTAGAAATCTAGAGTGAAATAGGTTAAGGAAGGTGATAGGAGTACTAAATTCTTCCACCTATCATCTAGTAGACATAAAAAAGAAACATTATCCAAGAACTGATTGGAGTGGATGGAACCTCCTACTCTAAGGTTGATTTTCTCTCTCTTCTTAACCCACAACCACCTCAAGATCCCAAGATTTTTTAAGCTTCTAATAGGCTAATTTAGGCTATTCTAAACATTATTGATCAGGGGCACCTAGTTTTTTTGGAGAGATTCTTTTCCTAAGGGAGTCAAGGAGGCGATCTTTTCTTTTGAAACCTTCAAATACTTGGGCCCTGATGCATTTCCCACTTTCTTCTTCCAAGAATACTTGGACAATGTGGGATTGGACATTATTTTAGATGTGAAAGAATTTATATCTTCAACCTCTATGGTAAAAGAGTTTAACAAATCCTTCATTATTGTAGTCCACAAAAATTCTAAAGCCAATCGCATGTTTGAGTTCAGACCTATAAGCCTCTATAATGCTCTTGATAAAATATTTTCAAATCTCCTTGTTAACAATCTCAAGCCTTTTATAGGGAAGTTTATTCATGGCAATCAAAAGAGCTTTGTTCTCATTTCTCAAATCTTTGATGTTTATATTCTTGTCCATGAAAGTATCCATTCTATGGAGAATAATCACAAAGAGGGTATGGTCTTGAAGCTGGATATCTCTAAAGCCTATGATATGGTTTCATTACCTTTTCTCTCATTAGTCCTAAGTAAATTTAGTTTTATCCATCATATTAGGTTATGGTCAATGGTGCTCATCAATGGTTCTTCTCAACATGTGGCTCCCTTAGGTGGGGGGGTCCTCTCTCTCATTATCTTTTCTTTCTTATACTTGATGTTCTAGTTCGCCATATTAATAAGTATGTTCTTCAAGGTCTCCAAAAAAGGAATTAAGACCTCTTCTGGCCCTTTTGTTATTACTCGTCAACAATTTGTGGAGGTTACTCTGCTACTTGGTTTTCCCTCAGTGTTGGAGGCCAGAGGCCAATTCTCCATTCTTTTAGACTATGCTAGTGCTTCAAGAAAACAAAACCAATTTCAACAAGAGTGATCTATTGTTAATGAATATCCCCCATAATATCCAAATTCGTATTGCAAGGATTTTGAATTACTAGATTTTTATCCTCCCATCTTCTTACTTAGGCTTGCCTTTGACTACTGAGAAGGTGTAGGAGTCAATCTAGACTAGATTCTCGGAAAGGTTTCAAAGGGAGTTGGTTAGTTGGAAAGGTGCTCTTCTAAGTAATCCCAGTAAGCTTTAGCTTCTTAAATTTTCTCTCCAGAGTTCTTCGACATATCTGCTGTCTTTCCTCCATATCCCAGCATCTTGGACTAAGAAGCTAGAATAAATTCAAAGACGGTTCCTATCGTCAAAAGATGAACAAAAAAATAGAATGTCTCTTATTGACTGGGAGAAAGTTTTTTATAATAAGAGATTCGGTGATTCAAACATCATTCTCTCACTCTCTAAATCTCACCCTTATGGCTAAGATTGGTTGGAGACTTGCTTTTGAAGATGTGAACTGGTCGATTGTCATGAAATATAAGTAACTACTAGATAGAGACAATTATGATTTTTTTAATTCTGAGGCCCTTCCAAGGAGTTCTCACGTATGGAATAACTTGATAAAAATTAAAGATCTCCTTTTAAAGGGTATGCAATGGAAAGTTGGAAATAATCATAAAGTTATATTCTAGAAAGATCCTTGGGTATTCACTATTCCCCTAGAATTTCATCTAGTTTGTTCAACTATTTAAGGGGTCCTTTCAGCAAGGTATAGAATTTATGCGATTGACTACAAGATTTAGGGTTCTTCTCTACCAAGGTGGAAGTTGAATCCATTTGACTTTCATCTTAATTTGAAGGCGATGGCTAGAGAACTTCTTGGAATTCTTAACAACTTCAAGTTTTTCAGTCTGGATGTTGAGGATAGGCTGATTTGAGTTTCTTCAAAATATGTCTAGTATTCAATGAGTTTTAGGTTTGAGATAGGAAATCCTTCCCCTCCACTACTCTTTAACTAGTCCATAATTTGGAGAATGAATACAATTTCGAAAGTGTGTTTCTTTTGATGGATGACTTGCCATGGTAAAGTCCTTATTATGGATAATCTCATAAAATAGTATTTTGAATTTGTCAATAGATGTGCTCTATGTGAGAATGAAGAAGAAAGCATCAACCACATTATGTTTTATTGCTAGTAATCCTTTAATATTAGATAGAGAATTTCTCATTTGTTCCTTGTCGAGTGGGTTTAGAATTTGAATTTAAAGGATTGTGTGACAAGGTGGTAACCCCCTTAAATCATCCCCTTATTAGAGAACTCTGGTGGTAGACCTTTTTCCATACTAAATGGTGCTTGTGAAAAGAAAGGAACAAAGAATCTTCAAGGATAGGAAGAATAGTTGGGATGCTCTGGCTATTGCTATTATGGTCAATGTCAAGGAAACTATGGGTTATTTTGAAAGATGTAAACATTCTAGTCTGCCCTCGGCCTTGATCTAGCTAGTGGCTAAAAACTAGTGCTTAACCAATTATTTGGCTAGATTCACAACCCCATCTATTAGATTTAAGAATTCTATTAAACGTGCCCACTGACTCTAGTTGGTTGAAATTGAACATTGACGAATCTTCGAAAGGAAGTATAGGTCAGGTGGGTAGGGGGGAAAACATTCATGACCATAGGGGTAATCTAGTCCTTTCCTACATGACTAATTTGGGCATGCAAAATTTGAGTATGGTAGAGGTCGCAACAATTTATTATAACCTAGTTATTGTGAAAAGAAAGAAGGTACAATCGAATCATCATAGAAGGTGATTCAAAAAATATTATCTTATTGCTCAAGAATGAAGCCAAACTTGACTGGAAATATGATTACCACATTGCCAGGTGTCGAGACCTCATTTGCGAGATATGCCACATTCACCTTTGTCCTACGCGAAGGGAAGGAAATAAATTTGCAGATAGGTTGGCTTCATTAGGCCCATTTTCCAATCATTTGAAAATGATATCCTGGATATCGTTCGTGTTTCTATCTTTGATGACATAAAGGACCATGATACAATATAAGCCAAGGATTGCCTTTTATCATTATTATTACTTCCCTTTGGCTAGTCCTTTATGATTTAGGTGGTGAATGTTTCTTTCAAACAACAGTGTCACTTTACTCTTCCCTTGTAAGAGATGTCATGCTCATACTATTGGTTTGTGTTCTCCCTATGTGGGTTTTTCCTCTAGACTCTCTATGATAATAGTGGGGGGAGACCTTATTCAAACTAAACCTAATACTTGTGATGAGTTCAAAAGTAATTCAAAGTTGTAGCAGAAGGTGGTTAAGGGGAACCTTGCCAATTATGTTGAAGGCATGTAGGGTTTTGATCCTTAGTCTTGATAATTGAGTAAATTGATAACTCAACAAAGGCTGATTAGACCAATTGCACACCATTAACAAATGAAGGGGAAATTATAAAGGGTGACTTGTAGAAGTAAAGAGGAAAAGTGATTGGGCCTATTAATAAAAAGTACAAGAGACATGAAGATCAACTTAAATAACAATGATTAAAAGAACGAGTCACAAAAGATTAATAGTGAAAACTGCATCTTGACTCCAAAAGGAAAATAGTTAGGGAAAAAAGCGTAAGGGAAACATAGAGTCGTGACCAGCTCATCCTATCACACTTAAAAAATATTATAGAAAAAGCACCCCAAGGATCGAGATTTTAAGATGTCCAATTGGAGGTTCCTATTAGTATATGGTACTTCATACAATAAGGTTCCAAATATTTAACCCTAAAGATTAAATCATTTCTACGATTGTATTCATCATAATCTTCACAATGAAATCGAAGATATTCATTCCTTGATGAATCACGTTCAAAATTGACTTCACTAAGAAACTCTTGAAACAAATCCTCATAATTTTGATACTACATTAAACAAAAACTTAAACTTAAATGTTCATATTTCTTTATTTTTACCTACTCTATTTTTTTGTGACCTTTCCTTTAAAAAAAATATTTTTTCAAACATTAACAAAACAAAATTAAAATTACTTAACATCAATTCTACATTGGAAAAGGTCAAAACAAAGAATGCAATCTACAGGAAATTCTAGTTTTAATGTTTGGTCAGAGAAACATCCGTCATTCTTTGCTAACACTCGTTAAAATAAAAGCATATTTGAAAACCGTTAAAGTCGCTTTGCCCCCTCTTCAATTGCTCTCTGTTCAACGCGCTATTGTTTTACTTTGAATATTTTCCTCATTGAACAAATTTTAATTTTGACCTATTCAAACACTTGAACCCCGTCATCTGTCTCTATAAATATAATATACCTGTGTATTATCCATAACCATTCGTGATCTTTGCTCTGTATCACCCAAGACGTTCTCCCAGATTTTCTTTCTTCATTTGTTTCCTTTCTTAAGATTCGTTGTGGCACTTATTATGCCGAAATCAATGCTTCTGAAAATCATGGGAGTGCTGCTCCTGCTCAACGTTATGTTTCTCCTCGCTGTCTCTGCGCGACCAATATTGAAGGAAAAAGTGAATACAAATGCTGGCATGATCAACAATATATCATTTCATAGTCTGTTTGACATCGTGGAGATGTTAAAAAGAAGTTCTAACTGTGCAGGCAACATTAAAGATCCTGGTTGCCGCAAGAGATAAAACAAGGCCGTATAGAGTTATTGTTGTTCCACTGTACATAATTAAGATTTTTTGCCGTGGAATCTCCTGATAATTTTACATAATTTTCATATTCGTTTTATCTGTGGTGACGGAAAAATGTAATCTATTTTGTCCCATCTATCTCGATTGGGTAATATATAATTTGTATTCTCTGAACCAAGGATATGCCTCTTCAGTTTAATCACATCTTAAATATGATTCATAAGCAATATAAGAATTATCTCAACAGACTCCTTCTATGTCACAGAAGTTACGTATCTTAAAAATTAAGAATTGCTGATATAATATGTGAAGGTTTATTAATTAACGATATTTTCAGCACGTTTTGCAAAATATACACAACTTATACGGTGTACCTATTACAACAGGTGCGATGTCGTTAGGATTTGATTCCAGATTTAGTGTCTTGGTTTCTCCCGTACAATTCATATGGCCCCATTGAATCCCTTTACAGAGCTATGATCATTCAATTATGTTGTGTTTCTTTCTATTAATAAATATTTATTGTGATTTGTTTTTTTTGAAATTCCAAAAAAATAATGCTATGGTCCCTTGAAGGTTTTCGATTTCGTTGGTGATCTAGTATTATCTTGGATACTAACTTATAACTTTTGTATTTTTTGGTGATTGGTTATCGAGACGAGAGAAATGAGAATTAGCTTGTGTACGAATGTACGTGTTTTCTAATTGCTCGATGTGTTACCCATTAAAATCTATACTGAATTTCCATGCCACGTGGTGGCAAATGTGGAAGGTCATGTAAGTGTCTTATAGTCATCTATCTAAACCATGTACTTTAGCATATACGTGGCCATGTGGAAGGTCATGTAAGTGTCTTATAGTCATCTATCTATATATTCACTTGTGTTGAAAAAATTCACATGAAAAATTCTTATTAGTTATCGTCCATTGATGGGTTAGTATAGATCTAAGAGTAAGCAAACTTAATTGACCAATATGCACATCCTAAAGTGATTTCCTAAGTGTATGTGGCAACATGTGTAGACAAACTTTGGTTTTAACGAAGAATTCATGATGCTCATATACATATTATATGTGTCATATGAATTTGAAGTGGAAAATCTTGTTGTTCTTATGGTATATGTTGTGGAGGTTTTAATTTGATTTTCAACATGTAAAGTAAATAGAAGTTATCTATTTGTTTTTAATTTAACAACAAAATGATCATGTTAGTTATGTGTGTATTTAATGTATTCAAAGATAATTCTTTAAATGATGATAATCATAATGTATCGTGAATCTAAAAAATCTATGATTTTATCATCATAAAATTGTATTTGGATTTTTAAATGTTCTAATGACTAGTATAATAGAATGTTAAAGAGGGAAATTTATTGAGGGGTAAGCTATGTAAAATGGTTATAATTAGAGGATCACATTACATTCTACAAAAATTGGACATTTTTTTATGTTTTAGATCTTAGTTCACTACTTATCATGGTGTTAGATTTGTCCTAACATCTTGGTCATGAAGGTAACCATAACAATGATTACTTTCAAGATTGTTTTCATATTATCTTCCATGAAGTTATTTAATATTACAATTTAATGAAGACTCCCTTCTATAAATGACTTTGAGCATGTAAAAGAGTTAACATTCTAGGTTTCTAAGAGTTAAAGTTGACATCAAGTTAAAGAATTCATTATCATGTTCATGTTAGTTTAGGTAAATGGACTTTTCAGGTAATAACAGTAAGCCCAATTTATTTTTCCTAGTTCTTAAAAAAGGGGATCATAAGAGGTTAAAGGTTTGATCATCTCAACAAAATAAAAATATTACATGATCCCAATCTACTACGATAAGGAGTGGAGCATAGTAAATTGCAACCCTTTACATTTTCACAATCTATTGAGGACCTATCTTAGTGTGCTTTTCCCTAGATCATTTTAATCCTATTTGAGACCTATACTACCCTATAATTTAATTATTAATCTAACAATTTAACTATCATTAAATACTTAAATTAGGACCTAACATAACATCACAAACCTTGACACATGTGACTTTCTTTGGGAGGCCTTATTTTGTTGGGACAAGGGTACCCAACACCCATGTCCTATAAAATTTTCCCAAAATTGTAGCCAATGCAAGTGTCGGCCTTTAGAATAAAAAATTTGGTCTTGAGTTTTGTACCTGACTATTTTAAGTTAGATTTTTATCAAAAATACATTGTGAACCCTATATGAAGCACATATTATATCATTCAAATACTTAAGTTGTAAGATCAAGCATCTACTAATTCAATTCAATTGAGAGCATTCAAGAAGTAGCACACTACAACACTCTATATTCAAGTATAACTTCATGAACTAACTATGTCATGTGGTCACCCTATTGCATTCAATTTTGAAGGACTTGTGCAAAGACAATTGAATCACCATTGTTTCCATTCCCAAGGCATAATCATTTCAGTTTATCATTTAAATTAAATCATTTAGTCTCTATCCTTCTAAGGATAAGCTCTATTTTCTATCAATCATGACTATTATGGAGATGACAAAATTAACGCGTAGTTTGAATCAAGCAAATCCCTATACAACACAACCATTTATCCTTATTTTCATGTATGCAAACTTATATCTAATAGTAGAGGAGGTTACAAATGAGCAAAGTAGACAATGATAGTCAATTATATATTTTTAACACATAGAAATACTTGGACTAGCATGTCTAACACCTATGTGTGACACTTTCTAGTTGGATATTTCTTGGTAAAAAAGACTACAAGACTTGCTATTTTTATTGTTTCCCCTATCTATCTATTCAGATACCCTCAAAACTATAGAGCATAACACTTGTGTCTAGCACTTTAACCTTTAGATTGTAGCTACAAGTTCCTCTTTATATTTTATTTCTTGATCTGGCCTACTATGTTATCTTTTTGTATATATAATTTACTCTTTATGCCAAAGTTCTTTATTTTTTTATCATTTAACCTAGTTTAATCACACACACTTCACAATCTCATATCCATTACAACAAAGGAATAAAACTCATGTTCGTAGCTCTCCTTTCAAGACTCAAGTTAGCCCTTTTCATGTCCCCATTATATGCAATGGTGATTCAAGATATTAGTTTGCAAACATAAGCCTGGGATCTTATTTTCGTAGATATCATTTGGTGATGCTGACTAGTATTATATTTTACATGAATTTTGATTTGGATTTATAGAGTAAAATTATTTTCATAAAAATAGATTAGATTTAGATGCCAATATTTTTAAAATTTAATTTTTTATGTACTTACATTGGTTACTTAATCATAACATTTATATGAAAATTTTATTAATTAAATGGATAATTGATCACAATATTCAACATTGTTATTTATTATACATCGTTGATTAATATGGCATATTTTTTTATCTCAAGAGAAAATTGGTTTCATTAGCTATATATATAATGAAGAAATTTTATTGATGTAATAGTTTCTTATCCTATCTTATATGACTCTATCGCTCTCCTAAGATTCCTCATACAAGCATAAGGATATTTTAGCACAAGATATGATAGCACTAGAAATTCTCTCAATTATCTTGCCTCTAGAGATGAAGTATTGATAAATCATGCTTGTCTCCATCCCAAAATTGGTCTCTTATGAGTCTATTTTTCTCCAAGAGGATGATATGATAAACACTTTCCTTAATATCACTTTATTCATTATGCACTTAATAGACATCACTACTAGAGATGAAGCATCAATTAATATTACTAATCCGTCTCTCAAAGCTTCTCCTATAAATGAGTATATTTTAGAGCAGGAGAATGATATCATTAGCACCTTTCTCGATTCTCTCCTTTGTAGAGATGAATTCATGGTGAACAAAGAGCTCAATCAAAATGAAGTCAATACAATTCATTTTTCTAGTCATGTGAAACCTCCAATTATTACATCCATCCTCATCTTGATATTTATCAACCTCAAAATAAACTTTTGATTATTGTTAGAGGAATTTTGGACCCCCCATGATAAACTAAACAAGGTGATTATTTACCAAGGTGTTAAAATCCAACTTGACCTCCTAATTACTCCTCAAAAAATGCAAGACAACTTAGTCAAAGTAGTAGAATTAATCAACAAGTATCACAAGAAATTAAATATCATGTGGTTTCTCACATATATAACACTCATAACAACAAACAAGATTCAAATTTTATTCCTAGTTCTCAACCTTTTCTTCTTCAAGCTCCTCAACTCTAATAACATGTTGGTAAGGAGTATGATGTTGTTGAGTAGCTTCGTGCAACTTTAGCTAAGGTCACTCTTTGCTATTTGATTCAAAATTTTCCTACTTACCACAAGTTTTCATAAGAAACCTTATAGAAGGTATTTGTCTCACATTGTGTTAGACCAAATGATATTGTAGCCTTGTTTTACTGTATGCATGAAAAAAAGTTAGACATTGTGTTCTTGTGAAATGAATTTATTTCTTTTGAAGTTCAAAATTAAGATCCCCTAATGATTATAGTTATTAGTAATAAACATGGAATTATGCATACCCTAATAGATAATGAACCACAACTTAATATTTGTAGAAATATCTCTTTTATTCAACTAAATTCTCTCTCTATTCATGGGTTTGTTAATTTCGGTACACAATCCTTAGGTATAATCATATTACCTATTAGTGTAGGACCTATGGCTTTACCCATGCCTATCCATGTCATGCTTGATAATTACACATATAATATTCCTCTAGGTAGACCATAGATTCATTCTATGCAAGTAATTCCAACTACTCTTAAAATTGCATGATAAAATTCATACATGACTGCGAAATATGGATAGTGGAAGCTAATAAAAATTTGTATTGTGGTTTTCAAGTAGAATTAGAATCTTTCTAAACTTAACACTATGATTCACTCTATAACCAAAGAGGATACACCATTTCCTATTGATAATGCTTTCTTGAAATATAATTGGGGTTCATTAGAATATACACCCTTCTTTATGGAAGAATAGAAAGTTCTTGAACTTACATATGAATCCTTCAAGGAGCCTTATATTTAATTTGTCCAAGCTAATTTTAAACATGTTACAACCTCTATTTTTTCTTCTTCTAGAACATATCTTGATGATGTTTGGATATCTTTAGATCTCACTCCACTTGGACCAAATGAATCTAAAATTGAACCTTCTCATCCTAACATCTCAACACCTAATAAGGATCTACATTCTTGCAAGAGAATTTATTCTTCTTTTGCTAATGATTCTACATCTGATTTGTGGAAATAATATTTGAATTATTTCAAAATATTTTATAAACTTTCATAAATAGAAATGATTCATTGTGTATGGAACAAATAATTGAGCTCTTCCAGATCCTCCATCACATTTTTGTAAAGAGGTTTTAAGATTCCAACTTCCTCCTTTCTCTACATCCCAACCTCCATTGTATAATTCTTCCATGCCTTATTCTTAAGAGCAATCAAACCTGTCTCCATAAGGGAAATCATTGCTTGGCACTCCTTAGTCTCAATCTAATTTAAAGAGAATATTTTCTTGATGCATCTTAAATATAACTTATTTATTCTTCCTCCTCCAAACCATAATTAAATTCGTAAACACAATTAAACAAATATTTCCTTTTATGCATAGATCATCTAGTATATGGCCATTCCGCTAATGAATGTCAAACCTTAGAAAGTAATATCAAATAAATTCTCAAATTTGGTAACCTTCAAATGATAAGTTACAAATAGTTGCACCTTTGTCTTATCCCTTCTAAATAACACCTTTTACTATTGTGTTTCTCCTCAATATGTCACATTTGTTTCTGTATATGGAGGTCACTATCATTCATGGTGGTACAATGCCATGTTCAATTGTTTTTTCTCTAGAGTAAGCAACATAATAGTCTCTAATGTGGTTATCCTCATCTACACATTGGGGTCACAAACAACTCATTTTTTGAGGTACACATCATCACTTGATGAACCTCTCTTCCATTCTCACATCTCCTCTCATTCTCTTGAGAGCTATGTGCATCCTTGCTTGAAGATATACTTCCTATTTTGGATGTATGTATCCTTAGAAAAGTATCCACCTCTCTCTTTTCTTCCTTGATAGCTATATGTCCTTGATAAGAGTCCCTTTACCCTTGCTACAATATGTTTCCTTTACAATGATCTCTTCATTTCTTGGACTTTTTCATCCTTTATAAGTACCGTCCCCCTAGCTTGGATTCATGCAATAGAGAAAAGTATATCTCTTTGGTGTTGAAGGTGTTTATCCTTGGTATAGATCTCTATCTTCAAAATAGGATATGAACATAGAATTTTTTTGACATTTTAATGGGTGAATATGTAGCCTTCTTGTTGCTTATTTTTGTTCATCAATGCACCCTCAAATTATTTGTATTGTATTGCATAACACCCCTTTAGGTATGGCCTTGATTAATAAAAGAAGGATAGGCCTGTACCATTACATATCCACATAGTGAGACCTAGAGTGCATGAGAGATGCACAACAAAAACCCAGCAGAGCGAACAAATAGCCAACAATTAAACTAAAATACCAAAAAATAGAGAAAATATAGAACTCCTAAAACACTAAACAACCACCTAGAACAGACACAAAGTGATGGTCTACTACATGGCGGTACCCTTATCCTACCAATCTTGGGATAAACTAAGCACTTTATCAGAAAAAAGAAATGTTTTTTCTTGAACCAATCCCAGAGTTAGAGACCAATGCAAATTCAAGGGTGGCCTTAACCAGTGAAGCCATGGGGCCAGATTCCGTGGTTAGAGAATCTATATGCTTTCTTTTTTCCACCCTTCTACTTTCCATCTCATCATGGATAACTTGTAGGGAGGCATTGTACTTGCTAGCCACAATCCTACAAGTAAAGTTGACCTCCTCAATTTTCTTTTTACAGGCCTCTTGGGATTTCTTGACCTCTTCCAACTCAAGCTTGCTCCCTACTATCTTCATCCTGGATTCCATTTATTCAATCTTTTCGCACACCATTCTCCACTGTTCAATAATAACCACAAGCTCATTAGTAGATTTCAAAACTCTTCCTTCATCCAAGTCATCCACCCAAATATTGGCCCTAGTCTTGGCCTCAACTGCTACCTCCAGTCGATTGATCTTCTTGATGGCCACATTCATCTATGCAAAAAGCTATTTAATCAACTCTTCCTATCTATGAACATCATCATGCAAGTCCTTCACAATTTTAACCATAACTGAAGTGGATCTTGTAGGTTTGGTATTATTAGAGGAGAAAGGATTTAGGGGTGTAAAGAAGTTAAGTAGTGGAACAACTTCCTCAACTAACTATGAGAGTAGGGTAATGCAAAAACTTTACAGATCATTACAACAGCTACATAAACTTAACATAAATAAACATAATATCATGCATACCACAACACAACAACACAATTATTTATGTGGGAAAAACCCTTTTGGGAGAAAAACCCCACACTCCAAAAGCAGCTCAATATATTATTCAACAATCAATAACAGATTACATTATACTTACAAAGCAAGCTCTTCATAGGAGTACCATAGGATTATAAATGAGCTTATGGTGGCATACTATGATGACCTCACTATATAATCTAAAGATGAAAATGATCATTCCAAGAATGTTTAATTGATTTACTAAATGTGTTTAGAATATATAATATTCTTGAATTCTAGGAAGTATATAGTTATTATGGAAGATGATAAGATTCATAGAAATATAGGATAAAAAGGTCTGAGATAGTCCAGTAATAGAAATACCTTTCATCCCCTAGCCTAGGACACTCAAGGGTATGCATTCCTCCTTCAAGTAGATTAAGTTTGTTAGTATGATCATTCCGAACATTAGTGAGAAGAAAGACGTCATTTCTATAATTATTAAGAAGGGAAAATCAATTAGCTAGAATAAAGAACTATTTGATTCATTTTCATAGAATAAGTAGATGTCAACAATATTGAAATTTAAATTTCTTAAGTTTGTTTTAACTCAATTTTATTAGATGTACAATTGATTTAATATTATGAAAATGATTCAAGATAAAAGACTACAATGCTAGTCCAACTTATAAATGTGTAGTCATAGGCATAGTAATAGATGTGATAAACATTACATGTGTGAAAATAAATAAATTTGACCATTAAAATAATTAACAAAAGTCATATAATAAATACAATTCACAGCCTCTAAGGTAAATATTTGCATTGAATTCAATAGTTAAAATATAATTCGAAATCGAATTTGTTCTCTCCTTGTTATTTAAAATAAATATCTACTCCTTAATCTTATATTTATTCGAGACCAAGAGTAATTGTCAACGTCCTTCCATCGGAAAAAACTACAGTTGCAGTGATGGCATTGGTTGTTCAATCCAAATAAGCAAGTACATTTTTTATCATTGAAAATAGTGTATCAGGTTAAGGAAATTTGAGTCATTATAAACAGCAAAGGACGTTGGGTATTGTTGCTTTCCTTTAGCAATAAACTAAAATTAATCCTAACTGAAGAAAATCTCCCTTGATAAATTTACATGAGACAGAATCTGAATAAGATTGGTGGATTACAATATCAATATGACTGTTCATATGTAAATTTGCAAATTGCGTTATTTTGCACAACATTTAGGATCTGGAATATTGCCTTGACAGTTTGGACACGACTTTAACTGCTGTACAATTTGAACAAGATTATCGATTGCTTTGTTGTTGTTAATATCACTTCTTGTATTTGCAGTTTCCTTGAGATTATATCGAGCAGAGACATGGAAGACGAACATAACAATTAAAAGTAATAATACTGTTATGTTTTTGGTCAGCATTGATCTGCCCATTTTCACTGCTACAGAGCGTCCTTCTTAACAAAGATGTCGAAGAAAGATAACAAGAAATAACTCGAGAGAATAAAAGGCCGTTGAATAAGATACGATGAAATCAGAAATCTTTCGAGAGAAAAGGTGGTGATGTGAAATTTTAGAAAGAAATGAGGCGTATTTATAGCAGGCCACAAAAATATTACAGTGCATGTTTCGTTGAATAAATAAATTCTGAAATTCAAACTTAGGAAAAGTGAGGTTGAATATGGATTAAGTCATATAGTCGAATATTTACTTACCACAACGCGTCATCTATGAATTTGACCAATTCGTCTATAAGGTTAGTCAGAGATTATAAAGGTATTATTCGCTTGATTTCCGACGAGGTTACGGTTTTCATGCAACAGTATAATTTTATAACAATTTACCATAGCTTTTCTAGGGGGACATATTAGGGATGGTAAAGCCTTGTAGTTGTCACACTTTCTTAAAACTCATGTACGGTCATAGATCTCACGAGACTGTAAATTAAGAAAATTAGAAATTACATTAGCCTATTTGATTTATTTCTTAGTTTTCATCACTTTTGTGCAAATGCAAAGGTTTAACGAGCTGTTTTAATAAACTAGCAATTGTGTCTTGGTGTGCAATGGGTATGTCGAAAATGTTTTATTAGGAAACTTTTTTGGTCTATTTCTTGGATACATCTATGCAATATATGAAGTGAATTTTTTTATTTGATATAAACAAAATATAAACAGAATAGACAAGATCTCGATTGGTAGTCCATATAGAAAATGATGTTGTTTGTGCAACAAAAGTCTCAATGGAAAAGTGATAGCTTTAAATAAATTAAGCATCCACTTACAGGTATACAAACATAATCGAAATTAAACCTCTAAATCAAGAAGATAATTAGACTCCATTAACAGTAGGATCATGTTATGTTTGCAACAGAGAGAGGAAGAGAGAGAGAAATAGGAATAGAAAGAGGGAGAGAGGGGGAAGTGTGTGTGAGAGAGGTAAGGATATAAAGATAAAGAGGAAGATATAAATATAATTGGAAATGGAGAGAGTGAGAGAGTTAGATAAAGAAAGAGAGGAGAGATAGAAAATAGACATAGAAGATACACACACACACACACACAAAATGGTTTAGAAATAGTGGACGAGAGGAAGATAGAGTTAGAGATCAAGATACATAAAAAGAGGAAGAGTGAGACAAATAGGTATCTATAAATAGAGATAGGTACAGAGGAGGTGGTAAATATAGAGACACGTAGAGAGAAATACATAAAGAGATATAGAGGACGAGGGAGATATAGAGAGATATAGATGGTGTGAGTGAGTGGGAGAGAGAGAGTAATGCCCACCAAAGTACCCTAGAGAAAATAACTAAACTAACTAACAAATGGAGAAAAAAAAAATTTATCATCTATTCATGCAACATAGTTAACTATCATAAATACAAAACATAGATTATCTCCTTAAGAATGCATAAAACATTATGAACATAACCATAGCAAAATATAACATTTAACGCAAGAAAAATTAACATATTAACCATAAACATATGTATTTATCCATTTATTGTTTCCCTAGGGCATCTTAACGCCACTCCTTAGTAGCACATCACAATAACACAACCATAACATGAAATCATTAACATTATTCCATTTAAGATCTTCTCAATACCTTTCCTATCATGAGATTATGAGCTATCAATGCATATCATCATATCCCCATCTAGTATCTAAGTTCATTTTAAATCAGCAATCAAATGTTCCTATCTCCCATCTTTATTTATTTTTCACCAATCACATCATGAATCTATATACATACATCTTTTCCTATATATGGAACTATATTACTTCTTTAAGAAATTCCATTGCATATCTCATCAGGAATACTACCCATACACATATACAAGATTATAACACCAAGCTCTTATCTACTTCCAATTAGGATCTCATGCTATTAGACCCATTTGAAGAACCATTGATACAAAAAGAATGCACATAATCTAATCATTTAATTACCTAATCCAACATAGATCTCAATCTTAACATATTAAACATTCTTACAACATGAGCTACACAATGAATACATCATCTTATTCCATCACAAGATCATAGTCTCTACATCATCATATCCTAATCCATTATTGTACATAGTTCAAGTACATAATCTCCCTTATAACTACAATGCCATCATGATACAATATACTATCTCATCCCCTAGTAATCAACTCTTCATAATGAAGAATCATAGAGTCCATACAAATTCACAAATACTCATTCATTTCATATTCCAAGGATAACTAACATTAGATATTATCATCTTTCAAGACAAAGCATACATGATCATTAATATATTCACTACCATCAACAAGATATACCTAATAGAATCCAATCATATCACTCAATCATTTAATTACTCTCTAATCTAGAATTGCATACACAATTGAGTATCCATTTACATCTCATTCTAGAATCAACCTACTACAAGTCCTAATACACATGTTCACAAGATACTGATTACATAGTCTTCTTTACTATTACATCTTTCTTGAGTTACAAACCACATGATATCAATTCCGATAACATAGATTATGCTTCAAGATCCATCCACATGATGAGATAATATGATCCATGTCCACACACGTAAGAATCCAATGAAGAACATCCCAATGGAAGAAGGCTTGAAACCACCTGACCATGTGGAACCAAATAGGAACCATCCCCCATGCTAGGAGATGAAATGGGGTTCCAAATCACACTCAAGACCTAGGCAAACACCTATCAACCAAGGGAATCAACAATAAATCCACAAGATAAGAAACAAGAACAATGAAACAAAACACATCACAGGGCTAAACACAAAGCAATAAATTCCAGAGGTATAATCAACAATCAAGGCATAAGGATAATGGACACATGTAGGGAAGAGTGTCACCACAAGATATCCTCACAAAAAAGGGGCCAAGCCACACCTTGATAGACATATGGAGCCATCTCAACCTATGAGAAATCAAGGGAGTTTGATTTACCAGTCCAACAGTCTTCCTAAACCTATCTCGTGTCTATCCTCAAGGGCTATGAGTTGGGAATCAAAAACTAATATCATTATCTTGATTAAGTGAATTCCTAATTACCCAAACCCACTAATCAATTATTAAGGTTATCACTTGCAATTAAAAAGGAAATCTGTTCATGTGGTTCCATGATAGGTCTAGGCCCTAAGCATCCTCTCTAGGAACCTCTTAGAAGCCTATTGCTCATGACCCCGGTCCTACACATGCAAGAGCCCACTCTCCCATCCATGGACCATAACCTTAGAGTAAAACATGCATCTAAACAAGATAGCAGCAACATCACAAACTCTTACAATTGACATAAATACAATCACAACATCAACAAAGCAAATTGAAGCATAACAAGATTCATATACCCAAATACAAATAGGAGCCCTCACCAACATAATGCAACAAAGAAACGAGGCATAAATATGAAATAAAATAAAAAATCTGAAATCCATTCTAATCCTCTATAGTGAGTCAAACTTAGCCCACTAGAGCTATCATAATCATTCCTCAATAGTGAAGCCTTCTTCGTCTTACTAGACAAAATTAGCATATGAACAATATCCTCAATGGTAAGGCACAAATACTCTCACCGAAGCACAAAAAAAACATGTAATGATCAAGATGATATCATAAACACCTCTAAGGAACTAAAATCAACACAAAAATGCCTCTAGTAAATGCCCAGAATCAGACAAATCAATCACAGTGACCAAAACTTACAAAACCTTCACCCCAAAGCAGTTTAGTGCATTTGGGAGACAATTTAGCTCTCCCATGACATCTTTTGGATTTTTGAGGCCATAATTTGGCGTTTTGGTGCCAAACATTAGCATTTTGGGTTTAGAGGGCAAAAATCAATGAAAACATACATTTTATGTAACGAAACTTGCCTATATTGCACATAAGCTTGCTAAATGAACAAATGACTCTCCTAGGAGGTGTGGGGGGAAAAAATAATGCCTTGAAAACATAAAAATTGGATTCACAAGTTACACAAATGGATTTTAACATCAAATCCCTACACCTCCTTTACACAAACATGCATAGAAACACACCAAGTTTACACATAAATTCATGGAAATGCAGTATATCACAATGGGAGACAAAACAACAATACAAGGAAATCTTAAAGACCAACAATAATACAAGGAAGGGAGTACTTAAATTCCAAAAAATAATATGTAAAATAAACATCCCCAACAATACACCATTTTCTAGATTTTATACATATATATTTATATAAACATAATTCAGTCTTTTCCAAACCAATATTACAATTTTAAACATTGAAATCTCTCTCCCATTCAATATTTTAGCAAAATCAAAGAAGAAAATCTTTTTGAATTAAAATGCAAAGAGAGAAAATCAAAGCTTCGACCAGATATTGCAACCAAGTTAAAAAAAAAGCCGGTGAAGAGAAATCCAAAAATCCAATGAATCCAATCCAAAGTCTCAAACCAACTTTCAGCAATCCAATCAAAGATAATTAAAATCCAAAGCTTCAATCCAAAATTTGCAGAGATGTCAACCCCAAAACGTACAAAAAACTCTATTAAATATAAAATAAAACTTAAAACTATAGAAATCCACTGGCCAATTAGAAAAATCTATAAAACTATATATTATACCTACCATGCGTGAATACGAGGTAGATAATATAAAACTATATTATTTACTTACCCTCATCGAAAATGACCAATTAGAATCTAGAGGGTAGGTAAAATTTCTAATATAACCAATTATGCAAATAATAATAATAGGGTAGTAGTATAAACATAAATAGGATAACAGCAAATCAAATTCCCAAAATAAATAAATAAATAAAATCTTAGTAAATCGAAACATAATAAAATATAAAATCAAATCAACAATAAAGCATAAACAATAAATAATTAATAAATCAATAAATAATAAATAAATAACCATTAAACAATAAATAAATAATTAGATAATCAATTAAGAAATAAATCCAATAAATCAATAAATTAATCTCAATTAAATAATTATTAAATCTCAACAATAAGTTAAATATGAAACAATCAATTAAACACTAAACAGATCAAATAAATAAATAAATAGCCAATAAACAGTAAATCAATAAATTAAATAAATCAAGCTCACTCAACATCAATAAAATAAATATAAAATATCAATAATAAATTATCCAAATAATTAAATAACCATATTATACAATAAATTAACTTAAATATTAATAAATTATATTAATCCAATTATTAATTAAATCATAACCACATGCTCACAATAGCTCAACCAACTTGACATAGGGTCGAATACTAACACAAGGCTCTAACCACCAACTTGCGCCACAACACAAAACCAACAATGTAGACAACTTCGGACTATGGTATGAGAGGGAAACACATACCATCTCTGACAACTTGCCATTGTGATAAAGACACGCTCAGACTTGTAAGACTAGGTGGAGTCGATGTCTGGTACCTATGAACCTACATCCACCACTAGACACAATACAACATATATACAACACATATACATCATAAATGATCAGACAAGTGATAGAGAATTGTAATGTCATATCATGCTTGCAATGAGTGGTATGGCATCGTCTCTAATCATGAAGACACTAGAAGACAATCACAATCATCGAAGCATCAACTCAATCATCATGAACATAAAGTAGGGTTAGCATAATCATATTATCATCAAAATCAAATAAATAATATAATTCATCATTAATAATGAGCACATATAAATTATCAATTATAGGTTCATCATCAATATAGTCCAAGATGTATCAATCATCCTCATATGTCATCAAATAGCACATGTCCACATAAAGTATCTAGCATCATCAATATCATTTGACATAGAAATGAAACCATCACATAAGAGTTCATATATGTCTAATGATGCATAAATAAAAATGCAAGCCTAGGAGGAACTAATATCAAAGAGACTATTAGAGCACAAATCTAAAAGTGTTTATCACATCCTCTTACAAATGATGAGTCGGGGAGTGGAATTACAGAGAGAGTGAGGTAAACATATAAATATTGATAGGGGATAGGGAGGGAGCAAGGGAAGGAGAGATGGGGAAAGATAGAAAGGGAGGAAAAGAAAGGCAGATAGATTGGTAAAGGAGGAAGAGAAAGGAAAAGGGGAGAGAATGAGAGGGATCTAAGAAGAGGGAAAGAGGGAGAGATAGCTCAATATATAGAGAGGGAGAGGGAGAGGGGGAGGGAAAGAGGGAGAGATATAGATAGAAGGTGATATAGAGAGATAGATAGGGATATGGAGAGAGATAGGGAGAGATCTAGAGAAATAGAGGTAGAAAAAGATATGAAGAGGGTGTTGGATATTTTTGTTGATATGCTACAAATATGTGTTTATGAGATATATTTGAGTGTTTGAGAGATGTGTTGTCATTGATGTCAACATATTTTCTCTGTCTAGTATAGTGATGTAGTGAAGTTAAATTTGATGGTTTATGTTATATATTGATTCTCAGTGTTTGTAGATTAAAGGGTTTGTAGAGTGATATCTCTAGTTGATTCAGTGAAAGTGTCAAAGGTCTGCATGAAGATTTGAGTGGGTTATGAATATTTGTGTTGTGGCTAGTTTCTCTTTTGTTCAGTATTGCCACTATTCAATATTTTGATCTAGATTGCTCCACATTGTAATATCTTGGCTTGCAAATTTGGAAATATGATTGGGACATTGGTTTGTATCCTTCATTCAAGTGGTTCATGGTTTAGAGCTCTGCAAGTGATTTTTCTAGGTTGACAGTCAGTTCAGTTATTATTCTTGAAGTTCGTTATGATGATAATGATGATTCTAGTAATTTGAGTTGGTGTGGATGTTGTTGTGATAATTCATGATGCTTGTGGATGTTTATAGATCATGTCATATTATTGTTGTTGTTCCGCATTGATTGGTGAGCACATTATTGATCATTTTCCTTGACCTGGTGGTGTTCTTCATGTCCTTGGCCAACATGATTCTTGTAGCATGTTGTGGATATTCGATGCATAATTCTTGAAGGTGTTTCATATTTGAGGTGGTCATTTAGGTCCAATCTATGTCTTAGCCGATATTCTTCTGGTCCACATGTCATATTGTAGCATGTATGATTATATTTTTGTAATTAGGTGACATGTGTTGAGCCAACCTTGATGGTATTGATCCAAGGTTGATGTCATGTATAAATAAATGTAATAATCATTGTAAGAGGTGTATAGTATGTGAATAATGTATTAATGATCCGAAAGTAGAACAAAAGTATGGAGAAGCTTGAGAGATGTTATGCGCTTAACCAAAAATGTAACCAAGCATTAGGAGATGCTATTTTTTTAGTTCATGATCTTCCAAATGTAATCCAAATTTGTTTGTAAGGCAGTGAGCCTTCCTAGGGTTGTAGCCCTTTATTGTTTTTGAGCAGTGATCTCTAGGCAGTGTGCCTGAATGCATGTGCATTCTCCATTTTAATATTACATATACTTCTAATAAGGTATCATCATATTGTGGGTATGTTCCCATCATGGTTTTTCCCTTGACTGGGTTTTCCATGTCAAAAAATATTGGTGTTATGTGTGTTCATGTTGTGTTGTTGATTTATGATTTCACTATTAATTATTACATCTGAGATTAAAGTAAGTTGCTATAAAATTTGGTGACAACCAATTCACCCCCCTCTCTTAGTTGTCTGTTGGTTATTAAGTCATTTCATCAATTGGTATCAGAGCAAGTTCCTTCAAAGAAGCTTAACATCTTGAGCTCATCCGAGATGGTGACTTACAAGAAGGAAAGTTTGAGATTTGATGGGACAAATTATTCTCTTTGGAAGAACTAGATGGTGTGTCACTTGAGATGCATTGGCGAAGATTACTAGAAAGTTAGTAAAAACAAATATATAGTTCCTACAAATGATCCTTCAACTCTAGATGAGATTAAGGAAGCATTGTTGAGTTCTCTGATTGATTTGGAAATGACAAATGTGATGGAATTGCAGATTGCTCATGAGATATGGAAGAAATTGGAAACCCTATATGAAGGAGACAACTATGTGAAGATTTATAAATTGCAAATCCTGAAAGGAAAATATCAGATGTTGAAGATGGGCAAAGATTAGAACATTACTTATTTTATGCAGAAGGTGAATGAATTGGTGTGCAATATTAGATGTGTTGGTAGAAAGTTGGAAGAATCAAAGATAGTTTCTAAATTTCTCGGATCCTTACCTACATCCTATAAACATAAAGTTGTTGCTATTGAGGGGATCCAGACGGTGACTAATGTGACTAGAGACATGTTGATTGGTAAGTTATTAACCTTTGAATTAAGTGAGTTTGGTGATTCTCTTCCTTAGACAGAATTTGCATTCAAAGCCACTGTTTCCAGAAAGGACAAGTAGAGATATGATCTGGGAGAAATTTCTTCAAGGAGGGTATGAAGATATGAGAAAGAGATGAAGGAAATTGAAGAAGAAGAGCGAGAGCTTGAGGAGCTTGAAGCACTAATTGCTAGGAGATTACTTAAGGGAGCCGGTAAGTATGAAGGAAAGTTGCCTCTCAAATGTTTTTCATGCAATAAGATATGACATTTTTCTTCAAGGTGTCTGAAAAGAGTTCCTAAGAAAACTTACAAGCCTAAATTTCAAAAGTGATGTTATTATGTTACTGATGAAGGTGTGATAGATGAATCTGATAAAGGAAATTAAAGTGATAATGAATGGGTGTTTATTGCTATCAAGGAAGATGATCCAATGCCTAATAATCCTACTAGCTACATTAATGAGGTAAGAGCTTTGGCTACACAAGTTGAAGAAAAATATGAATGGGTTATTGACAACGGATGATCTCATCATATGACAGGTGGTAGGAACAATTTTTTGATCTTGGAGAAGTATGATGGTGGTGTTGTTAGGTTTGGTGATGACAAAGCTGGTATAATTTATGGTAGAGGTTCTATTTCTCTTTATGGTAAGCATAATACTGATGATATATTGTATGTAGAAGGCTTAAAGAATAATCTTCTGATTGTTGGACAGATGATTGACGAGGGATATGATCTTAAATTCAAGAATGGGATGTGTAGAATCTTGAGTAGTTCCAAAAATGAGATTGCATCAAGTACAAAGACAAAAGGTAAGATCATTCACTTGAATGTTGCTAGTAAAAGTTTCTTGATTGCTCATATTGATGAAAGTTGGTTATGACATAGAAGGATGTTTCATATAAATTTTGATAGCATGATCAAGATAAGTTCTAGTCAGGCAGTAAGAGATATTCCTAAATTGATGAAGCCTACTAACTCTATGGAAAGAATGTCAATTGGGGAAGCAAACCAGAGTTTCTTTCAAAAGTAAAAAACCTTTTTCTAATGGATTATTAGATCTTGTGCATATCGATTTGTGTGGCCCCTCTAGAGTTAGAAGTTTGCAAGGAGATAGATATTTCATGCTGCTAATTGATGATTATTCAAGGATCATTTGGGTTACTTTCTTAAGCGAAAAGTCTGAAGCTTTAGAGAAATTCAAGATTTTCAAAGCCATGGTTGAGACTGAGACAAGATTGAATATGAAGTGTTTGAGATCTAACAGAGGTGAATAATTCACTTCCATTAAGTTTAATGCATTTTGTGAAGGGCATGGGATAAGAAGACATTTATCTACTTCGAGAACCCCTCAACAAAATGGAGTAGTAGAAAGAAAGAACAAAACCATTGAGGAAGCTACTAGAACAATGATGATTGAAGGAAATATTATGCATGTCTATTGGATAGAAGTTGTGATTATTGATGTTTACACTCTTAACTAGGTGCATAAGGTGATACCGGTAAGAATCCTTATGAATTATGGTTTGGTCATGCTCCTACTGTTAGATTTTTCAGAATTTTTGGAAGAAAATGTTATATCAGAAGAGATGGAGATTTAAAGAAGTGTGATGCTAGATGCGATGAAAGAATATTTCTTGGTTATTTTAATAAAAGAAAATCCTACTAGTGCTATAATAAGAAATTGAGGAGGATAGTTGAGAGTTCTAATGTCAAAGTTGATGAAGGTATGGAAAGACAACCCAGATACTCTGGATATGATTTAGATGATCAGAATGATAACTTTGATAAAGGAAAGGAAAATCAGAATCAGAACCAAGATTAGATTTCTCTGGTGAATCCAGTAACTCAGGGAGAGGGAAATAGTGCAAAAGAAACAACACAAGAGTCTGAAAAATAAGGAAAATCCTAAGACTCCCATGTATGTAAGATTGAAGGATTCAGGAAATCTAATTATAGGAGATAAAAATAAAGGTGTCCAAACTAGGAGAAGAATTACAGAAGATCAGGTTGAATATTGTTTGATTTCTAATATTGAACCTAAGGATGTAAATGAAGCATACAAAAATGAACATGGGGTGAAAGAAATGAAAGAATAATTGAATAAAATTAAAAATAATAATACATGGATCCTTGTTCCCAGACCGAAAGAGAAAAATGTAATTGAAACTAAATGGGTCTTTGAAAATAAATTGAATGAGGAAGGTGAAGTTATTAGAAACAAAGAAATACTTGTATGTGAAGGATATTCACAAATGGAAGGAATTGATTTTGATGAGACTTTTGCTCCAGTGGCAAGAATTGAAGTTGTAAGATTATTTCTTGCTTATGATGCTTACGGGGATTTCAAATTCTATTAGATGGATGTCAAGCCAGCCTTTCTAAATGGTGAGATGGAAGAGGAAGTTTACATAGAGCAACTAGATGAATTTCAATTGACTGATGAAAATGATATGGTTTGTCGGTTGAGGAAAGATTTGTATGGATTCAAGAAAGCCCCCAGAGCATGGTATGCCAGATTGGATAAGTATTTGTTGAAGCTTGGATTTAATAGAGGTAATTCTAATAGTAACCTATATTTCAAGATTGATCATGATAATATCTTGATTGTTGAAGGTTTTCTTGATGACATTCTTTTTGGACGAAATAATAGTTTGTCCAAAGAGTTTGCTAATAAGATGCAAAATGAATTTGAGATGTCTATGACTGGTGAGATGAAATTATTTTTAGGATTGTAAATCACTCAGTTAGATAAAGATATCTTCATATCTCAGTCAAAGTATGTGAAGGAATTGTTGAAGATGTTTGGATTAGATGATTCAAAGCCAGTTGGTACCCCTATGGTGACTCGACGTAAATTGACTAAGGATGATGATTTCCCTAAAGAAAATTAGCCTAGACATAGATCTATGATTGGTGGATTGTTATATTTGACTCAGAATAGACCGGATATCATGAAACGCCTCCAAGATATAAATTAGCCTAGATATAGCCTAGATGCAGATATTTGATGCATAATTCTTGGAGGTGTTTCATATTTGAGGTGGTTATTTAGGTTCATGCTATTTCTTATCCGAAATTGTTTTTGTCCGCATATGATATTGTAGCATGTATGATTATATTTTTGTAATTAGGTGATATGTGTTGAGCCGACCTTGATGATATCCATCGAAGGTTGATGATGTATAAATAAATGTAATAATCATTGTAAGAGGTGTGTGGTGTGGGAAAAATATATTAATCATTCGAAAGTAGAACAAAAGTGTTGAGAAGCATGAGAGATGTTATGTGATTAACTAGAACTGTAACTAGGCATTAGGAGATACTATTTTGTCAGTTCATGATAATTTGAATGTAATCTGAATCTGTTTGTAAGGAAGTGAGCTTTCCCAGTGTTGTAGCCCTTTGTTGTTTTTGAATAGTGAGCTCTAGGCAATGTGCCTAAATGCATGTGTATTCCCCATTGTAATATTACATATACTTCTAACAGGGTGTCATCATATTATGGGTAGGTTCCCATCATGGTTTTCCACGTCAAAAAATCTTGGTGCTATGTGTGTTCATGTTGTGTTGTTGATTTATGCTTTCAATATTAATTATCAAATCTAAGATTAAAGTGTTGGAATAAATGAACAATGAGAGGGGGGCTGAATCAGTGTTCTGCAATTTTTTACTTTCTTGAACTAATTCTTAAACCATCTGATGCAAATGAATAAAAGTATAAAGTGTAGAAACTTAGTACAAACAATCACAAAACCATATCATCAAAATTTTTATGTGGAAACCCAGAAAGGGAAAAACCACAGTGGGGTTAAGACCCACAATATTAAAATACAATGATCAAGAGTATAATAATATTATAAGGGGAATGCACATGCATTCAAGCACACTGCCTAGAGCTCACTGCTCAATTAAAAGAGAGGGCTACAACCCCTAGAGGACCCACTATTGTACAAAAGTTTATAAATGATAACTTGAATGTTTGAACTAATGAATAGCATCTACAAATGCCAAAGTCTAGTTCTAGTTAAGCACAAAGTATCTTACTTCCACTATTCTAGAACACTGCTTTGTTTTGTTGTTTTGTTCCACATCAAAGCATAAGTCCAAATATAGTACATGTGAAACCGTGCATAGACACTCATACAATATTAACACACCAACATCGATCATAAAAATGTTCATATAGATTGGTCTTATATATCCATATCACTTGATTAGGTCACCAATGTCAACTCCAAAAAAAATTGCAAAATATGAAATGTGTAAAAAGAAGTTGGCTCAATCCAATTACAAAGGTGCATCTAGACCCACACAAACTGATTATATGCTTGACATATGTCAGTTCGATAACCTAAAACTCTAAACCAATCAACAAAGTCATCCCAAAGATTCTCCATAACATGCTACACCACTAATCATCCAAATAACCCTATTTTCCTATAATGTTGGATGCCAGATCTTCAATATTGCATGAGAGTCAATACCAAAGGCTAGGATTGTGTAGTAAGCTATTCCAATCATCCAATTTACTACCTCTTCCACCGCAAAGAAAAATGTGCACCCAAAATTAAGTTCTGCTTAATGTACTCTTACTTTGACCAACATTGTGTTCCACCTTCCAGACTTAAGCAAAATAGACTTCAAACTTCTGGTAGAATGATTCTACATATTCCAAATGAATATTTTGATCATGGTTGCCATCAATGAAAACACCCAAACATTCCTCAAGCACTTATCTCTTCTGGTACAGTGTCTCTTGCCAAAAATATTCCCCTTGGGCATTGATGGCAACACTTGGTGAAAAATGACTATGTTAAGCAAAAATTGTCATACACTACAAAATTTTAAAAATATAAAAAATGCAAGATGCCAATAGGCTCCGCATGAGAATATAAAAAAAAAATCACTTCTCTCTCCCCCTTTGATATCAATCGAAAAGGTAGGTATCCGCTCAAAATTCTATGTACAAGGTTATACACAACAACTTACAAAGATTTGAAGGTGTCTGCAAAAATAGTCCTCAAGGACTGCAAGTGATCATTCCAACCTTTCTTCAGGTTCTCCAAAATGTTGATGAGATCACTAAATAGGTATGCATGCATTTTTTATCCTCCGAGGTCTGAAGGAACACTCTTATTTAGTGCATTGATGACATCTTGCTGACTACTGATTAGAGTATCCAACTAGGAAGTGAATAGGTTCCTCAACTATCCTACTCTACAAATTATTTTATCTTTCTCTTGATTCTGGCTCTTGATTGTATCCAGTAGAACCATCACCTGAGGTTCATAATGAATAGAAAAGATGGCCTGGGGGACATAGGAATATACCAACCAGTTGTCCTTCACACTCCATGATCTTCTTATCAAGCTCTATAGTGAACATCGATAATAGAAGACATGACTTATAGATTTTTCCTCCTTCATCCAATACCTCTTGAATGTCCTTTACACCGGTAATCAGACTAACCCTATCGCTTTCAACCGCCCTCAAAAATGTCCTTAACCTCATGGCATTTAAATGGCTTACTACTTTTCCTTCAACAACTTTCTCTAGGGAGTCAAAATGGAAGTCCACTGACTTAAGCATACTTCTTATCTTGTCGGAGGGTGAGTGAAGTGTGTCTTTCTTGAATGATGGAAAATGTTTCTCAATAAAACTTGTATCTAAGGATATAAGCTCTTTGTCCTTAGTGTGAGAATTCAATAAGTCTTCACTAGATTTAGCTTGGGCGATTGCCGCAAATTTGAGTTCTTGAATAGGAGATAAGAAAGTAAGATTGATAGGTTCTTGAATGAGATATGTGTCACTTAATATTTCCTTTCTCTTTTCGGATTCCACAGTGCCTCTTGCCACCATAACCTATTCATCATTTCCTTCATCCTTCTCCTTCTCTTCCTTCTTTGTATCCTCTCCCTTCTCATCATCAACCTCCTCAACTTTCT
The DNA here is from genome assembly GCF_030272615.1 of Cryptomeria japonica. NCBI lineage: Eukaryota > Viridiplantae > Streptophyta > Pinopsida > Cupressales > Cupressaceae > Cryptomeria > Cryptomeria japonica. The sequence goes on from NC_081407.1 coordinate 844,885,275, forward strand.
TCTCTGATTCAACAGTTATCACTAGAGGATTTTGAGCTACTTCACCTAAGTTAGCAATATTCTAAATCTCATTAATATCGTATAGTAGTAACTTGTTTAGTTGTCTATTCATCCAGTTTTACAATTTTTGGTTCATTTCGTATGGGTGGCATCCCAAGGACTTCTGGAATAGACTTTTGAACACTTTCCTAAGATTTCTCAGAACTACATCATACATATACTTTTGAATTATTTCCCTCAAAAATTATCGTCTCCTTATGTACATCCTCATTCTTGCTAACCATTATTTTATTTATTCTGGTTTTGTTTTTAAATATTTCTTTATTTTCTTTATGAATTTTGTCAACTTCTATCTTGGAAATTATTGAACAGATTTGCACTAGCTCATATTCCCTTATTCTCTTTTCTTCTACTCTAAAGGTTTCTTTTCTCAAATTCAAAATATCATACAAAATTTTATGAACTTCAGAAGCAATTTCTATAAGCGCCCTGCTAAACTTATTCAAATATACAATTGTAGCCTCTTCTAGTGATCTCTTCTGTTTCTCATCCAATCAATCATAAAATTGAGAAAGCAATTTGAGATTACCTTGTTCTATTATTGCTTCCTTCACTTTCTTGAGAGTTATGCCAGATTGTTTAGCTTCAAATCTTGGCTTCTTGCTAGTTTGACCTTCTCCAGATGGTTGCATCTTAACAACCCTGGCAGCAGTAGCACTCTTCTTGACTTATCTCACTACTTCATCTGATTCAGTCTCCTCTTTTGCAATGGATGCCACATAAACTCTTCCCGGTTTCCCTTTCTCCCTCTTCTCAACTCCACCAAATTGTTTGGATTGAGCCTTTGGTGGTGGGACACACTTTTGAGCACCAGAGGAAGATGTTGATTTCCTTGTTTGCCTTAGCTTTGATGAAGCAGTTTCTAGTTTGGTCTTCTTTTGTTTGACCATATGTTCCTCTTTCAAGATGTTCCTCTCTCTGTCTCTTCAAACCACCTCCTTTGTAATTCCCATATCCTCAACTACCTACTCCACTTCCTTTCTCACTCTTGGTTGTATCCTAGGTTTGGTGAATTGGGAGTGCAAGATCAATCCTTTCTCCTTATATGTCCCAAATATTTCCTCTTATTTGTCCACCATTTTTCACAAAAGTTGTTGAGCATATGCATCAAGAGTATTACCATCAACCTCATACCCCATGGGTAGGATCCATGTTGTCTTGGGTTCAACAACCTCCATATGTTCACCATGAAGCATATGGAGTCTTCATACTTTCCATAATTTCCTTAGGGATCCTTTCCTCGCTCTGCATCATGCTTTAGAATGTTTTGAAGTATCCCCATGGATTAGCTTTCTGAGCTTATGCATCTCTTAAACCTTCTAGAGCTTCCTTTATTTGCACCACCACTAGCCTATCATTGGCCCATTGAACTTTTCCTACACCGAGAACCTCTTTCATGAAATAGAAGTATAGGCAGATAATCAAGCTATCAAATTTAAATACATGCTTTTGTCTTGCTCTATCTTCTTCAGATTGTTCATGAGCTCACTCTCAAGTAATCCACACTAATCATACAACTTGTCTTCTTTCAGAATTTCATAGGCAACGTAAATGGTCGTATTGGATACTGAGTTGTCTATGCTAGATTGGTAGGTCCCTTGTATCCCATCACCATGGATGCAAACCTAATATCATCTTCAATAATTTCACTGATTGTCAATGATCTGCCATCATGTTGGAAACTAGTTGCCTCTGTCACGGTCTAATTCTTTACATTTCTTAGGCCAAAAATTTCACCAATTATATTCAAGAATATTATGGCTTTGATTTCTAGCTTTGTGATCTTGTGTGGCTTGTCAAGCGATATGAATTCATCATGAACTCTTCTTAGAATGTATCTAACCCATTCAGTTTCATCAAAAACCAGAAATTTTACCAATTGAATGAAACCCTTGTCTTGGAGAGATTTAAACTCACGTTTTAGGTTTCCCATGGCATCTATCATGTTCTTTGTATAAAGTTTCATCATTTGAGCATTCCTAAGCTCATCAATGTTGCAATGGATGTAAGCCCTAATATCTTCACTATGCAAAATACCATATGGAATGGATGAAAATGGTCCTTTCGGATCATCTTCCATGGATTTATATAGTTGTTTCTTATACTTTGGCCTTTCCCTATCAGTTATATCAACAAACAATGGAGTCGCCACACCAGATGATGCCATTGTTGAATTTTAGGTTATAAATAGAGAAAATTTTCAAACTCTAAAAATAACTTTTAGTCTCCAACCAGATGCAAGAAATCTTGGCCAAATCTCTTCAAAGCTCTGGGTTCACTGCAACAGTCTTATTTGCCAAGATCTCCTACTCTTTCACTTCAAATCTGATGTGAGAAATGAGATCAAATTGCCCTTTTATCCACTGCATACCTAACTTTTAGGTATAATAAATTCTTAACCCTAAACTCTTTTGGATGCTCTATATCTCATGAATATTATTCTGGAGTCTCAAATCAGCATGAAGTCTTCCAAGGATCCTTCAAGATCGACTGTACAATCATTCACAATCATCTACAACCTAGCATAACTAGTTAGAGATCTCAAATAGGGGGTTTTGAGGATCTACATGAAAATCTTCAACCCTAGGGCCAAGTGCCTTAGTTACCAGATGAGGTTCCAGCTATGGAATCAAGTGTGGAGCCATTTGCTACATCGAAATCACCCTTTTTGACCCATTTCTTCTCATAATGCTCTTTGATCTCTTCAACCTTCACTTTGCCCTTATCATCTGACTTGTTCTTGTCTGCCAAAACATTCTTATTCATATTCTTGCTTCTGCAAACTTTTGCAACGTGATCAAATTTGTTGCAAGCATAGAAAATAATATTTCTTTGATTAGGCCTAGAATTACCTTGATTTCCCTTGACCTGCATTGATTAGTAATGTGTCCAAATCTTCCACAACCATAGTATCTCATATTTCTCCTATTTTCCATACTTCAACATTCATTTGACTTTTGACAATACTTATTGCAATTGAAACATTTTCGAGAGAATGATGAAATATTCTGATTTTCCTTATTTTTGCATTAACTTCCCATATGACCAAATTTATTGCAAACAAAGTATTTACCATTGAATTTATAATAATTAGGTATTCCTACCAGAGATCTCTTGTCCTTTTTATGATGAGGTTTAGCATTGCCTTGACCAGATCTGGAGCTTTCTACTTTCTTATAACCAAGTCCTCGCTTGTCATCTTTATTCTTCTAAATTTGTAGCATCTCATCAAGCCTTGCTAAGCTAACCTTGAATTTATCCTTGTACTCATTAGTAGTGGTAAGTTCATCTCTCAGAATTATGATCTTCCTTTCAAGCTCTTGCTCATTATTCTTGGAATGAATCAATTCACGCTTTAGCTAGTCATTTTCACAATTTGGTCTGCAACATTCATCGGATCTATCCTTTAATTACTAAGTAATAATTTCCTCATTCTTCTTCCTATCTTCAATCTCCTTTTCCAACTTCATCACAATGGATTGTATTTCATTCTTCAAGACTGCATTATCTCTAACAATTTTTTCACATTCATTTGTCTTGTCTTTTAAGACTTGATTATCCATGCTTTGATCTTCTTTCTCTTTGAGTTTTTCCATAATCTCCTTTCTCTTTTCTCTAGATGTGTTCAATTTTTCCTTGAATGACTCAATGAATTCTTCAGAATTGCTCAGATTTATTCTCAAGCTATTTGCTTGTTCTCTTGATGTATCAAGATCTTCGAGTGCCACAGTGAGTTGTTTCTGTAAATGAGAGAGGGGTGAATCAGTGTGCTATAATTTTTAACTTTCTTGAACTAATTCTTAAGCCACTCGATGCAAATTAATAAAAGTAAATTCTAGAAACTCAATACAAACAAGCACAAAACCATAACACCAGAATTTTTATGTGGAACCCCGAAAAGAGAAAAAACGTGCGGTGGGATTGAGACCCATAATATTAAAATACCGTGATCATGAGTATAATAGTATTACAAGGGGAATGCACATGCATTCAAGCACACTGCCTAGAGCTCACTACTCAATTATAAGAGAGGGATACAACCCTTAGAGGACCCATTATCCTACAAATATTTACAAATGATAACTTGAATTTTTGAACTGATGAATAGCATCTACAAATGCCAAAGCGCGGTTTCGATTAAGCATAAAGTATCTTACTTCCACTATTTTGGCACACTGCTCTATTATATTGTTCTATCACACATCAGAGTATAAATCCAAAAATAGCGCACATGAAACTATGCATAGAATCTCATACAAGCTTCACACACCAACATCAATTACAAAAATGATCATATAGATCAATCTTATATATCCACATCACTTGATTAAGTCACCAACATGTGGGCTCCAAAAATATTTGCAAAATATGAAACATGTAAAAAGAAGTCATCTCGGTCGGATTACAAATTCACATACAGACCAAAAAAATTAATTATATGCTTCACGTATGTCGAGTCAACAACCTCGAACTCAGAACCAATCAACAAAATCATCCCAAAGATTCTTCATAATACGCTACACCACTAATCATCCAAATAACTTTATTTTTCCTATAATGTTGGATGTCGGATCTTCAATCTTGCATGAGAGTCAATATCAGAAGCTACGATTGTGGACTAATCTATTCTAACCGTCCAATCGACTACCTCTTCCACCGTAAACAAAAATGTGAACCCAAAATTGAGTTCTACTCAATGTACTCTTACTCTAACCAACATTGTGTTTCACCTTCCATACTTAAGAAAAATAGACTTCGAACTTCTAGTCGAATGGTTCTCCATATTCTGGATGAATCTTTTGATCAGGATTGACATCAATGAGAACACCCAAACACTCCTCAAGTATTCATCTCTTCCAGTATAGTGTCTCTTACCAATAGTAGGTTCCTATAAAATTTGGTGACAACTGATTCAACCCCCCCCTCTCAGTTGGCTTTCGATTATCAAGTCATTTCATCAAAGGGAGGGGGGGTATGGATAGAGAGAGATAGTGGGGAAACAAGTAATAAGGAGTTGGAGGGGGAGAGAAATAGAGAGAAACAAATAAAGAGAAGGAGAAATGGAGTAAATAAGATACAGGTAGAGATAATGAGACAAATAATTACCAATTAAATTAATTCTAATTACTTATAATTATTATTTGTAATTCCATAAAATTAAAAATTAAAATAAAAAATTACAAACTTAAACCTAAATTAAAATGAAACCTATTCAAAAGATAAAAAATTCAATTCATCATTTTATGATTTATTTAATTTAACTTATATAATTTATTATTTATATGTTATAATATAATAACTACTAAAATCTTTAAATTTTTTTAATGTTCTAAATACATAGATAGCCAAAAGGATCAAATTTTACATAATGTGTTAAGAAACAATTTATTTTTTAGCTTTGTAAGAAGAGAGACAAAAAAACGTGCAACCAAAAATCTACATCATCATGTGGAGCTCATCTTGGCACCTAGCACACTAACTAAAAGTGAGAACCCATCATTTCAAAATGGATAAGATGTGCATTGTGGATGGGGAACCATGCTCTGCCCTCCAAATATGCACAAATTAAATAGTAAATAACATGTGATTTTATTTTCACCTTAAAAAAATATTGGAAGTGATATTTAGATAAAGTTGAGATGGTATAAAATATATAAGAGTGTTGACATTAGATATATATAACAAATTGTGGTGATTAAATACTCAAATAAATTTAATTTATATGTAAATAATATTATATCATAATTTTATAGTAAAATATCATCACTTTTAATTATTCCTACAATAATATATGATAATAATAATTAAAACATTTATTACTCCAATAACAATACATCAAAACACTAATGAAATCTTGCTAAATAAAACATTTTAAAAAGTGATAAAAGAGTAAAAAATATTATCAAAGAAACCCAAAATATTGTCAATAGTTTCCTCACATACCAACTCTCTTAAATGTCACATTATTGTGACCATGCATGAAATCTCATTTGTGGCTGTCGAATTAGAATATAGAAGGAGATCATGGTCATTGGCTAGAGACACAAGGGCCTCTATGATGAGGGTCATTCATTGATTTGTGTTGTACACCATTCATAAAAAATGGCATGTCATATCTATACATATTGTGGCATGTTGTCAATGTCATGTGAAACAAAGAACAATGACTAAAAATGTCGAGAACATTAGTGACCTTGAAAATGATACTAGACAAGAAGGTATTATAGAGAATAAATGGGAAAATATATCTAGACTTTACCATGGTCAAATTATGCAAATTTTTGAGTTGGATATTTTGGGAAGGTGTGACATAGATAAAGAGACGAATTGGTGCAATTATTTTCAAGGTGAAGAATACACAAATCTATCTATAAAATTTATTAACATTATTAAAATTAATCACTTTTCAATAATGATAATACAACATAAATCGTAAACTATGAAAATGTTAATTGTAAATAAGAGAAATATATTAACATTATCATGTCACACTACTAGAGATAACAAAATTGTTTCTCTTTGCGTATGGTATTTCAAGGGATAATAGGAATAGGTAAATAATATCTCATTGGTACAATTATTAAATCATTTCAAAATGCTTCTATCCCAAATTAATCTCATCTACTTGTACTCACACCAACCAAAGTTGCAGCATTCAATATAGGAGCATCAACTATTTATTGAAAAATAAGAAAACCAATAAGAGATTTCAAAGAACTAGAAGGAACAAAACTAACAACATTCCAAGAAGAAACAACACATGTTCTATACATCCTCATTAATGAGATGAGTTTCATTAGTGAAAGATTGATTGAGAATATGGATTCTTGATTACATCAAGCATTTCCAAATAATAAAAATCAAAGCTTTGTAGGTATGCCTCCCAACAACTTTATATGTCAACAAAAATTTTAAGCTTCATAAAATTTACTTCATATTATAGGTCATTTTTATAATTATGATACATACAAGTCAATAGAATTAATAATTAATAATACTTTTCAGGAATATCCATGATCTGGGTTGGAGATCTCAGACAATTACCTCCAATTGATGATACGATATATAATCACTTTACATCACATTTTCAGGCAAGGAGGACAAAAGAGTAACCAAGAAAGATTTTGTCAACTTCTAACAAATATCAAAGATGCACAACCAACAATTGAGGATTGGATATTACTAATGACAATATCAAACACATCAATCGATGAATCTACCAATGAAGACTGTGACAATAATATCCATTTATTTTCAACAAATAATAATATACATAGCCATAATCTAGAAAAGTATTACACTCTTAAAAAAATCTAGTTGCATGCAACCTTGCATAAAAAATTGGAAGTGCTACTACCACAAATGGAGGCATGGATGATAAACTTTATATGGAATTATTATTGTTCAAGGATGCTAGGGTTAAGTTAACATAAAAAATGTGAATAGAAAAAGGAATGGTCAATGGACCTCTAAGAAACATTAAAAAAACTATAGATAGACTTGGAACAAGACCGCCTCAAACACCAACATATGTATTGGTTGAATTCCACAATTACTTAGGAATATCGTTTGACAATTAGCATCCAACTATAGTTCTAATAAAAACAATTAAAAGAGTTGGTTCTATACAAATTTCATTAAGATTCACATGTGCATTAAAAAATACACAAATCTCAAGGTTTGACTCTTCAAAAGGCTACTATAGATATAGGATGAACTAAAAGAACAAGACTCACATTTGTTGTAATTTCTCATGTTAAGTACTTACAATGACTAAGAATCAAGCCAACATTCACATATGACAGATATGAAAAATTGAAGAATGGAAAAAAACTTGCAACTAGAAAATAAGCAGAAAATAAGCTCAAAGCCTTACAAAGTCAATAATGTATAAAATATGTTTATTAGTTTAATGCAATCACTATTTCTACAAACAATAACAATATTTTCCTTTACAAATTACTTGCATCAAGTTTTCTTTAAATTAAATTAGGAACACATATAAGTTTCCATTACTAATTGAAGTCTCAAACTCATTCATTCAATCATAATTTGTTCACATATTAATTCTAAAGTGTGTCAATACAATACACTTAATTCAAATCCAATATATCGCTTGGCATACTTTACATATATTTTTCAATAGATAGGCATGCTAGTTGAAATTAAACTTTTATCTCTTGATAGCCACAAATCTCTCTCTTACCATTATCACAGTATTTGTTTTGTTTCTAATTTCTTATTAAAAATTTAAATTTTATTTTTATTTTTCAAAAATAAATTAGAAAGTACAGTTTTATTGTTGTGTTTTTACTTTTTGTTTGAGTAGTTTGTTAAAGTTGTCAATGACATAATATTTTATTATTAGATTTTTATTTTTAGGGAGAGATAATATCTATTTTATTAATATTATTGTAATGATCTTTTTCTTAACCAATTAATACTAATTAGATTTTAAACAAATTGGAAGTTAAGTTTTTCTTTTCTTCAATAAAGGGGAAAAGGTGGATTATATTATATAGTAAAATATTACATTAAAAGTATGATAAACATAACATAAGAGGAATAGACAAAATTTCCCAACTAGAACAAGAGGAACCAAGGACCACCGAGTAGAAAGAAATAGTATCTACAAGAAGAACAAAATTGAAATGTTCCAAATGAAAGACCAACGAAAATTGCTGAACGTAAAAATTGAAAACCAATCTCAAAGTTGTGGAGGATGAGAGGAAGGGGTCGCAAAACCATGTCTTGAACCAGGGGAGAGAAGAGAAGAGACAACACCCGAGAGGAGTCATATTATTGAAAGGACTTATTCATGAACAAATCAGAAGGGGGATGTGAGGTAACCAAACAGATTCCTCCAAAAGCTCAGGATCAAGTTCCTCAACTATTTCTTCAAGCTTTGCCACCCAAGAATTAATTTTGTCTTCTAGGGAAAATAAGGCAACACCATCAGCCTCTAGGTATTCTTTGACAATTCTTCTCTTTAATCTTGGAAAATCAAAAGAAGTTCCAAAGGAAGTTCACATTTTCTTTGATTCCAAATTTTCTAGCCCAAAAGAGTTTCTCATCTTCAATATAGAGAAGGGAAATCTTTGAGGGAGTATCATTTTTTATCGTCACCATATAGTCCTTAGGAAGAGGAATGGTGAGATTTTCATCTATATTCCTCATAAACCTACTTAAATCTCCTAATAAACCCGCCTTAAACACATTTCTACATAAATATTCAATCTTTTCTTTGGAAAGGCCTACATGCAGAAGTGTAGCCACAAAGATTACTAGAATTTCCATGTTCACCCTATATTTTTGGTATATCCTTAGAAATTCGTCTCTAAGAATTTTCTTGACAACCCTCACAATAATAAAGTGGGACACATTAAGCACTTCTTATAGAATTTTATCCTTTATCTCTCCCATGAATGCCATCTTCATTTTGAAGGCAATTAAATGAATTTGGGAATCCATTTTGTCCTCAACTCAACCCAGACCTTGTTAAATCAACCTATTGAAACCTACTTTTAAAGCTTCAAATGTGTTTGGTAGAGAAAATGAGAAGGAAAAATACAATGAATAAAACTTGCAACATAAGCCTTTCATGCATTAATTTGATAAAGATTTCATATTGCCTTGCTCATATCAAGTTTATTGTATTAAATAAATATTCAATTTTATTTTATGAGTCCTATTTCATTTCAATACATCAACACTTTATTAATCAAACACTTATTTTAAGTGCACCCTTTATCGTATTTCATCTCATGATTATATGGTTCCTGTGTATTTTTAAAGTTCAATGCACCTTTTATCAAATCTGAATATTAAATATCTTCATAAAATTATGTTTCTAGTATCAAGGCCCGGTTATCTCATGTTATTAAAAATTTGGGCCTATTTTTTTGAGACATGGGTGCTTAGGGGAGCAGTATGTAACACATTTTGGCTAAAATTTTAGGAGTTCAAAGATTTGTCTTGCCCTTTCCAAAACTATCACATTGCAAAAAAATGATAATTCTAAGTTGACCAAAAGGTAACTCTACTTTGATATCCCTATATAAGGCACCATTCATAATTCATTTCATCATATTCTATTATCATATTGCTATCATCATTCCTACTCAAAAGAAACACTTGAAGAGAAGATCTAAGTCTAAAGAGCAGCAAGACGCATCAAGGAATCATCATTCATGTTTTCAATTATGATTTAATGATGGATTTTATGTGATTTATCATGTTATTGCATCAACAAATGGAGGACTTATCCTAAGAGAAATGCATAATAAATTGAAATTATAATCATTTTAATCAATTATTTTCATTCAAGCATTTTAATTTATGTATAGCCTCTGTCTTATCCAAGCATGCTTTCAATTCAATTTAAATTCAATTATAGGGTTAATTCCAAACTTAGGGTTTAACCTAGGCTAGCCCCTATCCACAACACCCTTTTCTCTCTTTTGTAGGTGAAGATTATAGATTTAGAAGCTAGAATTGCAAAATTAGATGGAGTAGACAGAGATAAACCCTACCTCCAAAGCTCATCACAAACTACTTGGACAAAGGAACTTGTTGGGAAATTGTCCTAGATAATTTTTCTGAACACACCATTATCCTCTCAAGGCATGTTCAAGTTGAAAAATTGGCAAGGTGGCAATGCAGTATCTTAGAGGCCCAGTTCCAGATCAACATTTAGAAATTAACCTCTCAGACAAGGGAATTTTTCATGGATGAGGTTTCCCAGAGCACCATTGTCCTCAACACCAATGTGTAGGATTCATACATAAGTCCCTCTTTCCATCCCCTTTCTAGATCTATACTTTATGTCTATGTATTTTAGCTAAAAATGTTGATTAGTATCCATTTCATATCATTTACCCTAGATCTTGCATTCAATTCTTTCAATAGCTCACTTTTAATTAAGTCAAAATAAGTGGAATCGAATCTACTTTCAACCATCTTCCTAATAGAATTAAGGTTAAATAAATTGAGTTCATTATCCTTTTAATGTAATCATTGTGAAATAGGTCTTGTTCCTTGTTTGCATGCATAAGCTAGTGAACAAGATTGCCACCCATTACAGTAACAAGAAGCTCCAATCATGGAATCCACTATTTATCTCAAGGAAAGGAAACACCAAATTTTTTTTTTCAAACACATATCTGAATGTATGATGAAGGGTGATTGAGGTGATTAAGACCATAATGGGGGTTGTTTTGCACATAGTAAAAATAGTGCTTGGAGATGATTATCTAAGCATAAATGGGCCACATTGAGTCAATTATTACCTCGCCTCAATATTCCTAGAAATGTTTTGGAATCTATGGAGTTGGAGTCCACAGTAGAGAATCTAATGAACAAGTTAATTTGGTCAAAATGGTATTGTGGATTGAAGGATTATCTAAAGATACATCCTCATGCATGGTCTAATTGAAAATGGTTAAAAAGAATAATTGTCTTAATTGTAACTAAAGAAGAGGATTTATATAATAAAAAATCACATAGGATGTGATTTATGACATTATAATCACATGATAGGACACATGAAATGGTAAGGTGGTAAGAAAATGGTATGTCATTATGATGTTCTATAATTTATGGCTAGTCTTAGGAAGGTGCCTTTCATATGAATTTTGTATTAGATTTATATTCTTGGATGTATGGAGGAATTTTCATGAAGGATAAGATTCTGGAAGATGGATTTATTATACTTGGCATCAATAATGACATGTTGGAGAAAAATTTGACAGATTGAAAAGAAAGGTCATTGATTATTTTTTCCACTAAGAAGTGGACAAAAAACTTGCTACACAATAATCTTTAAAATTTTTCAAGAGTACAAAGTTTCCATACTTGGATCATATTCATAGTACTCAAGATCTACAAAACAATGAATGAAAAATAAGCATATGATGAGATTGTAAAGGTAACCAACTCATGTCTTATGTTTTTTATTTTTTATTTCTCACACCAACTTGTGGTAGAATATGTTGTTTCATGATAATTAATTGAGATTTATTAGTGCAACGGTGGGTCTCCATGATTCAAATTGACAAAAACATGTTCAAAGATGTAGGGAATGAGTTTCCTATTTATGATATTAAAATTTAGTATTCCTCAAAAGAAGAAAATATGATTAATTTGGAAAGACAAAACATACATGAAACCTTACAAGTGTTCAAAAAATAATTCATCACATCTTAATCATATTTCTAGCATATGAAACCTGCTTAATGGGTTATATTTCCTAAATATGAAACCTAACTAATCTTCACAAAATAAGAAATTAAGTGTGATTAACTTGGGAAGGTCAAAACTATATGAAACCTAACAATTCTTCACATATTGGTCATATTGTTTGCATATGAAACCTAACATGTCTTCACAAAAGAAGAAATTAAGTGTGACTAATTTGAAAGGTCAAACCTATATGGGCTATTCATTATGATAGGCTCAAATAATTTGTGAAAAATAAAACTAAATTGGTCCCATCTTGTTATAGGAAATTTTATTTCCTTCATATATTAAACAAGGTCATTGAATTTTTTTTTCTGGCCATGACTTCCTTTTTTTTGGCCATGAAGTGTTACAATAAGGCCTTATCTACAAGGTTCTACAATTCTTGGAAGAACGGAGAAGTGTCTATTGCTAGTATCTTTTTTCTAGTTTCGCTAGAGCTTATAGCTGAGGTGATTGGGTTGTAGGATGAAGGGGAAAAAGTGGAAAGATGAAGTTCTGGAGACTAAAAAACCTACATGAAGAAGTTCTTTGATAAAGGTGAGCACCCGATGGTGGTTCAAAATGGTTATGTCCGTTTTGTTCTCCCTAAGCCCTATACTATAGTTAGCTACTTTGTCATGAAATATGTCACTCTTGAGGGCCGTTATACTTCAGAGCATAGTTACCATTATCCTATTTTGAATCACATTAGGCATGGGGATAGGATTAATTTACCCTATTTTCTTTTCTACTTCCTATAGTCCAACATTGCTAATGGAGTATATCCTTTACTTCATCAAGGTTTAATTTATGTCATGTAGAAGTACACCTTTGATCACTCACCAAATCATATCCATTTGCACTCCTTGCCCAATAATGCTGAGCCTAAAGAGGAAACTCGTGGGTCCTCTATAAAAATTGAGCTAATTGAAACAAAACCCCTATGCTCGCCCGATAGCACCCCCCATGGCCAAATCAAAGGGAAAAAATCTCAAGTGGAATAGGAAATTGAGTCCCTTGAATTTTCCCTGCTTAAAATTAACCCAACCAAAAGGAAATTGGAAACCCCCCAAAATAGCACTATCAAAGAAAAAAAGAATGAGAAAGACTCTGCTAGGAAGAGAATTACCATTGATCTTGACCTACAGAACTTTGAGAAAGATGACGACGGGATGAGTGAAACAGAGAAGAAGGAGAGAAGTTCTGAAGAAAGAAGTTATGCTCGGTTGTTGGCTAAGGATAAGAAGGTTCAAATTGAACATAAAGTGACTACCTTTGATATAGAGGAATATTTTAGCCCTAAGGAGGCTGATGATTCCTAAAATAAAGACACGGAGGATGAGGAGTACTAGGCTAAAGAAGAAGAACAAGAGGAATATTATAAGGAGGAGATGGAAGAAGGAAGTGATTCCATGGAAGAATTGGAGGATTCAGACCTGACCTCCCCACCTTTTAATTCCTAGGATGATATTGACATGGTGCTCTATTCTTAGGATCTTCCTTCCGACAAGGATGCCAATAAGAACCTACATAGAAATATAATGTAGCCCTAGGAGAGGGTCATGAAACTGGAAGTGAAAATCGATGATTATAAGCAGCATTTTGACCAAATGCGTGATTCCTTGTGCTTGTTGTGTGTCATCACATATGGTATTATGAGAAAAGAAGGAATGGGGTTCATTTCAGGGCAGAGTTGGATGAAAAATAAGGCAAGGAAGCTACTAAAGGAAGGAAAATTAGATGATGACAATGAGGAGAAGGAGACCACCCCAGGAAAGACTTGGACTGACCAAGTGAACAAGTTGGAGTGAAATTGGAAGATGATTAAGAAGTTGAGTTTTTATTTATATTGTTTGATGATATGTGTTATAGTTAGTAATAGTTACTGTAATTATTTGGATAGGAATTGGTTTGTGTACCATATGAATCAAACTCTTATTACCGTTGGCTACTCTATTAAGTTAGTTAGTCTTTTATATCATTTGAATACTTGCAATATGCTAGGTAGATGGTGGTTAGCTAAGAATAGTATGTTTAATTATAAAGACATGATGATTTTTGACTATTTTTAGAGTAGTTGGTAGGGTTTCCTTTACTAGCTATTTGATACCAGATCTTTTGTTTCTACTCTCTTGTTTTGATGTTCGGTAGGCTCAAGGCCTTCTCCCTACTAATATAATAAAAAAAAAAGTCATTGAAATGATTAGCTAGGATGCCCTTCACTAACAATTTATTCAATTTATTTTATCATTCTAGGGAAATTTTCAAATAGCTCTTGGGAATTGACAATAAAGAGGGGTAAAAATTTATTCAAATCATAAGGAGAAGTACATCAAAAGTAGAAAAACCGCCCAACCAAGAGAAGACTGCAAAGACTTATCGTGATCCACAAGTTTATCCAACATGTGAGACAATGCTGGAGATAGTTGTCCCCTATCCCTAATTGACCAACCCTCCATAAAGTCAAATGCCCATTTGGCAAGAAAATCAGCCATCTTATCCCATTCCTTTAGAATGTGGATGAAAGTGACTGACTCAAAGAAGTTACAAAATGGAAGAATTTATAGAATAATAATCTAAAGATGCCAACTAACACCATAAAAGTTAGGTTAATTCAACAAAGTCACCACTATCTGGGAATTAGATTCAAATACAATTTATTTCTAGTGAAGATATAAACAACGCTCCATTGTTAGGTCCCGGAGACAACTGAGAAGGGGGGTGAATTAGTTGTCCAATAAATTCAAGAAAAATTAACCTAACCAAAACTTAATGCTTAATACTGGTAAACCAAACTTTATGCCGGTAGACTGTCTTAACAGTTAATTGCAATACTGGTAAAGATTAATGCATGAAATAGAAAGATAATAACATCCACAAAACATAACACCAATGTTTGTACGTGGAAACCCTATAAGAGGAAAAACCACAATGGGAAGCCTTACCCACAATCAAATGATACTACTACAGATAGTATGTGTTTACAATATGGATTCTGCACATGCAGAAAGGCTAGCTACCTAGAGCTCACTGCTCAATCACAAAATGAGAGTCACACTGACTACAATTGGATGGTTAAATCCAATGATAATGTACTACTCAAAATAGCATCTTCATATGCTGGATTCAGTACCGGTTTAGTTCTGATTGCCTTCACAAAATCCTTCCTTCAACCTTCAAATGATGTTTGTGTGTATAGATCTACTTATTTTCACATATACATTATTGCAATCCTTTTCACATTCACAATCCCATCTATATTCGATCTAAAAAATAAGATCTTACATATATACCATAACCTAAGACCAATTGAATAGGTCGGCTCACTAAAAGATATTACAATAAAATCAATTACAACTAAATCAATATCCGATGCATGATGTTGGCTCAATTCATTTAAAACAATAATAAATAACATGTCGTGCTGATCTGGAATAGATAAGTTTGCTGGTACTTATCCTGGGCCTATTTGCCAGTAATAGCAAATATGCAAACCCGAATAAACAGTTAATCGAATTGCCAAATCCAAGTGATTGAATAATGTCTTCGACATAACCAAGTAGTTTTCAAGTCATTCCAAGTGCTGGTGAACAATGTAATCTGCCGGTGAACCAAATATCGGTGATTGTGCATAAGTCTCTGACTTGCTAGTGAACATAACCAAAGTCTCCAAATGTTGATAAGTGTTGGCAGGTGTTGACATCAATGACAAAACCATATCAAAATATCCAAATTACCAACAATCTCCCCCTTTGGCATTGATGGCAACACAAGATGGAAAAACCATCAAAGTGCCAAAATAGAATGCCAAAAACCAAAAACCAACAATCTTCCATAGAGATCATTAACCAGAAATAAAAAATACATAATATCTCTCCCCAAAGTAGTAATCTTGCCCCAAGGGATAAAGTCTCTCCCCCTAGGAATAATATGTGTTATCCATGTGTTTTTCCATATCAATCTCTCCCCCTTTGACATCAAATGCCAAAGCAATACAAAAACAAATATAAAATACCAACTCATTCAATATATCAACTACCCCCCTTGAGAAGTAGGTCTCCTCATCAAAGCTAGAATAAAAGATTTCTCTATTAATTCTATCGGTTGATGACAAACATCAACTGTCTAAGTCTCTACTGGTGGGGGTAGGACTCCAAGTTTCTCTCTGAGATACTCAAATATTTCCTTAGGCAAAGGCTTTGTAAAAATATCTACAATCTGCTCTTTAGTATTCACATAAACCAATTTTACTTCTTTTGCTTCAACATTCTCCTTTAGAAAATTCAGTTTGATAGAAACATGTTTAGTTTTAGAGTGAAGTACCCGATTCTTTGATATATCAATTGCTGCTATATTATCACAGTAAATAGTTATAGGTTCCTTGCAATTTACCTTTATGTCCTTTAGCTTTTGCTTGATCCATAATACCTATATACAACTAGTTGGTGCTGCAACATATTCTGATTCTGTTGTTGATAAACTTGTACAACTTTGTCTCTTGCTCAGCCATGAAATTAGTCTACTTCCAAGAAAAAATGCTCCGTCAGTGGTGCTTTCTCTTTCATCCACATCTCCTACCCAATTAGCATCTGTGTATGCATATAAGTCAAAATTTTCATCTCTAGGATACCATAAACCAAGATTTGTAGTGCCTTGTAGGTATCGAAAAATCCTTCTCACTGCTAATTCATGATTTTCTTTAGGATTACTCTGAAATCTTAAAAAAATACATACCGCATTCATAATATCAAGTCTTGTTTGTGTCAAATACAATAAACCTCTTATCATAGATTTGTATCTAGTCGGATTAATAGGCGGAGATTCATCCTTCAAAGATAATTTATCATTTGTAGTCATATGTGTGCTTACCTGTTTACAATTTTCCATGCCAAATTTCTTTAGTAATTTCTTTAAGTACTTAATTTGACATAGGAACATACCTTTATTAGTCTGTGAAATCTGCAATCCTAAAAAGAATTTTATCTCTCCAATCATAGACATTTCAAATTCTTGCTGCATTTTGTTAGAAAAGCCTTTACACAAACTATCTTCTCCTCCAAAGATTATATCATCAACAAAAACTTCAATAACCAAGATGTCATCATTAGTCACTTTGTAGTATAGATTGCTATTAGCATTACCTTTTGTGTAACCAAGCTTCAAAAGATATTTGTCCAATCTTGCATACCAAGCTCTAGGAGCTTGTTTCAATCCATATAAAGCTTTCCTTAACCTGCAAACCATGTTTGTCTTATCTGTCAAAGAAAATCCATCAGGCTGCTTAATGTAAACTTCTTCTTCAAGATCTCCATTCAAAAATGCACATTTAACATCTATTTGATATACTTTATAGTTCTTGTGTGCTTCAAAAGCCAATAAAAGTCTTACTGTCTCAATTCTAGCTACCGATGCAAAGGTTTCATTGTAATCAATTCCTTCTTTTTGAGAATATCATGGACACACCAATCTTGCTTTGTTTCTGATTACCATGCCATGTTCATTAAGTTTATTTCTGAAAACCCATTTAGTTCCAATTACATTTTTGTCTTTAGGTCAGGGAACTAATGACCAAGTGTTATTCCTTTCAATTTGTTCCAATTCATCTTCTATTGCTTTAATCCAATATTTATCTTCACATGCCTCATTAATTAATGTAGGTTCAATTTGAGAAATAAGACATACCTCTTCATTTACCAATCTTCCTCTAGTCATAACTCCTTAAAATTTGTTTCCAATTATTCGATCTTTAGAATGATTCAATCCTACATACCGGGGTGTTTTTGCTTGCTATTGTTCTTCAGTGACTATTGAATCTCGAGATGATGCCGGTGTAACTGGATCACCATTCTGTACCGGTGTACTCATAATAGGTTCATTTGTGATTATCTCTATTGCCGGTTCAAAGTTTGTGTACCTTGAATTTCCTCTACATTGTTCATCAATTTTCACATTTGGACTCTCAACAATTTTATGCAATCTCTTGTTAAAACATCTATATGCCTTGCTCTTAGATGAATAACCAAGAAATATTCCTTCATCACTTCTAGGATCAAATTTGCCAATATACTCATCTCTTCTAATATAGCATTTACTTCCAAATATTTTGAAATATTTAAGACTAGGAGTATTACCAAACCATAGTTCATGTGGGGTCTTATCGGTTTCTCCTCTGATGTGAACTCTGTTGAATGTATAAATAGTTGTATTGATCGCTTCTCTCTAGTATATATGAGCTATATTTGCTTCTGATATCATACTTCTGGTTGCATCCAAGATAGTTTGGTTTTTCCTTTCCACAACTCCATTATGCTGTGGTGTTTGGGGTGCTGACAACTGTCTTCTAATCCCATTCACTTCACAGAATGCATTAAATTCCTTAGATGTGAATTCACATCCTTGATCTGATCTCAAACATTTGATTTTCTTGCCGATTTCATTTTCTACCATCACTTTGAATAGTTTGAATTTCCCAAATGCTTCAGATTTTTCTCAGAGAAAAGCAACCCAACACATTCTAGAATAGTCATCATTGATTAGCATAAAATATCTATCTCCTTGTATACTTCTAGTTCTTGCTGGACCACATAAATCAGTATGAATTAAATCAAGAACATTGTTAGACTTCTCTGGAATACTCTTGAAAGATGCTCTAACTTGCTTTCCAAATTGACATTCCTTAGATATTGGATTGTGAGGTTTAACAATCTTAGGTAAATCACTAACTGCTTTAGTAGTACTGATTTTCATAATGCAATCAAAATTTACATGACAAAGTCTCTTATGCCATAACCAACTTTCATCAATATGTGCAATCAAACATGCTTTCTCATTGTTGTTCAAATGAAAGACATTACCTCTAGTCTGATTACCGGTTGCAATTTCCAAACCAGTTCTGTTTACGATTTTACATTTTTCATTCTTGAATTGTAACTAAAATCCTTTCTCAACTAATTGACCAACACTCAAAATATTATGTTTCAAACCTTCAACATAGTAAACATTATCAATATAGTGCTTACCATCAAAAGATATAGTGCCTTTTCCTTTGATCAAACAATCTTTATCATCTCCAAATCTTACTAGACCTCCATTGTAATCTTGAAAGGTTAATAATTTACTCTTATCTCCAGTCATATGATGTGAACATCCTAAATCAATAATCAATTCATCCTTATCTTCAACTTTAGCTGCCAGGGCCTGCTCTACCAGCTAAACAGTAGGTGCTAGTTGATCTTTTGTTATAGCAACAAAAGCCCATCCATTGTCTGTCGGATCCTCATTAGAATCATTAGTAACTCCTTCATCAACATTTAATAACAATATTTATCTTTGTTCTTCTTGAACTTGTATTTCTGATAGTCAGGGTTAGGCTTATATGTTCTTTTAGCTTCTTCTCTTAATCTTGCATGTCTATCAAGACATCTAGATGCCATATGACCAATCTTATTATAGTTAAAACATTTAAAGGGTGCTTTACCTTCATACTTACTTCCAATTGGACCTTTAGGCATTTTCCTTGCAAATAGTGCTTCAAGTTCTTCAAGTTCTTCATTTTCTCTTCTACTTTCTTCAAGTTCTCTTGCATAGAAGGCTTTCCAATCAGATTTATCATGTGATGATGATGATGCCTTAAACGCTAGATCTGTCTTGATAGTAGTAACAGAACCAAATTCCTCAAGCTCAAAAGCTGAAAGTTTTCCAACCAAAGCGTCTCTAGATACTGATGCATTAGGCATTGTTCTTAATTCATTTATAGCTGTAACTTTCATTTTATATACCGGTGGCAAAGCTCTCAAAACTTTAGAAACAATCTCATCTTCACTTAGGGTTCCTCCACAACATTGTATACCCAAAACAATTTCATTTACTCTTTCCATAAAAGCAAAAAAAAAATCTTCTTCTTCCATTTTTAGACTTTCATACCTGACCCAGAAGCATTCAAGTTTTGCAATTTTGACTATGGAATTTTCTTCATTCAATGTTTCCAGTTTGTCCCAAATAGCTTTAGCAGTAGATCTATCTGACAAACCCATGACTTGCTGATTTGACAATGCGCTCAAAAGTGCTTCTCTTGCTTTGCAATCATTTTCCTCATCTTTAGCCAAGTTAGGTGGATTAGGTTGACCTTGAGTAGGAGAACTATAGCCATTCTTTGTAACATCCCTTATATCCTTTCCAATGCAATTCAAGTGTGTCTCCATCCTGATCTTTCATATGCCATAGTTAGTTCCATCAAGTTTCAAACTATCCTTCCTAAAATAGTTAGAAGACATTGGATCTCCTCAAGTTGTTAAATTTCTGCAAAAAGAAAACTAGGCTCTAATACCAATTGTTAGGTCCAGAAGAAAACTAAGAGGGAGGGGGTGAATTAGTTGTCCAATAAATTCAAGCAAAATTAACTTAACCAGAACTTAATGCTTAATACCGGTAAACCAAACTTTATGTCGGTAAATAGTCTTAACAGTTAATTTCAATACTGGTAAAGATTGATGCATGAAACAAAAAGACAATAAAATCCACAACACATAACGCCAATGTTTGTACGTGGAAACCCTGTAAGGGGAAAAACCATGGTGGGAAGCCTTACCCACAATCAAATGATACTATTGCAGATAGTATGTGTTTACAATATGGATTCTGCACATGCAGAAAGGCTAGCTACCTAGAGCTCACTGCTCAATCACAAAATGAGAGTCACACTGACTACAATTGGATGGTTAAATCCAATGCTAATGTACTGCTCAAAATAGCATCTTCATATGCTGGATTCAGTACCGGTTTAGTTCTGATTGCCTTCACAAAATCCTTCCTCCAACCTCCAAATGATGTCTGTGTGTATAGCTCTACTTATTTTCACATATACCTTATTGCAATCCTTTTTGTATTCACAATCCCATCTATATTTGATCTAACAAATAAGATCTTACATATATACCATAACCTAAGACCAATTGAATAGGTCGGCTCACTAAAAGATATTACAATAAAAACAATTACAAGTAAATCAATATCCGATGCATGATGTCGGCTCAATGCATTTACAACAATAATAAATAACATGTCATGCTAATATGGAATAGATAAGTCTGTTGGTGCTTATCCTGGACCTATTTATCGGTAACAACAAATATGCAAACCCAAATAAACAGTTAATCAAATTTCCAAAACCAAGTGATCAAATAATATCTTCGACATAACCAAGTAGTTTCCAAGTCATTCCAAGTGTCGGTGAACAATATAATCTGCCGATGAACCAAATACCGGTGATTGTGCATAAGTCTCTGACTTACCGTTGAACATAACCAAAGTCTCCAAATGCTAATAAGTGTTAATAGGTGTTGACATCAATGACAAAACCATATCAACATATCCAAAATACCAACATCCACTACAACCAAGATAGCAAGAGCCTCCATATAATTATTCATGTGAACTCCTTTATAGATAGAAAAAAGAAACTGGACTTGCCAAGAACTATCACACTACACACCACCAATACTAGCATTCACTGGATTACCCCTAGAAGATCCATTAGTATTAATTTTGAAAACACAACAATGAGGAAGGTTCCAATGACCCACTCTAGAAATCTTTCGTAAAGGATGATGACACCTATTTCTCATAATGTGTTGAGTCATCTATAGACCACAAATAGGAGCATCCCTCTAAAGAAGGAAATTAAACCGGTTACATATATCACTCCCCAGGAGTTGGGCCTCCAACAAGGTCACACTTAGCCAAAATAGTTTCCCGAAGAGAATGAAGGATTTTCCACCACCCATGTTGAACAACTAACCTAGCATCCTAGAAAATTTGATGATTTCTCTCTAGCTACATGTCCCAAATAATAAAAAAGGTCCTAAAGACCAAGAAACCTGAAGAAACAGGGTACGAATAGGAGCTTGGACCCATCAGTTCCAAAATTTAGCAAGGGAAGAAATATGCCATTAGGGACAGTTCCAACAATCCCACTAGGAGTGCCAAATCTTCCTAGAGAAGGAGTATTGTAAGAAAAGATGGGAGGTAGATTCAACCCTATTACAACAAATAACACACATAGAAGGCCTACAGAAACCCCACTTACACAAATTGTCCCAAGCAAGACACTGATTTTGGACCAGAAGCCATAGAAAGAAGTTGCATTTGGGCCAAGAAAATCTATTCCATACTTGCTCCACCAAGACACCTCTTCACTGCCATAAATTTGATGCATCAGCTTCATGTATCCTGCAGCGACTAAATATTTCACAAAAGAATCACTATCCCATCCTAAAGTATACAGTACCACCAAGGAGTTACACTCCCAAGAGGCAAGGATATGAGCCAACTCCCACTGAGAATTCTCTAAACCCCCATGTGGCCACTCACTAGGATCCTTCCAACTATAACCAACAACCGACCCAAATGTCTAAATAAACTTATAATGCCCAACCATAGTCCAACTAGCAACCACAAGGATGTCATGAAGAGGTTGTAAATGGGTACATAGACAAAATGGGGGGATTACCATCCCAAGAGTCCAGCCAGAAAGGAGCCTTTGAGCCCTTGTTGCAAATCCAAAAAATCCTAGTTTTTAGATTATGCCAAGTCACAGATCCCCTACCCTCCAACTAGGAGCGAGGAATATTCCAACTATCCATGGGACCTAAATACTTATGAGTGAGAATATGAGCCTACACTTCATGCGGATTGGATATCCGAGTGATTTGTAATTGGAACATTGAACACAATGGGTCTAACAATACCTATCTAGAAAGTAAAAAACCAAGAACACTCATGCTATTGCAACAAAGGAATACAAATAGGTCTTGATAATCTATTAAATTGATAAATCAACAAAGGCTACTAAGATCAATTGCAATCCATTAACAAATGATGGGGCAACTAGAAAGGGTGACTTGTAGAATTAAAGAGGAAAAGTGATGAGGCCTATTAATAAATAGTACAAGAGACATGAAGATCAACTTAAATAGCAACGATTAAAAGAACAAGTCACTAAAGCTAAACAATGAAAAGTACATCTCAGCTGCAAAAGAATACAACCAGGGAATAAAGCCTAACGTAAAGATAGAGCCATGACCACCTCATCCTATCATAGATAAAAAATATTACAGAAAAAGCACCCCAAGGGTAGAGATTTTAAGATGTCCAATTGGAGGTTCCTATTAGTCTATGGTACTTCTTTCAATGGAATTCTAAATATTTTACCATTAAGATTAAATATTTTCTACAGGTGTATTCATCATAATCCCCACTTTGCAATTGAAGATACTCATTCCTTGATGAATCGCATTCAAGATTGACTTCACTAAAGAATTTCTGAAACAAATCTTTTGTAATTTTGTTCCTACATCAAACAAAAACTTGAACTTAATGTTAATGACCTTTTCAAACAAATTGTTTTTTTGGTTAACATTAACAAAACAAAATTAAAATTACTTGTTGAATAACACCAATTCTGCATTAGAAAAGGTCAAATCAAGAATACAATCTACGAGAAATTCCAGTTTTAATGTTTGGTCAGAGAAAATCAGTCATTCTTTGCCTACACTCGTTTCAATAAAAGCACATTTGAAAACCGTTAAAATCGCTTTGCCGCCTCTCCAATTGCTCCCATTTCAACGCGCCATTGTTTTACTTTGAATGTCACCCTTATTCAACAAATTTTAGTTTTGACCTATTCAAACACTTGAACCCCGTCGTCTGTCTCTATAAATACAATATAACTCTATTATCCATCACCATTCTTGATCTTTGCTCTGTATCACCACATTCGTCCAGCTTTTCTTTCATCATTTGTTTCCTTTCTTAAGTTTTGCTCTGCCAGTTAATATGGCGAGATCGATGCTTCCGAAAATCATGGGAGTGCTGCTCGTGCTCAACTTTATGTTTCTGCTCGCTGTCTCTGCACGACCAGTAATAAAGGAAAAAGTGAATACAAATGCTGGCATGATCAACAATATATCATTTCATAGTCTGTTTGACATCGTGGAGATGTTAAAATCGAGTTCTAACTGTGCAGGCAATATTAAAGATCCTGGTTGCCGTAAGAGATAAAACAAGGCCGTATAGAGTTATTGGTGTTCCAGTGTACATAATTAAGATTTTTCGTCATGGAAACTCCCGATACTTTTACATAATTTTCATATTTGTTGATGCGTTGTGACGGAAAAATGTAATCTATTCCGTCCCACCTATCTAGCTTGTGTAATATATGATTTCTATTCAGTTTAATCACATCTTAAATATGATTCATGAACGGTATATGAAATATCTCAACAGACTTCTGCTATGTCACAGAAGTTATGTATCTAAAATATTCAGAAATTGTGGATATAACAAATGAAGGTTTATTAATTAACGAGATTTTTTACGCGTTTCGCAAAATATATAGAATTTATACGGTGTACATGTTACAAGAGGTTCATTGTGGCTAGGATCTGATCCCAGATTTAGTGTTTTGGTTCCTCCCGTACTATTCATATGGCCCCATTGAATTCCTTTACAGAGCTATGGTCATTCAATTATGTTGTGTTTCTTTCCATTAATAAAATATTTATAGTGAGTTGTTTTTCTGAAATTCCAAAAATTTCATTTGAAAAACGAGATTTAACATATTCAAACTCTATGTTGTGGTCCCTTGAAGGTTTTCTATTTCGTTGGTGATCACGTATTATCTTGGATTATAACTTACTCAGCACTTTTCTATGTTTTTTTTGGTGATTTGTTATCCACACTGAGAGAAATGAGAATTAGCTTGTGTACGAATATACCTGCTCTCTAATTTCTCGTTGTGTTAAGCCATCAAAATCTTTAGTGGGCTATCTATGCCACGTGCTGGCAAATGTGGTGGGCTATGTAAGTGCCTTCATGACAGGGATAATTTAAGGTGGCATATGGTCATCTGTCTAAACCATGCGCTTTAGCATATACGTGGGCATGTCGAGGGGTGTTCACTTGTGCTTAAAGAATTCACATGAAAATTTCTCATTAGTTATGGTCTATTGATGGGTTAGCATAGATCTAAGAGTGAGCAAACTTTATTGTCTAATATGCACAACAAGGACATTGGTATAAGTGATTGCATAAGTGTTTTTGGCATCATGTGTATACAGCCCCATATACATATAACAGAAATTGGTCATATGAATTTGAAGTGGAAAATCTTTCATGCCTATCATATTCTTATATGATTTCAACAACAAAACAACCATGCTAGTTATGCTAGTTATGTGTATATTTAATACATTCAGATTTCATCTATTAAAATGATGACAATCATAATGTATCAAGGTTTTATCATAATGAAAGTTCATTTAGATTTTTAAATATTCTAATTACAAGTATAATAAAATATGTAAGAGTGAAATTTGGTGACCCTCGGTGAGTTGTTTAAAGTAGTCATAATTATGGCATCAATTATAGACATGTTTTAAACTTATAGATCTTAGTTCACTACTTATCAAGGTGTTAGATTTGTCTTAACATCGAAGACATGAAGTTAACCGTAACAATTATTACATTCAAGATTCCTTGCATATTATCTTTCATGTACAGATTTGATCTTACAATTTAATGGAGACTTCTTTCTATAAATCATTTTGAACATGTAGAGGAGTTAACATTTTAGGTTTCCAAGAGTTAAAAGGTGACATCATAGTCATGTTCATGTTAGTTCAAGAACTTAAATAGATACTCAATATATAGAGAGATGGACACTTATAATCAAATGCTTAAGATCAAGTGGTTGAAGTAAAGACTGGTTTTTATAGCTGCACAACCTTTACTAAGGGATTAAGTTGTCTGATTTAATATAGATTAAAAATTGATATTATTTGATTCAATATAAGTCATTCATCTAAATGGTATTTTATAGTAAGAATGTTTTTCCTAGTGCTAAAAATAGAGGACTAGAAGATGTTAAAGGTTTGATATATGGCCTTATATACTTAACATAGTAGCCGGCCATTACACCACCCCGCCCCCCGCAATCAAGAGTGTTACATTTAGGATGCAGCTGTTTCAATTACTGGGACTGGCACTTAACTATTAACTTGACTGAGAACTAGATCTTAAATCACAAACCCTAACATTTGTGACTGCCTTTTGAATACCTTATTTTGCTAGGTCTAAGGCGCAACACCCATGTCCCATTAAAATTCTCCAAAATTCTATGCAATGTAAGTCTCAACCTTCACAATTTAAATTTTGTAGGTGACCATTTTATATTGGCCCTTTATTTATATATATATATATAATGAGCAAGACCAGAGCTGACGTACAACAGATGAACTGTTTTGACAGAAATATCCTAACGAAATCAGTGGAGAGTCAAATCACCAGGGTTTGTGACAAAACAAAAAATGGCAACACGAACGGGAAGAGGATGGCTCCACACGACATCTAAGCGGTCAAGTCCAGCCGCTAATTCCCTTTGAAGACCGCTGGAATAGCTGACTTCTTAACGCGCCATTGTTTTACTTTGAATATCAGCTTACTTAAATTTTGACCAATTCAAACGCTTGCACTCCGTCGTCTTTCTTTATCCATACCCATTCCCATCTTTTCACTGTGTCACACAAGTTATTCACCCAGCTTTTCCTTGCTTATCGATCAATTATTTTTCTTTTAGATTGATAATCAATCATTACAGAAATGACGATTAGCTTGTGTAAAAGTATACATGTTTTTTAATTGTTCATTGTGTTACACATTAAAATTTGTATTTGGCCATGCCGTAGCAGGCCGTGTATCTGTCTTCAGGGCAAGAATAATTTAAGGTGTCGTATGGTCGTTGGTCTAAAGCATGTGCATGAGCATATAGTTGAGCATATGAAGGGGCGTTCACTTGCGTTTCAAAGGGGTCTAATTTTTCTAGCTTTCTAGAGAGCATTCACATACGTAAAATAACCAACAGAAGTTTGAATAGAGCAATTAAAGTGAACATATCTGAGTGCACTTAGAAATCCCCTAATTTCGTGTCAAATTTTTAGACTACAAAAAGTTGCACAAAATAAAACACACGTTTATTCACACACCTTCATTTTAGCATTCGAGATAAATTAGTCACAATCAGAGCGAGCGCAATGTATGCATTCTTCCTAGCTTAACATTGATAGATAGGTTGACGTCATCAAGAGTATTGCACTAGCGCTTCCACTTAATCAGAGGTGCAATGGGTACGCCGATAGTAATATATGTATCTATATGTTTATCTATCTATTGATCAATTGATTCGATATGTTTGTTATTCATCTTTCTATCTATTCATTTGTTGATCTACCAAACTAACTATCTATGACTGATCTTGTTGGCATTATACACTCAGATGAGAAAGGTGGATGTTGTCATTGATGGCAACAAGGTTCCACAGGTTCAACCGGCCATAGACTTCACCTACTGGCACCGGCAGATACAACAAGGCTTATTCACACCGGCATCCAATTTACACTGATAGAAGATTATATCGGCATTCCAAGCCGACTTGACAATAAGTATTGTATATGCGAAATAAATTGTAATGTAAATTATAATTGTATGGCCGACATGTTGTATTGTAAACACTCATATATTTATGAGTTCTTGTAGGTCATTTGAATAAAAAAGGAAGCGGTAATATGAGATAAGATAGGATATGATAGCGAATAGTTGTACATGCATTTTGATGTGTTTCTTTTGGAGTGAATAAGAAGCAGAGCAGAGAAAAGACTATTCTGTATAAGCAGAATCATTTGACAGCATACCGGCTAGGGTTTTGGCAGAGGCAGAACTAGTATCAGACAGAGCACAACATCGAACTCATCCAACATTTTGATGCAAGTTGTAAGAGTTCATTTTATGTTTTCGTCAGTGTGATGTTGTAGTCAGTGAGACTCCACTTTTTTTGTTGAGCAGTGAGCTCTAAGTAGTTGGCCTTCCTACGTGTGCAGGCCCCTTTGTACTAAGTAATATTTATTCATATGGCTAGTGAGTAAATATTGTGGGTCACAAATCCCACCGAGGTTTTTCTGTTACCGATTTTCCTCGCTAAAATATTTGTGTTATGTTGTGCATTGATGTTGATTCCTTTGTTTCTCTTTACTGCATTATTGTTTGCATACCGACATATTAATCTCAGTTATAGAATTGTAAATAAGTTTAAATCTTTCATTTACTAGTCAGACACTGATTCACCCCCCCCTCTTAGTGTCTTTGGGATTAATTAATTATCTAACAATTGGTATCAGAGCCTGGTCCTCTATTTGTAGAAGCCTAACAACTTGAGGAAGATTTTGAAATCGGTACCCATGGAAAGTTGAGACAATAGTTGGAAGCGGCTCTTGAAGATTTTGATGGAGAAAAATTAAAGAATATCAAACTGGAAGAAGATCTCAGATCTTCTCAAGAATTCATCAAAGCACTTCAAGAAAACTTGGTCATGGCACAAAGTAAGAGAAAATAATTGCATGAGCAACTACAAAAATAAGATGATGAAGAAAAAGAAACTCTCAGAGATATTACAGAGAAAATGAGACAAGAGAACGACAACATGAAGAATGAGATGCAAGACTTAACCATGAGACTATATAAGGATATTCAAGATAGAAAGAAGAATCAGAAAGATTTGGCCAGACGACTTAATGAAAGATCAGATGAATCTATAAGTCTTAGTCATGAAAATGATATGCTTAAAATCGAGTTCATTCGGATGCAACATTACAAAGAGGAACTTATGAGACAAATTAGCACTCTGGAAAGTGAGTTGGTCACTGCAAATAAATACAAAGACAAATTCAAAAAGAGCTCAGCCAAGCTTGACGATATGCTAAAAAATCAAAGACCTGATAAAGATGCAGTTGGACTTGGATTTGAACGTGGAGAAAGTTCTAGAACTGCAAATAATCTTGATCACAGCAAACTGGTAATGCAACGTAATTCTTATAAATTCAATGGAAAATGTTTTAATTGCAACAAATTTGGTCATAGAGAAAATCAATGCAGATATAGGAATAATCAAAATACAAACTCATTTACCAATCAATGTTCCAAATGCAATAAATATGGTCATCAATCAAATGATTGCAGAATGAATATAAAATTCTATGCTTGTCGTAGATTTGGACATCTATCTAATCAATGTAGAACTCAAACCGGGCAAGGGTATGGAAAAGCTATTCAAAGAAACAACATAACTTGTTATGCATGCAACAAGATTGGGCATATTGCAAGATTTTGCAGAAGCAAGAATGTACCAGCAAACAACAAAGGATCTAATGACAAAGGAAAAGAAAAGGTGAATGAAATCAAACAAGAATTCTCTAAACAATGGGTCAAGAAAATAGATCAAAGAAATGATGAATCTAGCTTTGCATCAGCAGAACAAAGCAATCCTGCACTAGCAGAAAATTCTTCATATTACTAAGAAATAATCCTTAGGGGTAAGGCAACTAATTGAAGATAATGCATTTTGCCCCTCACATGATGGTAAGAAGTCATAATCCTTCTTTACCGGCACATATGTTGAGTTACAATGGAAATTCACTTAACCGGTGAAGCATTTAATGCGGTTGTTATATTTTTGGCTATAAAGCATTGAAATTCCCAATTTCAATTCACCAAGCATTCAAAGAGAACAAAAGTAGAGCACCGACATTCAAGAGCGAAGAAGCAAATATTTTCTAGGGCATCCAAGTTTTTCACGTGCATTTGACAGAAAAAGGTATTTATATTGCATCATGGCTTCTTCATCTTCCATTCCTAAATTAATAGCAAACCATATTGTTGTGGAGAATATCAAACGTCCTAGGCTAGTTTTAAGATAATTCGTAAGATAGCTAAGATGGACAACTCTATTGGAGGATTTTCAAAAATTTTAAAGGGAGTCGCATTCGTAGAAAACCCTAGGGCATACATTCACTGTAATATTGAAGATTCAGGGTCTGAGGAGATAAAGAACATGTTGATGAAAGTCATCACTAAGAACAAAGGTGTAATCAAACCTGAACATAAGATTGTGGAAGATTTAGGGTTAGTAGACATCCTTTATATGTCTGAATTTGAAGATGAAATTATCCGATATTTTCTAAGTAAAGTTCATGGTGAATTCTTATGGCTTGACCCCAACTTCAAAATCACCAAGGAAGCTATTAAAGCTGTTATAGGTTTACCCTCTACTGGCACAAGGCCTGAGAAGAAGAAGAAAAATCCAAACAAAGGTGTTATGGATCTAGCCGGTGCTACATCTGATAATAGATCACTTAGGGTAAGTGACATAAATGATGACAATGTTAAATATGCCATCATGGTTATTGGTTACAAGGTTGCCCATACAAATAGGTTAAATTATGTTTCCAGTCTATGCATTCACAGTGCTTATGAAATGATAAAGAATAATGCAAAAATTGATCTTTGTGAATGGTTAAAAGATGAACTGATAGCTAACTTGGAAAAAATCAAGGGTGATAAAAAGGGAACATTTAAATTTGGGAATTTAATTGTATGTTTGATGATATACTTCTAAAAGGTGATTCCCGACATAGGCCATAGAGACTTTCCCTATGATATTTTTGTTGGAAAACAGATTAAGGAGGCAATTTCTGGCATGGGTTCAAAAGGAAACAAGAAGGTAAAGAAATACTTAAAAAAATTTCAAGCAAGAATGAAGAAAAGGGAAAAAATCCCTTAGAGTATTGTTGATAAGTATGATAAATTGATTTTCTTTGTTATAAAGAGAGATGAAATACGGATGGAGGTTGTCACACCTAGAACTATTTGGGTAACAGAAATGGGATATGAAGTGGACACCAACATTCTGGAATCTTATGCCAAGAGACTTCTAGATGCCCCACCGGAACCTACTGAGAAGATATTTGGCACTGCTGAAATCATAGAGAAAGATGTCGCTATTTAGAAGCAAAGAAAGAAAAGGGATGAAACATTGAAAGATGCCGCAAAATTTGTTGAAGATGTTACCAAGGGATTATTGAAACTTGAATAGTTGAGTGATGTTGCTACAAGCATAAAAGAAAAAAAATTGACCAGTAACCTATAACACATGTTTCCCCTGTTGGTACCTCATCTGAGACTGATAGTGACAAAGCTGCGGAATTTAAAAGGGTGGATAGGAAGAAGAGAAAATATCCACCGGCACCTACTCCGTCACCTAGGAAGACAAGGACACTTATAAAGAAAGAACAGGTTGTGAGAGAGCCTAGCGGTCCAAAGAAGAAGATTACACAGAAGCAACTGACACCAGAGAAATCTGATACACTTTCCCCGATAGAGCTTGTTAATGAAATAACTCAGGATGGTAATCTCAACAATGTTAGTAAGTTTTATCATTCTTTTGATGATTTGGATAAGAACACTTTTGAAGAAAGCATAATCTTGTATTTAGATATATATAAGAAAGTTCTTATTGAAGTCATTCATTTTCTCCCCAATGACTTATATCTAAGACTTGAGGCAAAAATAATGTCCATCATAGAATTGGATAAGAAATTGAAGGTTGAAGCATTGTTGGTTTCTCATCCAGCTAAGTCTAGACAAGAAATAGATGAATTGATAGCAGAAGCTAACAAAACTATTTTTGTAAGTGGTCACTGGCAAGTAAGCCTCATGGTCTGCAAGACAAAGGAAATCGCAGATGAGACAGCAGACAAATGGGATATTTTCTTTGTGGAGAAAGAGAAAAGATAAGAAAGAGAAAGACAAAAAACTGACAAATCTTTTACTAAGGTATATCAAAAAGTAGTTAAAGGGAAGAATAAAGTTGGCAGTGTTCCTAACTTAAAAATAAAAGATAACTTACCACCACCGGCTCAGGACAGCCCACCAGCAGCAGCAAAGGCATAGGCAAAAGTACAAAATCAGCCCACAGAAAAGACATCAGAGGAAGGAAAAGCAACAAATGTCGTTGATCATGAGTCTAACATTCTATCCACAATGAAGGTTGATACTCAGGACATCAACATTACAATGGATGATACCTCTATTCCAGAAATTGGTAAGGACCAGCCCACTAACACTCCTTTAAATATTTATATTGATAAAATAACTGTTAATGATGCAAATAAAGTTGTAGATAAAGAAAATTTTGAGGAGAAGAAATCAGAATCTATAAATATTGAGATTTCCAACTCACTGGTAAAGGCAGTTGACACTCAGCAGGATATAATTAATGATGACATGCATTTCGATACTACTAAGGTTATCGATGTTGAGATACCGATAGATAAAGCACAAGAACAGATAGCATCTGAACTGGGAAATGATAAGAATGAGAATAAGGAAGAGGAAGAGATTAAGATAGCTGAACAGAAAATAGAGGAAGGGTCAAAGAAATCAGGAGAAGAGAAGAAAGATAATGAAGAACCTAGCACCTCTCCCGGTACTTCTATTTTGGATTTCAGACCAACATCTGTTACAGAAGTATTATTGGATTCTATAAAAAAATTAACAGAGTTTAATGCCTTAGCATTTAAGGCTATCGATGATTCTCTACCAATTTTGCAGATGATTGCACCGGAGTGCAAGGTAGATCATATTATTGGCTCAATAGGTAAATTGGACACATTGTCCAAATTCATTTCTGCTAACATTCAGTCACTAGATAAAATAAGTGAGGAGACTATTCAAGAAAAAGTTGATAAAGAAAAGGAAGTATTCTTTGGAAAAACAATAAAGGAGTGTACTCAGCAGATTGATACACTACCGGCATTGAATTATACCATTTTGGAGTATAAGGAATTATACCGGGAAGCTTGTAAACCACATCAACTAACAGAAGATATTGATGATCAAATCAGAAAAACTCAAAAGGAAATTGATGATATTGCGGATAACATAATTGGTTCTTCGAAACTAACATCAATCATAGGATAGGAGATGGCTATACATGAGGAGATGATTTAAAATCTCGAAAAAGAAAAGGAAAGACTGAAAATGAAAAGTAGGGAGTTGAAGAATAAGCTTGGTCCAAGATTGGATAATCTAATCACTCACCAAAATGCACTATCAAAGGTTACAATTCAAGGAGATAGATCACTGGAATAACAAATGTGCTATCTTACCGAAATGAGCAAACAAACAGAAACATTAATTATCGATAGTACGAAGTTCATACAGGGTCTGAACTTAGTTCTTGTGGATATTTTTCAAGTTGTAGACAATAGACTTCAGGGTTCTAAGTAAATTTTTGAATTTTTGGAAAATAAATTTGACATCCTTTGTCATTGATGCCAAAGGGGGAGTGGTATAGTGAGAAAAATGTATTGAGTAAAGTATGCAGAAGATGAACAGATCATTTGCTCAGGGGGAGCACTCACAATTTTGGATTTACAGTTTTTTGTTTTCTCATGAGTGTTTCCATCAATGCCAAAGGGGAGATTGTTGGCATTATACACTTAGATGAGAAAGGTGGATGTTGTCATTGATGGCAAAAAGGTTCCATAGGTTCAACCGGCCATAGACTTTGCCTGCCAGAATCGGCAAATACAACAAGGCTTATTCACATCAGCATCCAGTTTACACCGATACAAGATTATACCAACATTCTAGGCTGACTTGACAATAAGTATTGTATATGCGAAATAAATTATAATGTAAATTATAATTGTATGGCCGAAATGTTGTATTGTAAGGACTCATATATTTATGAGTTTTTGTAGTTCATTTGAATAAAAAAGGAAGCGGTAATAGTAGATAAGATAGGATATGAGAGCGAATAGTTGTATATGCATTTTGATGTGTTTATTTTGGAGTGAATAAGAATTTTAGCAGAGCGAAGACTATTTAATATAAGAAAAATCATTTGATAACATATTGGCTAGGGTTTTTGGCAGAGGCAGAAATGGTATCAGACAGAGCACAACATCGAAGTCATCCAACATTTTGATGCAAGTTGTAAGAGTTCATTTTATGTTTTCATCAGTGTGATGTTATATTCAGTGAGACTCCACTTTTGTTGTTGAGCAGTGAGCTCTAGGTAGTTGGCCTTCCTACGTGTGCAGGCCCCTTTTTACTAAGTAATATTTATTCATATGGCCAATGAGTAAATATTGTGGGTCACAAATCCCACCGAGGTTTTGCCTTACTGGGTTTTCTCGCCAATATATTTGTGCTATGGTGTGCATTGATGTTGATTCCTTTGTTTCTCTTTACTGCATTATTGTTTGCTTACCAGCATATTAATCTTAGTTAAAGAATTGTAAATAAGTTTAAATCTTTCATTTACCGGTCAGACACTGATTCACCCCCCCCCCCCTCTCAGTGTCTTTAGGATTAATCAATTATCTAACAGATCTATATAGAGACAACTTGATAGTCTAACATCCTAAACCATAACCTAAATAGAGAATAGACAAAAGTTGTGTGCATAACACAATGCAATACAATAAACTTTTTGTTGGCTATTAAGATGAAAGAAACAAGAAGCCACTAAAATTGTTGGAAAAACTATTTTCATTCTTTAAAGATGAATTTGGTGAGATAATACTGGATTTCAAGGTGCGAAAAAATGCAAAAGTTGTCAATCCTAAGTATCAAGGCAATCTATGACCAAAGTGAAAAGATCAAAATTAAACTTGTTTCAGATAAAAAAAGAGGAAATTTACAAAGTCTCATTGAAGCTTTAATCTTCTTTTAAGCTCTAAGAGAAGCAACCAGAACTGAAAAGACAATGTGTTGTGAATGAAACAATAAAAATGAAATAAACAAAATTTAATACTCTTGCTACCACTTTTTTTCTTATTTGTGTGTATGCCCAACTGCACTAAATACATATTTGAGAATCTGTAAAGACACTAATTGTCTACTCTATTCCTACCATACTTGAATCATTCTACATCTATTTCAAATAATTGTTTGCTTGTGTAAATGAATTGTTGTCACAGTGCTTATAGATATCAGCTTGTTGAACTTAATATGTGAAGACAGACCCAAAATAACACTCTCTCTTGTAATATAATGTGTTCTCCAATTTTCTGTGTTAGTGGAATTAATGAATTTTCTATTTTTCTGATTTAGTTTATAAGTTTTAATGGTTTTATAGATATGCAAATAGTATAAATTTATATTTTTCTAAAGCATTATTTGGTAATTTTTGAAACTATTATGTTTTTTTTTTAAATAGTGGATGCATATAATTTAATTTAAGGTAAAAGAAAGTACCTCAACTTAAAGTACAAACTATTTTCCAAAACTATTCTTCAATAGTGCAATAAGTTAAGAAAATACCTATTATACATCTAAAGAGAACAAAATCAAAACATATATGTTAAAAAATTTGGAATTCTAAATATGGATGAATGCAAATTTATACACAATTACTAGTTATATAGAGTAATAAAGACATACATTTGGGGGGGAGAGGCGGGGGGATTTGACATAGCTGATGTAGCAAACACATAGTTTACAAGTTCTAACATTCTTTGGGGGATTCAAATCTCTCATTTTTTTACACTCACCATAGCTTCTTGAAATGGGAAGAAAGGCACTCTGGGTCTACGTCAGAGAACAAAGACGTGTGCATGCTACGTGTATTTCATGATTGTTTTCTCTTGACAAAATCTGTCAAACTTTCAATAATATCTAATAGTCCACATATGCAGTACTATATTTTTTATGTAATGAGCTTTAGAAGGTGCTGTCCATAATGGGATTGATTCCCCGGGGACAAGAAACACAAAACTGTGACAAAATGGTGTGCAGATTTCATTTGGATGATGTCCTCTAAAAAATATTCTCCATGAGGAAAGGTTATTCGTTTATGTCAGTTTTATGGTTACTGATAATTTTCACCATAGTATTGATGATAAAACAGTGCACAAACCCTAGAAAACCATTGCCCCCAACATGCATATAAAGAGAGGAATAAGAGAAGTGCGACCATAGAAATAACCCTAGCACATACATATTTAGGGTTTGTAAAGAAGATTTAGGCAATTTGAATATTTCCCTATGAAAGCAACATTAATAGGATACAACACAGATAAAGAAACCTAATTTATCAAAAATTGCAGTGTAGAATATCAGGATTATAGAGTGTTTGCCTAGCCAATAAGAAAAATAACTAGAGTTAAAGTCCTAACTCAAATATTGGTCATCCATTATAAGTATCTATTATCTCCATGACTGCAGTTAATTTACTTGTCAACCCAGGGATGTATTACTTGAAATTATATATGCAATAAGTTCTTGCGATAGTCATTCTACATTACTGTAGCAACTAAGTCTATCTAAAATAAACAAGCGAAAAATATGACTATTGAATGGCTACAAGAAATCTTAATATTAACATAAGATTATAACTAAATATTTGTTAACTAAGTTCAAAGCTAACAAATAGGAATTACTCTGTCTACTTTGGCTGCAGGAACTGTCACAGGATCTATTTCCAGTGGCTGCAGGAATAGTCAGTTGCTAGAACATCTATTGTAGCAAAAAGTAAACTTAATCTAACAATCACACAAGAATAATCACTAAGTGGCCCCCCTTGGATGAGTGTACCCAGACTTGAAAATGATTCTATATACTTAGAATAACATAGCTTTTATTCATTATTTCCAAAAGTTGATACAATACATGAGATAAGAGAAATGCTTTTAATTCTGGAAAACACTGTCTAACCTCTGTGAAGAGGTGCAAGTCTTTACTTATAAGAAAGTTATAAAAAACTTTCAACTACTTAGATCATGCCCATGAAATTAAGCAGAAACACTTATTACTGCAAGGAGAAGAAGTTAATCCACAAAAAATGTGGAAGTTTACTAAACCGCAAGCAATAATATAGCATGGCGGTGGTTACTAGATTGATGCTTGCTGGAGACAACCATAAATGAATCTGGTATTGTCTTTCTTTTCCTTTTCTGATTCACTTGCACAACATCTTCCCTATTGTTATAAATGTTCAACCACACTGAAATGTCTCCAATTGTTTGCATGACATGATTCTCCATCTAGCTTAAAACAACCACTTCTGCAACAACTTAATTACTCCTACATTAAAGGTTAGAACATATAAGAATACATATATATCTATTTTCATTAATCACAATATTTATACATCCAGGCATGATATTACCTATAATAATCCGCATAGCTATAGGAATATTAAGTCAAAACAATATAGGGTTCAGTGGGTTTGACTATCATTCAGAATGCACATAATCAAAACTCTGATACATCATATGACTTAAACACTATCCCAATATGCAACTTAAAATATAGGAAAAACTTATCAGTCATAGAAATCAAAGAACTATTATTTTAGCTCATCATTTCTGCCCCAACTTAATGTCTCATTGGTCCTCCAGTTGGAGGAAAATTCTTTTCTCAAGCACTAACTCAAAAATCACCTATGGTACCTTGTCTTGTGCCTCCTGTAGCTAGGTTCCAATAAAGTCCTTTCATCTTTTTTAGCCTAGCCCACCTGGCTTCCTCGGCAGTCTCATCATACGGTTTATCTGTAGCTCAGCATCCCATCAATGGCCACATAAGGATAGGTGGGTGGTATATCAAAGGTAGCCAATTATTGCCTTTTGTCTTGTCCAAGTGGATATACTTGGGAGCTCTTTGTGTGGCTGCATGATAATTGGGCAATGAATAGGGTTCACCCTACTTTAGGTCCTTAGGAAGATTGTTCCAATGCTAAGCCGGACATTCAACTACAGCTTGATTCTCAGTTCCAACCAAATTTTGATACTCCTGAAATACTTTCTCTCTCAATGGTAAAACTTGGCTTCTGACACCAGGTCTAGTCAACAACTTTTGCTAGTCATAGTACATATGTCGTGGGTTTTTAGCCGCAACTCTGAGTGGCAGTGGGCAATCAAACACCAAGTTCTTGTGTGTTCTAGATTGTATTCCCATACTAATTTCATTCTGTATCCAGGACATCAACGCTTTTAACTGAATATCACCAATATACAGCCAGGGATTTCATTTATTATCAGAAGAGACATCATACTTATGCAAATAAAACTCACATAGAAAATTCTTGACGATTGTAGGAGAGTTTTGGTAAAGTGCAGCAAAAGGGTTTACATTTGGTGCTTCATATGGATTGAGTCTTGTATGATTAGGATGGTTAAGAAGGAATCTACCTTGAGCATCTCTTCTTCATCTATGCATGCAGATTCATGAGAATTACTTAAAACAAACTAAGCTATCAAAAAACTATACTGAAAACTTAAAAATTCATAACTATGATAGGTTCTTAGTTTGACACCATCCCAAGCAACGACACCAAAAATAATTGCCTAGCCAATAAGAACAATAACTAGAGTTAAAGTCTTAACTCAAAGATTGGTCATCCATTCTGTGTAGCTATCATCACCATGACTGAAGTTCATTTACTTGTCAACAAAGGCATGCAAACACATTTTGAAACCTAAGAAAATTGGTGACCCAACAAAGATATTAAAACCAAAATTGTACACTATTAGAAATTAAAGCACCAAATAGAATGGGTGACTTTGTGATGTAAAGAGACAATGTGATAGAGGCCATTCAAAATTGGTACATGAGACATGAAGATGCAACTAAAAGGGAAATGATTCAAAGAACAAGTTTTAAAAAGCTAAAGAATGAAATGCACATGTCAACTCAAAAGGAATGTTCATAGGATAAAGCCTAAAAAAATCCTAGAATTGTGACTAGCTCATCTATCACATATTATTGTAGAAACAAATACTTCAATAGTAGAGAATTTGAAATGTCTGATTGTAGACTCTATCAATTTATATTAATTCTAGTGATGTGGTTTTAATACTTTCCCTTTAATATTGAAGCCTTTCTACTATTGTACTCATCATAACCTCCACTTTCTCATTGAAGACACTCATTCTTTGGAAAATAACATTTAAAACTAGCTCCACTTTAACGAAACTTATGAACTAAATCCATATAATTCTAATTATACATAAAGAAGAATTTAAATCAAATATTTAAATTTCTTTATTTTTTGTGTGCTTTGTTTTTTCAATTTACACAATCATTTATAATGGATATGAAAGCTTTTTAATATATTTTTAAATGTTAAAAAAATAAAGTAACAATCAATTGTTGAATAACATCAATTTTACAATAGAAAAGGTTTAAATAATAATACAATCTACAAAAGATTCTAATTTTAATGTTTGGGCAAAAGAAAATTCCATCACTCTTGGAAACACTTCTTTAAAATAAAAGCACATTTTACTACCACTAAATTATCTTTACTGACTGTTGAATTCTTGCATCTTTAACATGGCTTTGTTTTACTTTGAATATACCTCTTTCATTTGAGTGGGATAAGAACAAAATGACATATAAAACTATATTTTTTCTTATTAGTAGTAAGGTATTTGATTATCTGAGTTTTCTTGAGATTTTATCTATGTTGTGGATACATCATCACCTTCATCTTATACACCTTGGTGCACAACTTCCATTAATATATTAAATAAAGATTTCCAAACTAAAATTTATCTTAGGACATGATTATTAATTCATCCATATATTTCAAATCATATTTAGGAGAGTAAAAATCACTAAAATTAGTTCACTCTTTAATATCTTTCTATTCATAATTTCCTAGATATTCCTAGATATCAAACTTGGACTTAATTGTATCCTCTCTATTTCAAAATAGAAATTAAACTTATGTATTCTATTTTTAAATATTTTTTCCCTTTTATGGAGAGGAATTAAAAAATATCTAATTGATCAATTTGAACCAATCAAATCTATCATATAGAATTTAGGATTATGTGTAAGAGATTAAAAATTCTAATTTATTCTTTAGATACATTTCATGTGTCCTTAAACATAGTAGTGAGACGAGTTAAGGCCATCATTTAGTAGCTAAGTATATTTGTTTGAATGCACATGATCTAATGAAGAAATTGTTACTGGAAATAAATGAAAATATTCACCAAATTAAGATTACCGACAATTCATTACCTATTTTAAAAAATACAATGACATTTTTTATTAATCATATGACCTAAAATCTATGATACTAAATTATTTCTAGGGTTTTGGTGACATCACTTTTCTATTACTATATTTGGCATATGAAAATAATTGTAATCATTTAGAATGTTTTTTTGAAAGATCATGGCTAATACCTCAATGTTCCTTTGATTAATTAAAGTGGGATAGGCCCTAACCTTTACATTTTAACTAAATAGAAACTACCTAGGGTGCATGTGGAGTACACACCTAGCCAAAAAACATAGAAGACCAAAACACACTAAAAACCAACAAACGACCAAGACATAAACACCAAACACAAACAAAAAATAGACAACATTCAACCACCTATCAAAGACATGAAGGAATGGTATGCTAAGAAGGGGCATTATCTTGCCATTCCTGGAAAAGAACTTTATTTTTTTCAAAAACAAGGAAGCCTTTTTTTAGAACCTTCCCCATTTGTCAGAGTGACCAAATCTAGAGTAGCCTTGACAATAGAGGTGAGAGGTTCCATCACCATAGAAGGAGACTCTAGGTTTCTCTTCCTCTTCACCTTCCTTCATGCTATCTCCTCCTAGATTGCATGCAAAGAGGTTGAGTTCTTCTTTGCCATTACTTGACTTAGAGCAGTCATTTATTCAACCTTTCTCTTCACAGTGTCATGATTTTATTTTAGCTCAAACACATCTCTCCTCTCATCCTTCTAAGAAAATTTTTCATTAAGATCCTTGAGTTTCTCCTCCACTATCTCTCATTTTTCCAATTTCTTGATCATATCATTGGCTACCTTCTAAACCCTCTCATCCTTTTCATCTAATGTCGTGCTGTCACCATGAGCCTCTACCTTAGACACCACTTCAAGCTTGTTGATCTTCTTCTTTTCCACACTCAATTGGGAGAGGATCCAACAAGTGATTGCATCATGTTTATCAACCTCCTCAACAAACTTAGAAACTTTCTCAATCATAGAAGGGGTTAGGTTTGGCGGTAGAAACACCATGGGTCAGTGAAGAGGACCCTAATAGGGGGTTGATGGGGGATTTCTCCTCAGAACCCATGGTCGAGGAGGAATGAAAATCCTCCAAATCCACCTCCTCTTTAGAGTCCACCAACTCTACTTTCTTAGAAGGGGGCAATGAGTTTTTCTATTTGGCTCCATGAATAGGGTTGAATAGGGTAGGAACAAATTTGGTCTTGGATAAGGAAGCCAATTTGGGGTCAAATTTTTAAATAGGGGCACTAGAAAGCTCCACAAAAAATTTAGATCCTAGCAAGAGGCCATGAGAATTCAAGAGAGTCCCACTAGAGATGGTAAAATCCAAGTGAAAATTGTGGAGCCTCAAGATTAAGCCTTGGTGGAGGGGAAGATAATTCTTAGTTTTAGCCCTAGCAATTGATTGGGAAATAGAGGAACAAATCTAAAATGAGAAATTCATTTTGATGGCATACCTTAGATGATTCATCATGGGAAAGAGTTGGGTTGTAGTCTTTTGAATCTACTGTCTAGTGTGAACTAATTCATAAGCATTAGCATTGCATCCTTCCAAACTCCAAGAAGGTCTTCTTTCTTGTACCCACTCTGTAGTCTTGAGACTCATTCTCTTAGCTTAAACAACCTCTTGAATTAATATTTTTAGTAGCCTTACAACCTTTTTATAAAATTCACTCCCTCCAAAGATAACCTAGTAACGATGGTGATAGTCTCTACATAGACCATAAAGGCCATGCACCCATTTTTCACCTCACCTTTCTTGCATGACTAGGCAATTTTTTTAGAGAGGGTTGGGTCAAAACCTTGCATCCCTTCCACATAGTTCTCAAGGTTGCTCTTTACTACTTTCAGCCATAACAACATTATTTTTGAAATCATCATAACTATCTAGATCAGCCTGAATGAGGTCATCCCCCATAGCTAACCTAGTGAGACCTGAGGTGAAATCAGAGATGAAATTTGAATACTATGAGTATAAAAGGGACAACATGGGTCAAAATTAGGTAAGGTACAACTAAAACCAGAATTAAATGTCTGCCACCTAAACATTAAATGATTGGCAGAAAAGGTCGCTATGCCAAGAAACAAAAAGGAAAGAAAAGGATTATCCTTCATCATTAGGCCTTATGTCAACAAGAATAGTGGCACAAACCTCATTAGGAATTTTGTGCAAATCCATCTATATTTTAATATGATTAGAAAATGGGCCCAAAGTACGTAGCTT
Organism: Cryptomeria japonica; assembly: GCF_030272615.1. Lineage (NCBI taxonomy): Eukaryota > Viridiplantae > Streptophyta > Pinopsida > Cupressales > Cupressaceae > Cryptomeria > Cryptomeria japonica. Next base: position 844,927,706 of record NC_081407.1, read on the forward strand.
ATCCCTTGCTTTATTTCTCTCTCTCTTCAAATGTGATTGAGTCGTACGTGGCCAAGCCTAGGGAGGACATCATGACACTTGGTGATGAGGTGTTCACATTTCCAATCAAGTTTGACTTCTTGATAGGATATATTGATTGGTCAAACACTCAAAGCATGATTAGGTTTTATCCATGTCACTCAAATATTATGCCGTCTTTCAATACATAAAATGAATATTAATACAACTATATATATATATATGTATATATATACATATATATATACATATATACATATATATATATATATATATATACATATATATACACATATATATATATACATATACATATATATATACATATATATATATATGTAGATATATATATGTGTATATATGTATATATATATGTGTGTATATATGTATATATATATATGTATATATGTATATATATATGTATATATATACATATATATATATATACATATATATATATATATATATATATATATATATATATATATATATATATATATATATATAAACATTTAAATAGAAGCAAAATGCACATAGATAAGTATGAACTTGATGATTTCAATCGTTCATCTCAACTTTTCACTATTGACTTATGTTATAATTTAAATTTTTTGACTATTTCTACCAAAATTATTTTCTACACAAATGCCTCTCTCTAAACAAACAACTCTACATTGTACTCAAAATTCATCAAAATATAGGAACTATTTTCATCACTATAATTGTGAGGTATTTTAGTTGTTTCAGACTACCACAAACATACAAAAAATTGACACAAGTGATTCCTTTATCAATCATAAAACTAAATTTGTATGTTTTATTTAGCTATCACTTTTCAAATTATCCTTTTATTCTTGATTTAAGCATCACTTACAATTACAACACATAGTAAATATCTCACTAACATCACTAGTTAATTTTTTCTTGTATAAATGACGAAAATGGGGCACCTTTTGGTGCAAATGTTATTTCAATGTAAATTCACATTTATATAAAATTATTTAATTTAGCTTTATATATCACTCTATTCTCCTTCAGTGTCATTACTTCAATAATAATTTGAAGAGATGTAAACTAGGTGTTTTTTGTGTACACGACAAATATTTAAATGTTCTATCTTCTCCTCAATCTATTCATATATCATTGTCCGTATTCATAATTATTTAATATTAACATTTATATGTTTATATTACCATTAACATTAGTATTTTTTTTTCCCTAAGTGATGATTGAGAGCCAAATCTTTGTTCTTGTCCATACTTGGTACATAGTCACATTGTATTCTTTATGCTATTTAGCCAAAAAGGGTACAAACTATATTTTTGTTTTGTTTTCTCAATGTGTCTTTATGTGTAGTGAAACCTTCAATTAGATACTTTGGTCAAGTTGTAGAGAATTCATTAGTTTATGATTAATTATGGAGGCCTCTACATTTGCTTGCATCAAGTGAAGAAGTAAGGTTAGATCTTTTATAGGTAATGCTAACCATATCTAAATAACACCTAACTTAGAACAAACAAACACTAGGTTATATTAATCCGATCATTTGTGCATAGTTCATTTACACCTTTCATAGTCAACAAAGACTAGTATAAAGATAAAATAAATTAAAAGAAAAATATAATCTATTAAAATACAAGCATCTCTTTAGAAAGACATAACTCTTCAAATTTCCATCACAACTTTTATTTAAATTTTTTATTTAAAATAAATTTTAATATTTATATTTTGTATTTTATAATTATATTATATTTTATATTTTGATATTTAATTTTTCTTATTTTACATTTTAATTTTACCTATGACCCTCTTTTTTATAACAGTTTAAAAATGTATTGAGATTATCCTAGTTCAATTTTGAAGAAGGGACAATACACGCTAGGGTTTCTTGTTTTTGGCACTATTGTTAAGATGCTGTCTAGTTTCAACAATTTTAGCGACGAAGTTTTGTAACGTCGTAGCATAGCAATTGTGGATGGAGGACAACGACCCTTTCCTACATTGTAAGTGCTTTTTAAGTTTTATTTTTCTTAGCATTTGTCAATTAAGATCACTGGTTTTTGCTTCCACTAAGACCCTTGAACGGTCACAGAGATTTATATGTTGTGTCTGGTCCGAGGGCGTTGCATTAATTTAACATAGTGAGAAAAAAGTGGGAATGTGTAGGCAAAGATATCATTTTGTCCGCATGGTCTCACTTTCCATCTCTTGCCTTTCCTCTTCACCCCATTTAACCCTGTTAATTATGACCAGGGTTAGAGAAATGTTGGAGATTGTAAATTTTTTAATGTTGAATTGTTAATTTATTCATAAATATATTTGTGATTAATTGTTTAGGAGCCAATCATACAAGAAGCTTTATAAGAGTTTAGAAGTGATAAGTTTAGAGGTGATATATGCAGAGAAATCTATATCTATCGACGGTGGGAATATGTTACATATATATCTCATTTATTCACGTTGTTACGATAAATTCCATTTTTTTTATGAGAAAGATATCCCTGAGCATGTTATATATATACCCTTCACGTATATTTAAGATTTAAGATGTGATTAAGCTGGATATGGATATTCTGGATTCAGAGAATACAAATTAAATATTGCGCAATCCAGATGATGAAATGTGCCAATGATTTGTTGAAAAGGATAGATTTTATTTCTCTCTATCGCCGCGAATCCGAAAAGATGAAAAAAATATGTAAAAGGGTCCACAATTTCAATGGCAGAAAAAACTTAATGTGCTAGCTGGATTTACAATAACTCTGTACAGCCTTGTTTTATCTTTTGCGGCAACTAGGATCTGGAATGTTGCCTGCACAGTTAGAACCCGATGCTAAAATCTCCACAATTTCAACCAGATGATCAATTGATTTAGTTTTTTTCACGCCTGCATTTGTATACAGTTTATCCTTGAGGATTGGACGAGCAGAAACAGCGAGGGAAAATACAACGTTGAGGACGAGTAGCAGTGCCATAAGTTTAAGAAGCATCGACCTTGCCATACTATCAGCCAGAACAAACCTTAAGCAAGGAAACGTGGTCTGGTTACAAATGTGTTAAGGGAAAGCTGGGTGAATATGTTGCGTGATAGAGATCAAAGATCAGGAATGGTTGTGGATAAGCAAAGTAAATCATATTTATAGACAGACGACGAAGTTGCAAGCGTTTGAATTGGTCAATATTGAAATTGGCCAAAACAGGGTGATATTCAAAGTAAAATAATGACGCGTTGAAGAGGGAGCAAACGGACTTCAGCGATCTTCAATCCTGCTTTTCTTTTTAGCACAAGACTGGCGGATTTTCTTGGACCAAACATTCGATTAGAATTTCCCGTGTATTGTATATTTGCTTTGACCTTTTCTACTTTTGTATTGATGTTATTCAACAAAGTGTATAGTTATTATATCAAATGTGGGTGTTAGTATTTGCATATTCACAATAATTTTAAAACGTTTCATAATTTTATAATTTGATCTCGGTTTATGCAATATTTATATACTTCGAATGTTTTGAGCTGTATATTTTAGTTTAGTTAGTTCAATTTTAAATAGTATATTAAAATCATATTTTAGTGAAAAAGGTATTAAAAATTGAAGTGAATTATCTTATTAAATGCTATTTATTTGGATATATATAATATTTTACATATGTTTCATGTAAATTTTAAAAATTATATATTTAAATGGAATATTGACTAGAGACGTAAAGCGTCAAGTTTTTGCTGAGAAATGTAATTGGAGTAGTTGGCGAAAGGGTTGTTGAAGAGGAGTTTTGAATGAAGTATATTTTGACATATCTTCACCTATCGAGAAGTTATAGATAAGTATATATCTCTTCCTTTTGGGTCTATAAATAAATGTATTAGCAGTCATCAGGGGAAAAACAATTGATTACAAGCAGCATGAACAATTTTTGTATTACACTTTTAGTTATGTAATAGCTTACGAGTTAAATTATTAGCTTTCTAGAAAATGTCGAAAGCAACAGCTTATGTATCACTAATTATCTGGTTCATTTCTTTCATCACTATAATTTGTGATTTTAGTATTAATTGATATTGCTTAAATAGCCTTAGTTGTTAAGAAACAAATTGATCACATGTTGTTTGGATGCCATCTAGTTTTACACTTTGTATCATGTCAGCATATTATTTGAAAAGTTATTTAGATTTAACCTTAGCTATCGTTCAAACTAGCATAGATAATTGACATCCATTGTAAATAACATACATCCATAGATATTTTAAACGATCCTTCTTCTATGCAAGTTTATGATGTGCTATGTAATTTTATGTAAAAAAAAATATTGACAAAGTACAATTTATGAAATAGTGAGCAGAAATATGGGCCACAAGATAAAGGAAAAAAGTTTGATATGTCAACCTATGCATTTGTGCATAAATACTATTTATTCATAGTACTGTATGCTCATACAATATAGTCACCGTGGCAATGATTCAAAGTATTATGAGTCTTTGTTGAAAGAAGATGTACTCTGAGAGGGGGAGGGGTGAATCCGAGTACTTTGAACTTTGAAATACATCAAATAAATATGTTTTTAAAGATTGGAATACGCTTTACAAAAATAGAGACAAAGAGCAGAATTGTACAAATGTAGCAATATGTTTGACAGTGATTTGCCAAGATAAGAAAACTGAAACCGAAATAGGATTGAGATAAATATCAGAGCATTAACACAAAAGTAATAAACTCGACACGATTTTGTGTTGAGTGGAAACCCTCAAGATCCATCCAGATCTTGTCACAGGAAGAAAACCACTCCGTTATTGTATTAACCAATCCAAAAATCCAAGATTACATCCAATTTAGCAGCCCTGCTGCAAGGAGTCCAACTCCTAACCTTCCAATGAAAATCAACAAGATCTATGATAGTATATTTGCAATCTTGCAGGCTATACAATCACAAATTTTTATTACAGTCTATAAGATATTCAAATTTTTTATTTCACAACACAATCTTTTCTTCCAAAAATCCCATCTCACAATGCCATTTCATATCCATTTATACACACTATGCATCTATATATGTATGTGTAGTCACAACCAAAAACTATTTTCAATAAATTCCTGGTATACCTGTTAGGGTTTAAAACAAATTTCATTTTACAACTTTGTTTATCTTCAACAAACTGCTATGAAAAATCTTCTTTTTTTCGTAGATAAACTTTCCTCCTTAATATTCAAGGAGATATTCAAAACTATCAATTGTCATAAACAAATCATAAACTGAAAGTACCCATATTAGGTTTATTGTTAACTTTTGATTTTAACAGAAGTCTTAACCGAAAAAAACTTTAAACAAACTATAAATTTGCAAACACCTCTGAAGATTCAAAGATCATAAACTTGAATTTTGATCATTAAAGTGGCTGTTTAGAAACATACCTATTTGCAATGACAAATCACAAAGATTTACCAGTAGTTACTGAAAACAGTCACGGTTAAGCACCCTATCAAAGCTTAAACTGCCATAACAAATCTTTGCCCTTTGAATCCTCGCTGAGTTGCCTGTGAAAGGGTTTCACAAAAAATGTGAAATAAACAAACAACTCAAACAACATCCTTTGTCATAATTTATTTTTCTCGTCCATCACTAACTCTCGTGAGTTAGGTATTAAGTACATATTACCAAAGTCAATAGTTAAGTGTCAACCTGAAGTCAAATTTGCCACGACAACCTTATGAAGTTAAATACACGTCGCTTTACTGGTTTGTCATCAAGGACAAAATGAATCAACAGTCTTGAGCATTTGGCAAATTGAATGATAGACTATTTTCTTTCTGTACAATGGTAATAAATTCTTGTAGATGTACAGATTTTGCTTTTGTAATTGACCAAGCAATTAAAAGGGAAATGCGATTGATAGTTTTGTGCCTTAATGATCTCCAATGTAAGCCTTTCACAATGGATAGAATATTGAACATATGGAGCGCAAGGTTTCCCATTTGCAGGGTAGCGAAATGCTGCAAAAAACTTGTATGATTCTTTTATAAGAAATTTGTCATCCTTCATTCACCCAAAAAATGGTATCAGTTTGTAATGTTTCTTTTAATATGTGCGGAAGCAATCAGTAATAAGTAGGAGATTATGTTATACTGAACAAAAAGCAGTTATACCTGATGAACATGGTGCAATGTGTTCAGGGGTCTGGAAAAGTCAATATTGTAGAGCCCATTCTTAGCATATGAGTATGGAATTGCACTCTCGAGAAGACCTGAAATTTTGTGAAAAACATAATGAAACTATGCGACAATAAGCCAAATGTTTTGATCTATATGCACATAAAAGTTTTATAAAATGATTACCATTGTTTGAAGATGTTCAGAAGGAATTCTTGAACTGAAAACAATTAAGTAGAAACATAATAGGAATAACTGGTAATTCATAAGTGCATGTACCTGGATATATTTTTTGGTTGTTGCATATTTGTCACACAGAGGTGCTGAAGGATAAGGTTGCTTAGGAGCTCAGATCTAGAAATTATGAGTAATTGAAGTTTTACTATGAGAAAACTAGAATTCTTTAGGTAGATATCTCCTATGTGCACAATGCAATAGCAGTGGGACTGATTGCATCTGCAACATTTAATTAATAATCTCCAAATGCTAAAAAATGTTAGGAAGATATGTATTTGCCTATGAAGATAAAAAGAATTTGAGGATGTATAAAGAACCATAGTCTTTAAGAAAACTTACTTTTTATTCTTTTGTGCTGCAATCTGTGTCAACAAAAAGATGCCTTATGTATCTGGTCACTTATATATATGATTTGGTCCAAAACATAGATGGAATTGCTGCAATTAATATTCACAAATAAGTCTATGTCAGAGATACGACTATGAATCTACGGTGATCTATCACCAAATCAAATAGCTAAAATTGCCACCAAAAATAGATAGCTAAAAATCAAATGTCCACAGTGGCAATCCCTAATACTCGAGAGAACCTAAATAAGAGATCTAAATTTACATAGAGCTGGATCAGCTTCTTGAATACAATAGCTTTTGTAAAGAAAAAGAACATATAATTTACACAATAGGTGAAAATTGCAACTCGCGTAACTCTCTAGGAATCTAAATCTACTTTAACCATACAAATTAAGTGCTGTGTGATTACCTTAAATCCTTGAAGAGCTTTTAAATAATGAATACAAAATCCCTTATGATGAAAAGCCAAGTAAAGTTGAATCCCATTACAAACTATGAAATTTGTTTCTCCTGTTAACTAATCTGGTTGAGAGGCTATATCACAGGATACCATGCCATGGCAGAGAAATTATACCTTTGGGTATGGTGTTTGCACTACCCCTACCCCTGAAGGTTGTATTGGCGTTGCAAAATTCCCATATTGATCTTGAACACTATGGGGTGACTAAACATATGGACTCTACAACAACAAACAAACAAACCAATCATCAAATAATTTATATTTCTCAAGTACTAAGAAAGATAAAACCCAAGAGAAGTGAAAGAAATAGATTAAACGGGGATTACATAATCACAATGATAGTCTTATGATTTCTTTGCAAAACCATTTGCAGAATTAGTACTTACTAGTTACTACAATGCATATGCACATTTGTTCATAAGACTAGCAATATTACATCAATTACATGAAGAATTAACAATCAAATCAACAAGGGCTCTTGTAAAAAAACCCAAAATTATACCAAAAAAACAATTGAGGCTATTCTCAAAAACTCTTCAGCGGGATATATCAGTTCACCTCATCCAGAGTTTTCGCATTACTCCAATCTTTGTAATTCAGGATACCCAAATCACATCAACTCTAGAACTACATTAAGCCTGGGAAAGATGTGACATGAACCATGATATCAAAGATTTAATAAACTAGTATTAGATAAATTGTTATATAAGTAAACTATAGATATTAGATTATATTTAACAATTAATCATATTTGCAGATAACCAAGCAAAAGAATTTAAGAACATGTGCACCTGCTAGTATGTTTCCAATGAGTATAAGAAGAAAAAACAACTTGTACTCTTGTGTCTGAATTTGCCTGTACGTGGATCTTGGTTATAAGAATAGATCTTGAAGCTTCGAGTGAGTGTCACAATTCTTCAACTTGAAGCTGTGATGTTGTAATTATATGTTCCGATGCAGAGGCCTCTAAGAAATATTTAAGAAGAACTGTGTGTCAAAGCTCATTGAAGAAAATTATAAAAGCAATCAAGCTATCAAATTTTACTTGTATTTTCTTGTTGCAGAGTCTGCGAGAATTAATATATTTACTTTATTTTTCCAGATATACCATTAATTTTTCCTCCAGCATTGTGCTTACCTGAGAGATAAAAATTGCTCAAGATGATGGATCCAGCAGATCGTTGTCGATATCCAGATTTTGTGAGACAAACAATGGTTCAAAAAACTCAATTCAGCAGATGCTCAAGCATCAATCATGGGAACCATATTCTTTAGACATTCCTAGGCTTTAGATACAAACAAAAGGAAAACTATTAAAAGATAGGTGGGTATCTTTTCTATTTGTAAACTCACTTGTGTACAGTTTTCTTTGAACTTCTCTTTATCTTGAAACTACAAGATTAGGAACAATATCAGTTCCTTGCTGAAAGAAGTAATGTTTGCTACTCCTGGCTGTAGGGAAACTAATCTAATAGAGCTCAAAATTGCTTAAACCCAAAATGCTACTTTGTTGTTCAAACAGATTAAGAGGGTAGTATGAAGAAATACGTTTTCTTTTGACGACAATTGAAGCATCATGGATTGTTGCAAGGGATTTATCTAGTTGATAATTTATTTATTGTATACTTGTAAATGGAAATCATATTGGGAGTAGTCAATGTAGGTCAAAATAATTGTAAAAGGAAAAGACATAGTAATTTATGATATGTAATTGTAGTATGCAATGAAAAATATGGATGCATGGATATAGACTTTTATAAAATTTATAACATGCTAATATTTTTGAGATGAATACATGAATAAAATTGATTAAGAAGTATTATGAAACATGATAGTTGTGTTCAAATGTCTTTTGTATAGTGAAAAAAAACAAAACTATTGATTGTTATTTTGAATATTATTATTTATGAATAAAAAATCTTGTAGTTATAAAAAAAAATGTATAAATAATGAAACTATAGGAAATCAAACAACAGTCAAATATTATAAATAACAGAAATAGATGTCCACATTGCTAAGCTAGTATTCATGGCAAAGCAAAACTTTATAAAGTATGAATTGTCATGTGAGCTTGAGAAAACAACCAAAATGTCTAATAATGTGAACTATAAGGTGCTTATTGTGTGCCAAGTAATGTGAAGTGTTAACAATGACAACAATACATATAGCAGATTAGAAATGATTTAGTTTTGATAAAACATAAGTGCAAAAGACATATAGAGGTATTGACATAATAGTTGACTGAGCTGATTAGTGACTTTAAATTAATTATGCATATATGTTTCTTCCATTGAGAAAAAAGATGTGTTTTGATTGTTTTTTATATAAAACTAGTCTAGATTATAATTTTGGAAACAAAAATTTGAGGGCGATATGACTATAGCGAGTAGAATGCATCATTCTTTTCCTTTGGATGATGATGTCCTTGCAAATTTTGTATTCACATGGTTGTAACATAATTAGTACTATAGAGTGATACTTGGCAATTGGGGAGCGACTTTTCGGTGGAGCAAAATTAGGGTTTTGAAGTGTGCATGCCATGCAAGAGAAGGTGTTGAAGTTTGGTTGGGGTGATGAAGTGGTGGTAGACCCACTTCCCCCCAAGGATCCATTTGGTCATAATGTAGATCATGTGCCTCAATGGGTATTTCAAGGTGGGTAATGGGTGGATATTGTTGTCCAACAATCGGTTTCTTCTGGTCGTCCTCACCTTGGTGCTTTTTATGGTAATGAGAGTTTGTCTTGGGGTAAAATTTTCAAGCAATATTTTCATGTCTTCCCTTTCTCTGGTTATTTTTGGGGTTTTTACATCAGAGAGAGAATCGGGGCCAACAAATGAAGAGCAAGGCTCTTGGTGTTCAGGGAGTTGGCAAACAAGCTACAAATGTTAGGGTTTCCTAACCTAAAAGTAAGGCCTAAAAGGGAATGGTGAATAAGGAATCTAGGGAAAAGTTGGGTGTTCCTTCATCGAAGGAAATCTCGAGGGAAGCTGCTTGCCCTCTGCCAAACCCTATACTGCTGTCGGAATCACACTCTATTTGGCTTCCAGTTCCTCTGATTGATGCCTCTGATATTGTTCTAAGAAAGAAGGCTCGCGATCTTTAGGCTCTAGCAGTCATTATTCAAGTTTGGGGTGACACCATTCCTCTTTTAAAGCTTCAATGTAATATCCATTCTCACTGGTATGGTACCATGTATTTCCAAGTTTTATCTGCAAATTCTTTTGTTATTGTGTTTGATTCCGCTGAAGCTAGGGATAAGGTTTTGGATGTTCCATTTTTTTGGCTAGGTAAAAATTTGATTTTTGTGGAAGTTTGGAAACCCTTTTTTCAGCCTTCCTAGATTTCCATGAAAGAGGTTCCTTCCTGGTTTAAATTCCCTATGTTGCCCTCTGAATTTGTTGAATATGATATTTTAAGGAAATTTGGGGATTTTTTTGGCAAGCTTTTATTGTCGCATTCTATTTTTGAAGAGGGCTATTTTGTGGTTCAAATTTGTGTCTTAGTTACTACAAAGGACTCTCCTCCTAGAACTTCTAATATTCAGTCCTCTTCTGGCATATGGCATCAAGATCTTGTTAGGGATTCGATTGAGTTTGGTCGTAATTATGTTGTTATGGATTCACCTTTGTTTTTTGAAATGAAGAAGAATAAATTTTCTTCACGATCCCTTGATTCTTCGGTTGATAAAAATATAGAATTTTTCTCTTGGAATAAGGTACAAACAACTTTTAAGAATTCACATAATTTATCTGTTGCTCTCCCTTTGGATAAAAATGTTTCATCTGGGCTTAATTTAGATTTGCCTAATTTATTTGTTCCTCCTCCTGTTGAGGGTTTTGATAAGGTTTCAGGTGTGGGTATAGTTAATTGCTTCTCTAAAACTTGTAATTTATCTTTAAATTATGGGGGGTTGGAGAAAGAGTTGAGGGTTGCTAAGGATACTCCTCTATCAGTTAGTCTTGCTAATTTGGTTAATAAGAATGGTGAATTCCCTCAAGAGCTTAATAATTTGAGTGTGGTTCTGGATGAACTTCTTATTGCTGAAGTGCAAAATATTGTTAGTAATAACAACATTTCTCTAAACTCTATTTTAGTTGATAAAGTTATTACCTCAATATTAGCTGATTTAGTCAAATTGGGTAATGACTTAGCTGCTTTCCCTACAAATAATTCTTTTGAACTACTTATTCTGGAGAGAGCATTAGTTTCGTCAGTGTCTGGGATTCCTATAGATTCCATTGAACTGGGTAGCTTGGATCTAGGCAAGGATAAGGCATCTGTTGATCCTGCACCTATTTGGTTCAGTAGTTTACCCTTGATCCAGTCTCCTCTCTCTCTTGCTTCTCCTATTACTACTCCTGGTAAGAGGGGCTGGAAGCCGAAACATGTTAAGACTCAACTAGAAGTAGATGCTGGCATCCAATCAACCCTTCTTTCTTCTTTTGGAATCTTCCAAAAAGAAGCGGTCCAAAAAGCCTTTTAGCCTGCTAGTTACAAGAGCCCTAGATTCTAAAAGTAGTCTTCATAAGGTGTTTAGTGAGGGAAAGGTCTCTCAGAATTCTTTTTGTGAAAAGAGGGGAGCAAATGCCTCCCTTTTAGGCCAATGAAGATTATATCTTGGAATGTTATGGGCTTAAATGCCCCTAACAAAAGACACTTGATTAAGTCTCAATTGGACTTAATGAAGTGCGATATTGTGATGCTTCAAGAAACTAAGTTAAATTTATCTTCTGCAGATTTGTTGTTCTCCTCCTGGAAGTCATGGAAATTTTGTGCCTCTTCCTTAGTAGGGGCTTGAGGCGAACTTTCTTTTCTTTGGAAAGATTTTATTGTTCATCTCTCCTTGGTTGCCTCCTCATCCAATTGGATGCTTGGACTAGTTTAGAGTAGGTTATCAAATACAAAATTTTGGCTTTTTAATGTTTATGGTCTGGTTGGAGTGTTGGATAAAAGGAATCTTTGGGAGAATTTCGCTTTGGTTTCTTCTCCCTTGTTGGACACCTTCTTGATTTTTGGGGGTTATTTTAATGCTATTTCATGTCTAGATGAGAAAGCTAGTGGGATCATTCCTAATAAGCATATCATCTCTGATTTTTTGCCACTTTATCAATAATTTGAGTTTAGTTGATTGCAAACCTCTCAATGGTCCTTTCACATGGACCAATATGCAAAAAGATTTTTGTCAAATTGCTGAAAGACTGGATCAATTATTGGTATCTAAAAAATTGGTTTAATTCTGGTCAGGATTTTGTTTCCTTAGTTCTTCCTTTCACTGGGTCTCATCATTTTCCCATAATGTTTTCCATTCTTGAGGATAGGGCTCCCAAGAAGCTCCCTTTCAAGTTTGAGCCAATGTGGTTTAGGGACCAATCTTTTTTGCCTTTGTTAAAACAATGGTGGTTGTCTGCTCTTCTTATTTATGGTTCAAGGATGTATCATACCGTTAAGAAATTGGTTTATTTAAAAATAAGATTAGAGTTTGGAATTCTTTACACTTGAAGAATATTTTTAGGGAAAAGGCTAGGATACAAAAAGAGATTGAGCAAATTAATAAGATTATTCTTAGCTCGGGTATGTCTACTATGACTTTTGATAGGCTTAAATTTTTGAATGCTTGGCTAGAAGAAGTTTTGGCAAGGGAAGAATCTTATTAGAGGTAGAAATATAGGGATCTTTGGTTATTAGAGGGTGATAGAAATACCAAATTTTTTCATTCCTCTACTAAGCTTAGAAGGCAACGCAATAGATTTCGTGTATTATTGATTCAGATGGGAGGAGTTTGTTAGATGAGGATGCTATTGCTTTTGAAGCTGTTAGGTTTTTTAAGTCTCTCCTTTCAGCTGAGCCTATTTCCTTAGATAACTCTTTTGTTAATTTGGTTCCCACTCTAGTGTGTCAGGAGGATAATAAGATGCTTATGTCTCCCTTCTCTTTGGATGAGCTAAGAGATGTGGTCTTCTCCATGCATCCGAAAAAGGCTCCGAGCCCAGATGGTTTTACGGCTTTATTCTTCCAAAAGTGTTGCGACTTTGTGGGGAATGATGTACTGCTAGCCTTGGAAGAGTCTAGGAGGAATAGAACAATCTTGAAAGAGATCAATACTACTCATATTACCATTATTCCAAAAGTGGATAATCCTAGCTCCTTTTCTGATTTTCGCCCTGTTGCCCTCTGTACTACTTTATATAAGATTATTACTAAGGCAATTTTAGTTAGGCTTGCTAGGCTCCTTCCCAAGATAGTTTCCACTGAGGAAGGTGGTTTTGTGCCTGGTAGGGAAACCTTAGATGGTGCAATTGTAGCTCATGAAGTTTTTAACTCTATTTCACAACAAATGACTTCGGCTATGATCCTTAAACTAGATATGCTTAAACCTTATGATCGAGTCAACTGGTAGTCCCTTGTTGTGGTCTTGAATCACTTCAGGTTTGCACATAGTTGGGTTAAATGGGTATTCTCTTGCATATCTTCTACTCATTTCTCAATTCTGATTAATGGTTCTCCTTCGCAAATTTTTCCTTCCTCTCGGGGGGTTAGGCAGGGAGATCCTCTTTCTCCCTTTTTGTTTATCCTTTTGGCAGAGGCTTTAAGTAGGGCCATTTCTGATGCTTCAGCATCTAGCCTCTGGTCTGGCATCAAAATAGATGGGTACTCTTCTCCACAAACTCACTACCTTTTTATGGATGATACCCTTTTGTTGGGTTCTACCTCCTTGACAGAGGCCAGAATTATCAAGAATATTATTTCTGAATTCCCTTCTTTTTCTGGCCAGAAAGTTAATGTGCTAAAGTCTAAGGTTTTTTTTTTAATGTGGTCCCCCTGGTTATGAATAGACTCACTAATATTTGTGGATTTCAAGTGGTGGCCTTCCCTTGCAAGTATCTTGGCATTCCTTTTTTTGTTGGTTCAGATAAGGCCTCCTTTTGGGATAAAGTGGTTCATGCAATATCATCCAGAATTTCTTCCTAGAACCATAAATGGCTCACATTGGCTGGTAAGATTCTTTTAATTAAATCAATTTTGAATGCCATTCCTACATATTTGATGTCTATCTTGAAGACTCCCTCTAAAGCTGTCCAGGACCTTAAAGTTTCATTAAGGTCCTTTCTTTGGAATGATAACACTGGGGGCAAGAAGAAGCTTCGTCTTCTAGCATGGGATAAAGTTTGTCATCCTAAAGATCTGGATGGAGCAAGTATCCAAGATTTAGTAGCTCAGAATAAAGCTTTGGGAGATAAAGTTGTGTGAAAACTATATGCGAACCCTTTGAATAAATGGGCTTCCATTATTCTTGCTAAGTACTTAAGGGGGCCCCTAGAGAAAGGATTTTTACGGCCTCATCTCTTTCGAAGGGATCAGTATTTTGGAACCATCTGGTTTCTTGTAGATCGGTTATTATATCACATCTTTCTTGGGTTATCCATAATGGCCGGAAGGCCCGATTTTGGGATGAAGTCTGGAATGGGCATCCTACATTATCTTCCATTTGGGATTGGTCTCCCTTGTCTGATATTCTCTTAGATCTTTGGGGAGTGTTTGTTGTAGATTATGTTGTTATTGATTCTTTTGGTCCCTATTTAGTAGATAGATGGAAGGCTATTCCTTCATTGCCCATTGATAAAAATCTTAGAGTTGCTTTTGAGGCAGAGCTTCAGAAAAGATCCCATGTGTTTCAAGATAAAGAGGATTGTTTGGTTTGGACTAAGACTGCCTCAGGCTCTTATTCAGTAAAGGAGGGGTATAAATCCTTATCTCGGATCTCCTCTTCTTCCTCCTCTTGGCCTACTAATATTTTATGGCACTTGGCTTGTCTTCCTAAAGCTAGATCCTTTGCTTGGTTGACAATTCAGAATAGAGTTCTCACTGGGATGAGATTAGATAAGCTTGGGATTACAATGGTTTTCCCCCTGTGTATTTTGTGGAGACTGTATGGAAACCATGGATCATGTGTTTTTGCTTTCTCCTTTTTCTCTAGATTGTTGGTACTGGTTGTTTGGTATGCTTGGTTGGTCATCTGCTATTAGTTCTAATTTATTGTCGCATTTCATGGCTTAGCCCTTGCTGTATTAATCCTCTTTTTATTCATCACTCTGGAGAGTGGCACCTTCTATTGTGATTTGGAACATCTGGTTGGAAAGAGACTATGATTTTTAAACATAAATCAGCTTCACTATAAGAAGTTCTTAACAAGATCCTCTCCTCCATTTCTAAGGTGGTACTTTCTTACATTTACAAAAATTTGGAACATCTGAGGTCTTTTTCTCACTGGGATAATTGGGTAACCTGGAAGTGGTGTACACTTCGTGTTATGCCTTCCCATGGGACTTTAACAATTGGATTGTCTTTATCTGTCAAACATAGGATGGTCAAATGGATGCCTCCCCCCCAATTCTCCTTCAATTTAAACTTTGATGGGGCTTCTAAGGGTAACCCGAGGAAATTAAGAATTGGTGTGGTCATCTATGATCATACTTCCAAGGTTATTAAAGTTATGGGAAAATATATTGGGGTAGGCTCTAATAATGTCGCAGAGTTTCAGGCATTATCTTTTGGTCTTGATCTAGCCATCTGTTTGGACATTGAAGACATTGTCATTGAAGGGGATTCTATTTTGGTTTTTTAGGTGGTCTCTTCTAAGAAATGTATCTTTTGGAATCTACAGTACCTGTTAGAGCATATTCTTGTGCAGTTGAAGTGTTTCTCTACCTTTGCTATATCTCATTATTATAGGGAGATAAATGGTATTGCGGATTACTTGGCCAATAGGGTTGTTGCTGAAGGTAGTGAGTATTTAGAGGTTCTTCCTAGGGACATTCTAGCTTCTTTCTTTAATATTGTTTCTTAAAGGCTGCTGGGTCTTGCTTTGTAGCCTTCATCATACTCCTTGTTGGGTGTGGTTTTTCTTTTGTATATGTCAGTAGGGAGGATTTTGTCTTGCCTCATGGCAACATCTTTGTTGTTGGAATATCCAGTAAGTATCTCCTCATGGAGAAAGGAGGATGTGGTGCCTACTCTTGCTTGACCTGTACTCTTCATGTTATGCTTTGGCTTTGTGCTTGGTGTATCATTATTTGAATATGTGGGGATAAATTTTCTCCTATGTAAGGTTATTATGTGTCTATGGTTTTTGCATGACAATCTTGACTCGTATAATTCCTTGTTTGAGAATACTAATTTGTGCTCTTTTAGCATGGCTTTGGTTCTAACTGGGCATAAATTTATTATTTCAAATCTTTTGTAGGTTGGCAGGTAGTTTGTGTGCATATTGTTATTATTTTTCATCTTGCATTTTCATGATGTGGTTTGCAATCATGTTTATGAGTGGGATGGGTTGTGTGTCTTTGCTCGGCTTCTCTTCAGATTTTATATCATCTATATGTTTTGTGATGATGAGTAGGTAGTTTCCTCATTTGGTGCTTGGGTAATGAGTGGGGGATGCGTATTTGAGAATTGTGTTCGTCTCATCATTATTTCATTATCTTACTGTTGTTTTTTTATTTATCCTTCTGATTTGTTCATCATGGAAAGCTCACTCCTCTTGTGTGTTGCTTGCTTATTATGATATGGAGTTGGTTATTATTCTTTCGATGAGGCTTCATGCCTTGGGGTCGGTTTCTTTCATGATGATCCCTCGATTGTTTTTGTTTATATCTGGGACTAGCCGATGGTTTGATTATATTCATTGCTTCTTTGGTATTGGTATTCATTAGGAAAAATGTTGTGTTTTATTTGGAGAGGTTTTGTTAAAGTTGGACGTTGGTGGTTGTCCTTGAGAAATTGGAAAAATGCAGATAGCCTGGTATTTCAAATGGTCTCTCATCCTTCTACTATTTATTTGGTTATTGTTGTGGGTCATTCTGTGGTTTGGTCTTATTCTGGTCCCTCAGGTTCTTCAACATCCTTCCCTTCTCCTTATATGGGTTATTTTATGCTTACTCACAGTATTTGTTGTGGCAAGTTCCCTTATCATAAGTTCTCTTCTGGTTTTTGGTTTCATGCTAATCAATTGGTTGGAAAGTTGTGCTTATTAGACAGGGATGGCTCAGTTTGGATGTTTCTTCTGGGTTTAGTGCACTTCTGATAGATGTCCATTCTCACAGTTCTTTATTGTATGCCTCTTCTAGAAGCTTCCTTAATATCTAATGAGGCTGGTTATGTAATTGGGATGGTTTTTTGGTGGATTGGGCCTTGGGCTTTTTGTAATGGGTAGATAGGCTTATGTTACTTGAGCTACACTGAAGGGTTTTCTTACTGGTTCTTTCCCTTCAATGCTCTTTGAACCAGACACATGTAAAAAAAATATATTGATATAATTCAGTGGTTTCATCCACTTTTATCAAAAAAAAAAACCATAATTAATACTATATTAAATGTCATAATGTATAGAAATGTATGAACTAGAAGAGAACTTTACCTTTTTGTAGCAGTTGTTGGTTATTCATCAATGTGTCTAGCTTCGGTGATGGTATTGTTTTGGTTCAATCTAAAGAAACCTATGATTGTAAAGTCTCTAAGCATAAATATTATTCATGATTTGTATTTGATGTAGTCTTAATAGGTCATATT
Source organism: Cryptomeria japonica (assembly GCF_030272615.1). Classification (NCBI taxonomy): domain Eukaryota; kingdom Viridiplantae; phylum Streptophyta; class Pinopsida; order Cupressales; family Cupressaceae; genus Cryptomeria; species Cryptomeria japonica. The sequence continues at coordinate 844,945,479 of NC_081407.1, forward strand.
TTCAAGAGCAGGTAGAACTTGCTGGATTATCGGTTGTTCAATAGAATAATGGATAGTTTCGTTACTGTCAAATGTGATAGTTGCATTGAGATAGAGAGAGTATTTGTAACTGATATATTCATCACATATTGTGCAATGGGTAGTTTCTTCTTCAAGCATTCCATAGTCATCGAACTTATAGTTGCATTTGGTGTAATATGCGTGGAATGGATTGGAAAAAGGATTTATTACTTTAAAGATCCCATGAACCTACAAGATCTGTTTAACTATTAGTAGTAGGAATGAAAATTCTTATAAATTGAAGAGTAGAATAGTGTGGAAATAATTATCTCAAATGTTCTATGTACTAGTGCATTGAGTCTTCTGATTGTTCTTTTATCATTCAATTTGCATATAATTGTTGATAAACCTCTCTGAAGTGTCTTTTTTAAATCTGTCCTTTTAACAATGTTTCTAAACAACATTGTTGGGATTTCATTTATTTTGAGTTGCTCTTTGATTATTAAGTAGTGTTGTGTAAAATTTGGATGTAATAGTAGTTGTTTAGAAATAACAAAATTAGTTTTTTTGAAAGGAGACTAAAAAATTGAGAAAATTATGTAAGGAAGAATGAGGATAATTTCATATTGTTTCCTTGTCCATGTCAGTGTAGCCATCTTTGATTTCAGTCAAGTATTGAGAAACTTTTTTTCTTTGTTGCAACAACCAACGTACCAATTGTTCTAGTGGCATATTCGTTTGTTCTTGTGAGCATTTGTTTGATAGTTGTACCTAGAATGAAGTTGTATTATTGGAAGATACTTGGTTTGGTCTCCACCATAAATGATACTTTTAAAATCAATATACAATCACAATCTCCATGGTCATAATCTATTTTTGCAGCAATTTGAAATCCTGTTATAGAAATTCTTGATCCTAGAATAATCTTGTTTTCATATTGTTGGACGAGATAAGTGGGTACATTCAATGTAATTATCATTTTTACCTTCGAATCTATTAGATTTGCACGTATAACCTCGCACATTTTGTTCACTTTGTCTAGTGTTGCTTTATAGACTATGAGAACATCACCTTCAAACATGTTTCCGAATTTTCTTGCATTGAGATCTTACATTGATATACAGTTTGGAGTTTTCATTTTTGGTCTACAACAAATAAAATTACACGTTGTTAATACTGGGAAATTGGGTATAAATATTTTTTGAATAGAACTTAAGCTATGTGCAACTTACCTTTTTGATGTTTGTTCTTGCTTTGGCTATTCTTGCTTCAACTGAGCTTGTTTTGTAGGCCTTTTTCTCGGGCCCATTGCTTTGTTACTAAAAAAGTGTACAACGGTTGTGTTATAAGATGATAATTATAGTTTTCAATTAGAGTATATAACACTATATTGTTTTTGTATTATGTTTGCTAATTGGGCGGATTGTGGTTGTGGTTGGTGGCATGTTTATTATAGTATTAGTTCATATTATTGTGTTGGGTATGATGTACATTTATGAATGTAGCAAGGTGATCAGTCCAATAGGCTTCTAATTTGTATATAGAAGATATATTTGCAATAGAATTGGACCAAATGTGATCTATTAATGGTTTGTTTAAATTGTGTGCTTCGTTTAATAGGAATTGCACTTTGTGTAGTTGCATTTGATGTAGAAGGATTTTTGTAGTTTTGTTTATATTGCACATGTCGATATTGAAATCTCCTACAATGTATAGAGGATTTTCCGTGTTTGCATATGTGACTACTTCATTGATGATTGTGGTAATCTCTAGTATTGGGGCATTGGGTTTTGCATAAACATTACATGTATTGATTTCATTGTTAGCTTGATGTATTGTCATTGTTATGGCCTCAACATTTGTTATTTTTTGTTCTTTTATTTTGGACACTAACAAATGTTTTTTAGTTAAGGTAGATGTGTCATGTATGTTATGTATAGAATAACTATTAAATTCTTCAAAGACATTATTTGTTTGAGAGGGATGCATGTGTAGTTCTTGTAAACACAAGATGTCATATGGCATTATACCATAGTCATTGATAATATCATTTATATGATCTTTTAAGCTACGAGTGTTTAATATGCATAAAATTATTTTTGTTGTGTTAGTTGAACATGTGATCTCATTTTTAAATTTCCATTGTGAATTTGTTCAAGGCATATCTTTCATTTTACTTTGAAATTTTTTTGTATTTAGAGGTTTGAGAAGAAATAATGATTCAATAGATATTGTTCGTGAAACTATTGTGTATGTTAAACCATGTTGTTTTATGCTAGTTGGATCAAAATCTAGACCTTGCATTGTGAGTCCTTGTGATCGATGTATGGTTTGTGTGCATGCTATATGTATTGGAGATTATTTTCGAACAATAATTTTTATGGTGGTCAATATATTTTGTATGGGCTTAGTGACTCGAAATATGGGCACCCAGTCTTTATCAATGTGCTAGTTTTTTCTCTTCTTGTTGTCCAAATTTTTGAGTGATTAAATTTTATCCTAGAACAATATCAAAATCTTGGTGTTTTGTGTATGCTTTAAATATTCCATCTGATCCATTTACTATCCCATCTTGTGTGTTGTAGTTACCTGCAAATATTTCTATGAGGATATTTGGTTTCAAGTTTATTTGAGGCGGTAGAGTGGTTGTATGGCTATATAGACAAAATTCACTATTGTTTTCCTCTTGTTCATCTATTGCATTTAATACTATTCATTTCTTAAGTATTATAGATAGAATATTGTTATTGTGGATATCAACATCCTTTCTTCTATAAAATTAAAAAGGGAAATTTGGGTCAATGGGTGGTGGGTGGAAGCAAAAGTAGTTTAGATATTGTAAATCATCATTTGTTTGTTGACCTATTTTTATTTTATTGAGGACTGAGATGAACTTGTCATCTTTTTTGCACATTGTTGTTTTTAATGAGTAGAACTTTATGTTGTCTTTCCAAACATTGTAAGGAATTAGTTCTATTAAATTTGGGGCATTTTGAAAAACAATGGAATCAAGTACAGGTTGTGCTTGTTAAAGGTCACCACAAAAAAATGTATCAAGGTTTCCAAAGTATACAGTAGGCATTTTCATTATATCACGTAATCGTTTGTCAATATAGAATAAAAATGTTGATCCTATTAATGACATTTCATCTATAAGAAGTACATGTAATTGATAGTAATGCTTTTACATCGCGTCTAGCATTTCCGTGTTAAGTGGAACAAATTCTGACTTTTTGAAAGGTATGTGAAACATTTAGTGTAATGTTGTTCCACCTATATTGTATGATGTTTTTCCTATGAATGGTGTTATTAGACCCTTTGGTTTGTCTGGGTCATTGTCAATTGAGTTATTGTAGATTGGAAGAAGGGCTTGGTAAATGGCCTTTGTAGTAAAAGTCTTTCCAGTTCCAGCTCCACCTATCAAAAACAGATGCAATGGAGCTTTGATGTTTTTTAATTTTTTCATTATGGTGTCCTTGACAATCGTTTGTTGTTCTTTGTTTAACATTTGCCTCAATTTGTAGTAGTCATTATTGTCAATAATTTGTGGGTGTTGAGAAATTTTGAATGGATTGGGGGCTATGCTATTTATTTTGTTGCAATGTATGGTTTGGATATCTCCATGCATGTCATATTGTTCATTTTGTTTACTTGTTTGACCTATGGAGGATTGGGTATGAGTTTTATTGTCTTCGTAGTTAATCTCTTGAATAGCGTTTTCAATGTTACCCCATGGAGCACTTATATTGTATGTGAACTTTTTATGATTGCTTTGAATTGTTTTTTCATGATGTAAATAGGAATCTTACCATGTATTGAAATTTTGTTTCAATGTATGCTCATTTATTGTAAATGGCATGTAGAGTAGTAATTGTTCTATATAATGATTCTCTAAATTAGTATGTTTGTTGAAATTGACAAAGCATATAACATTTGTTTTATTCTTTGCATTGATTTTATTGCCTTTTTTGTTGTACTTTGAGACGAATTCTGCAAGACAAATGTGTGTAATTGCTTAAGGTCATTTAATGTAGTAGTCAATTAAAGAGTTACAGATTATGTTTTATGACTCATCTGGTTCCTTATTTAATAGTTTGGAAGATTTCAATATAAATTTGCGGTTGTTGTTAGATCTTGTGTCAATATATATGCATTTTCTTGAGCTATAATTTAGTGGAAGTGATAGAACAATGTGAGCAACTTGTTGTGATGACATTTCTTTTAGGTTGAGCAAGGTGTTTACGAGTTTTCTTATCATTTTTATTGCATCATATTGTCTTGTTCATGCTCTTTGCATATTGTTTTGAATGCTTGTGTCATTGAATTATCAACCTTTGCCATGTATGAGCTATAGTACATTGTTGTAGCATATGTATTAAGCAAAAATTATACATCTGTATTTGCTTTCCAGAGCTATGGGATTTTTTTCCCAAAGCTATTGTTCCATGTTTGTGATGGCTTCCTTTGTAGGAAGAGAGTGGGTCTATGGATTGTAGACTTCAAAGCGGTTATGTACTTGTCTTCAGTAATGTCTAGTGCATTCAAGAACATTTGAAAGGTGATTGATATGTCATAGTTTGTAGTTTCCAATTTTGAGAAAATATTGTTGGCGATTGAGATTATGGTTTGATTTTTTTCTATTAGTGGTTCTAGTATTGTAGTTTTCTGTATTGGTGGGAGTGGAAAATTGTATCTACAAGCTCCATTTTTTGACCTCCTACATTGCTTTGTATGATGATGCTTGTGTAGTATGACTATGCTAGGTTCTAGGTGTTTAGTTGCATAAGTAATCTACTAGTCAATAAACTCTATAATACTTGAATTGCTATATTTTCCATAAATTGATGCATCTTTTACCCATATCAAAAAATGGTAATGTTCATTGCCTCAATTTTGGAATTTAGTTACAGAGAAGTAGTCCAATACATTTCCAAAGAAAGAGTCATCTGTACTTATTATCTTTTTTAGTGCATTTATTGTATGTCTATAGTAGCGTGCAGAAGTAATTGGATCTCTTTTGATGAGTTAGAATTTATCTATTTGATTTATGTTGTAACATTTTACTTCTTGTAATGTTGATTGATGCATGTTGTGTAGTTATTGAAGTGTGCTTGTTAAAGCATTCCAATTTCATTCAGCACTAGTAAAAGTAAGGAGAAAATTTGGTGGTCCTAATTGGCGTATCATTGCAAATACATTTTTCTTTACTTGGTGTATGTAATCTGGTGATATTCTTATTATTTTCAAGTCAACATAGCCAATATCTAATTTGAGCATTTTTTCTAGGTTTGGTTTATGTTTGACGTCTTTTTCTAGTAGCTTTCTCCCTTTCAATTGACCTTTCCAAATTCTAATCCACATAGTAGACAATACTTGTTGTATAAGTATTTTGATGGTTTTTAAAAATAGGTTGGTTGTGTGGTATGCAAAATATCTTTGTGAGTTTGACAATTCCCATTGAGCAATTTTTTGGTAGCTAAATCTTTTGACAATGTTATCATCACATGGACTACTGAAGAAAAGTGCGGGAAAGTTCATTTCCTCAGCATATTTATCTTTAAAAATTCTAATAGGGTAATTGTCTTGTGTAGGTGAAATTTCTATGATTTTATCCTACATTCTATGTATACATGTACATTCAGTGAATCCATGTATCAAAGTTTCAGATGGGTCTTCTTGTTCTAAGTCACTTTTTGACTCAATTTTGGTTGTACTAATTTCATTATTATTTTCATTTTCATAATTGCTTTGTAGAGCTTATTTTCAATCATTTTTTATTCCAACATTTTCCATTCTGTATAATATAGTTTTGTCAACTGGTCAAGAACTTTCTTTATCATATTTTGTTGCACCATTTCTTTTTGAAATGCATTTTGATATTCCAAGCGTCTTTTTAGAGATACAAAAGTTGTTGATGTATTGCTAACCGATTGTGGTAATGCTTTTTGTATAATGTTCATGTTAACTAAAATATTAATAATAGAGCCTATTAATCCCATTTGAGATCTTTTGTATCCTAGTTCCTAAATCTGGGCAAGTGCAATTCTCAGTGAAATAACACGATCTTCTAATTGTGACAATATTTAGACATATTTCAATGGTTTATTGGTTCAGATATTATGTGGTGTAGCATACTTAGGTACAATTGATTGTTTTAATGCAATATGGCATATGTGACAAATTGAATTTTTTAATACAATATTATTGGATTTGATTAGTTTATTGTATGTATGTTTTTGCTTTTTTGTGAAAATTCTAATGTCTTTAATGAAACATAGTAATTGGAAAATTGAACATGCATGTTTTGGTGTGTCTAGGATTACACTTTGGAAAATTTGTATTGGTGATAGTGCTCTCCTCTTTTTTGAACTTGTACATATTGGTCTATGGTTGTTTAGCATTTATTGTTGATCTTCGAAATTCAAGATTGTCTTTGTATGTTCCGCTTTTTGTGGTTCTACTAGGTCCATTGTTTCATGTTCTTTGGTACTTATAATCAATTTCTTCAGTTGGCGCAATGAAAATATTGGTTAGGAGTTTCTTTTTTGTCTATTGTCTTCTTCACGTGTAGTTTTGTTGATATTTTCAGGGCTTTTCTTTTTTGTACTTACGTTACTATTTTCTAACCTTTTCCTTTTTGTACATTTGATTAATTTGACATTTGTATTAGTTTTGATAGATTTTTTGACTTGTCTAAGTGTTATGTTTTGTTGGAATTGCAAATTTTGTGATTTGAATCTCAAAAGTGGTTCAAAATGTCTTGCAAGTGGATTTGCATCATGGAAGAGGATGGAATATGATTCTATATTTAGTGATGGATTCAAATGGAATTACTTATTCCCTGTGGATATTGACCAAAGATATATTTGTATATTTAGCCACTTGTATAGCCATTGTATACAAAATATGTCTCCCCATAATCCAATCTCTTGGTCAGTTGTAGTTGATTTTGCAGATAGTTGCAATCTTCAAAAGTATGTCTCGGGATCTTGTACTTTGTGTAATTCGTATATATTTTGAGGATTTAGTTCATGATTATATGAGTTGATTGCTTCTATTTCACCTTTTACTACAATTTATTCACAACAATAAAAAATTGTGCTAAGATCAGAAAATCGTAAAAAGCAAACTGAAATACTTCGCAAAAATCTTCGAACCTATTAGTAACCTGCAATAATCATTGGAAGAGATTGAAGTCAAATTTAAGTTGATTTTGTAGGTTGTCAGGGTTGGAGAAATCAATTACCAAAAGGTGGAAGGCAAAAAAGAAACTTTTGATTATAGTCACATTAGGTAATTTTGAGAAGCATTTAGTAGGCAGGTTTCTAATCAATGTGATTTTGGTATGCTAGTTTATTCTTTTCTATCCCTAGAGAACTGTTTTTTTGCTTTGCTCCTTTGTTCTACTTAAGTGTTATGCACTTTAGGGGAGATGCACCAGAATTATTTATTTTTGTGTATTGCTAGAAATTAATGTGTAAATAAAATAAAGTGATTTCATTACATGCTTCAAACTTTTGTGAAAGAAAATACTAAATTCCTTGGTCTTTTCAAATTGGCTTGAGTGACGATCACTAGCTAATCTGCTAGCACAATAAATATTTCTGAATGAGGAAATCTTAGTACAAACTTGAATGAGGCTTATTTCTGTGGAAACTAAGCAGATTAAGAACCTGTTAAGGAAAATGGGTGAGAATTTGTTTTTCCTGTCAAGAGTATATGATAAATACATTTTGTAAGAGAATAAAAACATACCCAAAAAATGTATTCAACACAAAATTTGTAGATGGGAGAATGCATAAATGGGCATTTAGAAAATAGGGGGAAAAGGGTTTGTTAGAGCCAAATTACCAACCTCGGTTTTCACGGAAGTCACCTCACAAACCATGAGCACTGCTAAAAAATGAAAGTTTTGCCAAAAGAAGACATATTATAGTCTATACTATTATCATCACAAAATAATGCATAACAAAAACATCAAACTCTATGAATCACTCAAAAAACACCAAATTTCATGTCCCAACTACAGAAGAGTGATGAAATGATAAAAAATTATGCTTTTCCTGATTTGTGTTTCCCATTTTTTAGACCACACGAATTAGGGCACTGGGCTAAGGAATGACAGAGCAACCTCACAGAAGAATCAAAACCACATAGATTATTCACACTTTGTCACAACTATACCTATCGAATCCTCGATTTTGCAACTTCAAAGGCTTCATTTGAGCCCATACAACCTCCTTTTTAGGTGTCATTTTTTTAAAAGTGCGTAATTTTTCATCTACTTTGATGTGGAGCTATCTATATTTAACCATATTGACTAGAAATTTTACTTTTAGTATTTGGTCAATTTTGGCCTATTTGGTACTTTTAGTTTTCTTAGATCTTAGTCTAGATCACTTGCAGTATTTGTTTGAGTCTCTTATAGCCTATTTAAGGTAGATGTAACTTTTTATAATCATAATTCCACTTCACCATTTTTTGCAAGTAGCCCATTGTACACGCACTAAGTATAAAGTGTCAAATCAACATTTTGGGGAGGGTTCTTTGATTGAGTGAATTTGGGGAGGGGGGGGGGGGGGTGTATTGTGTGATCGTGTCTCTTTCTATCTTGTGTTTTTCATTTTGGTTCTATGGGCTATCCTAAATTTTAAATTTTAACTCCACATAATTATGCCTCTTGGAAAATTAAAGCATCGAGTAAGTTAATGAAAAAATGATGCATTCATTATGTAAATGGAACAATAAAAGGATCACCTGATCCTAAGGTTGATCATAATGCTCAAGTTGAATGATTCACTAAAAATTATATGGTGCTTGGAACCTTGAGAAAGTATGTACTAGATGACCTCATTTTTCACATTGAGAAGTATACTATAGTCAAAGAGGTTTGGGATTTTTATGAGAAATTGTATGTTCAAGTTGATGAGATTAAGGGCTGCAAGCTTGATAGCGAACTCACAACATTGGATACCAAGGATTTTGATACAATCCAAGATTATACCACAAAAGAAAATGAGCTAAGAGAAAATCTTAAGGATTATGGAATTGAGTTGAGAAGGATGCTCAATTGGTTTACAACTTGTCGGACAAGCTTCCATTAGAGTATGTAGCCTTTGTTTCTAGCTTTCATACCCATCGATTGTCTAAAGGTGTCTCATACACTCCACCATAATTTTATGCATTCATGAAGATGTTGATACTTGAGCAATCTAAGTTAACTAAGATGAGGATTCTCAAATATTCAAAGTCACAAGATTTGGTGGTTAATAAAGGTAATCAAAGAAATCAAGGAAAAGGCAAGAACCAAAAGCAGTCTAAGCCAAAGATACAACAACATGCAACACAATCATCCTCTCCACAACATGGTGATTCTACATCCTCACCTAAGGGGAAATCTTATAAGGAGAAGCTTTTTTGTGCATATTGCAAGAATACAAGACATGATGAATCCCATTGTTACAAGAAGGATATTAATGAATTGAAACATCTTCTTGAGAAGAATAGAATTAGTTTACCTTCTAGAATGTCTACTTCTACTTCTTCTTCTAAAGAATATGATAAAGGGAAGGATCACACTTTTGAGACAAATAAATGACAAGCTCTTTGTGCTACTACAAGTTATGATCTAGGGAGATGGCTTCTAGATTTAGGAGCTTCTCATCATATAGAATCTTCACTATCTATGTTCTCTTCATTTGAGCCTTGCAACATGCCACTGATTTTGATGGGAAATCATACATATATCAATGTAATTCGGAAAGGATATATTGTCATTGGGGATAACTCCTTCAGTGATGTGTTGTGTGTACCCCATTTGAAAAACAATCTTCTTTCCATCTATCAGATTACTCATGGGGAAAGGATCTATGGTATGGTTTCATTGGCTTTTCTCTCATTGGTCCTAAGTAAATTTAATTTTAGGGGGAAATTTTTCAAATTATTAGAGCCTTATTTTACATATCCATCATATTTGGTTATGGTTAATGGTGCTCCTCAAGTTTTTTTCTCGGTATCTGGCAGCCTTAGGTGGGGGAATCCTCTCTCTCCTTAACTTTACATTCTTATGGCTAATGTTCTAGTCCACCACATTAATAAGTATGTTCTTGAAGGTCACCTTAAATGCGTTAAGCCCTCTTCTTGTCCTTCTGTTATTACTCATCAACAATTTGTCAATGATACTTTGCTACTTGGTTTTGACTCAATGGTGGAGGCTGATTCAAGAATATTGTTCATGAATATTCCCCATAATATCCAACTTCATAGTGCAAGTATTTTGAATTTCCAGATTGCTCGCCTCCCATCTTCTTACTTATGCTTTCGTTTGACTATTGAGAAGGTGTAGGAGGTAATCCAGACTAGACTCCTAGAATGGTTTTAAAGGAAGTTGGTTGGTTGAAAAGGTTCTCTTCTAAGTAATGCAAGTAAGATTTAGCTTCTTAAAGTTTTCCTCCAGAGTACTTCCACATATCTCCTATCTTTCTTCCATATACTGATGTCTTGGTCCAAGAAGTTGGAACAAATTCAAGCAAGGTTTCTATGGTCAGAAGTCAAATAAAAAATAGAATGTCCCTTATTGACTGGGAGAAAGTTTTTTATAATAAGAGATCTAGTGGTTAAAACATTCATATATCTCACTGTCTAAATATTTGGCCTTATGTCTAAGATTGGTTGGAGACTTGTTTTTTAAGATGTAAACTAGTCAATTGTCATGAAATATAAGTACCTTCTAGGTAGAGACAATTGTGAATATTTTACTTTTGAGGTCCTTCCTAGGAGTTATCACATATGGAATAACCCAATAAAAAATAAAGATCTTGTTTTAAAGGGTATGCAATGGCAAGTTGGCAATGATCATAGAGTCGGATTCTAGAAAGATCCTTTGATATTCACTGTTCCCCTAGAAATTCATCGAGTTTGTTCAACTATTAAAGGGGTCCTTTTAGAAGGGTATAGAATTTATGTGATTGACTACTAGATTCATGGTTATTTTCTACCAAGGTGGAAGTTGAATCCATCTAACTTTGATCTTTGTCTAAAGATGGTGGCTGGGAAACTTCTTAGAATTCTTAGAAACTTCAAGCTTTTCAGACTGGATACTGAGGATAGGCTGATTTAAGTTTCCTTAAAATATGACAAGCATTCAGTGAGTTCTGGGTTTGAGCCAGGAAATCCTTTCCCAACATCTCTTTAACTACTCCATAATTTAGAGAATGAATACGATTTTGAAGTTGTTATTCTTTTGGTTGAAGGCTTTCCATGGTAAAGTCCTTACTATGGATAATGTTAAAAAATATTGTTTTCAATTTTTCAATAAATGTGCTTTGCATGAGAATGAAGAAGAAAGGATATGTTTTATTGCTAGTATTCTTTGAATATTAGATAGAAAATTTCCCATCTATTCTTCATCGAGTGGGTTTGGGATGGGGATTTAAAGGATTGCATGAAAGGGTGGTCTCCTCCTTCAAATTATTCCCTTATTAGAGAACTCTAGTGGTAGGCCCTTTTCCATACTGACTAGTGTTTGTGGAAAGAAAGGAAAAAAATAATCTTCAGGGATAGGAAGATTAGTTGGGATGCTCTGGCTATTGTTATTAAGGTTAATGTTAAGGAAATTGTCAGCTATTTTGAAAGATGTAAGCATTCTAGTCCACCCTAGGTCTTGGATTGGTTGGTGGCTAAAAAGTGGTGCATAAACAATTCTTTGGCTAAATTCACAACCCCACCTATTAGATTTAATAATTCTATTAAATGCACCTCCATGACTCTGGTTGGTTGAAATTGAACTTCTATGGTTCTTCTAAAGGAAGTACAGGTAGGGTGGGCGCTGGTGGAACATTCATGACCATAAGGGTAATGTAGTTTTTGCCTAAATGACCAATTTAGGCATGCAAACTTCTAGTATGGTAGAGGTTGTGGTAATTTATTATAACCTAGTTATTGTGAAAAGAAAGAAGGTACAATCAAATCATCATAGAAAGTGATTCAAAAAATATCATCTTATTTCTCAAGAATGAAGCCAAACCCGACTGGAAAAGTGATTACCTCATTTCCAAGTGTTGAGACCTCATTCATGAGATAATCCACATTCACCTTTCCCACATGTGAAGGGAAGGAAATAAAGTTGCAAATAGGCTAGCTTCATTAGGCCCATTTTCTAATCATCCAAAAATGATATCTTGGATATGATTCATGTTGCTATCTTTGAGGATATAAAGGATCATGATGGAGTATAAGCCAAGGATTTCCTTTTTAATTATTATCGTTGCCCTTTTGGCCAATCCTGTATGGTTTAGATGTTGAACATCTCTTTCAAACAACAGTGTCACTTTACTCTTCCCTTGTAAGTGTTGTCATGCTCATACAATTGGTTTTGGTTCTCCCTATCTAGTTTTCTCCTCTAGACTCACTATCATAATAGTGGGGGGAGACCTTATTCAAACTAAACCTGATACTTGTGATGAGCTCGAAAGTAATGCCAAGTTGTGGCAAAAGGTGGTTAAGGGGGACCTCACCTGTTATGTTGAAGGCATGCAAGGTTCTGATCCTTAGTCCTAATAATTTAGTAAATTGATAGCTCAACAAAGGCTACTTAGACAAATTCCATACCATTAGCAAATGAAGGGGCAATTAGAAAGGGTGACTTGTAGAATTAAAGAGGAAAAGTGATTGGGCCTATTAATAAATAGTACAAGAGACATGAAGATCAACTTAAATAACAATGATTAAAAGAACAAGATGCCAGAGATAAAGAATGAAAAGTGCATCTCGACTCCAAAGGAAAATAATTAGGGAAAAAAGCCCATAGGAAATGTAGAGTCATGACCATCTCATCCTATCACACATAAAAATATTACAAAAAAAGCACCCCAAGGTTGGAGATTTTAAGATGTCCAATTGGAGGTTCCTATTAGTCTATGGTACTTCATACAATGGGGTTCCAAATATTTTACCCTAAAGATTAAATCATTTCTACGAATGGATTCATCATAATCTTCACAATGAAATTGAAGATACTCATTCCTTGATGAATCACATTTAAAATTGACTTCACTAAGAAACTCTTGAAACAAATCCTCATAATTTTGATACTACATTAAACAAAAACTTAAACTTAAATGTTAGTATTTCTTTATTTTTGCCTACTCTCTATTTTTTTGTGACCTTTTCTTTAAAAAAAATATATTTTTTTAAACATTAACAAAAAAACAAAATTATAATTACTTGTTGAATAACATCAATTCTACATTAGAAAAGGTCAAAACAAAGAATACAATCAACACTAGTTAAAATAAAAGCATATTTGAAAACCGTTAAAGTCGCCTTGCCGCCTCTTCAATTGCTACCTCATCAACGCGCCATAGTCACCCTTTTTGAACGAATTTCAGTATTGACCTATTCAAACACTTGAACCCCGTCGTCTGTCTCTATAAATACAATATACCTGTGTATTATCCATAACCATTCGTGATCTTTGCTCTGTATCACCCAAGACATTCTCCCAGATTTTCTTTCTTCATTTGTTTCCTTTGTTAAGATTCGTTGTGGCAGCTATAATGGCGAGATCAATGCTTCTGAAAATCATGGGAGTGCTGCTCCTGCTCAACGTTATGTTTCTGCTCGCTGTCTCTGCGAGACCAATACTCAAGGAAAAAGTGAATACAAATGCTGGCATGATCAACAATAGATCATTTCATAGTCTGTTTGATATCGTTGAGATGTTAAAATCGAGTTCTAACTGTGCAGGCAACATTAAAGATCCTAGTTGCGGAAAAAGATAAAACAAAGCCGTATATAGTTTTTGTTGTTCCAGCGTACATAATTAAGATTTTTTGCCATGGAAACTCCTGATAATTTTACATAATTGTCATATTTTTTGATCCGTGGTGACGGAAAAATGTAATATACTTCGTCCCATCTATCTCGATTGGGTAATATATAATTTATATTCTCGGAACCAAGGATATGCCTGTTCAGTTTTATCACATCTTAAATATGATTCATGAGTGGTATAAGAAATATCTCAATAGACTTCTGCTATGACACAGATGTTACGTATCTAAAAAATTAAGAAATTGCTGATAGAATATGCGAAGGTTTATTAATTAACGAGATTTGAGCACGCTTTGCAAAACATACACAACTTATACGGTGTACCTATTACGAGAGGTACGATGTGGTTAGGATCTGATTCCAGATTTAGTGTTCTGGTTCCTCCCGTACTATTCATATGATCCTATTGAATCCCTTTACAGAGCTATGATCATTCAATTATGTTGTATTTCTTTCCATTAATGAATATTTATGGTGATTTGTTTTTTTGAAATCCCCAAATAAATATGCTATGGTTCCTTGAAGGTTTTCGATTTTGTTGGTGATCTAATTTTATCTTGGATACTAATTTACTTAGAACTTTTCTATTTTTTTGGTGATTGGCTATCGAGACTAAGAGAAATGAGAATTAGCTTGTGTACGAATGTACGTGTTTTCTAATTGCTCGACGTGTTTACCCATTGAAATCTATAGTGGGTCGTCTATGTCACGTGCTGTCAAATGTAGCAGGATATGTAACTGCCTTCATGCAACAATAATTCAAGGTGTCATATAGTCATCTATCTAAGCCATGTGCTTTAGCATATACATGGGCATGTCGAGGGGTGTTCACTTGTGTTTAAAACATTCACATGAAAAATTCATATTAGTTATCCTCTATTGATGGGCTAGTATAGATCTAAGAGTGAGCAAACTTAATTGTACAATATGCATGCACAACCTAAAGTGTTTGCATAAGTGTAGGTGGCAACATGTGTAGACAAACTTTGGTTTGAATGAAGAATTCATGATGTGATTATGGGGCTTACAAAGATATTACATGTGACATATGAATCTGAAATAGAAAGTCTTGTCATTTTTATGATATATGTTGTAGAGGTTTTAATTTGATTTTGAACATGTAAAGTATATAGAAGTTATTTAGTTTTTTGATAATCTAACAACAAAATAATCATGTTAGTTATGTGTATATTTAATGCATTCAAACTTAATTATTCAAATGATAATAATCATAATGTACCATGAGTCTGATAAAAAATCTATGATTTTATCATAATAAAAGTGCATTTGGATATTAAATGTTCTAACGACTAATGCAATAGAATGTGTAAGAGGGGAATTTACTGAGGGGTAAGTTGTGTAAATTAATCGTAATTAGAGGATCACATTACATTCTACAAAAATAAGACATTTTTAATCTTTTAGATCTAGTTCACTACTTATCATCATGTTAGATTTGTCCTAATATCTAGGACATGAAAATTACCATAAAAAATAATTGCATTCAAGATTGTTTTCAAATTATCTTCCATGGAGAGATTTAATGTTTCAATTAAATAAATACTTCCTTCTATAAATCATTTTGAGCATGTAAAACAGTTAACATTCTAGGTTTCTAAGAGTTCATTGTCATGTTCATGTTCGTTCAAAAACTTAAATAGACACGAAATATCTATAGGGATGTATGTTTATAATCAAAATACTTAAGATCATGTTGTGGAAGTAAAGAATGGTTTTGATAGATGTATTACCTTTTACAATTGATTTGGTTATTTAATTGACTATGGAATAAAATTAATGCTATTCAATTCAATCCAAATCATTCATCTAAATGGACATTTTAGGTAATGACATTAAGCCCAAAATGTTTTTCCTAGTTCTGAAAAAGGGGATTGTAAGAGGTTAAAGGTTTGACCATCTCAACAAAAAATGAATAAATACATGATCCCAATCTACTATGATAAGTAGTAGAGTGCAATAAATTATAACCCTTCACATTTTCACTCTATATTTAGGACCTATTTTAGTGTTCTCTTTCCTAGATCATTTTAAGCCTATTTGGGACCAATAATACCCTATAATTTAATTCTTAATCTAACAATTTAACTATCATCAAATACTTAAATTATAAAATAATCTAACATTATAAACCTTGACACTCACAACTCTCATTTATAGCCCTTATTTTCTTGGGACAAGGGTAACCAACACCCATGTCCTATCAAAATTCCCAACATTGTAGCCAATGCAAGTGTCAACCTTCACAATAAAAATATTGATCTTGACTTTTGTAGTTGTCTCTTTGAAGTTAGATTTCTATCAAAAATACATTGTGAACCTATATGAAGCATGCATTCTATCATTGAAAAACTTAAGTTGTAAGATTAAGCATCCACTAATCTAGTTCAATTGAGAACATTCACGACGCAACATACTGGTGCACTCTATATTCAAGTATGATATGAAGCATTAATATTACTAATCTAACTCTCAAAGCATCTCCTATAAATGAGTATAATCTGGAGAAAGAGTGATATCATTAGCACCTATCTTGATGCTCTCCTATCTGGAGATGAATTCTTGGTGAACAAAGAGATTAATCAAACTAAAGTCAATACAATTCATTTTTCTAGTTGAATGTGAAACCTCCAAATATTGTCCATCATCATCTTGATATTTCTCAACCTCAAAATAAAATTTTGATCATTGCTAGAAAATTTTTGGACCCCCCTAAATAAACTAAACTAGTGATTGTTGACCAAGGTGTTAAATAATTCAACTAGACCTCCTAATTACTACTCCGATTATGCAAAACAACTCACTCAAAGTAGAAAACTTAATCAACAAGTATCATAACAAGCTCAATATCATGTGGTTTCTCACACATATATCACTCATAACAACAAACAAGATTCAAATTTTCTTCCTACTTCTCAATATTTTCTTCCTCCACCTCCTCAACATTAATAACATGCCGGTAAGCAATATGATGTTGCTGAGTAGCTTTGTACTACTCTAGCCAAGGTCTCTCTTTGGTATTTGAATCAAAATTTACCTATATACAATGAGATTATTTAAGAAGTGATACAGAGGCATCGATCTCTCTTTTAATTTTTGTTTTGTTCTCTTGTTTTGTTTGTTAGATTAAGTAGATTTTTTGGTTTTGGTTTATAGAGGTGGCTGGCTCTTCTAGTTTTTTGACACATTCCTTCCTTGTTAACAACTTCCTATTGCATTATGTTGGATATAAGTTCTTGTAGCATTGTGTTGAAGATGGTTTAACTTCTTATGGAATGGAACATAATTCTTGTCATCTCATGGGTAGGAAGGTAGAAAACATGAAAGCAGAACATGGGAAACCAAATCGATGATAGTTGGAAGTTAGACCATTGGAATAGTTTGTTTGTTGATGGTTTGTATGCAATGCAGTTACCTTTTAAGTGTAGGGATTCAACTTTATGAGTTTGGTTGGACCATCACACGAAGACATAATAGATGAATGGGAAGAGTCTACTAAAAGGAGAAACTAAATGAACTATAGACAGTCTATAAAAGGATCAGTCAACTTGACTTTTTTAGTCGATTCTAAGCCATTCCTCTATAAGGGAAGATTGATGTTTGTTTGTCTAAATAAATTGGAAGAGAAGCAATAACAATTGAATTTTTTTCCTCCACATAGACGATTGTTTCCTAACACACATGAGTATTGATTATTTGTTAATGAAGTCTTTGTTCTTAAGCTAAACTTGGTATCATTATTGTCACATGAAATTGTTATTTTTGTTCCTGTCCTTTTTGTCAGTATTGGTTGCCATCATATTGGTATTAAAGTGAGCAAGTGATTAGGGTACTATGGTGTGGCAAGATGCCATCAAGGAGAATGGGAAGAGGTAAAAGAGGACATGATGAGGGAGTCCTTGAGATGTTGTATAACTTGGCTACCCAGATGGATGCCATGAAGAGGGCACATCAAAGAGGAACATGAGCCAATGATGTAAGTGATGTTGGAGAAGAAGAACCATTGTAATATGAAGAGAAATCTTGACAATAACCTAAAGGATTTTCAAGGAAAGATTGTTGAAGACAACCATGAATGTGGGAGCTAAACCTAAGATTGAAGTCACTACTTATTCAAAAAGTTTAAATGGTGAAGAACCCATTGATTGGATCAATGATTTGGATAAATATTTTAAATATGAAGGAGATGCAGAGGAAAAAAAAATTATTTTTTTGTACAATGTTAAAAGGCCACACTGCTATGTGATGGGATTATGTTCAAATTGAAAAATAGATGAAGAATAAAGAAAAAAGAACCTCATGGGATCATATGATAGTGAAGTTAAAGGTTAGTTTCCTTTCAGGAGATTATCAAACTAACATTTTCAAAAGATTGTAGAACTTGAAACAAAAGGATATGTCAATGGAAGATTATACTTAAGAGTCTTATAAGTTAGTGATCTGGTCAAGGGATAGTGAAGAAGACAGAGAAAATAGAAAGGTACATGAATGGGTTGAAGTATAGTTTCTAGGATGAGCTGAGTTTAGTCTCCGCTAGAACCCTTAAGAGTCTTATCAATCGGCCCTCAAGGTAGAAGAAAAGATAAGGAAGAGGACAACATTAACATCAAGAAGAAGGGGCTAGAAGTTTGAGTGGAACATTAAATAATTAAAGAGGAGGATATCAAAGTAAGGGTGGTAGATCATATGGAAGAGAGGGCTTGCAATGAAGTGGTAGAGGATTTACATGAAAATATTAAAAATGCAATCAATAAACTACTCACAAAAGTTGGGAGTGTCAGGAACTTTCACAAGGAGGCAATACAAAATTTGAGAGAAGCAATAAAATTTCTCAATAATATTAATAGAATGTGAGGTCACCTAATCTTTACAAAGATGAACTAAAATCGAGAGAATTCCTTTTGTTCAAGAGGGTGATGTTGAAACCACCAAAAGAGAGGCAAGAACCAAGCTAAAGAAGAGATTTTCTTAAAACCAAATGTAAGTCAAAAGGAGAGTGTTTCAAATTAATTATTGATAGTGGTAATATAGATATTCTTGTGGCAATGGAGATGGTAGGAAAGTTATGCCTTATGAAATATAAGGACCATTCTTAGTATAAACTCTCTTGGTTACAAAAAGGGCACCAATTATTAGTAGATGAACAAGCTTATGTTGAATTCAATATTGGTAGTTATAAGGATAGTGTGTTATGTGTCATTATTCCCATGTATGTGTGTCATCTATTTCTGAATAGACCTTGGCAATTTGATAGGAAAGCGGTGCATGATGGAAGAGATGATATTTATACCTTTGTGAAGGGTGGTATTAAACATACATTCATGCCTATAAAAGAACAAGGATGGGACAAAAGTAGTGGTAGTAGCTAAAAAATTATATTGGTGAGTGGGAAGGAGTTTATACATTTCGTGAAAGAGGAAAAGGGGATTTATTCTTTTGTTCTCAAACCTAAGCTTGACCTTTCTTCAACAAAGCTAGAGGAATTTCCATAGAGATACAAGGAGTTTTGTAAGAGTATAAACACATTGTTGCAACAAAGTTACCTAATAAATTGCCGCCTATGAGGAGCATCAACGATCACCTAGATTTGATACCAGGAGCTAGCCTTCCAAACAAGATTGCACATAGGTTGACTCCAAAAGAGAACGAGGAGATTCAGAAGCAAGTGGAAGAACTATTGTAAAAAGGTTTGATAAGGGATATTCGTAGTCCTTATATTGTTCCTACAATCATAGCACCAAATAAGGGTTGTGAATGGATAATGTGCACTAATTCTAGAGCCATTAATAAGATCAGTATTAGATATAGATTTACAATTCCTAGGATTGAAGATTAATGGATTATTTAAGTGGCTCAATGTATTTTTCTAAGATAGATCTAAAAAGTAGATATCTTCAAATAAGAATCAAACCTAGTGGTGAATGAAAAAAACATTTAAGAGTAATTATGGCCTTTATGAATTGCTAGTTATGGCATTTGGTCTTTCTAATGCACCTAGTACTTTAATGAGACTTATGAATGAGATTCTAAAACCTTTCCTAGGAAAATTTGTGATTGTATATCTTGATGAAATTTTGATGTCTAGTAGGTCTAACGAGGAGCATTTAGATAATTAGAGATTTTTTTTAACAAGGTTACATAAAGAAAAGTTATAAATTAATCTAATAATGTGTGTGTTTATGTAGACCAAATTGCTTTATTTGGGGTTTGTAGCGTCCAAAGATGGATTGAAGATGAACAAGGAAAAGGTTCAAGTCATTATTGATTGACCAACACCAAGGAGTGCATTGGAGGTAAGAAGTTTCCATGGGCATGCTAGCTTTTACCAGATGTTAATTAATAATTCCAGTCATGTATAGTTGCTCCCATTCTTGAAACTATTAAGGGGAATAAGAGGCAATTTGAATGGACACAAGATGCTAAGAAAAGTTTTAGATTTATTAAAAAAAAGGTGAGTGAGTAGACTATTCTTTCTTTTCTTGATTTTGATAAGGTGTTTCAAGTTGAGTGTGATGCTAGTTGATTGGCTATTCGGGTTGTTCTTAGTCAAGAAGGTAAACCGGTGGCCTATTTTAGTAAGAAATTGAATGATGTTAAAAGAAAGTACTCTACCTATGATTTTGAGTTCTATGCATTAGTTGAATCATTGAAAAAGTGGAGGCATTACCTACTCCCTAAAGAATTCATTATTTATACACATATCATGCTTTGAAATTTATAAACAACTAGCATAAGTTGAATCAAAGACATGTAAAATGGGTCAAGCATCTCCAAATCTTTAACTTTATATTGAAGAATAAAAGTGGACAAATGAATAAGGTTGATGATGCACTAAGTTGGAAGAGTTTATTTATGCATGAAATTCAAACTAATAGTGTATCTTTTGAAAGTTTGAAGTAACTATATGCAGATGATGCAGATCTCAAGGATGCCTATGAAGCATGCAACAATACTATGATTAGAGATAGAGGCCCTTGGACTGATTTTATGTTGCAAGAGGATTTTTTGTTCAAAGGAAATCAATTATACATACCTAGAGGCTCTATGAGAGAATATTGAAACCGAAGCATTGTGCCAACCTTGTTAGACACTTTGTGTAGCTTAAAATTTTTTTGCAGTTAAGAACATATTATTATTAGCATATATGTAGACTAATGCTAATAAATTTTTGGAAAGGTGTAGAGTTTGTTAGCTTACAAAGAGAAGAAGCCAAAATGCTAGTTTGTATCAACCACTACTGGTTCCATCTAGGCCATGGGACTCTATAGGTATGGGTTTTGTGTTGGGTTTTCCTAGAACTCAAAGGGGAAATGATTCTATATTTTTAGTTGTGGATAAGTTCTCTATGATGGTCTATTTTATTCCATGTAAGAAGACTAGTGATGCTACAAATATTTCTAGCTTGTTTTTCGAGGAGGTGGTAAGATTGTAGGGTATTCCGTGAACTATCATAATTGATCGAGATACAAAGTTTTGGTGAAATTGTTGGAGGACTGTTTGGAAGAAGTTGGGACCAAATTTAAGTTTTATTTCAACTATATCATTGCCAAACAAATGGCCAAGCTGAGGTGTTTAATAGGAGTCTTGGTGATATGTTGAGGTGCCTTGTTGGGAAAACACCTAGAATTTAGGATTTAGCCTAAGCACAAGCTAAGTTTTCTTTCAATGATTCTCCAAATAGGATTACAAGGTTGGACCCATTCTATATTGTATATGATATGTATTTATAGGGTGTGTTGGAACATAAAAATATTAGTTATATGAAAAAAAAAAGTGCACATGGAGAAGAATTTCCTAAAGTCATCCATGATGTTCATGAAGAGGTGAAGATGAATATTGATAAATGAATTATCATTACAAATAGTATGCTGATAAGAAGCACATAGATAGATTTTCAGGTGAGTGATCTTGTATTAGCACATCTTAGGAAGGAGATATTTCCTAAGAAGGAATACCACAAACTAAAAAATGAAAAAATTTGGTCCTTGCGAAATTCTCAAATGATTTTTAGACAATACTTATGAAATAGCCCTTCCTTCAAACATGGGAATTTCACCTAGATCTTTAACATAACTAATTTATATCCATACAAAGGGGATGTTGAGAAGGGCATAGTGGAGGCAAAGTTACCATTTATTGGGAGTCAACAAGGAACCACATCTGCTCTAAAAGATATAGAATGCATTCTTGACAGACAATTATTGAAGAAGACCCACAAGCACAGATTCTTCACGTATTTGGTGAAGTGGATATCATCCTTTGGAGGATGCTTCTTGGCTAACCAAACTTGAAACTCATTAAGTTGGGTCATTCTGTTGTGAACTTGATGTGCTAGAGCTCATGATTTCTTTTCTTCCTAGGAGCATGATGTAGGAGCACCACTTTCTCTTTCAATTTTGGCTATGTTCTCTTGTTTTTGTTGTTATATTATGTAGATTTTGGTTTTGGTTTCTATGTCTGGCTCTTCCAGTTTGTTGACACATTCCTTCCTTGTTGACATCTTATCACATTATGTTGGATACAAGTTCTTGTTGCATTATGTTAAAGATGGTTTGACTTCCTATGGCATGGAATAGACTTTTTTTCATCTCATAGGAAGGAAGGTAGAACATGAGAAGCCAAATCGATGATAATTAGATGTTAGAACCTCAACAAAGTTGACTGGTCGATGGTTTCTATGTATTTTATTTCTAATTTAAGTGTAGGGAATCATCTTTATGAGTTTGGTTGTCACATCATGAGAAGATAGAAGAGATGGATGAGAAGATTTGGCTGAAAGGAGAAACCGACCAAACAATAGATAGTCCAGAAAGGGATCAGTCAAGTCAAATATGTCAATGGAATCTAAACCCTTCCTCTGTAAGGAAATATTTTTATTTGTTTATATTAATAAATTTGAAGAGAAGCAATAAAAATTGAATTTTTTTCCCCTACATAGAGGATTTTTTCTATTTCACGTGGGTGTTGATGATTTTTTAATGATGACTCTATTCTTAATTTGAGCTTCCTATTATTATCATTCCATTGTGTTGTTGTTTTCATTCTTGTCCTATTTGTTTGTATTGGTTGCTATCAAGAAGCCTTATAGAAGGTATTTGTCTCACCTATTGGTAGACCGGGTGATATTCTACCCTTGTTTGATTGTATGCATGCACAAAAATTTAGATATGGTGTTCTTATGACATGAATTTATTTCTCTTGAAGTTCAAAATTAATACAATCCCTTAATGGATACAGTTCTCATTAATAAACATGAAATTAGGCATACCCTAATTGATAATGAATAAGGTCTTAATGTTTGTAGCATAAATGCATTGCATGGAATCAATATAAATCTCTTTTATTCAACTAAATTGTCTCTCTATTCATGGGGTTGTTGATTATGGTAGACAATATTTAGGTATAATCATATTACCTATTAGTGTGGGACCTACGTATTTACCCATTCTTATCCATGTCATCCTTGATAAACAAACATAAAATCTTCTTCTAGGTCAACCATGGATTCATTCTATCAAAGTAGTTCCAACTACTCTTAAAATCACATAATAAAATTCATACATGGCTATGAAATGTGGACAATGAAAATTGATAAAAAGTTGTATTGTGGTTTCCATGTAGAAGTAAGATCTATGTCTTCCCTTAACTCGATTATTTAATCTATAACCCGAGAGGATACACTATTTTGTATAGATAATTTTTTATTAGAATATGATTGGGGTTCATTAGACTTTACACCCTCCTTTATAGTATAATAAAAAGTCCTTGAACTTACATATGAATCTTCAAAGGAGCCTTATATTTCATTTGTCCAAGCTAATTTTAAACCTATTCCAACCTCTATTTTTTCTTCTTCTAACACATTTCTTGATGATGATTATACATCTTTATATCTCACTTCACATGGACCAACTGACTCTAAGGTTGAACCTTTTCATCCTAATAGCTCAACACCTAATGAAGATATACATTCTTGCAAGAGAATTGATTCTTATTTTACTAATGATTCTACATCTGATTTACAAAACTAATTTTTATCTTATTTCAAAATCCTTTCTAAACTTTTCCTGAATGGAAATAACTTATGGTTTATGGGACAAAGAATTGAGCTAGATTGTAAAATGTACATCACACTATTCTAAAGAGGTTTTAGGATTCCAACCTCCTCCTTTCTCTACATCCCGTCCTCCATTATATAATTCTTCCATTCCTTATTCTTAAGAGTAATCAAACCTCTCCCCATAAGAGAAAGGATTACTTCACACTCCTTATCCTCAATCTAATTTAAAGACAATATTTTATTGATAATTCTTTAAATAACATTTTTAGTCTTCCTCCTTGAAAAGATAATAAAATTCATAAACACAATCAAAAAAATATTTCCTTTTGTGCACATTGTCTAGTATATGGCCATTCCATTAATGAATGTCAATGATAGGGAGGTAGACCAAGGGGGTTGCCCAATAGGCTTGTATTTTTACTAAGTGATAGGTCCTTTTCTAGTTTCAAGGTGTATTCACCAAAATCAGAGTGCAAAAAGCTTATAGGCAACCTAGAAACTCTCCTTGATCCACCTGCCTAAGTCAAACACTCCCTGGTTGCTCAAGGGCTTCAACTCCATTGTTTTAGGCTTTGTAGTCTAACACCTTACTCTCTCAATTGCAATTCATTTCCTCTGACCCTGACCTATTCTCTAACTACACAAGGTCTCCTCTTGATGAATTACAAGTTTGTGTCAAGTTCTACCCCCATGGGTGTCTTTGGTCTTCTATGGTTTGGAGTGTAGTAATCCTTCACAAGTGCTCCAAACTGGCTTATGGAGTCTATATCACCAAATGTGTTAAATGCATGCAAGATTAATTTGTTTCAACTTGATTTGATTGGTTTTATGCTTTAAAACCTTAATTTGTGTACCCAATTTGACAAAAAACTATATTTTAGGCCTAAAACGGGCTACAAGGAATTAGCCCTCTTTTTTGGGTTTTGTGCTCATCCTGCTCCAATGATGGACTTCTAGACAAGAAAAACCTTATATTATGATACCCTTTTAGAAATTATTGAGGATTTTCTAAGTCTTAGGATCCATTCGGCCTCCTCCATGACTGTCCAAAAAATGGGTGCAAAAAGAAGGGTTTGCTAGGATTTTGAAGGCGAGAATCAACTTACAAGCTAGAAACCTTCAATGTGAATCATGCAACCTTAGTTATACCATGCCACATACTAATTAGGCCAAAATAAAGTAGTTTTACACCTTCAAATGTTAGAGAACAAGGTTTTACAAAAGATGCTCATAAGGAGTGTGCAACATTTACAACTTTTCCCTTTCTTGCTTTCCACAAACACATTATTGCATGAGTAACAATTACATTTAAAACATGTAAACATGTCCAACATTAGTGAAAATGGAGAACCACGTTAGCCCTGCACAAAAAGGCATTAAGCAATTACAAACCAATGAATCATTCACTGTCAAAACTTGTTATCACTGCACTTTGCCTCTTTCACTGCATTTTCACTTTAACCTACACTTACCACTATCAAAACTCTTTTTCAAAGGTCTATCTGGTGCTTTTGATCAATGCTCTATCTTTTAATGTTTTTTGACCTTAATACCTACTATTTGGAAGGGGAAGATTGCATAAACAACTCAACTAAAATGTAAAAATCAGTCATAATTGACTGTTACAACCAGCAGGGCGTTACAACTTTGCCTAAAGGATCATTAACTGATCTTGTCAATCTCAAAACCCATGGGAAAGGTCAAAGACCACTCCTTGTTCTTGTTTGCAAACAAATAAAAGGAGATACAACATTTTACAAACACCAATATATGGTGGAGAGTAAGCAAATGAGTGGAAACCAACACCAAAACAGTGACTCACTATTTTTTTTCACAATTTTCACAAACTAAAAAATACAACCATCCTTATCATGGCTTAGAAAGCCTCTTTTCTTTCACATACAACTTGAACATCAAGACAGGTATGTTCACCTAATGAATGCATTTTCTATAGAAGAGCAAAGCATCAAACCTCTTCAAAGACCCTAGCCAAATAACACACTTGCCTAGGGCTCCATGGCCACAAAACTTCTTGCACCTGCATTTTTGAAATAAAAACATGTGTTTACATATCTTACAAGTGGACCAATTGGTTCTTGGGAAGCCATGAACCTGTAGGGCTTCAAGAAGCCAAGTTGGTCAAGCATCCTTGCCAAATTCCTAGACAAGGCAGTGAAACTGTCAAAACCAATTAATTTTGCTTAGAACTCAAAACTTAATGAAATTTGATGCCACCAAAGGGAAAAGATTCAGGAAGCATAAGAGAACTTGAAAATGTAAGAATAGTACAGCCAAGTATAGCAGGTGTATGGACTGCTGCACACATGGAGTTAAAACTTAGAGAAAAACAAGATAAAAACTAGTGTAGACTTTCAAATTCTTGATATCTCCACAAAATAAACCCTTACAATGGTTAAAGCAGGAGAGTAAATACCTCTAAAATTCAGTTATCCTCCTATACGGACAAGTACATGTCCAAGAGCACTCAAATTTGACATTTTCATGTCTAAAATGATAACTTTTAATGCCTAGATGATGCAAGGTTGATCTCAAAGACTACCAATCACCTAAGAACACTACTCACACCTAAAAACCAAGTGCAAAGCATGTCTAAAAACTTTTCAAAACAAAAACACATTGAAAACTCACTTTTCCCAACATTTTGGCAGGCAACTTCAAACTGACAACTTTGAGCAAAAAGATGAAAACAGGAAACATGACCACACAATCAGTTCAAAACTCATCCAAACAACTTAGAACAACTCAAAAATATCTTAGAAAAACTTTCCAACTCAATACTAATAAAAATCAAACCTACTATCAAACCTGTGATGAAATGAAGCTAGGTGCTCTTGTACCATACTCCCCCGATGACAAAGAAGTCATGTGACTCCTTTGGGCAGAAAAGAGAGAGGAATACCAGCCTTGTGGAAGTCACTTTCAGGTATCCAAGTGGCTTCAAAGGCTGGTTGATTCTTCCACTTGATCAAATGTTCAAAGTAGTCATGCTATCTATTCTTCTTGATGATTCTGGAATCAAGTACCTGTTCAAGAATGGGAAAAGAAGAAGAGGGGAGAGATAGATCAGAAAGGGAATGTGAAATATCTGAATCTCTCTGAGTCTCTTCTAGAGGCTGCCCCTTGAAAGATACCAAATATGTAACATTAAAGATAGGAGACAAGGAAACATTAGCAGGTAAATCAATCTTATAAGCATTAGGACCATACTTAGCCAAAATCCTACAAGGCCCTATTCTTCTCATCTGTAATTTGGTAGGAACTCCCTTTTGCAATCTGGACTTGTTGAGATGCACCCTCACAAAATCTCCAATTGAGAATTGGACATCCCTCTTTGAAGCATCCACCCTTGCCTTGACTCTTGATGTGGTGTCCTGCAAAGACTGCTTAACCTGTTCATGGATCTCTTTCAGAGACCTGTGCCATATCCTTTGCTGTCCCAATAACATGTTGCAACTTAGTCACATCATGTAACTCAAAAACACCTTTTGGATGCATACCATAAACAATCTAAAATGGACTCTTACTAGTGGATCTATTTACATTATCATTATAGGCAAATTCTGCCTGTGGAATGAGCTGATCCCAGCTTTGTCCATACTCCTTGGTGAGACATCTGAGTAGATTACCCAATGTTCTATTCACCACTTCTTTTTGGCCATCTGTCTATGGATGATAAGCTGAGCCAAAAGACAAGTTAGTACCCAATATCTTCCACAAAGTCTTCCAAAAATAACCCAAAAACTTAACATCTCTATCTGACACAATGCTAGATGGCAAACCATGTATCCTGACAACTTCTTTAAAGAAAAGGAAAGCAATATGACTAGCATCATTAGTAGTTTTACAAGGTATAAAGTGAGCCATTTTGCTAAATCTATCAATAACCACAAAAATACTATCATACCATGCTTTTGTCTTTGATAAACCTACAACAAAATCCATGTTGATGCACTCCCATGGCCTAGAAGGAATGGGAAGTGGCTGATATAAACTAGCATTAGTGTTATTACCTTTGGCCTTCTGACATACCATACACTGCTCAACATACCTTCTAACATCTCTCTGCATCTTAGGCTAGTAATAGAAGCATTGAACCAACTCTAAGGTCTTATTGAGACTGAAATGGCCACTCAAACACCCATTGTGTTTCTCTTGGATAAGGTTTTCTCTCATGGAACCTTTGTGAACACACAGTTGCCCTCCCCTGAATAACAAACCATTCTACAATGTATAGTCAGCATACTCACTATGGAAATGATTCTCAAAAGCGTGACAAACTTTATAAGTAGCAGCATAATTATCATCATTAGGATACAAATCTTGAAAGCAATCAATACCAATACTCTTAACTTGAATCTCCTGAATAGTCAACAATCTCCTACTTGAAGCATCAGCTACTTTGTTACATTGGCCTTTCTTGTGCTTAAGAGTAAAGGTATATGCTTGTAGGTTTTCTACCCATTTCACATGCCTATGGTTGAGTTTATCCTGAGAATTCAAAAAATTGATTGCTTGGTTGTCTATATATACAACAAACTCTTTAGGAAGAAAGTAATGCCTCCACTTCCTGAGTGCCTGCACCAATGCATATAACTCTAAATCATAGGATGAGTACTTTTTCTTTTCATCATTCAATTTCTCACTAAAGAAAGCAACTGGTCTATTATCCTAACTCAAGACTGCACCTACTGCAAGATGACTGGCATCACATTCTATAGTAAAGAGCTTATCAAAACTAGGAAGGATTAACACTGGCTGTGTAGCAACTCTAGTTTTGAGTAGCTCAAACCCCCCTTATTGGCTGCTTCTGTCCATTGAAACTTAACCTTATGACCACCCTTTATTGTATCTAACATGGGTGCACAAATCTCACTGAACCCTCTGATAAACTTTCTGTAAAACTGGGCTAGACCATGAAAACTCCTAACTTCATTGGCTGATTGTGGGGTTGGCCAACTTGTTATGGCTGCAACTTTAGATTGATCCATCTTAAGATCTCCACTAGACACAACAAAACCAAGATAGACTAGCTCTTGCTTCATAAAATCACATTTCTCAAGATTTATGGTTAACTGCTCATCAGATAATCTTTGCAAAACAATGGCTAAGTGTTTCAAATGCTCCTATTTAGTCTTACTAAAAATGAGAATATCATCTAAGTAGACTACCACAAAATTACCAAGAAAATCCTACAATACTTCATTCATTAAACTCATAAAGGTACTGGGAGCATTAGAGAGTCCGAAAGGCATAACCAACCATTCATAAAGACCCTCATTTGTTTTGAAAGCAGTTTTCCACTCATCACCCCTGTTTATTCTTATATGATGGTAACCACTCTTTAAGTCTATTTTTGTGAAATACTTTGCACCCCCTAAACAATCCATCAAATCTTCTATCCTGGGAATAGGGAATCTGTACCTTATTGTGATTTTGTTTATGGCTCTGGAATCTATGCATAGTCTCCATGTTGCCCCTTTCTTAGGTGCTAACACTATAGGTATGGCACAAGGACTTATACTCTTTCTTATTAATCCTTGATCCAACAACTCTTGAATCTGCCTAGCTACCTCTTTGTTCTGTTCATGAGTCATCTTATAGGCTGCTTTGTTTGGCAAAGAAGCTCCTGGTATAAAGTCAATCTGATGACTAATGGCTCTAGGAGGAGGTAATGTTGTTGGTTGTCCATCACTGATGATGTCCTTAAAGTTATCAAGAATTTTCTGCACTTCTTGTGGGATCTCAACTTGTTTTTCTTTCTTCTCCTCCTTAGGTTTCACTACAAGTGCATAACCAATCCCATCGCCCTCTTTCATGGTTTGGATGAACTCTTTTTCATTGACTAATAACACTTTAGGTGCCTATGGTTTATTGTTCTCTGTCTCTTCACTAAGGGACTGTATTTTGTAGACAATGCCATTCTTTTGAAAGGAATATGTGTTTTTTTCACCATCATGGTGTGCCTTTCTGTCAAATTGCCAAGGTCTACCCAATAGTAGATGGCAAGCATCCATAGGAAGGATGTCACATAGTATCCTATCCTTATATTCACCTATGTTGAAGTCTATCCATGCTTGTTCATTAACTAGGACATGTTGCCCCTTGTTTAACTAGGTTACCTTGTAGGGTTCACTGTGCCTCATTCTAGGTAGGTTCAATTTGCTAACTGCCTCCTCTAAGATAATGTTATCTATGGAACCTGAATCTATAACCACCTTACATACCTTGGCCAAGATTTTACGCTTGATCCTGAACAATGCTCTTCTCTGAGACACTTCACACTTGTGAGGTTCTTGCATCAATACTCTCCTCATCATTAAACTCTCACCATCTTTGGGTGCTAGGTTCATTCCTGGAGTTCCTGTACTACTTCCTTCCTCTTGAACATAGTTCACTCTCTTTTCACCTCCATGGGAAGAACTAGGCTTTTCTGGACACCTATAAGCAGGATGACCCAATTTCTAACAGTTACAGGATTTCATGATGGAGAAGTAAGACCCTCTACCTGGTCCACTAGATCTACCCCTTCCTGGGTTGCTTGATCCCCCACCCCTATAGTTGGGCTTGCTCCAAGAATCCCCACTTTGCTCTATAAGTTTAGATTCTCTATGGGACCTTTGATCTATGTGTCTTCCCCCAAAATTGCCTCTATGGCCTCTACCATCTCTGCCTCTTCCTCTACATCTATTATGCTGCTCTTTCTTCTTCCTACTCCTTTCCTCTACCTTAAGTGCAAGTTGATAGCACTTCTAGACTGTTGTAGGACACAACAAACTTAACTCTTCCTAAATGTTCCATCTCAAGCCATTAAGATACCTAGCAACCTTTACATTTTCATCCTCTTGGATCTTTGACCTAAGGTATATCTTTTGAAACTCCTCAGCGTAGCTACTAACATCTAACTCTTTTTGCCTTAGGTTTTGCCTTTTCCTATGAAGTTGTATTTCATAGTCCTCGGGAATGTAAGTCTCTCTGATCTTGGACAACATTCCCTTCCAAGTTGCTATGGGCTTTTTTCCCTCTTTCTCACGTTCATCCTAAATGAACTTCCACCATGTTAAGGCAGGTCCTCTCAGTTTGGACTTAGCCACCTTCACTTTCTAGGCCTCTATCACACCATCACATTCAAAATGGTTCTCAAGACCCTCAATCCACTCCATGACCACTTCTGGGTCCATTTTACCACTGAATAGTGGGACTCCCTCTAGTGTTCTCCCACTCATAGCCTTTAAGGCTTTCAAAAAGGGTTCATTCTCTACCACAAGGTCTGGTAGAGGGATTTCATCCTCTATAGCTAATAGCTTACCCCTGTCTTTTGTTCCATCTATCTTATTGCTGGCTTCATCTGCCTTCACTTCTACTTCTCCCAATTTCTTCTCTAGGAGGTTTAGCTTCTCTCTGAGTAACCTATTTTCTTCTTCTTGATCTTCCATTTTCTTGGCTAACTCTGCATTTGTCACCATGGTTGCCAAATTGCTACTTCTTCCCAAGTGTACTTGGGCTTTGATACCACTATGATAGGGAGGTAGGGCAAGCGGGTTGCCCAATAGGCTTGTATTTTTACTAAGTGATAGGTCCTTTGCTAGTTTCAAGGTGTAGTCACCAAAATCAAAGTGTAAAAAGCTTATAGGCAACCTAGCAACTCTCCTTGATCCACCTCCCTAAGTCAAACACTCCCTGGTTGCTCAAGGGCTTCAACTCCATTGTTTTAGGCTTTGTAATCTAACACCTTACTCTCTCAATTGGAATTCATTTCCTCTGACCCTGACCTATTCTCTGACTGCACAAGGTCTCCTCTTGATGAATTACAAGTTTGTGTCAAGTTCTACCCCCATGGGTGTCTTTGGTCTTCTATGGTTTGGAGTGTAGCAATCCTTCACAAGTGCTACAAACTGACTTATGGAGTCTATCTCACCAAATGTATTAAATGCATGCAAGATTAATTTGTTTCAACTTGATTTGATTGGTTTTATGCTTTACAACCTTCCTTTGTGTACCCGATTTGACAAAAAACTATATTTTAGGCCTAAAACGGACTACAAGGAATTAGCCCTCTTTTTTGGGTTTTGTGCTCAACCTGCTCCAACAATGGACTTCCAGACAAAAAAAACCTTATATTCTGATACTCTTTTAGAAGTTCTTGAGGATTTTCTAAGTCTTAGGATCCATTAGGCCTCCTCCATGACTGTCCCAAAAATGGGAGCAAAAAGAAGGGTTTGCTAGGGTTTTGATGGCAAGAATCAACTTACAAGCTAGAAACCTTCAATGTGAATCATGAAACCTTAGGTCTACCATGCCACATACTAATTAGGCCAAAATAAATTAGTTTTACACCTTCAAACATTAGAGAACAAGGTTTTACAAAAGATGCTCATAAGGAGTGTGCAACATTTACAACTTTTCCCTTTCTTGCTTTCCACAAACACATCATTGCATGAGTACCAATTACATTTAAAACATGTAAACATGTCCAACATTAGTGACAATGGAGAACCACATTAACCCTACACAAAAAGGCACTAGGCAATTACAAACCAATGAATCATTCACTGTCAAAACTTGTTATCACTGCACTTTGCCTCTTTCACTGCATTTTCACTTTAACCTGCATTTACCACTGTCAAAACTCTTTTTCAAAGGTTTGTCTAGTGCTTTTGATCAATGCTCTATCTTTGAATGTTTTTTGGCCTTCATACCTGCTATTTGGAAGAGGAAGATTGCATAAACAACTCAACTAAAATGCAAAAATCAGTCATAATTGATGGTTACAGCCAACTGGGCATTACAACTTTGCCTAAAGGATCATTGACTGATCTTAGCAATCTCAAAACCCATGGGCAGGGTCAAAGACCACTCCTTGTTCTTGTTTGCAAACAAATAAAAGGAGATACAAGGTTTTACAAACACCAATATATTGTGGAGAGTAAGAAAATGAGTGGAAACCAACACCAAAACAGTGACTCGCTGTTTTTTTTCACAATTTTCACAAACTGAAAAATGCAACCATCATTATCATGGCTTAGAAAGCCTCTTTTCTTTCACATACAACTTGAACATCAAGATAGTTCTGTCCACCTGATGAATGCATTTTCTATAGAAGAGCAAAGCATCAAACCTCTTCAAAGACCCTAGCCAAATAGCACACTTGCCTAGGGCTCCATGGCCACAAAACTTCTTGCACCTGCATTTTTGAAATAAAAACATGTATTTACATATCTTACAAGCTGACCAACGAGTTCTTGGGAAGCCATGAATATTTAGGGCTTCAAGAAGCCAAGTTGGTCAAGCATCCTTGCCAAATTCCTAGACAAGGCAGTGAAACTGTCAAAACCAATTAATTTTGCTTAGAACTCAAAAATTAATGAATTTTATGCCACCAAAGGGAAAAGCTTCAAGAAGCATATGAGAACTTGAAAATTTAAGAATAGTACGGCCAAGTACAGCAAGTGTACGAACTGCTGCTCACATGGAGTTAAAACTTAGAGAAAAACAAGATAAAAACTAGTGCAAACTTTCAAATTCTTGATATCTCCACAAAATCAACCCTTACAATGGTTAAAGAAGGAGAATAAATACCTCTACAAGTCAGTTATCCTCCTGTATGGACAAGTACATGTCCAAGAGCACTCAAATTTGACATTTTCATGTCTAAAATGATAACTTTTAATGCCTAGATGATGCAAGGTTGATCTCAAAGACTACCAATCGAGCAGAGACATCAAAGATGAACATAACAATTACAAGTAATAATACTGTTATCATTTTGGTAAGCATTGATCTGCCCATCTTCACTACTAGAGAGCGTCCTACTTAACAAATGTCGAATTAAGATAACAAGAAATAGGTCGAGTGAATTAAAAGCCCGTTGAATAAGATATGATGAAATATGAAATCTTTCGAGAGAAAAGGTGGTGATCTGAAATTTTAGAAAGAAATGAGGCGTATTTATAGCAGGCCACAAAAATATTACAATGCATGTTTCGTTGAATAAATAAATTCCGAAATTCAAACTTAGGAAAAGTGAGGTTGACTATGGATTAAGTCATATAGTCGAATATTTACTTACCACAACGTGTCATCTATGAATTTGACCAATTCGTCTATAAGGTTAGTCAGAGATTATAAAGGGATTGTTCGCTTGATTTCCGACGAGGTTACAGGTTTTCATGCAACAATATAATTTTATAACAATTTAACATAGCTTTTCTAGCGGGACATATTAAGGATGGTAAAGCCTTGTAGTTGTCACATTTTCGTAAAACTCATGTACTGTCAAAGATCTCACGAGACTTTAAGTTAAGAAAATTAGAAATTGCATTTAAGCCTATTTGATTTATTTCTTAGTTTTCATCACTTGAGGAAATGTAAAGGTTTAATGAGTTCGATTGCACCTTGGTGTGCAATGGGTATGTCGAAAATGTTTAATTAGAGAAAAATTTGGTCTATTTTTTGCATACATTTGTGCAATATATGAAGTGAATTTTTTTATTCGATCTAAAAAGAATAGATGAGATGTTCATTGGTAGTCCATATAGAAAACGATGTTGTTTGTGCAACAAAGGTCTCAATGGCTCGAAGTGATAACTTTACATCAATTATGCATCCACTTACAGGGACACAAAAATGATTGAAATTAAACCTCTAAATCAAGAAGATAATTAGGCTCAATTACTAATAGGATCATGTTATGTTTGCAAGAGAGAGATAGAGAGAGAGAAGTGTGAGAGAGAGGGGTAATGATATAAAGAGGAAGATATAAATATAATTGGAAATAGAGAGGGGACATGTAGAGAGGAAGAGAGTGAGATAAAGAAAGAGATAGAAAGATAGAGATAGAAGATATATGTGTGTGTGTGTGTGTGTTGCAAGGTGTGCGCCCTAGGTCTCCTTGTGTTGTGGATCACAACGCTTGGTTTGTGAAATGACTTAACCGCCTCCTGTGGATTCTATAAGTCTAGTGGTTCTATCGAGCATTAATAGGTCGACCTTTTGGTGCAATGACAACCACACTTGTAACAAGTGGTATCAGAGCTTGGTCATAGGTTCAAACCCCTCGCTTGCACTGGGAGGGGAATTGTTGCAAGGTGTGCACCCTTTGTCTTCTTGTGTTGTGCAACGTAGTACTCAGGTTTGTGACCTGGCTTAATCACCTCTTGTGGATTGTATAATTCTAGTGGTTGTAGCAGGCATTAACAGGTCGATCTTTTGGTGCAACGACAACCACACTTGTAACTATATATATATACCACAAATATTTACTTTCTATGTTGCCTTTTGTTTTGTAGCTTCAACATTTCATTCAGCATTTTTTGGAATTGGCTAACCACATCTTGCGGAGTTGGATTTTTTCTTGAGGACTTGATCATCTACCTTCTTCCCAAACCATGGAGCATTTGGATCATTTTCTTGCAAGTTATCATTACTGTTTTCTGAGACAGTTTTCTAGTACCGGTTGCCTGGACGTATTTGCATTTATAATCTACTGAAATCTACTGGATCCCTTCCATAGCTTGCGGAGCCCTGAGTGTTGATTCTGATGTTCCTTGTTGTGTGGCCAACCTTCCCTTTGATCCGCACTTGATACCTTTGGATTTTCATGAGGAATTTCTTCGGCAGAGGTCGAACTTGTTGTTTTTACACGTTAGGTCTTACTCTTCTATATTTGATCCCTTTTGGGGCCGGCCAGAACCCCTTGGATCATATAAATCATTGTAATTGAGCATTAGAATGTAGATCAGTTAAGATATAGAATATAGAAGATAGATCTTAAGATTTAAGGTCCCCGTTGTGACCTGTTTTGTAATTAAGCATGTTTTAGCAGGCTAGTGAGCCGGTTTCTATAACCCGATTGTTACCAGTTGATTGTAAACATTTTTCATGATATAACTGATTCAGTTTTACATTACCTCCATCATATCCTTTTATTTTTGTTGTGTTTACTCTTGTTGATCGGTCCGGATTGATCTCTTTGAGGTCCCTCCTAACCGGTGACTGCACCAAGTGGTATCAGAGCGAGCTTTCATTCTGGAGATTGTGTTGTCCTGAAAAAAAAATTTGTAGGGTGGTGGACTATGGTTCCAACTTGCAGCTGTAGAGGACTAGCGTGAAGATGGCGCAAAGAGGAAATATGAATGGTGGAGCACGTGGGACTGCAGACCCTGTTGTGATGGAAATG
Organism: Cryptomeria japonica; assembly: GCF_030272615.1. Lineage (NCBI taxonomy): Eukaryota > Viridiplantae > Streptophyta > Pinopsida > Cupressales > Cupressaceae > Cryptomeria > Cryptomeria japonica. Next base: position 844,981,586 of record NC_081407.1, read on the forward strand.
TTGTCGGGAATTGCAGCCCAGTTGGAAGTTGTTGAGACAACCCAAATAAGAGGCCGACATGTTGAAGATGTGAGTGAAGATGAAGGAGAATAAGCCCTAATAGAACAAGTAAAACCACTAGCGATTGATCTAGATAAAGAAAGCTTTTTGAGGGTTATTGAGTAGGGAAAATACTAAACCATATTTTACCCCACTGGAATATGATGTAAAGTTGGATTCAGATTAATTGATGGATTGGATCTCAGAGATGGAGAAATATTTTGATTTTGAGAACATTGCAGAGGAAAGAAAGATGAAATATGCCTGTACCTGGTTGAAGGGTCATGAATCTCTTTGGTGGGAGCATTTGCAGGTTGATAGACAAAGAGGAGGTAAAGAGAAGATCAAGAGATGGGATTGGATGGTTGCAAAGTTGAAATCAAAATTAATGCCATCTGATTATCAAGTGAATATGTTTCGAGAGTTGTAGAATTTGAGGTAGAAGGAATCTAGTGTGAAGGAGTACACCGAAGCATTATACAAGTTGAATATCACATCCAAACATGTTGATGATGAAGTTGAACAAGTTGCAAGATATTTGAATGGATTTTGGATGCCTATACAAGATGAACTCAATTTGATCAAATTGCAGAGTGTTGAAGAAGCTTACCAATATGCCTTGAAAGCATAAGAGAAGCTGAACAAAAGACATGAGCAGAGGTAGAGAGGTAGAGGTGGAATGTTTTCTAGAGGAAGAGGATATACCAGAGGTAGAGGAACATGTATGGATCAAAACAAGGACAAGGGAGTGAGAAAAGAAGGTAATTCATATAGGAAGGATGATAGAAATTTCTATTGGAGGAGAGAACCAAATGGCTACCAGAATGAGAATTTTGGAAAAGATGACAAAAGACAAGATAGGAGAGTGTTTAGAGGAACTTTCTATAAATTTAGAGGAGAAGGACATTGTTCCTTCGAGTGTAAGAAGACGGAGAATACTGGGAGAACAATAGTGGTGGAAGAAAGCCCCACCAGATCAGCTAATAAACTGGAAGATGGAGAACTGTTGATGATGAGGACAACTTTGTGTCATACCAGAAGAGATGAAGAGTCCTTGCAGAGGAAGAATTTGTTCAAGACTAGGTGTAAGATATCCGGTAAGTTCTGTAAAGTTGTTATTGATAGTGGTAGTTTGGATAATCTTGTTTTAGAAGATATGGTGAGTAAGTTGAATTTGGAAAGATTGAAACACCCTAAGCCTTATCAGATAGCATGGATTCAGGATGATCATAAGTTGTTGGTAAGTGAGCAATGTTTGATGAAATTGAAAATTGGGAATTATCATGATGAAGTCTTGTGTGATATTATGCCTACGGATATTTGTCACCTTTTGTTGGGTAGACCTTGGAAATTTGATAGATAGGCAATACATGATGGGAGAAAGAATAAATACCCTATTGTGGCCAATGGGATGAATCAAACCTTGTTTCCCTTGGAGGAGTCTTTAAAGAGTGAAGTCTGTACAAATGCTAGAATCTATTTGGTGGACAGAATGAGACATGAGAATGTGTGTTTATCCTTAGTTCCTAAGAAGACTGAGAACTCAGAGCATGAAGAAGAACAACCAGAAGAGATAAAAGAGTTGCTGATAGAGTATGAAGACATCATTTCAGATAATTTACCTAATGGATTACCACTTGTGAGAAGTATCAGTCATTGCATGGACCTGATTCCTAAAGATAGTTTTCCTAACAAAGCTACACACCGGATGACACTAGCAGAGGATGAAGAGTTGAATAGACAAGTGCATGTGTTGTTAAAGAAAGGTTTGATCAGAGCAAGTATGAGTCCTTGTGTAGTACCAACAATATTAGCACCTAAGAAGAATGAAGAATGGAGGATGTGTACCGATTCTAGAGCAATAAACAACATTCAAGACAAATGAAGGAATATATGAATGCTTTATGGTGCCTTTTGGATTGACTAATACATCGCATACTTTCATGAGGCTGATGAATGAGGTATTGAAGAGGTTCTTGGGTAAGTTTGTTATTGTATATTTGGATGACATTCTGATTTTTAGTAAGACAAAAGAGGAGCATTTGTTGCATTTAAGACAAGTTTTACAGAGGTTGAGAGAAGAAAATTTGCTGATAAATCTTAAGAAGTGTACTTTCATGAAGGAAGAGTTAGTCTATTTGGGATTTGTGATACCTAAGGATGGTTTGAAGATGGACCCTGATAAAGTAAAAGCAATTGTTGAATGGTCTACACCGGAAAGCATTGGAGAGGTAAGATCATTTCGTGGATTGGCTAGTTTCTACCAGAAGTTCATAAGAAATTTTAGTTCAGTTTGTAACCCTATAACTAAGACAATGATGGGAGATAGGAAGGAATTCAATTGGACCACCAGAGCAAACAATTTTTTTGAATTATTGAAGCTGAAAGTGATTGAGCATCCTACGTTAGCTTTACTGGATTTCAACAAAGTATTTGAAGTGGATTGTGATGCAAATGGAACATCAATAGAAGTAATCCTGAGTCAGGAAGGGAGAGGAGTAGCTTATTTCAGTGAGAAATTGAATGATGCTTGGAGGAGATATTCAGTTTATGATCAATAATTTTATGTCGTAGTTCAAGCCTTGAAGAAGTGGAGACATTACCTATTGCCTAAGGAATTTGTGTTGTATACAGATCATCAATATTTGTAGTATTTGAACAGTCAGAGTAAGTTGAATCAGAGACATATGAGATGGGTAGAATGTTTGCAGAGTTACACCTTTGTGTTGAAGCATAGAAGTGGGAAATCTAACAAACTTGCTGATGAATTGAGTAGAAGGAGGAATTTGCTGAAAGAGATGAGAGTGACAATATTAGGATTGGGGGAGTTCAATACCTTGTATGATGATAACCCAAATTTTGTAGAACCTTGGAGAACATGTAGAGAACCGATTATAGTAGATAGAAGCAAGTGGTTGGATTCCTTTATTCAAGATGGGATGTTATTCATAGGAGTTCAGTTGTGTATACCTAAGAGTTCTATGAGGTAGAATTTGATAAAGGAGAAACATAGTGGAGGATTACCCAAACACTTTGGTGTTGACAAAACAGTGTCATTGGTGAATTAGAATTACTTTTGGCCCTAGATTCATAAGGATAATAGGAAATATGTGCAAAGATATAGAGTTTGTCAAGTTGCAAAGGGTAGTAGTCAGAATGTGGGATTGTATAAACCTTTGACAGTACCAGAGAGACCTTGGGAAGATACAAGCATGGATTTCATACTTGGATTGCCTAAAACAAAGAGAGGGAAGGATTCTATATTTGTAGTAGTGGATAGATTCTCGAAGATGGCTCATTTCATACCTTGTAAGAAGAAATCAAATGCAGTGTATATAGCTGACCCATTTTTCAAGGAAGTGGTGAGATTGCATGGATTACCTAAGAGCATAGTTTTAGATAGAGATACTAAGTTTCTTGGTTATTTTTGGAGAACACTTTGGAAGAAGATGAAGACAGATTTGAAGTTTAGTTCTACTTTTCACCCACAGATTGATGGACAAACCTAAATAGTTAACCGAAGCTTGGGGAATTTGTTAAGATGCTTAGTTGGAGACAAAACCAAAAGTTGGGATTTGATTCTTGCAAAAGAAGAGTTTTCCTACAATAATTCAGTAAACAGGGGTATTAGAAGGACACCTTTTGAGATTGTTATCGGAGAACACCCTAGAGGTATATCAGAATTAAGAGATATCGGCAGTGAAGACCGAAGAAGTTCAAAAGTAGAAGAATTTGCAGATCACATAAAGGACTTAGATATTCAAGTTAAGAAGCATTTGGAGGACATGAACAACAAGTATAAGGAGAAAGAAGATGAGAAGAGAAGCCATAGGAATTTGAATTTGGTTATGAAGTGATGGTGTATCTAAGAAAAGAAAGATTCATGATTCAAACTTATAGTAAGTTGCAGATGTGGAAGTTTGGACCTTGCAAGATTATGAGAAAGTCCAGTTCCAAAAATGCATATGAAGTAGAGTTACCAAATAGTCTGAGTATTTCACCTATATTTAACATTGCAGATCTACATCAATATCATGAACCAGAATTCAGTGAGGACAATATTGTAGACCTGGAGAAGTAGTTGCCTCAGAAGGAACCAGATCAAATTGAAGACATTTTGGATAGAAGGATTGGGCGTAATACCCGGAGCAGTCAGTATAAGGAGTATCTTGTAAAGTGGAAGGACATACCAGTTGAAGATTCATCTTGGATTTCTCAGGAAGAGGTAGACCACCTTGGTTTTCCTCTAACCCCAGCAAAGTGAGAGACTCACTTTTTTTTCAAAAACCCCGAATGTCTGATGCAGGAGCATCCTTAGTTCTTGGAAATCTTGCATCAAGCAAAAATATTTCCTTTCTATTTTGCAATTTCAACATTTCATTCTGCATTTTTTGGAATTGGCTCACTGGATCTTGAGGAGTTGGATTTTTTCTTAAGGACTTGATCATCTACCTTCTTCCCAAACCACGGAGCATTTGGATCATTTTCTAGTAAGTTATCACTACCCGTTTTCGAGACAATTTTCTGGTACTTGTTGCCTGGACCTATTTGCATTTGTAATCTACCAGAATCTACTGGATCCCTTTCATAGCTTGTGGAACCTTGAGAATTGATTTCAATGTTCCTTTGTGTGTGGCCGACCTTCCCTTTGATCCACAATTCATCCTTTAGAATTTTAGAGGAATTTCTTTGGCACAGGCCGACCTTTTTTTTTTACATGTTAGGTCTTTTTCTTTGGCATTTGATCCCTTTTTGGGTCGACCAGATCCCCTTGGATCATATAAATCATTGTAATTAAGGATTAGAATGTAGATCAGTTAAGATATAGAACATAGAAGATAGATATTAATATTTGAGGTCTCAGTTGTCACCTATTTTGTAATTAACCATGTTTTAGTAGGCTAGTGAGCTGATTTCTATAATCTGGTTGTTACCAATTGATTGTAAACAATTTTCATGATATAATCCATTCACTTATGTTTACTCTTATGTTTCTATTGTGTTTACTCTTGCTGAACGGTCCAAATTGATCTCTTCGAGGTCCCTCCTAACTGATGACTGCACCAATATATATATATATACACACACACAAAGAGAGAGAGAGAGAGAGAGAGAGAGAGAGAGAGATCTATAAATAAAGATAGGTACAAAGGAGGTGATAAACATAGATATGGGTAGAGAGAAATAAATAAAGAGATATAGAGGAAGAAGGATATATATATATATACATATGGAGAGAGAGAGAGAGAGCACAGGGGCTTCGCTAGCTAGGCAATATTATATCACGTGCATTCATATTGGGAGGTTTAATATGCTAAAAATGAGGGTGCAATATACTTCCTATTGGTGAAAATAGGGGGGGATTTTAATTTTGGCTATGAAAAATACAATATTTGGTGAAAATAAGGGGACTTTTAATTCGAGTTGTGTATTTGGAGGGGGTGACAAAAATGGATTTTAGGGCAATATTTTTTGAAAATAGGGGGATTATTTAGTATTCCATGAATGCACCTACTATAACTGAGGTGCACTAAGTAAAAACCATGTGTGTGTGTGTGTGTGTGAGAGAGAGAGAGAGCGAGAGAGAGAGAGAGAGAGAGAGAGAGAGAGAGAGAGAGAGAGAGAGAGAGAGATGGGAAGATAAAGTTATAGATGAAAAAGGGAGAGAGAGAGGTAAATATATAAATATTGATATGAGATAGGGAGTAAGCAAGGGAAGGAAGGATGGGGAAAGATAGAAAGGGAGAGAGATTGGTAAAGTAGGATGGGAGAGAAGAGAGGGAGAGAGGAAGAGAGATAAGAAGAGGGGAAGAGGGAGAGATAGGTAAATATATAGATAGAGAGAGGGAGAGAGAAAGAGGGAGAAGTATATATAGAAGGTGGTGTAGAAAGATAGATAGGGATGGGGAAAGAGATAAGGAAAGAGCTAGAGAAACAAAGGTAGATAAAGATATGAAGAAGGAGATGGAGGTTATGGATATATAGAGATAGTGGGGGAACAAATAAGAGGGAGTTAGAGGGAGAGAAAAATAGAGAGAAATAAATAAAGATCATGAGAGATGGAGTGAATAAGATAGAGGTGCAGATAATGAGACAAATAGTTACCAATTGAATTAATTCTAATTATATATAATTATTATTTGTAATTCCCTACAAATAAAAATAACAATAATAAATTTCAAACTTAAATATAAATTAAAATGAAACCTTTTCAAAAGATAAAAATTCATTCATAATTTTATGATTTATTTAATTCAACTTATACATAATTTATTTATATATTATATTATATAATTTATTTATATACTATAATATATAATTATTAAAATCTTTAAATATTTTTATTGTTCTAAATACATAAATAGCCAAAAGGATCAAATTTTATATAATGTGTTAAGAAACAATTGAATTTTTAGTTTAGTAGGAAGAGAGACAAAAAAGTGTGCAACCAAAAATCTACACCATCATGTGGACCTCATCTTGGCAACAAGCACACTGACTAAAAGTGAAAGACCATCATTTCAAAATGGATAAGGTGTGCATTGTGGATGGGGAACCATTCTCTACCCTCAAAATATAACATGGGGATATTAATTTCACCATTACAAAAATATTGGAAGTGATATTTAGATTAATTTGAGATGGCATAAAACATAGAAGAGTGGTGATATTAGATATACATAACAAGTTGTGGTGATTAAATACTCAAATACATTTAATTTATATATAAAAAATATCATTATCACAAGTTTGTTGTAAAATGTCATCACACTTTTAACTATTCCTACAAAAATATATGATAATAATAATAATTAAAAAAAATTATTACTCCAAAAATAATACACAAAAACACTAATGAAATCTTGCTAACTAAAACATTTTAAAAATTTATAAAAGACAAAAATATTATAAAAGAAATGCAAAATATTGTCAACAGGTTTCCTCACATACTCAGGTCTCTTAAATATCACATTTATTGTGACCATGCATGAAATCTCATTTGTTCTTGTCAAATTAGAATAGAGAGGGAGATCATGGTCATTGGGTGGAGACATAAGGGCCTCTATGATGAGGGTCATTCTTTTATTTGTGTTGCACACCATTCATAAAAATTTGCATGTCATATCTATACATACTGTGGCATGTTGTCAATGGCATGTGAAACCAAGAAAAATGACTAAAAATGTCAAGAACATTAGTGACCCTGAAAATGACACTAGACATGAAGGTACTATAGAGAATGAATGGAAAAAATTATCTAGACTTTAGCATGGTCAAATTATGCAAATTTTTGAGTCAAATACATTGGGAAGGCGTGACATAGATAAAGAGATAAATTGGTGCAATGAATTGAAAGGTGAAGAATACAAAAATATATCTATCAAATTCATTAACACTATTAAAAGCAAACACTTTTCAATAATGATAATACAAAATAAATCGTAAACTATGCAAATCTCATCTATAAATAGGGGAAAGATATTAACATTATCATGTCACACTACTAGACAAAACAAAATTGTTTCTCTTTATGTATGATAGTTAAAGAGACAATCAAAATAGGTAAATCATATCTCATTGGCGCATTAAGTAAAGCATTTCAAATTTCTTCTATCCCAAATCAATCTCATCTACTTGTACTTTCACCAACCAGAGTTGTAGCATTCAATATAGGAGCATCAACTATTCATTAAAAATTAAAAATCCCAATAAGAGATTGCAAAGAAATAGAACGACCAAAACTACTTCATCATTCCAAGAGGAAATGACACATGTCCAATACATCCTCATTTATGAGATGAGTTTCATTGGTGAAAGATTGATTGAGAATATGGATTCTCAAATACGTCAAGCATTTCCAAATAATAGAAATCAAATCTTTGTAGGTATGTCTCACAAAAAATTTATAAGTCAACAAAAAATTTAAACTTCATCTAATTTATTTCATATATAACTCATTTTTATAATTATGATACATACAAGTCAAAACACTTAATAATTAATAATACTATTCAGGAATATCCATGATCTTGGTTGGAGATCTTGGAGAATTACCTCCAATTAATGATAGACCATCACATCAAAGCAACATAAGAGCTAAGATATTATGGGAATAATTCAACACTGTGATTACTTTACATCACATTTTTCAGGCAAGAAGGAGAAAATACTGACCAAGAAAGATTTCGTCTTCTAACAAATATAAGAGATGCACAAACAACAATTTAGGATTGGATATTGCCAATGACTAGATCAAACACAACAATCGATGAATCTAGCAATGAAGAATTTGACAATAATGTCCATTTATTTTCAAAAAATGCTAATATCCATAGCCATAATTTAGAAAAATATTACAATCCTTAAAAAATCCAATTGCATGCAACCTTGCATCAAAAATTAGAAGTGCTACTACCACAGAAGGAGGCATGGATGACAAACTCGATATGGAATTATTATTTTGCAAGGATGCTAGGGTTAAGTTAACATCAAAATTATGAATGGAAGAAGGATTGGTCAATGGAGCTTTGAGAAATTATAAAAATTATATACAAACTTGGAACTAGACCGCCTCACACACCAACATATGTATTGGTTGAACTCCATATTTACTCAGGAATAACATTTGACAATCAACATCTAGTTATAGCTATAACAACAATTAAAAGATTTGGTTCTATACAAATTTCATTGAGATTGGCATGGGCATTAAACATACAAAAATCTCAAGATTTGACTCTTCAAAAGGTGACTATAGATATAGGACAAACTGAAAGAACAAGACTCACATTTTTTGCAATTTCTCATGTAAAGTCCTCCAAAGACTAATAATCAAGCCAACATTCGCATATGACAAATATGAAAAACTAAAGAACGGAAAAAAACTTGCAAGTCAAAAAATAGAAGAAAATAGGCTCAAGGCCTTAGAAAATCAATAATTTGTATTAAATATATTTATCAATTCAATGCAATCACTATTTCTACAAACATTATATTTTTCTTTACAAAGTACTAACATCAAGTTTTCCTTAATTAAATTAGGATTGCATATAAGTTTCCATTACTAATTGAAGGATTAAACTCATTGATTCAATCAAAATTTGTTCACATATTAATTCTAAAGTATGTCGATACAATACACTTAATTCAAATCTAGGATATCTCTTGGCATACTTTACATATATTTTTCAATAGATAGGTATGCTAGTTTAAATTAAAGTTTTATCACTTGACAACCACAAATCTATCTCTTACCATTATCACAATATTTGTTTTGTTTCTAATTTCTTATTTAAAATTTAGAAAATTTATTTCTATTTTTCAATAATAAATTAGAAAGTACATTATTATCATTGTGTTTTCAATTTTTGTTTGAGTGGTTTTTTAAAGTTGTTAATAACATGATATTTTATTATTAGATTTTTTATTTTTAGGGAGAGATAATATCCATTTTATTAATATTATTGTAGTTTTCATTAAGTAATACTATTGTAATGATCTTTTTCTTAATTAATTACTACTAATTATATTTTACACAATTGGGAGTTAAGTTTTTTAAATCAATAAAGAGAAAAAACCAGATTATATTATAATATAGTAGAATATTACATTAAAAATTTGATAAATATGGTATAAGAGGAACAAAAAAAATTTCCCAAACAGGGAAACAGGAACTAAGGACCACCGAGTAGAAAGAAATAGTATCTACAAGAAGAACGAAATTGAAATATCTCAGAGCTATGGAGGATGAGAGGAAGGGGTCACAAAACCATGTCCCTAACTAGAGGGGAGAAGAGAAGATTCAACACTCGAGAGGAGTCATATGCTTGTAGGAACTTATTCATGAACAAACTAGAGAGGGGCAGTATGGGGGAAGAAAACAATACTCTTCCAGTGGCTCAGGACCACATTCCTCAATTATATCTTCAAGCTCTTCCACCCAAGCATTAATTTTGTCTTTTGGGGAAAATAAGGAAACACCATCAACCTCTAGGCATTCTTTGATCCAATTCTTCTCTTTAATCTTGAAAAATCAAAAGAAAATCCAAAGAGAAATCTTTGAGGGGGTTTCTCATTTTTTATCATCACCATATAGTCATTAGGAAGAGGAATGATGACATTTTCATCTATATTCCTCATAACCCTACTTAAATCTCCCAATAAACCAACCCTAAACACCTTTCTACACAAATATTTAGTCTTTTATTTGGAAAGGCCTATATGGAGAAGTGCAGCCATAAAGACTTAAAAAATTTCCATGTTCACCCTATATTTGTCGTTTGTCCTTAGAAATTTGTCACCGATAATTCACTTGACATCCCTCACAATAAAAAAGTGGGACACATTAAGAACATCCTACATGAGTTTCTCCTTTATCTCTCCCATGAATTCCATCTACCTCTTGGAGGCGATTAAATTAATTTGGCAATCCATTTTGTCCTCGGCTCAACCTAGACCCTACAAAATCAATCTATTGAAACCTATTTTTCAAGCTTCAAATGCGTTCGTTGAGAAAATGAGAAGGAAAAATACAATGAATAAAACTTGCAACGAAAGCCTTTGATGCATTAATTCGATAAAGCTTCTGTATTGCCTTGCTCGTGTCACATTTATTATATTAAATAAATATGTAATTTTATTTTATGAGTCCTCTTTCATTTCAATACATCAAAACTTTATTAATTGAGCCCTTATTTTAAATGCACCCTTTATCTTATTTCATCACATGATTATATGGTTCCTATGCCTTTTCAAAGCTCAATGCACCTTTTATCAAATCTAAAAAATTAAATATCTTCATACAAATTATGTTTCTGGTATTAGGACCTAGATATCTCACGTCACTAAAAATTTGTGCCTATTTTGTCGAGACATATAGGTGCTTGAGGTAGTATTGTCTAACACTTTTTGGCTAAAATTTAGGAGGTCAAAGAGTTGTCTTTCCCTTTCTAAAACTACCCACAATGCAAAAATATAATAATTCTATGTTGGCCAAAAATTGACTTTACTTTGATATCCCTATATAAGGAATCATAAAATATTCATTTCATCATCTTTTATTATCACATTCCTATCATGATTTCTACTCAAAAGAAACACTTGAAGAGAATATCCGAATCTATGAAGTAGTAAGCTGCATCAAAGAATCTTCATTTATGTTTTCAATTATGATTTCATGATGGATTTTATGTGATTTATCATATTTTTGCATCAATACATGGAAGACTTATCCTAAGAGAATTGCATAACAAATTGAAAGTATAATCATTTTAATCAATTATTTTCATTCAAGCATTTCAATTTATTTCAAGCCTCTATCTTATAAAAGAATGCTTTCAATCCAATTATAGGGTTAATTCCAAACTTGTGGTTTGACCTAGGAAAGCCCCTATGCACTATCCACAACACCCTTTTCTCTCTTTTGTAGGTTAAGATTATAGATTTAGAAGCTACAATTGCAAAATTAGATGGAGTACATAGAGATAAACCTTACCTCCAAATCTCATCACAAATCACTTGGATAAAGACACCTAGTGATACATCGTCCTAGATAATTTTTTCAATACATCATTTTCCTCTCGGGGCATGTTAAAGTTGAAACTTGGTAGGGTGGCAATGTAGCATCTTAGAGGCCTAATTCTAGATTAATGTTTAGAAATTAACTTCTAGGACAAGGGAATTTTTTATGGATGAGGTTTCCTCGACTACCATTGTCCTCAGCACCAATGTGTAGGCTTCATACATAAGTCCCTCTTTGCATCCCCTTTCTAGATCTATACTTAATGTCTATATATTTGAACTAAAAATGTTGATTAGTATCCATTTAACATCAATTACCCTAGATCTTTCATTTAATTCATTACCTTTCAATAGCTCATTTTTAATTCAGTCAAAAGGAGTGGAATCCAATCTACATTCAACCATCTTCCTAATATAATTAAGGTTAAATCAATTGATTTCATTCTCCTTTTCATGTAATCATTGTGAAATAGGATGTGTTACTAGTTTGCATGCATAAGATAGTGAACCCTATTGCCACCCATTACAGTAACAAGAAGCTCCAATCATGGACTCCAATATTTATCGCAATGAAAGGAAACACCAAATATATTTTTTCGAATATGTATGAATGTCATACGTTGAAGGGTGATTGAGGTGATTAAGACCAGAATGGGGGTTGTTTTGCACACAATAAGAATGGTGCTTGGAGATGATTACCTATGCATAATTGGGCCACATTGATTGAAGTATGGCCTCACTTCAATGTCCTAGCAGTGTTGTTGGACTCTAAGGAGTTGGAGTGCACAATAGAGAATATAATGAATAGGTTAGTCTGGTCAAAATGGTGTTGTGGGTTGAAGGATTATTGAAAGAGAAATTCTTAGGTATGGTCTAATTGTAGATGGTTTAAAAGAATCATTGTATTAATTGTAACTAAAGAAGAGGGCTTATGTAAATAAAAATTACATAAGATGTAATTTATCACATTATAATCACATAATAGAACACGTGAAATGGTAAGGTGGTAAGAAAATGGTATGCCATTGTGATGTTCTATAATTTATGGCTAAGCTTAGGAAGGTGTCTTTCATATGAATTTTTGTATTAGATTTATATTCTTGGATGTATGGAGGAATTATCATGAAGGATGAGATTCTACAAGATGGATTTATTATACTTCGCATCAATAAGGACATGTCAAGGAGAAGAATTTGACGGATTAAAATACAAAGTGATTGATTATTTTGTCTGCTAAGAAGTGGATAAAAATCTTGCTACAAAATAATCTCTAGAAATTTTCAAGAGTACAAAGTTTCCATACTTGGATCATATTCATAGTACTCAAGATCTACAAAATAATGAAAGTGTAGTGTCATAAAATTGTGACCCCTCCAATTTTAGCCACATTTTGGGTCCTCACCTTGGCGACGGCATCTCCTTCCCTTACCGAGACCTATTTCTGCATTTCTAACCCTTTTATCTTCCTCCTTCATGTCTTGTGTTTGCTTTAGACCCTGTCTGGGCCCCAAAATAGGGCAAGACAGGGGCATTGGTACCCTTGTCCCCCTAGGATAGTGGCGTGGCACCCCAATCCCCATCTCCTAGGGTGGTCCTATGTGTGGCTTGGCCAATCTCCTATGCATTTCTTATCTTCGGGGTTTGTTATTCCTCTTTGTTGGCCTTCGGTGGTTTAAAATTAATCCTTGAGGCATGTATAAAAGGGAATTCAATACCCTCATTCATGCAGGATGGATGACAAATGATAAGAGATAGAGAGAATAAGGAGAAGATACAAGATTTTAAGGTCATTATCAAGCATTCAAGCATTCAGGTCTTCTTCATTCATCCATTGGAGCAACATCACAACATTCATTTTCAAGCATGTGTATGTGTGTGTTATGTTTTTGTCATGTTACATGCAATTTCATACAACATTTGTGATTACATTCAAGAAGCAAAGAAATCATCATCAACAAGTTGCAAATCTCCAAGGTTGTAGGTGTGCAACTGTAATTGCTGGTTTGGGCTTCATTTGCAGAGACGGAAGAACCCTTTTCATTTCGTGGATTTTTTGATGGACCATGTACATTCCCGCCACGGTCCCAATGAATTTTCTCCAAATTTGCAAGGTGGATTCACATCAGTCTAATTAGTTTAGATCCGAAGTTACAACACGATCCCAAACCGGTAGCTCTTCATTTCACTCTCTCTTTTCCACATAGTCAACAAGTCAACTTTCTCATTTACAAAAGAGGGTAAATCATACTTAACCCACTTGCAATCCACTTAGAATTCACATCCTTATTCCCCTCAGATTTGGATCTAGCGGATTCAACCCCTCTTTTGAATGTAAATTTCTCCCAAGTGAAAATCATCCTAGTGGCTTCCTTTCTCTCTCCTAGGTGGGGAGTCACTATGATCCAATTTTCCACTTTACATTTTGGTGAAACTGACGTCTTACACACTAATTCTAATTTCTCATTCTTAGATCTGATTAATTGCAAGTTGAATTTCACATTTTCATTTTCAAATTTGATATATTTGCAAATTTTAGAGGTTAATTGCATAAAAACCCCAATTTTTCATTTTAAGAAAATTAAGCTTGTGAGGTGTAAAATTTTAATTGCTTGTTCCAAATCTGATTTCTATTTCAAAATTGCGATTCAAATTCATTTCTTTGTTCTGAAAATTTTGTAGTTAAATCATAAAACCTTAATTTTTAAGATTTTTTCATTTTCGACATTTGACTACAATTTTGACCGATCTTGACATCTCCAAAACAGCTATTTTTTTGGATTCTGCATTAAAATCATAATCTCTATCATCCCTAAAAATTTTGAAAAAAGTTGGTCAGACCGTGTGCATTCTCGCCACGTCCCTTGGCTTTTTTCCTGAAATTTTGGGAGACAGAATTGACTGTTATTTTTTGCTCAGATCCAAAAAATCAACGTACTTTATCAGTTTTAACACTCTCTAAAGTCAAACAAAAATTCAAAATTCTTAAAATTCACATCTTAAAATTAATTTTCATAGAAAGGACCTAATTTTAGATCTAGTTTTCTAACAAATTCAGATTTCACTTAAGAGACTTTTAATGGCAATTAATAAATTGGATTTACTTGCTCTTTCACATTTGATTACATTAATTTTTGCATATATTTATCATGTCTCAGATAAGAGTTTCTTCCATTTCCTGTTACTTCTCTTTCTTCATAGCACTTGATCATATTGTGTTGTTAGGATTTCCAAATTATTTTATTTTCAATTAGATCTCAAAGCTTTCATGTATCATTTATGTTGCATTATGGTGATGTTGTTAACAAAATGCATTTCTTATGTTAATCACCTTAAAGCTTTTGTAGATCCTAAACCTAAAGATCCTCATCTTGTACCTCTCTTAGGATATCTTGTGTAAAAGAAATGAGATCTAATGCTTTACCCAATGATCTTTCTACAAGAAAGAAAGCATTGAAAAGTAATATGGATCCATCTTCTTCTTCTACACATACCCTTGATAAAGGGGGGAAAAATCAAAACATCAACATTCTTACATCTTTAGATCCGCCTTATTCTCCTAAGACTTATCTTCAACATCAAAGTATATGGAGGGAGGATGATGTAATGCATTCTATTCATGACCTTTCTCCTCAAATAGAAGTCACTAAAAATGAGATTATAGATGAAGAAGATATTCTTCCCCAATCTTCCAAAAAAGATAAGATTGATAAAGGCAAAGAGTTTTTCATTTCACATGATACTCCTCGTTCATCTACAAATCCTTTTCTGCCTCTTACACATCACATTACAAAGAAACTCATGATCATGTTCCTCCATCCAGTCAATTGCAAAATTCTTATAGTCGTTGCTTTCATATAATTACAAAACAAGGTTTTAAAGGACGAGGAATTGGGAAATTTGAGCATGGAATTTGTGTCCCTATAAATCCTCCTACACAAACTTCTACGAGAGGCCTAGGAAGTGGTACCCCTCTTTCTATGGATGAATTTCATAGACTTCAAAACTTTCAATATTACCTTCAAAAACAACAAATCAAGAGAGCCCACAAGAATGCTTCTTCTTCAAAGCATCCTTTTTGTTCATTTCATCAAACTCATGACCATAATGCTAATGATTGCCCTGATTTTCAAAAATCTATTCAAGATGGCATAGAAAGTGGCAAAATTAGAATTGTGCATAATGAAACTTCTTCTTCTAACAAACCCTCTCTTTCATGGCTAGACGATATTTACCATCCTAACAGATTAGCTACACGAATCTATTGGAGATTGAAATATAACAAGAGCATTTTCATTCCTCCTCAAAATAAAAACAAAAATATTAAGCAAGTGAAAGGTATTGAATATTACATTTTTCATGATTTATATATACATTCTCTTGGAAAATGTTATGCATTTAAGAAATTTGTTCAACTATAATATGATCTTGCACACATTTGTCTCACGGAAGATCTAGCTATATTTCCTGGTAAAAACATCATTCCTTAGCACTTCTTTTCCCTTCATATTGCTCTTCACCCTATGGCATAATTATCCCATTTCATGGGGGCTCTTTATCATTAGTGGTAGTATTGTTTCACTTTAACATAATTTGGGGCAGCAACATGAAGTCCATTTTTTTTTCTTCTTGTTATTTATATACATTTATCTCTATTCTTGGTGCATTATTCATTATTAGATCTCTTTGCTTGCATAGGGTTATTCTTAAGTGAACATATAATTGTTCTTTGGTTTTTCTCTTTGCTTTGAGAGGGGCATCTTTAATGAGTACTATACTTCTTCTCTTTCCTTCATTATCTTGAAAATCTTACCTCTTCTATGGTCTTGATTATTCACAAGTATGATATGCCCCTTTAGCAGGGAATGATCTCTTGAGAAGTATGTATCCCTTCCTTGAAAGGATTTATTCCATTGGGATGACATATCTCTTGAAACTAATTAGAAAATGTGTAATATTTCTCCTTTTTCTCCTCACTTGGGGGGCAAGGATTTTCACTCCTTTCCCTTGTATCATTATTTCGTTTAGGAGGTGCATTTTTCGTATATGATTATCATGTCTTAATATGGTATGCTTTTATGACTAAACCCCCTTGGGGAATAAATGATGCTTATTCTCTCTTCTTTTTGAAGATTACCACTTCTTGAGATGGGTATTTTACATTTACTAATGTCTTTTCTTGCATGTGTTCATGTAAGTTCATTGCACATTTTCTTATGTTTAATCTCTCTCTAGTAGGTTGTGTAAGCTCTTCTCATTGTCCCATCAACTTGGGGGAAAATGATCCTTCTCCCTCTCTTTCTCTAGGGATCCACTTTTCCCTATTAAGTGGATGGTGTGAGTTCTATTACTTGATGTCATTCCTTGTGTAGAATTGTTGGTTATTGCCTTAAGGATTCTATCTTATACAAGAAGTGAACTAATCCTTGACTACAACCTCTTTTACACTTGGTTATGTACATTTATGATAAATCCAACCATCCCTCTAGGGGCTAAATGTGAGACATCTCTCATCAAGAATCCCTTTCACCTAGAAATAGGAGGAAGGATTGCATTCTTGTTCTTTCCTTTTCTTGAACTAGAAGATGTTATATTTGTCTAAGACAACTCCTCTTGGGGGTAGATGTCTTTTGAACAAAGAACTCTTCTCCTCCAAGGATCCCATTTACACTTATAGCAAGATATCTTTTGTCAACTATCTTATCCTTGCTTGAAGAGTATTCCCTCTCTTCCTAAGATTTATGACATTGTTGCATAGCGGATATATTCTTTGTGATGAAGGTAGGTATCCTTGTTCTACTGTCCTTAAGATATCAACATTAGTCTAGGTTGACATCTTAAGGGGGGGGCACCCACACTGCTCCTTTGTACTATACTTCTCTAATGCATTGAATAGTGAGACATTCTCAGAACTAGGGGGAAACCTCTTAGAAAATGATATCGTCACTTTTTGTACAGTGGGTCATTCTCAAAACCAAAGAATGGTCTGTTAGAGCGATATGTCTTCACTTCTTCTTGTCTTGTACAATGAGACATTCTTGGAACCAGAGGGAAACCTCTTAGAGAAATATGTTGTCACTTCTCTCTTGTACAGTGGGTCATTCTCGGAACCAAAGAATGGTCTCTTAGAGTGAGATGACGCCACTTTTCTCTTATGCAGGGTGATTATTCTCAGAACCAGAGCACAGTCTCTTAGAGCGAGATATCACACCTTTCTTGACACTTGTACTATACATTGTATACAGGTTGTAGCGTACTCGGGCATAGACTCCTATGAGGTGCTTCGAACCTCATTTGCACACACATGCATGAGGTTGAGTGGACCTAACGGAGTTCTCACTCTCTCTCTTCACATGGGTCACCTAGGCAAGCTCTAGGGGCGAGATTTTCGATGTCCTTCTCTCAATGGATCACCTATTTTTAGGGGTGAGATGTCCATGGTTTCTTTTTGCTTTGCCTTTCTTCTCATGGATCACCAAAGTGTGTATTCATGTTCTCTCTCTTCTTCCTCTCATGAACTCATAGTTCTACTATTGATAGTTCATGGATGATGTTAGCTTTTCTCTTTTATGTGATCGCTCATGTTTATGTGATGGCATTGGTCTTTGTGTCCCGATTAGATGTTGAGAGAGTTGAGCTCAAGGTCTCTTCAGCTAGTTACTTTTGTCTTGTGTCTTGTTCTGGTCGTGTGTCTTTTTGCGCTATGTCTTTGTGTGTCTTGTACCTTTTTGTTTTGTATTCTCTTGCATATGTTGGCATGATTTGAGACCTTAAGATTGGGGCTTTTTTCTCCTCAATATTAGTGATGTCTTATACTCCTTGTGGTTTTTCTCTGCATCTCCCATCTTCATCTCTCTTTTCTTCTACTTTACTAACAGTAGTGGCATAAGCCATACTCCCGCTAAAGTGGGGGCTAAATGTAGTGTCATAAAATTGTGACCCCTGCAAATTTAACCATAATTTGGGTCCTCACCTTGGTGACGACATCTCCTTCCCTTACCGAGACCTATTTTTGTATTTCTAACCCTTCTCTTTTCCTCCTTCTTGTCTTGTGTCTTCTTGAGACCCTGTCCAAGCCTCGAAATAGGGCCACCCCTGTCCCCCCTAGGATAGGGGAGTGGCACCCTTGTCCCCCTAGGACAGTGGTGTGGTGCCCTGTGGGTTGCATGATCTCCTATGCATTTTTTGTCTTCGGGATTTGTTA
This sequence comes from Cryptomeria japonica, assembly GCF_030272615.1. Lineage (NCBI taxonomy): Eukaryota > Viridiplantae > Streptophyta > Pinopsida > Cupressales > Cupressaceae > Cryptomeria > Cryptomeria japonica. The sequence goes on from NC_081407.1 coordinate 845,000,346, forward strand.
TTCCTCTTTGTTGGCCTTCAGTGGTTGAAAATTAATCCTTGAGGCATGTATAAAAGGGAACTCAATACTCTCATTCATGGAGGATGGATGACAGATGATAAGAGATAGAGAGCATAAGGATAAGATACAAGATTTCAATGTCATTATCAAGTATTCAAGTCTTCTTCATTCATCCATTGGAGCAACATCACAACATTCATTTGTAAGAATGTGTGTCTGTTAGGGTTTTGTCATGTTACATGCCATTTCATACAATATTTGTGATTACATTCATCAACAAGTTGCAGATGTACAAGGTTGCATGTGTGCAGCTAAAATTGCAAGTTTGGGCTTCATTTGCAGAGATGGAAGAACCCTTTTCGTTTCACGGATTTTGTGGTGGACCATGTACATTCCCATCATGGTCCCGATGAATTTTCTCCAAATTTGTAGGGTGGATTCGCGTAAGTCTAATTAGTTTAGATCCGAAGTTACAGCACGATCCCGAACCGGTAGCTCTTCATTTCACTCTCTCTTTTCCACATTGACACAAGTCAACTTTCTCATTTACAAACGAGGGTAAATCATACTTCAACCACTTGCAATCCACTCAGAATTGACATCCTTGTTCCCCTCGGATTTAGATCTAGCAGATTCAACCCCTCTTTTGAATGTAAAGTTCTCCCAAGTGAAAATCATCCTAGTGGCTTCATTTCTCTCTCCTAGGTGGGGAGTTACTAGGATCGAATTTTCCACTTTACAGAAAGAAAAGAAACCTATGATGAGATTGCAAAGGTAACCACCTCATGTCTTATATTTTTTATTTTTTATTTCTCACATCAACTTGTGGTAGAATATGATGTTTCATGATAATTAATTAGGATTTATTAGTGCAAAGGTAATAGGTTCAAATAACTTGTGAAAAAAAATTAAATCGGTCCTATCTTGTTGTAGGAGTTTTCATTTCCTTCATATATTCAACAATGTCATTGAAATGTAGCCTACATTGAGCTTAAAATGGCTAGCCATAGAGGATTTAAGAAGGTATGGTTGGAGAGTGATTCGTTAAATATAATAAATTGTTTGAACAAAAATTCTCCTCCTAGCTGGATGATTAACCATTTAATGCAGGAATGCTTTGAAATGATGACCAAATTTGAGGTTATCAAAATCTCACATGTTTTGAGGGAGGGTAACAGGCCAGCTGGCCACATGGAAAATCTTGGTGTGGTTAAAGATGATCAAAAGTGGTGGCAGGAAGGGGGTTTCTTCCCATTCCATTTATGTGAGGTGGTGAGGAAGGACTCTGATAATCTCTCTTCTCTTAAACATTAATGATGACAAATCACATGTGTAGGAATTTTCATAGAAAGTAGCAAAGGTGAGTTTCCAGATTATTCTTGTGACTCTATTTGTTTTGCGCTGGCCCAAAGCCTTGTTTTGGTATTGCCAGAAAGAATTACAGAAGTAGTATCATAATGGGGGGAGACAAAAACAAAATGGAGTTGTCCTCATGTGAGATTTGGGAGAAAAATGAGGAGGTCTCGAGGGAAATCATTGATGGGGGAATGGAGCCCTTTGTTCAGAAACTTTATGGATAGAACCATCAACTCACAGACTTGTTTGTGAGCAATTGGGATAATGGGGTGTTGCGTGTGTATGGGGCAGAGTTCAGAATCAATGAATCCTTTATTGCTGATATTTTTGGGCTCAGTATGGAGGGTAGGAATTTTTTTCAAGGAAAGGAAGATTTCAGAAGAAGCCCTCTTAGTTTTCTATGAAAAATTAGGTGGAAGAAGAAGGGTTAAGAAAAACCCGAATGATGGCTACTATAGGCTAGACCTTTAGAGTCTCTGGGCGGACATGGCAGAATTCATAATGAGGTACATAACCCTCAATGGCTGCTTTGCTAGCATCTTCTCTTACCATTTCACAATTCTGAATTATTTTAGGCATGACAAAAGAATTTCCATTTTGTTTTACTTGTTATCTTCATTAGAGTTATCTATTAGTAAGTATTCTAAGAATGAGGATAATTTGGTTCTACATGAGGGTTTAATCCTCCTAATCATGGAGTATCTGAAATCTCATGAGGTTAAACACTCCCCTGCTTTGAAACACGCTAAGTCTTTATCTAGCCAGGAGGTGCATGAGGTTTCAGATACATAGTTTGATGATGCGGAGGGTGGAATGGCTATGGACAGGAATGATATCCAGGCATCGGATGACTCAGATTATAAACCCTCAGAGGATGAGGGTCCCATGAAGAAGACCACACCTGGTAGTAGTAGTAGTAATAGAAAAAAACCCACCTAGATGGGCTACTAAAAATAAATCCCTTGTCATGCAGACCCACATCCTGGGCCCACAAAATCTAAAAAATTAGAAGATTGGAAAAAAGGTGGAGGTTCTTGACAAGGAGGATAATGAAATAAAACTTGACATTCCCCTCAATGTGGACCCCAATGAGACTAAATATGATGAAATGGATGTTGACAAGCTCTTGGGGAAGTCACTGATGTTTGAGGAGAAGTGCTTCCGATGATTTTTTAGGGAAATTAATATTCTGAAACAGGGGATTAAGGATCTCATTACCACTTTCACTGAGATTCCAGCTCCAGATAAGAGTGATGAACACCTCAATTTGTCCCAACAAATTGTGAAATGTATTAAGGTTATGAAGATTGAACATGAGGCTAAAATCGATAGGCTGGAGAAAGAGATACAAAAACTGAAGAGTAAAGTTAAGGGTTTGGTGGAGGTTATCAAGGAAGCCATACATAATAATGTTGAGGGTCTCAAAAGATTCAATGAGGAAATTTCCATGCAAAAGGAGTAGATGACTAAAGCCGAGAGATCCATAGATATCAACTTGGCTAAGATGAATTAGGAGGTGCAGGCGTCCATGGGACCATGTACCAGGACCAGGAGAAAAGATCAGCTAATAGGTAGTTCGAGGTTCATTATGGAGGAACTATAGGAGATTAATAATAAAGCAATCCAAAAGAATGTTGAGTTTATGAAAGTTTTTCTTAGTTTGTTTTTCTTGTGCATCTTGTTTAGGTCTATTTTTTGTGGTTGTCTATTTTGGGGTGAATCCCCTATTTCCGTAGTTGTTAACCAGTTGGTTAGACTCTAGTTACTATGTTTAATTTTTTGTTGGATTTGGGTTTCGGATCCCTATAGAACCCGTTTATCTTAATAAAAAACAATGTCATTGAAATGATTGGCTAGGATGCCCTTCACTAACAATTTATTAAATTTATTTATCATTCTAGGGAAATTGTCAAATAGCTCATGGGAATTTATTCTTCTTAAATATTTAGATATTATGGGATTGAGTTAGAATTTTCTTGTTTTCTCATAATTTAAATAACTCTCAAAGAAGAACTATTATTGGTTTAACGAGAAGCATGAAGACTTTTATAAATTTATATTAAGAGGAACCTTAAAAAATTTAAACTAAACCTTTAGAATATTCAAGGTAGCAATTATAGCCCGTACATAAGTGTACAAAAAACTTCCTTGATCTTATATCACATTATATGACTTGAAAAGTTGCACTATATAAAACACACATTTAAAATGCACAACATATAGTTTGAACTTGACACACTTACCTAGGGAAATGATTTAGGGTATTTTATTGTTCAAGGTCAATACTTTTACAATTGAGATCTAGGGAAACATAATCAATCCTACCAAGTTATAAATAGCTTCATGTGCTAAAAAAAATTGCATTGATGGATCCATTTTATAAATAAATTTAATTTGTTCAAAAGTCATTTAGAAATTTGTTGTTTATTTTCTTAAATAAACAAATCATAGTCATATCACACTCTAGTAGATGGTGAATTAACATTATATAGCATATACTAATGTAAAGATCTTGCATGATGTGTTGCAAAAACTGACACATATCAATTGTAATCACTAGGAATTTGTCAATAAAAATAGGAGATAGAGATCTTGGCCATTTTAGTTGATCAATTGCATCACAAATAGGTGACCCACATTACTTGGGAGAAGAACATGTTGAAGAGGAATCAAAGAGCTTGGCCACTTGGGTAGATAAATCATATCACAAGTAGCTAATCCACATTACTTAGATAAGCATGTGCTTAATAAATGTTTATAATCTAGTGTAGATCATCACACATTAGTAGCTCAGTGCTATCATAAATGAGGGATTTGATACCAAAAAGAAAATATTGTAATGTAATATTAGAGGGCCACCTCAATATTAAAAATTTAAAAGAAATACACAACAACTATTGAGAGAAAATTTAAATCAAAAGCTAATACCAAGGAAAACATGAGGTAGTGTAATCAAATGAGCATATTATATGTGGCAAAGGAATAGTTCACATGCAAATAAAAGGAAAAAGGTTGCTGACAAGGCCAATGTTAGAGCTATTGACTATAGCATATAGGTGGGTGGGTGCTAAGATAAGGAACACTCTTGGTTACATGAAGATGACATGTAATGTGCAGTAAATACATCATTTATCATATGATTGGATATCTAAGTGGTGTGTAATTGGCACATTGAACACAATGGGTCTAAAAATACCTATCTAGAGAGTAAACAAACAAGAACACACATGTCGTGGCAGCTAAGAAATGCAAATAAGTGTTGATAATTTAGTAAATTGGTAACTCAACAAATGCTACTAAGACAATTTGCACACCATTAACAAATGAAGGGGCAACTAGAAAGGGTGACTTGTAGAAATAAAGAGGAAAAGTGATGGGGCCCATTAATAAATAGTACAAGAGACATGAAGATCAACTTAAATAACAATGACTAAAAGAACAAGTCACAAAAGCTAAAGAATGAAAAGTGCATCTTGGCTCCAAAGGAATACATGAAAAAAGTCAAAGGGAAAGCTAGAGCAATGACTAGCTCAACCTATCACACATAAAAAATATTATAGAAAAAACACCCCAAAGGTGGAGATTTTAAGATGTCCAATTTAAGGTTCCCATTAGTCTATGGTACTTCTTACAATGGGATTCTAAATATTTTACCCTTAAGTTTAAATAATTTCTACAAACATATTCATCATAATCTATACTTTACAATTGAACATACTCATTCCTTAATGAACCACATTCAAAATTGACTTCACTAAAGAACTTTTGAAACAAATCTTCATAACTCTTATACTACATCAAACAATTAATTGAACTTAAATATTAATGACCTTTTCAAAACTAACTATTTTTTTTTAACATTAACAAAACAAAATTAAAATTACTTGTTTGAATAACATCAATTCTACATGAGAAAAGGTCAAATCAAGAATACAATCTACGAGAAATTCCAGTTTTAACGTTTGGTCAGAGTAAAAATCCGCCATTCTTTGCCTACACTCGTTACAATAAAAGCACATTTGAAAACCGTTAAAGTCGCTTTGCCACCTCTACAATTGCTCCAATTTCAACTCGCGATTGTTTTACTTTGAATATCACCCTCATTTAACAGATTTTAATTTTGACCTATTCAAACACTTGAGTCCCGTCGTCTGTCTCTATAAATACAATATAACTGTATTATCCATAACCATTCCCAATCTTTGCTCTGAATCACCCAAGACACTCGTCCAGAGTTTTTTTCATCATTTGTTTCCTTTCTTAAGTTTCATTCTGCCACTTAGTATGGCCAGATCAATGCTTCTGAAAATCATGGGAGTGCTGCTCCTGCTCAACGTTATGTTTCTGCTCGCTGTCTCTGCGCGACCAATACTCAAGGAAAAAGTGAATACAAACGCAGGCATGATCAACAATATATCATTTCATAGTACTCTGTTTGACATCGTAGAGATGTTAAAATCAAGTTCTAACTGTGCAGGCAACATTAAAGATCCTAGTTGCCGTAAAAGATAAAACAAGGCCGTATAGAGTTATAAATGATTGTGTAATAAATGATTTCTATTCTGGGAATAAATGAAATATCACAACAGACTTCTGCTATGTCACATAAGTTAAGTATCTAAAAAGTTAAGAAATTGTTGATATAATACGTGAAGGTTTATTAATTAAATAGATTTTTTGCGCGTTTTTCAAAAATATACAATTTATACGGTGTACCTGTTACAAGAGGTTCATTGTGGCTAGGATCTGATCCCAGATTTAGTGTTTTGGTTCCTCCCGTACTATTCATATGGCCCCATTGATTTCCTTTACAGGGCTATGATCATTCAATTATGTTGTGTTTCTTTCCCTTAATAAAATATTTAGAGTGATTTGTTTTTTCTGAAATTCCAAAAATTTCAATTGAAAATCGAGTTTTAACACTTTCAAACTCTATTTCGTTGGTGATCTACTATTATCTTGGATAATAACTTACTCAGAACTTTTCTCTGTTTTTTTTGGTGATTTGTTATCGACACGGAGAGAAATGAGAATTAGCTTGTCTACGAATATTCCTGCTCTCTAATTTCTCGTTGTGTTAGCCATCAAAATCTTTAGTGGGCTGTCTATGCCACGTGCTGGCAAATGTGGTGGTCTATGTAAGTGCCATCATGACAGCAATAATTTAAGGTGGCATACGGTCATCTGCCAAAACCATGCGCTTTAGCATATACGTGGGCATGTCGAGGGGTGTTCACTCGTGCTTAAAGAATTCACATGAAAATTTCTTATTAGTTATGGTCTATTGATGGGTTAGCATAGATCTAAGAGTGAGCAAACTTTATTGTCTAATATCCACAACAGGGACATTGGTATAAGTGATTGCATAAGTACTTGTGGCAACATGTGTAGACAAATTTTGGTATTTGTTTATGGGCCTTATATACATATAACAGAAAATGGTCATATGAATTTGAAGTCAAAAACCTTTTCATGTTTATGATACTCTTATATGATTTCAACAACAGAATAATCATGTTATTATGTTATGTGTATATTTAATGGATACACATTTCGTAAATTAAAATGCTGACAATCATAATGTATAAAGGTTTTATCATAACAAAAGTTCATTTGGATTTTTAAATGTTCTAATTACTAGTATAATTAAATGTGTAAAGAGGGAAATTTGGTGACCCCGGATAAGTTGTTTAAAGTAGTTATAATTATGGCATCACATTATAGACATGTTTTAAACTTGTAGATCTTAGTTCACTACTTATCATGGTGTTAGATTTGTCCTAACATCAAAGACATGAATCTAACTAGAACAATTATTACATTCAAGATTGCTTACATATAATCTTCCATGTACATATTTAATGTTACAATTTAATGAAGACTTCTTTCTATAAATCATTTTGAACATGTAGAGGAGTTAACATTCTAGATTTCTAAGAGTTAAAGGTAACATCAAGACAGATAATTCATGTCATGTTCATCTTAGTTCAAGAACTTAAATAGGCACTAAATATATATAGAGATGAGTGTTTATAATCAAATACTTAAGATCAGATGGTTGAAATAAAGAATGGTTTTTATAAATGCATAACCTTTTCTAAGAGATTTAAGTTATTTGATTCATTATAGATTAAATATTAATATTATTTAATTCAATATAAATAATTCATCTAAATGAAATTTTATAATAAAAACATTAAGTCCAAAATATTTATCATGTTGCTAAAAATAGGGGATCAAAAGATATTAAAGGTTTGATCACCATAACCATATATATATTTAATAATATATATATATATATATATATATATATATATATATATAATGAGCAAGACCAAAGCTGCTGACGTACAACAGATGAACTGTTTTGACATAAATATCCTAACGAAATGAGTGCAGAGTCATATCAGTAGAGTTTGTGACAAAACAGAAAATGGCAACATAAATATCCTAAAAATAGGGGACCAAAAGATATTGAAGGTTTGATCACCTTAACCATATATATTTAATAAACTATATATATAATGAGCAAGACCAAAGCTGCTGACGTACAACAGATGAACTGTTTTGACAAAACAGAAAATGGCAGCACGAACGGGAAGAGGAGGGCTCCACACCACACATCTAAGCGGTCAAGTCCGGCCGCTAATTCCCTTTGAAGACCGCTGGAATAGCTGCCTTTTCAACGCGCCATTGTTTTACTTTGAATATCACCCTTCTTCAGCTTATATAAATTTTGACCAATTCAAACGCTTGCACTCCGTCGTCTTTCTTTATCCATACCCATCTTTTCACTGTGTCACGCAAGTTATTCACCTAGCTTCTCCTTTCTTATCAATCGCTATTTTTTCTTTTAGATTGATAATGAATCATTACAGAAATGACAATTAGCTTGTGTAAAAATATACATGTTTATTAATTGTTCAGGTTGTTACACATTAAAATTTATAGTTGGCCATGTCGTAGCAGGCCGTGTATCTGTCTTCAGGACAAGAATAATTTAAGGTGTCGTATGGTCGTTGGTCTAAAGCATGTGCATAAGCATGTGAAGAGGTGTTCACTTGCGCTTCAAAGGGTTCTAATTTTTCAGCTTTCTCTAAAGGGGAGCATTCACATAGGTAAAATGACCAATACAAGTTTCAATAGAGCACTTAAATGTGAATATATCTGAGTGCACATAGAAATCCCCTGATTTCGTGTCAAATTTCAAGACTACAAAAAAAGCACTCAATAAAACACACTTTTATTCAGACACCTTGGTTTTAGAATTCGATGTAACTTAGTCACAATCAAGAGCTAGGGCAATGTATGCAATCCTCCTAGCGTAACATTGATAGATAGGTTCACGTCCTTAAAGAGTATTACATTAATGAATCCTTTTTTTTAAATGTTTAATTTGTTTAGAAGTTATTTTTAGAGGTTCACATGTTCAAATGTATTTCATTAATGGATCATTTGTTTTAAGTGTTTTAGAGGTTCACATGTTCAAATGTATTTCATTAATGGATCATTTGTTTTAAGTGTTTAATTTGTTCAAACGTTCTTTGGAAGTTTGTTCTTTGATTTTTTTATAAAAATAATAAATGATCATATCACATTCTCATAAGTAGTAAAATCATGCATATATGGATGCAAAAAGTCTACATAATGTGTTAGAGAGAATATTACATATTAATTATAACAAATAACTAATTTTGGGTAAAACATTAACAATTGAGTAGATGAAGAGCTAGGTCACTTGTATAGAACAAATGTATAATTGATAAATAAAGAAATGTGTACAATTTGTATAACTAAAATATAAGTCAACAAAGCTAAAGAATGGAATGCACATGTCAATTATGAAGGAATATGCTTAGGGTAAAAATCCTATAAAAGAAACTATAACTATGACTAGCTCATCTATCACACTTTATTGTACAAAAAGTAGTTCAATGATAGATAATTTAAAATGTCTAATTAAAGACTATCAAATTATGGTACATCTAATTATGGGGTTTTAAATATTCTCCCTTTAAAATTGAATCCTTTCTACAACTCTATTCATAACAATACTTTCTACTATTGTTCTCATAACAATCTTCATTTTCTCATTGAAGACACTTATTCATTGGAAAATAAAATTCAAAATTAGCTTCACCAAGAAACTTGGAACCAAATCCACACAATTCTAATAATATATAAAGAAAAATTTAAATTGAGTTTTAAAATTTCTTGATTTTGTAATTGCTCTCTTCTTTTAATTAAAAGAATATAAAACCTTTTTAATATATTTAAATATTAACAAAATAAATTACTTTTTTAATAAATACCAGTCAATTTCATTAATTATAAAAATACACAATAAAAAAAAGAAAAAAAGTGAAAACAAGAAATTTAGTTTTAATGTTTGGTCCATCAAAAATCCATTGCTCTTGCCTACACTTCTTAAAATAAAAGCACATTTAAAGACCATTAAAGTCGCTTTGCTGCCTATTGGATATAGCTGCCTCTACAACGTGCCATTGTTTTACTTTGAATATCACCTTTCTTAAGCGAATTTTATTTTTGACCAATTCAAACACTGTTTGTCTCCATAAATACGATATGCTTTCCTTATCCATATCCATATCTATTCCCAATCTTATCTTTGTATAAGGCAAGATATTCACCCAGCTTTTCATCCTCCATTTGTAAATTGAAACTAAATATTTCAGCAGACTTCTGCTATGTCACATAAGTTCCGTGTAGAAAAAATTAAGTGGTGATATGATAAGTGAAAGGTTATTAATTAATGACTTTTTGAGCGCTTTTTGCAAAACATATTCTTGAGCACGTGAAGGGGTGTTCACTTGCCCTCAAAAGGGTTCTAATTTTCTAGCATTCTCTTCAGGAGAGCATTCACATTCGTAAAATGACCTTTCCCAAGAATGAATAGAGCAATTAAAGTGAATATTGAAATCACCTGATTTCGTGTCAAATTTTAAGACTACAAAAGTTGCAATAAATAAAACACAGCTTTATTCATACACCATGATTTTAGCATTTGAGATAAATTAGTCCCAATCAAGAGGTAGGGCAATGTATTCAGTCCTCCTAGTCTAACACTGATGCATATGTTCACATGCTCAAGAGTATTACATTATTGAATCCTTTTCTAAAAATGTTTAATTTGTCTAAAAGTTATTTTTAGAGGTTCACATGTCCAAAAGTACATCATTAATGGATTTTTTTGTTAAGTGTTTAATTTGTTCAAAAGTACCACATTTTAGTAATTGGTGAGTTAATTTTATCTATTACATATGAATGCCACATATCAGCTATCATAAATAGTAATTTCTTTCTTAAATATTAACAATTGAGTAAACAAAGAACTTGGCTATTTGTATAGATCAGTTGTATCATAGGTAGGTAAAGGAATGTCTATAATTTGTTGAAGTTCACCACATATCAGTAGGTGAATCTTTCCATAAAGAAGGGACTTGCTACAACAAATTTCATAACGTAATAGAAGAGTGCCACATCAATGTTACAAATTTAGAGGAAACACAATAAATTTTGAGAGACAATTAAATGAAATAGCTAACATAGAAAGCAAAACTACACATCATAAGGGGAAAATGAGGTAGGATAAACAAATGATAGCATTATATGCGACAAAGGAATTAAACAGATGCAAATAAAGGGAAAAATGTTGTTTTCAACAAGCCTCACATTAGTGCTATCGATTTTTGCATATAGGTGAGTGTGTACTATCATAAGGGATGATCTTGTTGATGTAAAGAAAACATATAATGGGAATGAAATACATTTTTTTATCATATGATTGGATTTCCAATGGATAAGAAATTGATACATTGAGCATAATGGGTCCAACAATACCTACCTAGACAAAAAAACAAAACAAATCTAGATTCTATAAAAATAAATACATGCAAAACAAATTTTGAAACTTAAGAAAATTAGTGACCCAACAAAGATATTAAAACCAATTGCATACTATTAGAAATTAAAGGACCAAATAGAATGGGTAACTTGGTGATGTAAAGAGACAATGTGATGGAGGCCATTCAAAATTGGTAAATCAGACATGAAGATGCAACTAAAAGGACAATGATTGAAAGAACAAGTTTTAAAAGGTAAAGAAGGAAACACATGTGTCAACTCAAAAGGAATATGCTTAGGGTAAAGCCTAAAAAATTCCTAGAATTGTGACTAGCTCATCTATCAGACATTATTGTAGAAAAAAATCCTTCAATAGTAGAGAATTTTAAAGGAATATGCTTAGGCTAAAGCCTAAAAAATTCCTAGAACTGTGACTAGCTCATCTATCACACATTATTGTAGAAAAAAATACTTCAATAGTAGAGAATTTAAAATATCTGATTGGGGACTCTATCAATCTATATTAATTCTAATGATGTGGTTTTAAATACTTTCCCTTTAATATTGAATCCTTTCTACTATTGTACTCATCATAACCTCCACTTTCTCATTGAAGACACTCATTCTTTGAAAAATAACATTTAAACTAGTTCCACTTTAAGAAAACTTATGAACTAAATCCATATAATTCTAATGCTACATAAAGAAGAACTTAAATCAAATATTAAAATTTATTTATTTTTTGTGTGATTTCTTTTTTCAATTTTTTCAATCTTTTATAATGGATATGAAACCTTTTTAATATATTTTTAAATGTTAAAAAATAGAGTAACAATTAATTGTTCAATAAAATCAATTTTACAATAGAAAAGGTTAAAAGAATAATCTAATCTACAAGAGATTCTAATTTTATTGTTTGGGCAAAAGAAAAATCTATCACTCTTGGCAACACTTCTTAAAATAAAAGCACATTTTATTACCACTAAAGTCTCTGTACTGACTCTTGAATTCCTGCATCTTTAACATGGCTTTGTTTTACTTTGAATATACCTCTTGTATTTTAGTGGGCTAAGAAGAAAATGACATATGAAATTACATTTTTTTCTTATGAGTACTAGGGTATTTGATTATCTGATTTTTCTTGAGAGTTTGTCTATGCTTTGGATACATCATCACCTTGGTCTTATACACCTCGGTGCATAACTTCCGTTAATATATTAAATAGAGATTTCCAAAGTAAAATTTATCTTAACACATGATTATTAATTCATCCATATATTTCAAATCGTATTTAGGAGAGTAAAAACCAATCAAATTAGTTCACTCTTCAATATCTTTCTATTCATAATTTCCTAGATATCAAACTTGGACTTAATTGTATCCTCTTTATTTTAGAATAGAAATTAAACTTATGAATTCTATTTTTAAATATTTTTTCCCTTTTATGGAGAGGAATTGAAAAAAATTTAAGTGATCAATTAGAACCAATCAAATCTATCATATAGAAAGCTAAGATTATGTGGAAGAGATTAAAAATTCTAATTTATTCTTTAGATACATTTCATGTGTCCTTAAGCATAGTAATGAGATGAGTTAAGGCCATCATTTAGTAGAATAATTAGATAAGTATATTTGTTTGAATGGACATGATCTAATGAAGAATTTTTTATAGAAAATAAATGAAAATATTGACCAAATTAAGATCACCAACAATTCATTACCTATTTTAAAAAATACAATGAAGTTTTTGATTAATCGTATGACCTAAAATCTATGATACTAAATTATTTGTAGGGTTTTGGTGACATCACTTTTCTATTACTATATTTGGCATATGAAAATAATTGTAATAATTTAGAATGCTTATTTACAAGATCATGGCTAATACCTCATTGTTGTTTTGATTAATTAAAGTGGGATAGGCCCTAAAATTTCATATCCACTAAATATAAACTACCTAGTGCACATATGGAGTACACACCTAGCCAAAAAACATAGAAGACCAAAACACACTAAAAACCAATAAACGACCAAGACATAACCACCAAACACACAAAAAAAATAGACAACATCCAACCACCTACCAAAGACATAAAGGAATGGTATGCTAAGAAGGGGCATTATCATCTTGCCATTCATGGCAAAGAACTTTAATTTTTTTAGAAGGAAGGAAACTTTTTCTTAGAATCTTTCCCATTGGCTAGAGTGACCAAATCCAAAGTAGCCTTTTCAATAGAGGTGAAGGGTTCCATCACCATATAAGGAAACTCTAGGTGTGTCTTCTTCTTCAACTTCCTTCATTCTATCTCCTCCTAGATTGCATACAAAGAGGTTGTGTTCTTCTTCATCATTTCTTGACTTAAAGAAGTCATTTCCTCAACCTTTCTCTTTAGAGCCTCGTGATTTTCCTTCAGATCAACCAAATCTCTCCTTTGATCCCTCTAAGAAACTTTTTCATTAAGATCTTTGAGATTCTCCTCCAATGTCTCTCATTTTTCCAATTTCTTGATGATATCATTGGCTACCTTCTAAACCCTCTCATCCTTTTCATCCAATGTCAAGTTGTCACCATGAGCCTCTACCTTAAAAACCACTTCAAGCCTCTTGATCTTCTTCTTGGCCACACTCAATTGGGAGATGATCCAACAAGTGACTGCATCCTATTTATCAACCGCCTCAACCAAATTATAAACTTTCTCGATCATAGAAGGGGAGTTAGTTTTAGCGATAGAAACACCATGGGTGAGTGAAGAAGACCCTAATAGGGGGTTGAAGGGGCATTTCTCCTTAGAACCCAATCCACATTAGACCCCATGGTCGAGGAGAAATCAAAATCCTCCAAATGCACATCCTCTTTAGAGTCCACCAACTCTAATTTATTAGAAGGGGGCATTGGGTTTTTCTATTTGGCCCCACGAATAGGTTTGAATAAGGTAGGGAAAAATTTGGTCTTGGATGAGGAAGCCAAATTGGGGTCAAAATTTTAAATAGGGGCACTATCCAGCTCCACAACTAGGTTAGATTCTAGCAAGGGGCCATGAGAAATAAAGAGGGTCCCACTAGAGAAGGTCAAAGCCAAGTGAAAATTGTAGAGCCTCAGGATTAAGCCTTGGTGGAGGAGGAGAGAATTCTTAGTTTTAGCCCTAGCAATTGATTGGGAAAAAGAGGAACAAAGCTAAAAGGAGAAATTCATTTTGATGGCATACCTTATATGATTCATCATGGGAAATATTTGGGTGTGTAATCTTTTGAATCTACTGTCTAGTGTGAAATAATTCATAAGCATGAGAATTGCATCCTTCCAAACCCCAATAAGGTCTTCTTTGTTGTACCCACTATGTAGTCTCGAGACTCCTTCTCCCAGCTTAAAGAACCTCTTGAATTCATATTTGCAGTAGCCCTTCAACCTTTTTAGAAATTTTAGTCCCTCCAAAGATAACCTAGTAATGACGTTGATAGTCTTCGCATAGACCATAAAGTCCACGCCTCCATTTTTCACGTTACCTTTCTTGCATGACTAGGAAATTTTTTCAGAGAGGGCTGGGTCAAAACCTCATATCCCTTCCACATAGTTCTCAAGGTTGCCCTTTACTTCTTTCAATCACAACTTAGCATTATTTTTGAAATCATCACTACTATCTAGCTCAGTCTGAATGAGGTCATCCCCCATAGCTAACCTAGTGAGACTCGAGGTCAAAGAGGGAATTTGAATACTAGGAGTATGAAAGGGACAAAACAGATCAAAACTAGGTAAGGTACAACTAAAACTAGAATTAAATGGCTGCCACCTAAACATTAAATGATGGGCAAAAAATGTGGCTATGACAAGAAACAAAAAGGTAAACTTAGAATTATCCTTCATCATTAGGCCTTATGTCATCAAGGATAGTGGCACAAACCTCATCAAGAATTTTGTGCAAATCCATCTATATTTTAATATAATTGGAAAATGGGCCCAAAGAACCTATCTTATCCCTTGCGCTCTCTCTCTCTCTCTCTCTCTCTCTCACTCTCTCTCTCTAAGATTGAGTCTTACATGGACAATCCTAAGGAGGAGATCAAGACACTTGGTGATGAGATGTTCACATTTCCAATCAAGTTTGACTTCTTGCTAGGATATATTAATTGGTCAAACGCTCAAAGCATGATCGAGTTTTATCCATGTCATTCAAATATTATGCATTTTGTCAATACATAAAATGAATATTAATACAACTATAAATACATATATAAACATTTAAATAGAAGCAAAATGCACATAGATAAGTATGAGCTTGATGATTTCAATTGTTAATCTCTATTTTTCACTATTGATTTATGTGATAATTTAAATTTTTTGACCATTTGTACCAAAATTATTTATTACATAAATGCCTATGTCTAAATAAGAAACTCTACATTGTACTCAAAATTCATCAAAATATAGGAACGATTTTGATCACTATGTGAGGTTTTTTAGCTACTTTGTAATGCCATGCGAAGAAACTCTAAAGAAAATAACTACAAACACTCAAAAAGAGTACAAAATATATATTTTTAAAAGTAATTAGAACACAAAACGTACAAGATAAACATTGCAATAGAAGTTGTAGAAGAAGAAGACTTAAAACAAACTCCTAAAGGGTTTCCCAACGTGAATTACTTAAATAACTAATCTTTCCTTAAGGTTAACTAATACATTTTAAGATATACACTAAACGATTAAGAAATTAAATATAGAATTCAATGATTGTTTTCATACTATGCACGTGATAACCATAACAATACTTTACTTCATTCAATTACATTACAATAATGATTTAATTAAAGATAGAGTTCCTATCATTTAACTCACATCATAGTACATTTCTTTACATTGCAAGGATAGTTAATATTACAATAGTACTTATACATCAATTCACATATAAATTACATAATGATTACATCAAATTACAACTGCCACGAAGGAATACATACAACAAATGATACAACCAACCACATAGGGTCCAAGAGATATAAAAATGATCTGAGGAGACAAGATGATCCAACTGGTACAATGGAATAAAATGAATCAAAGAGAAACATTTGGAGCACCTATGAAGCTAATCCATTGCAAGAAGGCACAAACAAAATACATAATGGAAAGTGGTACTACCACCCGACCATGTGGCCCAAAAAGGAACCACCCCTCCATGCTAGGAGATAGTACTAAGGCCCCCAAACAAGCCACAACAGAGCATCATATGGTCTCACCTGTACATCAGGTACTCACACAAGACATAAACATACAAGCATGACTCTCACAAGAGTACTCCAAGTAAAGCCAACACATGACTACACACTAGTGAACATAAGGGAAGAGTGTCATCACATAGCTGGTATGGGTTACCCTGACAGGCCTCCATAGGCCCCAGCCCCCATCCTAGGTTACCCTGGTAGCCTCTCCCGAACCTCCGACCCCCATCCATGTCTCATGCGGACCCAACAAACCTTTTGTGAGGACAAGGTAATTGGTTTTCCATTCCAAGCCTTCCCATTGCATCCTAAGTCTATACTAGCACTCAACCATGAGCGGTGCATAATTAATCTTGATTAATATTTGAAACCCAAACCCAGTTAATTAATTTAGTTATCACTTATTTAAAATAACTTTCGATGGGTTATCATACTAACATCTTTGGGCGTGACACCCACTCGAAAGCCACTCTTCCTTATGACACTACACAACCTCCAAATAACCCCAAGGAAAAACTCAAAAGCCAACTAACACAATGAATTCAAAAAGAAAAACTTAAGAAAAACTTGATCAAACAAACCTTCTACCAAGATTAAATGACTAGAGATGTGAAACGAACAATTGGTCTATTCACAAAACAAGACCACAACCAAACTAAAACAAGTACGACCACAACTCAAACTTTACCAAATCCACTTGCATGAAAAAATTACAATCAACAACATGCCATCATGACATGAAAATGTTTCTTACAAATCAACACCAAAAATCTACCAAGCAGAGTAAAAAACTCAAACGAATACACTTACACTCTAAACTCATCCATGTTAAGGAATCATAATGATTACTTTAAATATAATTAAATACTAACATTCTCTAATTGTAGCTATTTCAATAACTGACTCTTTCACTTAAGGAAATCAACATTAGGGAATAACGCATCAAAAGGGTCCAAGTAAACATATACCCCAAATAAATTTGCACAATGCTTAATGTAAAAACCATACACCCTTGAACGGAACAAATGTAACTCATAAGCTAAATAAGCCATCATTAAAAACAATGATAAATCTTTTTCAGATTAAAGCCAATTCGGCTATAAACAAAAATCTCATTTACACTCAAAATTTCTAATAATGAAAATAACCATTAAATACATTGGAGATTAAAAGCATTATTTAAATCAAAAATAAATCTTTACAATTAAAAATCATATCAACTAAACATTATTAAGGGTTACTCATATAGCCTTTGTTTTCACAAAACCATCTACAATTATCACCAATCAAATTTAACATTTAAATTCATACAACTAATTTTCAAAATACCAATTTTAGATATATATATATATACTAATTTATAAATCCAATAACATTAAACCCCCTTTTTTGTAAAAACGGAATCCCTCTAACACAATACTCCAATTAAAAATAACAAATTATATATATAAAATCACATAAACCATGCATCGAACTCATCAAATAAATATTGACTGCATTTCTTTTTTTTAATGACTGTGTTTCTTTTTCCACTATCCACAACATATTTAGTTGTGTGGGGAGGGTTTTACTTCCCCCCAACTACAGACGTGGAGGGAGGCTTCCCCCACCGCCCACGGCTGTGGTGAGAGAACACCACATTGTGGTGTCTCTCCCCACCATGGTAGGTCAAGAGGCACCATGTTGTGGTACCCTCTCCCCACAATGTGGGGTTGGGGATGCACAACACCCCCCCCCCCCCCTCCCCACAATTTCGTTTTATATATTTTTTAAATTAATTTTTATTCTTTTATTTTTCCTCTCCATTAAAATCAACAAGGGAAAAATAAATATATATCTTTTTGTTATACTTTTTCTTTCAATTTCTCCTCTAAGAAATTCAGCAAGGTATTTCTATGGTAACAAACAGAAAAATAGAGAGTTGCATTAAAATAGTAAATTCATCCAATAGGAACATCTTCCTCAGAAATATTAAGATTCAAAATCTTGTTTTCTATCTGGTGTTTCATACCAATTCTTTTTTATAAATAAATTCACACCCAAGCTGGATAAAACAGCAAACCCACATTTTTGTTCCCAAAATTGGGCAAATTAAAAACCCCCTTTACCAAATTTACATAAAACAATAAAAACAAACATGAAAGAATAGGAATCAAAATCAGATTCCCCATCTCTTATTTCTAATAGAGAGAGAGAAAACCAAAAAACAAAACACAGACATAATAAACAAACAAAGGTTTTCAAAAACCCAACCTTCCATAGCTTTCCTGGCAAGAAATCTGAGAAGAGCTCTAGATACCAGAGCTTCCATCAAACCCCGATAAATAGTAGAGAGGATAAATTTTCTCCAGCATGAGAAGAATA
Organism: Cryptomeria japonica; assembly: GCF_030272615.1. NCBI lineage: Eukaryota > Viridiplantae > Streptophyta > Pinopsida > Cupressales > Cupressaceae > Cryptomeria > Cryptomeria japonica. The sequence goes on from NC_081407.1 coordinate 845,019,144, forward strand.
AGAATCCTCTTTTCCAAAAAAAATCCCAATATAAAGCAATTTCCCCAAAAATCTCATTTAGGGCAAAATTCATTTTTTTAATAACATTTGAAAACTTATTTAAATCAAAACATTAACATGACATAAATAAACAAATTTCTATTATTCTTTGATTTTTATTTTCTTTTCAACACCAAAGTCAATAAATAATTTAATAACTAATAAATAAAAATCAGCTTTCTTTCTCTTTCATTTTTTTTTAAAACAATTACTCAAGCCAAATTATAATTTCGTTAATAATCCTACATTCACTCTAACTAGATAATTAAAAATAATCGATTAACTAATTAACCACAAAAATGATTCTAATGTTATTTATTCTTAATTTCCTTTAATCAACACGACACACAATAATTACTTATTAACTACTCAAGAAGGAAATAATTATAAACACAGAACGTATAACACGCAACACTCAACTGAAACCAAAATAGAACATGACCCACTTACCAACATCGGAAAAGTGGCCTACTTGGCGAACCAACAGGGTAGACAAAAGACTGACGACACTCACAATCAAGAAAGGCTAGGAATGACATTAGGGCCTTAGAACTACCTCCTCCACTTCCATTAGGTTAATTAGGTATGCTCAGACCTATGGAGCCAAGTGGAGCTAGTACCTTGTACCTGCAAATTCTTGCATCACTAAACCACACATACATATATATAAAAACATAGTAAACACACCGGTGAAGGAGAATCGTGACTTTCCACGTCTCACTAAAATGAGTGTCGAAAAATCATCTCCTCGCACCCCATACACTTCCACACAACATGAAAACATATACATAAAGAAACTCGCATGTGAATCAAATGTGTTAGTTCATCGTTAGCAACACATAAATAAAATTAACATTTCATCATTTATAAAACACAATGCACAAGCATTGTTTACAACTACTCATCAATAAGCAATAACGCCTAATCAATATCTATTCCTCAATGAGTAATAATGCACAATCATATTCACCAATTACACTCCAAAGCATAATACCAGAATAACACATCACAATCACAATAAATCAATCATCCACATAAACCACTGAAAAGTCAACCTTGGTCAATGAGGTCAAAAAGGGTCTAAATAGGGTAGGGGTACTACATGCTTCATACTACTACAAATCACATACAAAACATTTACACAACTGATTCCTTTATCAATCATAAACCTAAATTTGTATGTTTTATTTAGCGATCACTTTTCAAACTATCCTTGTATGCTTGATTTAACCATCACTTACAATTACAACACGTAGTTAATATCTCATTAACATCACTAGTTAATTTTTTATCTTGTATAAATGATGAAAATGGGGCACCTTTTGGTGCAAACGTTATTTCAATGTAAATTCACATTTATATAAAATTATTTATTTTAGCTTTATATATCACTCTATTCTCCTCCGTTGTCATTATTTCAATAATAATTTGAGAAGATGTAAATTAGGTGTTTTTTGTGTACACGACATATATTTAAATGTTCCATCTTCTCCTCATTCTATTTCTTTTTATCTTCATCTTTGTAAACTTTCTTACTCTCTAGAAATTTTGTGTCTCATTCTACTTTGGTTGAGTCTTGAAATCATAGTCATGATGCCCTATATAAATTTCTTATATCTTTTGTTTGGACTACTTAAACCAAACACCTATGTCATTGTCCATACTCATAATTATTTTATATTAACATTTATATGTTTATATTACTATTACCATTAGTAATTTTTTTCCCTAAGTGATGATTGAGAGCCAGATATTTGTTCTTGTGCATAGTTGGTACATAGTCACATTGTATTCTTTATGCTATTTAGCCAAAAAAGGTAGACAATATAATTTTGTTTGGTTTTCTCAATGTGTCTTTATGTGTAGTGAAACCTTCAATTAGATACTTTGGTCAAGTTGTAGAGAATTCATTAATCTATGATTAATTATGGAGGCCTCTACATTGTCTTGCATCATTATGTGAAGAAGTAAGGTTGTTAGATCTTTTTATAGGTAATGCTAACCATATCTGAATAACACCTCACTTAGAACAAACAAACGCTAGATTATATTAATCCGATCATTTGTGCATAGTTCATTTACATCTTATATAGTCAACAAAGACTAGTATAAAGATAAAAGAAATTGCAAGAAAAATATAATCTATTAAAATGGAAGCCTCTCTTTAGAAGGAAGGACATAACTCTTCAAATTTCTATCACAACTTTTATTTAAATTTTAAAAAAAAAAAAAAATTAACATTTTTAATTTTGTATTTTATGATTATATTATATTTAATATTTTGATACTTTATTTTTCTCATTTTACATTTTAATTTTACCTATGACCCTCTTTTTTATAACATTTTAGGGATGTTTTGAGATTATCCTAATTCAATTTGAAGAAGGGACAGCACACGCTAGGGTTTGTTGTTTTTGGCACTGTTGTTAAAATTCTGTGTAGTTTTCAACAATTTTAGAGACGAAGTTGGTAACGTCGTAGCATAGCAATTGTGGATGGAGGACAACGACGGGCTGGCTTAAAGAGCGCACACTAAGCTGACAGAATGCTTAGGTGGCTTTTGTGGGGCCATTCAATCCGTTTCCCGTTTCCGTTCCTCTAAACTGTCCCGTAAATCATCACAGTCAACAGTCAAATCACTGTTGCGTAAGCTGAATCAAATTCAAATCACCTTGCCGCGCTGTGAAAGTTTTAATATGTTAATAGTAATAGAGCCTCTCATTGGAATATGCTTGTTACAACAAACGAAAGAGATAGAGATCTTCGGGAGGCAGACGCACTATGTCCACATATGTAACAAACAGGTTTCCAGCCCTTTAGCTTTCATTTGCCAGGGTACATCCAGCCTGTGCTGAAATGGGACCTTTCAGATGTTGAGTTTTCGAAATACTCTGATATGCATGTATGCAAAATGTGGAGGTATAGACAATGCATTTGAACTGTTTGGCCGAATACCTTAAAGAAATGTGGCCTCATGGAATGCCATGATTTCAGGATATACGTAAAATGGATTTGTTGAAAAGGCTTCAGGAATTTTCAAGCAAATGCAATCTGCAGGTGTAAAGCCAACATCGCAACCTTTGCAAGTAGCCTCCCTGCATGTGCCAAAACGGGAGCTTGGAAGCTTTGGAATATGGTATGGACATCCATCAATGCAAAGTACAACAATGGGTGTGAATTGTTTTGAAACCACATTTTTTACTAATTTACAAAGAATTCTATATCTTGTTTTATTGTTCATTTATCCAAAATTTACTAATGAACAATAAAACAATAAAACTTATTTGATCTCACAAATAAATTCTTGTACTCTCTTGTTATCAAAAATTTTGATATATATTTAATTGATTTAATTTATTCGTCCTTAACTACATTCTCTTTAATAACTTAAGTTATTAAGGGTAATATTTGAGACATCTAATCCTACCACAACTTGTTTTTTAATACCTATGATTATGTCTATCTTGTTCTATATTTTAACAGAGTAATTTTTCAATTCTTACCTTCTAGTACACTTATGAGTTTTCATCATTAGTCTCCATTAGGCCACTCTTTATTTTTCAACTTAATATGAATAGGTCTAATTACCTTTCAAAAAGTTTAGAAATGAATTGATAGGGACATCATGGCTTGGGCTAAAAGCCTTTTCAAGTGCTAATTTGTTGCATGGGACTAAGTACATGTAAAAAATTATTAGTAGCAATCTAGATCATTAATGAGGATCATCCTTGCAAGACAATCTCTAAGAATTGAGGTTGGATAAACTTTTTATCTAAGGCTAATCCTAAAGCTATTTGTGTTCTAGGAGTTAAAAAAATGGATATATTTTACTTAGATGTGGATAGAGGTTGGTTGGATAAGCATATAGGTTGCATAGATATGGAGGCCTTTTGATTGGTCATCCTTTTAAAAGGAATTGATAGGTAAAACATTGCTTGGATAGGGATCTTTTCAAATTTAATCAAATCCAAAAGTACTTTCCCACTTGTTTTGGGTGGTTATGTGCATGTATGACATGCCATGTTGTGACTAGTCCAAGAAAGAGACTAGGTGATATATAGGAAAAGATTACTATTAACATATGGCATTGGCTTAGTCACTAAATTATTATCTTGTGGTGGGTTTTAATTAGTTGGGAGAACTTAAATAGAAGTATAAATTGCATTAAGTAGTTGTGAAATAATGTTTAGGATTACCAAATGCTACTTTACTTTCAGGGAAAGTTGTATAGATGAAATTAGTTTAAAAGAGAAGATGTAAAGACGAGCAAGGATCAAGAAAAGGGATACCCAATAGTGTTGGAAGAAGAAGTGGAATTAGGGCGAGGCAAGATCAAATGCCACTAAATAATATGGATAAAAGAGCTAAGGAAAGGGATTAGGGATTAGGGATATAGAGTGCCAAATACACTTTTTGGTAAAGAAAAATATTATAATCCAAAAGTTTATGTCTTAAGAGAAAAGGGTTAGGAATCATTAATGTAGTATGTACAATGCTCTATAAGAAAAAAGAGCAACATATATAGATTGGAAGACTTTCAAGGTTTAAATATTGGTTTTTTCATGTAACTCATAATGTTTGGGTATGTTGGTATGAGTAATCTTTCATGTGTGGGTCCCACAAGGATGAAGGGAGATGGGAAGTGGAGTGAGGGAAATGAGTAGGGAAAATAATTAAAGACAAATATTTTTAGACTTAAAGGAAATGTGAATCCTCAAATTACAAATAGGGGATGGTCAATAGTTAATGCTAAATGAGAGGAAGCATGGAAAAGGTAAGTGGAGAAGTGAGGTTCATGGATTAGTCTTATAAATTAAGAATAATATGATTATACGAAGACCTAAATTCCTAGGGCCAAAGACAAAGATAGAGTAAGCAATAGAAGCATGGGGAAAAATATGATAACACCTAGGTAATAAGAAGTCTAATTTACCAAAATAGCCAAACCTCTTAGACAAAACTATAAATTTTAAGTTTCAAGGAATGGATGGAAAGAATACTAGCAAGAGAACCTATAAACCCAAAAAAGGCTAGAAATAGACACTATCACCCCTAACACTTAGAATTTTTCCTAGTTTGAGATATTTGGGTACATAACAAGTATAACAAAAGGAAAAACACTACAACAAGAACATTTTTCAATAAGGGGGTCCATTGAAGGAATTCTTGGATTGGTTATAGGTGGTGGCCAAAACATGGCTCTATTAAGAAAGGAAGCCCTAGACTTAGATAAATTTGTATGTTTACTAATATAGGTCCCAACTTTGCCTAGAAAGGGGCAAGACAAAGATATCGCATACCAATTATTTTCCTAAGTGTAGTTAGTATAAGCATAAGCACTTTTGGAATGCTTAACATTAATACAAATTAATTTATTATTTTTAGTCAATTCCTTTGATCAACTTAGTAAGGATGAAGGAATGTTTCCCTACATAGTTATGCCAATAAATAAAGAACATAAAGGCTCTTTGAAGTTATACAATATGCATGGCTATTGAATTTATAATATCATTTTCTAATTATTAGAGCCCCCCTCGAAGTGCTCCACTATTTTATTAATTATTATATTTATTTCTCAGAAACATCCTAACATGTAGTTTTAGTAAAGGTTTTAGTTTTTTTCTTGTTTATTATTTTTTGACAATCGAGTACAATATGAGTTGAATGATTGACTTGTAGGTATATGAGTTTCATGATTGAATTTTAGGTATTGTTATGTTACAAAAATAACTTTGGAATTTGAATTTTGGTAACACTCCTATACAAAATTACTTTGATATTTTTATTATATCAACTTTGTTGTTGAATAACATAATTGGCTTTTCCTAGAGTGTGGTTATCTTCTCACAAAACTATTTTTGTGACATAGATCATCTTGTCATGGTATGGCATTCTCAGTGTAATAAAATTCCTATAAATATAGGATCAGTTTTATTGCACGTTTCTTATTAAGGCCTAACATACAAATTAATTTCTACACCATTTGTTTCTTTCATGGTCTCAAATATTAAACACCTTAGGTTCTTCATGTTAATGGTAGGAATTTTTGTGGAAAACTTAGATTGAGAGAAATTTTTAGCAAAGGGAAACTTGACGTGGAAAAAATGGAAGGCACATCAAGGATAAACATAGAGAAGTTCATGGTTGCTTAATTTTATCTTTCTAGTTAGATTGCTTAACATGTCTTAGAACAAATTCTTAATCTAAATGGGATTTGGTTGGGGAATGAAAATGAAACAAGAAATTGGTTGATTTACTGACAAATAATTTTATGAATGACAACTAGACTCATATTTACATATATAGAGAACAACAAGAACTCCAATGAGGCCAAGAACATGTCAATTTTTTGAAATGCCTAAAAAGGCCAACACTGCCTATTTATAACTAGCATAATCATTAGTCTACTTTCATAGAATAATAATCTCACTCAAAGGTTATGAACGAGATTTCAAAGTTGCAAGTTTTCAACCATTCAAGTTTGTGTTTTTTATAGTTATTTGTTATGGTTTTAAGCATAACAATTTTAGTTTATTGTTGGTATAGTTGTTGATGTTTTTTATGTTATTCATGTAACATATTTTGATGTATTCCAAACCCATTGAATATAAGAAAAATGATTTAGAGTTTATCTTTCATTTATTAGCTTTGTTTGCTTTCTAAAATATCAATATTTATGCAGAAATTATGGATAATATAGGATTGTAATATTTTATTTAAATATCATTAATCTAAAACTTATTTGCCATTTTTTATTGAGGTTAATGCACATTTGAGGAAATGTAATCATAATTAGTCAAATTATTGCCATTAATTAGTTAAGGACTAAGAAATACATCAAATCATCCAAAACATCTAACAATTTTATTTCTAACCTCACTACAAACCTTGATCCAGTTTGATCAAATTATTGTCATTATGATATATCATTCCCAATCTTGGTGTTGTTTTATTGTTCATAAAATTATCAATAAAATAAGATATAACCTTAGCTAGATATGATACTAATAAAACATTTAATACTTGATGTTGCTACAATTATTCCACTTTCTATGAGCATTTCTTGGTCTCATGTACCAATCAATTCTTACATTGGAGTAATACTTCCCACATGTTTGTTTTAGTTCACAAGTGTTTTGGCTTCTCATTATTATTTGCCAATCGCTTCTCACTCCTTAGCTCTATTATAATCATTTATTTTACACACTTCCTCTTATCTCTAGACTTTCCATGGTATTAAATAAACCAAAATGGAGTTGCTCATTCACTTTGTTGGTGATTTATAGTATATGGCAATCCTTGTGAAGATCAATGATACTAGGTTGAGAAAAAATTTCTTCTTCCAAGGTGGTGATAAATTGGTTGTCATTTTAGAAGTGCTTGGTGATAAAACCTATAGTTCAATGTTTATCAATTTTGAAAATATCTAATAAAATTTTGTATGTGGTTAGTCCCCTGTGGAACATATAAGATTCCCTTTTATCTCTCAACCACAGTTTTTACTATTTCTATTTTCTAATAATTTTATTCTATTTGTGTGCCTTGCTTTCTCAATTTGTTTATCTTTCCTCAACCCTTAATGTTTGAATGATACATAATTAGATGTTGTAGAAATTTGATTGAAAGTAGATTTAGATTATTTATTGTCAATTTTTTAAAATGTATGATTATTTTAACATTTTTGAAGGGGTAGAGGAAGTAGATGAGGCCCCTTAATTCTAACCATTAGATTCAAATAGTTAAGAGTTCAATATTTTTTACATGCACACACAAATTCTACCACATAAATATTGGAAGCTAATTTCATAGTCATTAATTGATTAATTATGTCTCTAAGAACATTTGGTTAAATTAGTTGTTTCTAAGCCTATATTGCCACATAAGTGTTGTAAGAAAGTGGTGGTTATCTGGTTACAATAATGGATAGAAATAGGAGCTAAGGATTAGAAGTATTCAATGGCGTGGTCCTTAGAGTTCATAAAAATGGTTTAGGTTAGAATTTATCTTCATATCCAATATCTTGACATGTATTAGTAAAAGCTCATATGTGAACATTGTAACCACCTTTTCCATAATATAACTCAAATATAGTTACAATAAAGCCAACAGAAATGGGCATGTAGAAATCTCAATGGCATGGTCCATATATGTAACAGACTATAGAGTAAGAGCTACAAACATGCTATCCACTTTCTTCTTAAGTTGATCAAACTACTTCAATAGTGTATTGAATATTTATAAGTGTGGGTAGTAGTGGTATGAGAAGCATGGGTAGAATGGAGGATATCTCAAAAGAGAGAGATTAATGGGAATGGAATGATAGAAAAATAGAAAATGACACTATAAATGCAAAGTCATCATAGAATGATAAGGAGGATTAATACAAATAATAGTGGTCGTACTTATATGAATATGAACAAATATTGTCACACTTTGAATTAAGAATTCTAACTTGAACATAGATTGCAACAATTTAATAACATCCAAGTTACACACATAATGTACATACACAAAATACACTAAACATATACCTTATCTAAACCTTCCTCAATTCCCTTAGAATCAAATATTTTAGCTAAGCTGAGCTTGTTCCAATTGTTGTGATAGAAGTTGTTGATTTAATACCCCCAGACTTGCTGATTTAATGTCCAATTTTTGTACAACATTGCACCAATAGTTGTGACTTTAAAGTTGTTATTGCTAATAATGAGTACCAGTAATTGAATGAAATATACCCTTTGTTGTAAAAAGAAACCAATCATATGATGCCACATCAGCTACACAAGTATTGGGGCACTTTTTGCACGCCTATTGGTCTCAGTTTTTTTTGGGCTGTTTTGGATACCTTGGCAAAAAGCATACTGATGTGGCACCATACTTGATGATGTGGCCCTTAAACCTTAGTTAGAAGCAGGGGACTTGCCAAGTAAGCCGCTGTAAAAAATTGGTAGTGATTTGAAATTTCCATGTAGGATTTTGAGAAGAGTGAAGTTAGGGTGCACAACTACTGGGTCCTCTCCCCTACCTATTGTATCAAAAATTACTTATAAAAATGCAGCTACACTTTCCATAAATTTCTTACAGACAAGTTGCAACTACCTCTAAGAAAATTCCTCTATCTCTATCCTTTATGCTTTGATGGATGTCCATACCCTGTTCGAAAGTTAGGGTGCACAACTACCGAATCCTCTCCCCTACCTATTGTATCAAAAATTACTTATAAAAAATCAGCTACACTTTCCACAAATTGCAACTACCTCTAGGAAAATTCCTCTATCTCTATCCTTTATGCTTTGATGGATGTCCATACCCTGTTCCAAAGTTAGGGTGCACAACTATTGAATCCTCTCCCCTACCTATTGGATCAAAAATTACTTATAAAAATACAGCTACACTTTCCACAAATTGCAACTACCTCTAAGAAAATTCCTCTATCTCTATCCTTTATGCTTTGATGGATGTCCATACCCTGTTCCAAAGCTCCCATTTGGCACTACCTGGGATGATGCTGGAAAAGGTTGCAGTGTCTGGCTTCACACCTGCCAAGTGCATTTGGTTGAAGTTTCTAAAGCCTTTTTAACAAATCCATTTTGTTAATATCCTCTAATCAGGGCATTGAGAACATATTTATTTGAGGCATTTTGTTAAACAGTTCGCATGCCTTGTATACGTTTCCACATTTTGCATATGCTGCGATGATGGCATTCTATAAAACATTTCGCCTGCCTTGTATATCCTTACACATTTTTTCATTCACGTCTGCCAAGGCAGTTGCAGTTTAAACATCTGATGGATTTCCTCTATCGATTATCCTGTGATGGATGTCTGTACCCTGTTCCAAAACTCCCATTCGACGCAGGTTGGGAGGATGCAAAGTCTGGGTTTAAATCTATGCATTTGGTTGAAAGTGTCTAAATCCTTTTCAACAAATGCATTGTATACGTATCCTGCAGTTGTAACATTCCATGAGACCAAATTTCTTTGAGGCATCCAGTCAAATAGTTTACGTGCTTCCACATTCTACATACATTTCTACCAGAGCATTTTCGACTGTAATATATGACAGATCTCCCTTCCATTATTCTTCGATGGGCTTCCCTACCCGGTGGTACTGCACCAAACATTTGGGCTTCCGTTCTGCGTCGGATACCTTGCAACGTCTTGTTTTACGTGATGCATTTGGCTTCTGAGTGGGAACAATTCTAATTTGAAATTAACGGCAATGACTTTCAACTCGAACGGAAACGGACGCTGGCGACAGGAATGGGCCAACACATCTGCCACGTAAGTGGCTTAGTGTGTGCTGTTTAAGGCTGGCCGACAACGACCCTTTCCTACACTGTCAATTAACGTTTATATTTCTAAGTTTTATTTTGCTCAGCGTTTGTCAATTAAGATCACTGGTTATGCTTCCACCAAGACTCTTGAACGGTCACAGAGATTTATATGTTGTGCGTGGTCTAGATGATGAAATGTGCCAATGATTTGTGGAAAAGGATAGATTGTATTTCTCTCTATCACCGCGAATCAGAAAAGATGAAAAAAATATGTAGAAGTGCCCACAATTTCAATTGCAGAAAAGACTTAATGTGCTAGTTGGATTTACAATGTGCCCTGTAAATCCTTGTTTTATCTTCTGCGGCAAGTAGGATCTGCAATGTGCCCTGCACAGTTAGAACCCGGCGATGCTAAAATCTCAACAATTTCAAGCAGATTATCAATTGATTTATTGTTTGTCATATCTGCATTTGTATTCAGTTTTTCCTTAAGTATTGGACGAGCAGAAACAGCCAGGGAAAATATGACGTTGAGCACGAGCAGCACTACCATAATTTTCAGAGCCATCGATCTCGCCATACTAACTACCAGAACGAAGCTCGAAATTGAACATGTCATTAATATTCTATCATCTGACGATGGTTGTATATACTAGCATACCTATATTTAAAAATATGTTTGGAAAATATTCAAGAAGATCGTTGGAAATATTAATTAACATATAGAAACTGTTATTGCTATATTCAAAAAAAGATAAAGTACTCTTTATATTTATTATTAAAAATTAGATTATATATGAAATTTTTTAAGTTATGTCAAATTGAATTGCAAGCTAAATATGTAAGATATTACTAAATTTTATATATTAATTATTTATAATATTATTTTAATTTAAAACGTTAATTTTTATTTTGAATATATTAAACTGAGAGATACCCGAACCTTTACATATCTACAAAAGAAGGTGGTACAAGAGCACCTAGCTTCATTCTCAGCTTCATTTTCATCTCAAGTTTGATTTTTGTTGTTTTAAGTTGGAAAGTGGTTTAGGATGTTTTTGAAGTTGTTCTAGGTTGTTTTGATGAGTTTTGAACTCATTATGGGGTTTTGGTTTCTTGTTTTCATCTTTTTGCTCAAAGTTGCCAGTTTGGTGTTGCTTGGCAAAATGATGGAAAAATGAGTTTTTTTTGTGGTTTTTGTTTTGAAAAGGTTTTAGACATGTTTTATGCTTGGGTTTAAGGTATGAGAAGTATTTTTAGGTGAGGGTTAGTTTTGGAGGTCAATCTTGCATTTTCTAGGCACCAAAAGTTGTCATTTAGGCATCAAACTGTCAAAATTAAGTGCCCTTGGACATGTACCTGTCCATATAGGAAGGTAACCAACTCGGAGAGGTATTTAATCTCCTATTTTAACTATTGTAAGGGTTGATCATTCGAAGTTAAGAAGCATTTTGCAAACTTACACTAGTTTTTTGGGTTTTTCTCTAGTTTTTGGCTCCATGTGAACAACAGTCCGTACACCAGCTATACTTGGCCGTAATTTTCTTGAATTTTAAGTTTCTAATATGTTTCCTTAAAATTTTCCCTTTGGTGGCATTTTATTTTATCAAGTTTTGAGTTTGAGGCAAAATTAGTTTGATTTGACAGTTTCACTGCCTTGTCTACGAATTGGCAAGGATGCTTGACCAACTTGGTTTCTTGGAGTCCTAAAATGCTCATGGCTTCCCAAGAACTAGTTGGTCAACTTGTAGACTATGTAAATACATGTTTTTTTTCAAGAATGCAGGTGTAAGGAGTTTTTGTGGCCATTAAGCCCTAGGCAAGTGTGTAATTTGGCTAGGGTCTTGAAGGAATTTAATGCTTTGCTTTACTATAGCAAGTGCATTTAAAAGTTGAACAAACTTGCCTTGATGAAGAAGTTTGTACGCCAAGGCAAAGAGGTTTTCTAAGCCATGAGGAGATCATTTGCAAGTTTACTTTGTGAAAATAATGTAAAAAAACAGTGAGTCACTGTTTTAGAGTCAATTTTCTTGCATTAGCCTACTCTCCATCATGCATTGGAGCTTGTAAGGTAGTTATACCTCCTTCTAATTGCTTGTGAATAAGAACAAGGAGTGTTCTTGATGCTAACTAAGGGTTTGAAGTTGCCAAGATCAATCAATGATCTTTGAAGCAAGACTTGAAATGCAAACTTGCTGTCACAGTCAATTAGGACTGAGTTTTTACTTTTTCCTTGAAGTTATACATGTATTCTTCTTCTTCCAAATGACAGGTATGAAGGACAATAAGTCAAAAAATATTGATCCTTGTTAAGGAGCACTAAAAAAACTTTTTGTGAGGAATTCTTATAGTGAAAGTGCAGGTCACATTGAACTACAAAAAAACAGTGAAAGACAAAGGGCAGCAATAGTCAACTTGACAATGAATTAATTCCATTTTGTAATTGCCTAATGCTTGTATGTAGGGCTAACATGACTCTTCTTTTCTTCTAGATGGTAGACATGTTCACATGTTGAATGTAATTGTTTTTGTTTGTAAATGATGTGTTTGAAATGGGCAATATTGGAAAAGTTGTAAAATGTTGCATTTTCCTTATAAGCAACTTTTTGTAAAAACTTGTTTTTCAAACTTTGAAGTGTAAATCTTCTTATTTGTGGCCTAAATAGTCAGTAGTAGGGTGGCACTAAAGTCTCTTATCAATATTGGAGGTCTATAGTTTGGATCTTGGTTTTTCACCATCAAAACCCTTCAAAACCCTCCTTTTCAACCATTTTTGGGACAGTCATGGAGAAGGCCTGAGAGACCCTGAAAATTTATGAATCTTCAAGTATTCCCAAAAGGGTATCCAAAAATGTAAAGATTTTGTTCTGGAAGTCCATCAGTTGAACAGGGCGAGCACAAAACCCCTAATGGAGGGCTAATTACCTAGTAGCCCATTTTAGGCCTAAAACCAAGTTTTTGTCAAATCGGGTAAGCAAGTGAAGGTTGCAAAGCATGAAATCCAACAAAACAAGTTGAAACAGGTCAATCTAACATGAATTCAACCTATTTGGTGAGTTTGGCTTCATAGGATGGATTTGGAGCCCTTGGAAGGATGTCATCAAACTAGGGAATTGGAGCTTTTGAGTAGCCAAGAAGAGATTGACATAGGGAGGTGGAGAAAGGTGAGTTGTTAGACTTCCTTTGATCTATTTGCACTCTGACCTTGGTGTTTACACATTGAAAACAGTAAGGAACTTTTGACAAGCAAACATACTAATCACCTAACAACCACCCAACACTTTCTTGCCCTATCAGAAGGTGACAAAACCAAGGACTCGTGAGAACTAAGAACCCATGAACAAAAAACTACTGCCAAAAACAGGAACCCAACAACAACCACTAACACTAGAAAACCAAAACACTAGAACTAGACACCAAACACAACAAGAAAAAGCAATAAATAAATAGAAACACTCACCAATGGCTTACCGGATGGGAGAGAACACCAATTTCCTCTCTAGATAAATGTGTTTTCTTTTCTCCAACAAAGTGAGATTTTTGGAGGAATCTTCCCCAGAGGAAATGGTGAAGGATTCCAATGTGGCTTTCACCCTCGAAATAGACGCTTCAAACCCCATCGTGGTTGAGTACTCTAGATGTCTTCTTTTCTTTGCCTACCTACTCACTATTTCATCTTGGATGTCATGAAGAGTAATATAATTCTTCTCTATAATCTCCCTATTTTGATCAAACATGCTCTCCATATTCCTCCTCAATATATCTTTTTTTTTTTTCTTGTAGAGCTTCAACAATATCAACCAAGTCTTTCATATTCTTGGTTTGGCCAATCTTCTCAATGAGGTCCTTAACGGAGTTGTCCAATACTTGCCATTAATCAATCATCTCAACAAATTTCCGCAATGTCATCAAAGCCCTCTTCTCCTTCTCGTCCTTTACCCAACTTGAGGCACTGGCACCCACCTCTAAAATGGCTTTCAACCTATCTATTTTATTTTTCCTTAGCTCAAATTGTCCCAAGAGCTAGTGGATGACAGGTTTACAGTGCTTATTAAACCCTTTGCAAAGTTCATTCACTTTAGCTGCAAAGGGGGGAAATCCCTCCTTGATCAAAGAGCTCCAATGGGAGGAATTAGGAAAATCATCGTTAGAAAGGGGGGGACAGGGGATTAGCCTCTTTTCTCACAACTTATTTTCCGGGGTCCAATCTGACCCAATAGACCAAGAAGAGGTCGTCTCCTCTGATTCATCTTCAACAATGATTGGTTTTTAAATAGAGCTTTCACCAACAAGGGGGCCCAGAGGAGTTTTAGATTTAGTAGTCTGAGAGGGCTTAATCTAGGTGGGCACCTTTTCTATTTTAGGGGAAGCATTATCCATAGTTAGAATGACCAGAACCTTAACACAAAGACCCAAACCAGATTTTGAGCCTGAGGGGTTATTAGCAAGGCCATTAGAAGGGGTTAGACTCAAAAGGAAATCATATAGTCATAGGATGGACCTCGATACAGGGGAAGGGAACTCTTAGCCTTAGCAACCTCTGTAGACTAGGATATAGGAGTGAAAATCCAGAAGGGAAAATTCATCCTTACCACATGCCAAAGGTGATTGATCATCAAGAACAATTGAGAGTGAAACCACTTGAAGCGCTTGTTTAGGGTAAAGATCTTCATAAAAAGCACCATCACAACCTTCCAAACACTAGGTAGATCATCAATTTTGAAACCACTTTGGAGATGGGCCACCTTCTGTCCTAGGCCCAGAAATATTTTAAAGTCTTCCTTATAATTCCCTTTTGGATTCTTCTAGAAACTCATACCTTCTATAGAGAACCATGTAACCACAAAAATAGACTCCATCGTCATAGTAAATTTCACTTTACCCACTTGGACAAAACTATTTTTCAAAGATGGGTAAATTGATTCAAGATCCAAGGATCAAAGCCCTTCATAGCCTCCACATAATTGGATAAATTTCCTTCCATCACTTTCTCCTAAAGGGAATTATTCTCTTTAAACTTTACACAAGTATTGGGCTATCTTTGTATTAAATTTCCTCCATCTTTATCATAAAAAACCCAAAGCCAATAGCCAAGACAATTTCAAGTAAATTAGGGTAGAAAAAATCACAATCATAAGCAGTAATAGAAATGTTACTTTCCTTACCATTAATATCACAAGTCCACCGCATGGTTTGATAAAAGTACATCGTGGATAGGATACCATATAAAAAGGCAAATTTCAAATCCTTAGGTTCCATAAATTTAGTTGTTCTCATTTATCATGACACATATTTCATCAAGAAAATAGTGAAGATCCATTCAACTTTAATGCCCTCGGAGAAGGGGCCCAAGTTAGAAAGCTTGTCAATAGTCTTATTACCCTCCCTAAAGATGTGTTGATACACATGGTCAAATGTAGAGGTGACAATAAGATAATCTGATGGTATAAGATAATGTGGAGGTGACAATAAGATAATGTGGAGGTCACATGGACACTTATCCTAGGGCCATGGCATCACCTATTGATGGTATAATCATCTATAGTCAAGCATTTCAATTTCAAGTATTGCCTCTACCCTCAAAAGGAACACTTCCAATTCCATTTCTATTTTAAGTAGAGTTAATTCCAAACCTAGGTTTTGACTTAAGGCAAACCCCTATCCACAACCCCCTTTCTTTCATCTTCTATGCAGCTACAAGTAACCAATGGAGCCAAAAGACCTCAAATAGCATCAAGAGCCCCACACAAACTTGTTCCTAAAATTAGGACCTGATTTTTCGAGACTAGGGTATTGGGGGGTGCCCCTATCCTCAGTGTTTTTATTAGATTTTGAAGGTAGATGCTAGACAGCTTTAGATTCTAGATTCAACAATAGCAACTCAAAAGACCAAGGCGTTTGATGCCCTAGTCTTACCTAATCAATATCAAATTTCAATCATAGGGACACAGTCAGATTCCCTATCAATTTATGTACCTATTGTGAAATTTTTATTTCATTATCAGTTTCCATAATCAACCCAAGTTGTTAGTTCATGCATTTTCCTTCTTATCTTAGATTTGGTGTTCAATTTATATCTTTTCCATTACATTTTCAACTCAGACAAAAGGGGAATAGGACTCCAATATGAATTCAATCCTCTTGTTAATAGACTTGAGGTTGGATCTATTGGGTTCATCCTCCTTTTAGTGTGATGCATGTGAAAGTTAGGTTATTTCTCAGTTTACAAACCATAACTTGTGAAACCCTAATTCTCCATCTATTACAAGGAGAAGCATATGTTGAAGAGAAGTTAGAGAGCTTGTACACTTGCATAAACCAATCATATGATAAGTAGGTGACTCACATTACTTATAAGAAGCACATGCTAAAGAAATATGTAAAATTTAGTACAAACCATCACATATTAGTAGGGGAGTGTTATCATAAAGGTGGGGCTTGCTACCACAAATAAGATCTTATAATGCAACCTAAGAGGGCTACCTCATAGTGAACATTTAGAAGACATACAAAACAAATATTCAAAGACAACTTACAAGAAAAACTAACATAGAAAATAAAATTTTATAATGCAGTGAAAACATGGGGTACTATAATCAAATGAGTATATTAAATGTCGCAGAGGAATAGTGCACATGGAAATACAGAGAAAAATGTTATTGTTAACAAGCCCAATGTTAGAGCTATTGACTATAGCATATAATTGGGTGGTTGCTAAGATAAGGAATTCTCTTGCTTAGATGAAGAAGACGTGCAATGTATATGAAATACATTATTTATCATATGTTTGGATATACAAGGGATGTGTAATTGACATGTTAATGGGTCTAACAATATATATTTAGAGAGTAAACAAATAAGAATGCAAATAAATCTTGATAATTTAGTAAATTGGTAACTCAACAAAGACTACTAAGACCGATTGCACACCATTAAGAAATGAAGGGGCAACTAGAAAGGGCGACTTGTAGAAGTAATGAGGAAAAGTGATGTGGTTTGTTAATAAATAGTACAAGACACATGAAGAACTTTAAATGACAATGATTGGAAGAACAAGTCACCAAAGCTAAAGAATGAAAAAGTGCATGTCAGCTCCAAAGCAATACACAAGGAAACAAGCATAAGGGAAAGATAGAGCCATGACTAGCTCATCCTATCATACATAAAAATATTATAGAAAAAGCACCCCAAGGGTGGATATTTGAAGATGTCTAATTTGAGTTTCCTATTAGTAGACTATGGTACTTATTACGATGTCGTTCTAAACATTTTATCCTTACGGTTAAATCCTTTCGAGGAGTGTATTCACCATAATCTCTACTTTGTCATTGAAGATATTCATTCCTTGGTGAATCACATTCACGATTGGCTTCACCAAAAGACTTCTGAAAGAAATCCTCATAATTCTCATACTACATCAAACAAAACCTTGAACTTAAATGTTCATGTTTCTTTATTTTTACACACTCCCTTTTTTATGTGCCCTTTCTGGTTGTTTTTTTTCAAACATTAACAAAATAAAATAAAAATAACTTGTTGAATAACATCAATTCTACAATAGAAAAGGTCAAAACAAGAATACAATCTACAACAAATTTAGTTTTAATGTTTGGTCAGAGAAAAATTCGTCATTCTTTGCCTGCACTCGTTAAAATAAAAGCACACTTGAAAACCGTTAAAGTCTCTTTGCGGCCTCTTCAATTGCTCCCATTTCAACACACCATTGTTTTACTTTGAATATCACCCTCATTCACCAAATTTTAGTTTTGACCTATTCAAACGCTTGAACCTCGTCGTCTGTTTCTATAAATACAATACAACTGTATTATCCATAACGATTCGCGGTCTTTGCTCTGTATCACCCAAGACATTCGCCCAGCTTTTCTTTCTTCATTTGTTTCCTTTCTTAACATTCATTCTTCAGTTGCTATGGCCAGATCGATGCTTCTCAAAATTATGGTTGTGTTGCTTGTGCTCAACCTTGTGTTTTCCCTCGCTGTCTCTGCTCGTCCATTCCTCAAGCAAAAACTGAATACAAATGCTGGCATGATCAACAATATATCATTTCATAGTCTGTTTGACATCGTGGAGATGTTAAAATCGAGTTCTAACTGTGCAGGCAACATTAAAGATCCTAGTTGCGGAAAAAGATAAAATAAGGCTGCATGGTGATATTGTGGTTCCAATGCACATAATTAAGATTTTTTGCAGCTGAAACCACCGAAATTTTTTGCAGTGTACACAATTTCTGATCTGTGCTGAAAGGGAGAAATATAATCTATTCCGTCCCATCTATCTGGATTAGGTCACATTTAATTTGTATTCTCGGAATCAAGGATATGCCTGTTCAGTTTAATCACATCTTATATATGATTCATCAATGCTATATGAAATATTTCAATGGACTTCTTCTATGTCACAGGAGTTACGTGTCTATAAAATCAAGAAAGTGGTGATATGATGAGCGAAGAGTTAAAAATTAATGAGCTTTTGAGTGTGTTTTGCGAAACATGAATAATTTATACGGTTTACCTGTTACAACAGGTGCGTTATGGTTTGCATATGGTTTTCGTGCTATTACAGTACTATTTGATTCAATAGTATTGAAGAGGCCCCATTGAATCCCTCTACCAAGTTATGATCATCACCTTATATTGTGTTTCGTTCCCTTAATATAGTCATATGCTTTAAATCCTTCATTGAGAATCCAAGTTTCAATATATTCAAGCTCTACATAATGGTCCTTCGAAGGCTTCCTATTTCGTTGGAGAACTACTATTGCCTGTGGATAATAACTTAACTAACAGATTTCTAATAATTTGTTTAGATTGACAATTAGCATGTGTCATAATACGCGTGATTCTTAATTGTTCATTAAAAATTGCAGTGGCCCATGTCGTAGCTACCAAATGTAGCAGGCCATGAAGTGTCTTCATGAGAAGAATAATTCAAGGTGTCATCTGGTCGTTGGTCTAAAGTATGTGCATAAGAATGTGAAGGGGTGTTCACTTGGGCTTGAAAGGGTTCTAATTTTTCTAGCTTTCTCTTAAGGAGAACATTGACATAGGTAAAATGACGTTTCTGAAGATTGAATAGAGCAATTAGTGTGAACATATCTGAGTGCAAATAGAAATCCCCCGATTTCGTGTCAAGTTCTAAGACTAGGAAAGTTGCCCTTAATAAAACATACCTTTATTCACACACCTTAATAAAATAAACTCGTTAGTCGTGTGTATGCTTGATGTATTCAAACTTGATTTATTAAAATGAAGGAAATCATAGTGTATCATCAATTTATTAAAAAATTATTGCACTTCAATTTTTAAATTGAAATATTTCAATTTTTGGGTATATTTTAATCATTTCAGTAATTGGGTTGTTGAGGGACACCAATGAGTTGAGAGGCAATCGATCCCCACTCCTACCACCAATCAATCAATCCTAAAACCAACTACAATGATATAGGGCAAGGGAGACAAGGCAACAAGAAGTGGATGGAAATAATCCAACAATAGCATGCCTGTTTAATCATAATGGGTACAATCATATGATGAGGCTCTTATAAAAGTCTCTTTACAATGTCTTTAGACACCACCATCTGTCTAGAGATTTTGGTGTAGTCACCGGTTAGGAGGGACCTCAAAGAGATCAATCCAGGCCAGTTAGCAAAAGTAAACACAATGGAAACACAAGGATATGATGGAGGCAATGCAAAACAGAATGAATTATATCATAAAAATTGATTATAATCAATTGGTAACATCCGGATTACATAAATCGGCTCACTGGCCTACTAAAATATGCTCAATTAAAGAACAGGTCACAACCGGGACCTCAAATCTTAAGATCTAGCTTGTATGTTTTGTCTACCACCTTTGATCTCATTCTAATGCTTAATTACAATTATTTATACGATCCAAGGGATCCGGTTGGCCCAAAAAGGGATCAAATGCCGAAGAACAAGACCTAACGTGTAAAAACAACTAGGTCATCCTCCGCGAAAGAAATTCCTCTGAAAAATCCAAAGGATGAACTGTAGATCAAAGGGAAGAATAGCCACAAGCCAAGGAACATCAGAATCAATGCTCAGAGCTTCGCAAGCTACAGAAGGGATCCAGTAGATCACTAATGCAAATAGGTCCGGGCAACTAGTACCAAAAAATTGTCTTGAAAACCGGTAGCGATAACTTGCCAAAAAATGATCCAAATACTCTGTGGTCTGGGAATAAGGTAGATGATCAAGTCCTCAAGAAAAATACAACTCCTCAAGATCCAGTGAGCTAATGCTAGAAAATACAAAATGAAATGTTGAAATTGTAAAACAAAAAGGAAATATTTTTGGTTGATGCAAGATTGCCAAGAACCGGGGATGCTCCTTCATCAGATATCCGAGGTTGTTGAAAAAAAGTGAGTCTCTCACTTTGCTGGGGTCAAAGGAAAACCAAGGTGGTCTACCTCTTCCTGAGAAATCCAAGATGAATCTTCAACTGGACTGCCTTTCCACTTCATAAGATACTCCTTATACTGACTACTCCGGGTATTACGCCCAATCCTATTCTCCAAAATGTCTTCAATTTGAACTGGTTCCTTCCCGGACAACTATTTTTCCAAGTCTACAATATTGTCCTCACTGAATTCTGGTTCATGATACTGATGTATCTGCAATGTTAAATATAGGTAAAATACTTAGACTATCCAATAACTCCACTTCTTATGCATTTTCGGAACTAAACTTTCTCAAAATCTTGCAAGATCTAAACTTCCTCATCTACAACTTGTTATAAGTTCCAATTGGAAATCTTTCTTTTCTCTGATACACCATCACTTCATCTCCAACTTCAAATTCCTTATGTCTTCTCTTCTCATATCCTTTCTCCTTATACTTGTTGTTCATGTCCTCCAAATACTGCTTAACTTGAATATGTAAGTCATTTATGTGATCTACAAATTCTTCTACTTCTAAACTTATCCAATCTTCACTACTGCTATCTCTTAATTTTGATATACCTCTATAGTGTGCTCTAGTAACAATCTCAAAAGGTGTCCTTCCGGTACTCCTATTTACTGAATTATTGTAGGAAAACTCTACTTGTGCAAGAATCAAATCCCAACTTTTGATTTTATCTCCAACTAAGCATCTTAACAAATTTCCCAAGCTTTGGTTAACTACTTCTGCTTGTCCATCAGTCTATGGGTGAAAAGTAGAACTGAACTTCAAATCTGTCTTCATCTTATTCTAAAGTCTTCTCCAAAAATAATCGACAAAATTAGTATCTCTGTCTGAAACTATTCTTTTAGGAAATCCATGCAATCTCACCACTTCCTTGAAAAATAGGTTAGCTATATGCACTGCACCTGATGTTTTATTACAAGGTATGAAATGAGCCATCTTTGAGAATCTATCCACCACCACAAATATAGAATGATTCCCTCTATGCATCTTAGGTAGTCCTAGTATGAAATCCATGCTTATATCCTCCCAAGGTCTCTCTGGCACTATCAAAGGCTTATACAATCCCACATTTTGACTACTACCTTTTGCAACTTGACAAACTCTACAAGTTTGCACAAATTTCCTGAGATCCTTATGAATCTGGGGCCAAAAATAATGCTCACTCACCAATGCTACTCTTGTGTCAACACCAAAGTGTCCAGCTAATCCTACACTATGTTTCTCCCTTATCAGATTCTCCCTCATAGAACTCTTAGGTATGCACAACTGAACTCCTCTGATCAACATCTCATCCTGAATGAAGTAATCCAACCACTTTCTTCTATCTACCATAACTGATTCTCTACATGCTCTTGAAGGTTCTGCAAAATCCGGGTCATCATCATACAAGGTATTGAACTCCTCAAATCCTAATACTGTCACTTTGATCTCTGTGAGCAAATTCCTCCTTCTACTCAATGCATTAATAACTTTGTTAGATTTCCCACTTCTATGCTTCAACACAAAGGTGTAACTCTGCAAAAAATTCTACCCATCTCATATGTCTCTAATTCAAATTACTTTGACTGTTCAAATACTACAACACTTGATGATCTGTATACAACACAAACTCCTTAGGAAACAAGTAATGTCTCCACTTCCTCAAGGCTTGAATTCTGGCATAAAATTCTTGATCATAAATTAAATATCTCCTCCAGACATCATTCAACATCTCATTGAAATAAGCTACTGCTCTCCCTTCTTGACTCAATACAACTCTAATTGCAGTTCCATTTGCATCACAATCTACTTGAAATACTTTTCTAAATCCGGTAAAGCTAACACAGATTGCTTAGTCACTTTCTGCTTCAGCAATTCAAAACTTTTGTTTGCTCTAGTTGTCCACTTGAATTCCTTCCTATCTCCCCTCATTGTCTGAGTTATAGGGTTACAAACATAACTGAAATTTTTGATAAAGTTCCGGTAGAAACTAGCCAATGCATGAAATGATCTTACCTCTCTAGTTCTTTCTGGTGTAGGCCATTCAATAATTGCTTTTACTTTCTCAGGGTCCATCTTCAAACCATCCTCAGATATCACAAATCCCAAATAGACTAACTCTTCCTTCATGAAAGTACACTTCTTAAGATTTATCAGCAACTTTTCTTCTCTCTACCTTTGCAAAACTTGTCTTAAATGCAACAAATGCTCCTCTTTTGTCTTACTAAAAATCAGAATGTCATCCAAATATACAATAACAAACATAGCTAATAATTTCTTCAATACCTCATTCATCAACCTCATGAAAGTACTCGGTGCATTAGTGAATCCAAAAGGCATCACCAACCATTGATACAGTCCTTCATTTGTCTTGAACATTGTCTTCCACTCATCTCCTTCTCTGATTATGATCTGATGATATTTAATCTTCAAGTCTATCTTTGTAAAGTATTTGGCTCCACTCAAATAGCCCATTATGTCATCCATCCTAAGCAAAGGAAACTGTTATTTCATTGTGATATTGTTTATTGCTCTGGAATCGGTACACATCCTCCATTCTCCATTCTTCTTAGGTGCTAATACTGTTGGTACTACACAAGGACTCAAACTTTCTTTGATCAAACCTTTCTTCAATAGCTCATGCACTTGTCTATTCAACTCTGCATTCTTTGTCGGCGTCATCCGGTATGTCGCTTTGCTACGCAAACTAGCTTTGGGAATCAGGTCCATGCAATGACTGATACTTCTCACAGGTGCTAATCCATCAGGCACATTATCTGATATGATGTCTTCATACTCTAGTGTCAGCAACTCTTTTATCTCTTCTGGTTCTTCTTCTTCATGCTCTGGATTCTTAGTCTTCTTAGGAACTAAGGAAAAACACACATTCTCATGTCTCACTCCATCTAGGAATTTCCTTCCATCCACCAAACAGATTATAGCATTCATGTAGACTTCACTCTTCAAAGGCTCCTCCAAGGGAAACAAGGTTTGCTTCATCCCATTGGCCACAATAGTGTATATATTCTTTCTCCCATCATGTATTGCCTATCTATCAAACTGCTAAGGTCTACCCAACAAAAAGGTGACAAATATCCATAGGCATAATATCACACAAGACTTCATCATGATAATTCCTAATTTTCAATTTCACCAAACATTTCTCACTTACTAACAACTTATGATCATCCTCAATCCATGCTATCTGATAAGGTTTAGGGTGTTTCGATCTTTCCAAATTCAACTTAGTCACCATCTCTTATGAAACAAGGTTATCTACACTACCACTATCAATAACAACTTTACAATACTTACCAAATACCTTGCATCTGGTCTTGAACAAATTTCTCCTTTGCAAGGGCTCCTCATCTTCTTTGGTATGACAATGCAAGATAAGAGAGTGTTTAGAGGAACTTTCTATAAGTGTGGAGGAGAAAGACATCGTTCTTTCGAGTGTAAGAAGATAGAGAATACAAGGAGATGATGGAGGCAATGCAAAATAGAATGAATTATATCATGAAAACTTATTACAATCAACTGGTAACATTCAAATTATAGAAATTGGCTCACTGGCCTACTAAAACATGCTCAATTATAGAATAGGTCACAACTGAGATCTCAAATCTTAAGATCTAGCTTCTATGTTCTATCTACCACTTTGGATCTCATTCTAATACTTAATTATAATGATTTGTATGATCCAAGGGATCCAGTTGGCCCAAAATAGGATCAGATATGGAAGAACAAGACCTAACATGTAATAACAACAAGGTCGGTCTCCTTCAAAGAAATTTCTACGAAAAATCCAAAGGATGAAGTGTTGATCAAAGGGAAGGTCAGACACATGCTAAGGAATATTATAATCAACACTCAAGGCTCTGCAAGCTACAGAAGGGATCTGGTAGATCACTAATGAAAATAGGTCCAAGCAACCAATACCAAAAAATTGTCTCAGAAACCGGTAGCGATAAGTTGCCGAAAAATGATCCAAATGCTCTGCGGTTTGGGAATAAGGTAGATAATCAAGTCGTCAAGAAAAATCCAACTCCTCAAGATCCAGTGAGCCAATACTAGAAAATGCATAATGAAATGCCGAAACTGCAAACTAAAAATCAAAACAGAAAGGAAATATTTTTGGTTGATGCAAGATTGCCAAGAAATGGGGATGCTCTTGCATCATATTTGCAAGCTCTATCTTTATTCAATTCAAATGTTTCTTCAATGTTATGGTCTGATGTCCTGAAATCTAATCTAGAGGGTCTAATTTATTTCTTCTTTTTAATTTTTTACTAAATCCATTTTGAAAAGATTGGCTTTTCCATATTTGATTCAATCATAAAGGGCTTATTGTATATTTATCTATGTAATTCTCGATGCTATCTTTCTTGTATTTAAAGAACTGATTGTACTTATATTGCAATGTGTATTTGGTTTGTTGTGAATTGATTTTATTAAAATGTATACTTGTCATATTCTATGTATGTATGTGATTCTTTGAAAAAATTGAAATTGAATGCAAATTTTATTGGATTGAATATTATGAGTAATTGATAGTATGCCTTTTGTAATCCTATAGGGTTTCATCATTTGATATTTCCAAGTGATAGAATAAAATTAGAAGAAGAATCCATGGGTAAAGAAGGAAGAGGGAAACATAAAGAATATGTAGGATAGAAATGAATGGAAACTGTAGACACCTAAAATTGTCCAGTCTAATTAAATAAATATTCTTTTTTATTTAAATTACTTTAGCCTAATTCTTCTATTAATTAAATAAATCTTTATTTATTTAATTAATTCATTTATCGTCTTCTAGCCTTATTTCTCATTTAAATAAGTACATTTATTTATTTAAATTATCCTTTTCCTAAATTAAATAAATATCTTATTTATTTAATTGATCTCACTTCTTCTATTAATTAAATAAATCTTTATTTATTTAATTAATTCATTAACCTTTTTCTACCCATGACACATGTCATTCATCTCTTAATTCATACACCTCTCAATCTTATCCTTCCATTTCATATTGTGTCTTCTATATAAGGAGATACTTCCTTCATCATCAAACCCTAACCACTTGATCAATTGACTACTTGGCATATGCGATCCTACTTGCAACCACATTCCGTTCTTTGTTGAGCTCTTGTGCACATAAAATCTAAGAGCAAATATATCAAGCAAGATCAATGGAGATAGGAAGAATGGAGATCCAAACCCTATTGGACATGTGATGGTATAATCTTTGTGATTTCATTTGATTTGCATTGTCTTAGGTAATCTTCACATGTTATGGTGGATCTTTGTTGTTGTTAGGCTAGGGTTTTGTGGTTGAATCTATTTAGCCTTTCAATATTGTTATTATTGTTTTATCCACTTTCACCATATACAGAAACTAATTATAAATTGGTCCTCATTGTGGACAAAATTTGGTCACAAAAAATGAGATAGTGTGGAAGAAAAATAAATAATTGCTACTAATTTAATAAAAATATTACCAACTGCAAAATGTATGTAGATTTCAAATATGTAGTTCATTTTGAATAATTCAAATAAATACATTAGAGGAATCAAAAGAAAAGAGAATAATTAAAGGGTAGCAGAGAAATCATGAGATACTGATTTCTATGTGCGCTAAAGAATGGACGATGTAGATTGTCTTGTGATTTGTTTGAAATTGTATTGCTCTATGCAAAGTGTTTTGACGGCCAGGATTGGACCGCTTGTATTGTAAACCTAAAATGCTTAGGGTTTAGGGTTTATGCTACAGACCTAATTATTGTCTATAAGGTTGATGATGTTTGTTATTGTAAGTTGTTGGCATAAGTTGTGTGTGTATCCGAGTGATGAGATACTTGCCAGACCAGTGAGAGAAAACTAGAGAGTGAAGTAGAGGAAATGAAAAGGATATGCCTTAGCATATAGTGTTGTTATCAGATCAAAGCTTTACCTGTTGTCTTCTAACCATTTCAACAGAAGAAAAATCCCTTTGCCAGGTAGCTTTAATAGGCTTACTGTAAATCCTCTAACTAGGTGACTTTAGTTCATTGAGCTCTTTAAATCCTCTAGCAAGGTAACCTTTAACAGGGTATATAGCCATCCCTTAACTGGGTGATCTTTAATAGGATCGGTTCCTAGTATAACCTTATTGTAAAATCTTTAACCGGACTAGGCTCCTAACAGAGCAAGCTTCAAAAGAGTTCAAAAACAAGCTTGTGGGTATTCATCCCCATCATGGTTTTTCCTATTTGGGTTTCCACGTGAAAAATCTATGTGTCATGAGTTGTGCATTTTTCATGTGATGATTAAGTATTCTTTGTTTAAGTGATTATACATGCAGAGCTAATGGTTATGGTATTGTTGACACAACACATGCATATATTTATGGGTGAAGTAGTTATCAAGTATTAAATGTGTTTGAAGTGATCAGAATTACCGATCTATGCTGTCTGAAGTCTTACTGTGTTTAACCGGTATTGCCATGGTTGAGTTCAGTAATAAAGACAACTGGTTTGCATTGTTTTAACTTGATAAGTTGTGGAGAAGTTTTTGTATATACTTATTCACCCCCCCTCTCAGTACCAGTTAGGGTATCTATTGTTCATCATTATTCATCAATTCAATCCTACCATTCAAATTTTGATATATAGCTTCATGCACTCAAAAACATTGGATTAATGGATTTTTTTCTAGAAATTTAAATTATTTAAAAGTCATTTAGAACTTTTTTTTTTATTTTCTTAAATACAAATATTATGATGGTATCACACTTTTGTATTTGGTGAGTTGAAACTATCTATCACATATTAATGCAAATAAATTTCATAATGTGTTAGAGATAATGCCACATATCAAATATAATCACTAAGAATTTGTCAAGTGTAAAAAAAAAAAAAAGGAAATTAAGAACTTGGCTATTCACAAACAGGTGATCTTCCTAGAAGAAGCACATGTTGAATAGGATTTGGAGATCTTGTTCACTTGCATAGACCAATCATAAAACAATTTGGTGATGCACATTACTTAGGAGAAGCTCATGCTAATGAAATCCATATAATTTAGTGTAAATCATCACACATTAGTGAATGTCATTGTAAAGAAGGGACTTGATACTATAAAGAAAATATCAAAATGAAATATAAGAGGGCCACCTCAATATTGAAAATTTAGAAGAAATAGACGAAAAATATTAAGAGAAAAATCAAATGAAAAGCTAACATAGTAAACAAAATTTTATAGTATGAGATAGTTTTCCGCATCAAGTTGAATTATGATATTGCTATTAGGATTCAACTATGTAGTTTTTGAGTCAACTCATTGACCCATGATTCATGAGTAATGGTTCAGAAGAACCCATCTCTCCTTATAATGAATGGTACACTTGGAACTCATTACATCTAGGTGATGCTCATAGAGGTGAAGCATTGGGACTTCCCGAGAGGTCACCCATCCTAGTACTACTCTAGCTCAAGCACACTTAACCATGGAGTGTCCTCCAAGGTTAAGCCCACTCAACTTGCAACCCCATTTTTAACCTTCAGCAAGTGTTGTATGGTTCATAAGGCAAAACACTTGCTGAAGGTTTTGCAAATGGGGTTGCAAGATGAGTGGACTTAAGCTTGGAGGAAACTCCATGGTTAAGCGTGCTTGAGTTGTATTAGTACTAGGATGGGTGACCTTCTAGGAATTCTCAATGCTTCACCTATGTGAGCATCACATAGATGCAATGAGTGCTAAGTGTACCATTCATTCTCATGAGGGATAGGTTATTGTGAACCACTACTCATGAATTATGGGTCAATGAGTTTGACTCAAAAACTACACAGTTGAATCCTGATGGCAATATCATAAAATTTAATAGCTCAAGGAAAACATGAGGTGTTACAATCAAATCAACATACTACATGTGGCAAGGGAATGGTGCACATGCAAATAAAGGGAAGAAGGTTGTTTTGAAAAGCCCAATGTTAGTACTAGATAATAGTATATAAGTAGATGAGTGTTATAATAAAGAATGCTATTGAGATTATGCTAAGATTATGTCTAATGTAGATGAAATGCACCATTTATCATATAATTGGATGTCTAAGGGATGTGTAATTGACACATTGAGCATAATAAGTCTATCAATACCTACGTAGAGAATAAAGAAAAGAAAATACAAATGTGATGACAACAAAGGCATGCAAATAAATCTTGATAATTTAGTAAATTGGTAACTCAAGAAGGACTATAAGAAAACTTATACACCATTACTAAATGTTAGAAACTACAAAATTACTATTTAGGACCATTATTATCCTTGGGATAAATTTTCCATGTTTAGTGAAGAACCATCAGTCAATCAATCCCTTGGTAAAAGTACACTAGGTTTAATCTCAAACTTATGATCCTTTTCTAATATAAATCAGCATGATTCCACTTAATTAGGTTTTATTAAGTCAAATAACCAACAAGTAATAATAGCACTTTACAAAAAATTGATTCTAAATAATGCATACAATATCACTCTTCATTCAAATATATGTAAAGACCAAATATTCTCTTCTATAATAATCCCATTGCTATAAATAATCCATAATAATTTGATTTGATAAGAAATAAAAAATAGCCCACATTCATGAATAATAAAATCACTACCATAGAAACTATAACTTTTTTTTCTCAATTAACAACTACAATATTTTTTTTATAAAATAATTAGTAGCAAATAA
Organism: Cryptomeria japonica; assembly: GCF_030272615.1. Classification (NCBI taxonomy): domain Eukaryota; kingdom Viridiplantae; phylum Streptophyta; class Pinopsida; order Cupressales; family Cupressaceae; genus Cryptomeria; species Cryptomeria japonica. The sequence goes on from NC_081407.1 coordinate 845,048,606, forward strand.
TGCTACTGGTTAGTATGGAGAAATTTTGATTATAAGTATAATTAAACCATAATAATTTAATTTGATAAGAAATAAAAAATAGCCAACATTCATGAATAATAAAATGACTACCATAGAAACTATAACTTTTTTTTCTCAATTAACAACTACAATATTTTTTTTATAAAATAATTAGTAGCAAATAATGCTACTGGTTAGTATGGATAAATTTTGATTATAAGTATAATTTTAAAAATTAAAATTATAATTAATAAATTAACCAAGGAAATGGCTAATATATAGAGACAAAACATTAAGTACCAACCAACAAATAATGGTAATGAAGAATATAGATTTCAAATAAAAATAATTAACCTTGGAATGCTTGCTCAAATATTGATATTCCTATGGAAAACACAAATAGGCCACATTAAATTTCCAATAATGTGGTTAATCTTATTATTTAGCACTTAAAAAAATTCACATTAATCTTATTATTTAGCACTTAAAAAAATTTGTTGACATTGTCAATTGTTGATCATTGATAAAAGGAATTTTCCTATGGAGTTTTTGTGGAATTGTAATAGATTATATGAAGATAGTTCACAAGAAGGAAATACCTATGAACACAAATAAAAATGCCAAAATCATATTAGCCCTTCAACAACATGAGTTACTATGTGAAGAGGAAAATGAAGTTAATGCCACTCTAGAAGAGGTTGAAGCTATCCAAAATTTACTAAGATTATATTCTTAATCTTTTAGCAGTAAAATAAAATAGTCATTAAACATGTATATTTCTGTCAAAAATTATTGAGTGTTGTTTTATTTGAATGGAAGAAATTATTCAACTCAATATAAATGAGAAATAAAATACGAAGAAAAAAAAGTAAACGTACACATCAAGATGAAGAAGAATTTGTGAAAAAAATAGCTATAACCTATTAGTTATAATACTTGAAGAAAAGAAAGGAAAATATTTCTTTATTACATGTGATTTAAATTAGGGGTCGATAATATTTACTAATGTTGAGTTAATCATGTAGATGTGCTATTTTTTAATATAAAGTAGAAACACCTACTTTCTAGTATATGATCATAATATATGGTACCTAGAAACATACATAACAATCTAGTTTATTTATGTGTATCAAGCAATATTATACCCTACTTCTTACTTTTATGAAAAACTTGGATTTACATTGGTGAAATCAAGAAAAAGATAGTTGTTCAATTGGATAAGATTGAGGTAGACATGATAGCTGAATTAAATTCTTAAATATTCAACTAGCTTGTTGATCAACCAATTTACTACACACCAACTTTGATTAGTCTTGACTACACACAATACACCCACTTTCATTAGTCCTAATTTATACTTATTTCTTTTCTTTTGAATAGTTAGATATAGTTATATTGACTCATAATAAAGAGATTAAAAATGAGAGACTCATTGTGTTCATTAATTCTCAATGTAAAATAAAAATGATGCATTCCAATGTTTAGATAGAATATGACAAAACACAAAATTGATCCATTTCAATCACTACCATACCAGTTAACTATCTAAATAAAAAACATTGTGAGATCATATCCTTTAAAATGTTTCATGCAAAGAAAGAAATGGATTAAATTTCTTTTTTTGTTATATCTAAATATAAATATGTTATGAAGCATTTCATAAGAATGAACCTACCATCCACTAGCTTTTGGGACAATTTGAGGTGGCAAAATAGAAAATTAATAGGCTTGAAGCTATTGTAGATGCAGATGCCAAATCCTCAAGTTGGGCTAAGGACGAGAAGGAATAGGGGCTTGGAAGGAAGTGGGAAAATTCTTTGCTATGATTGATAAATGAGAAGCAGTGGAAAACTCTATGAAGGAGCTTAGTAAGAAAATTGGCCAAAAAAAGAATACAAAGGACTTGGCAAAGATGGTGGAGACACTGCAGGAAATTAGGAAATAAAGAAGCGGAAAATGGAGATCATGTTTGATCAGAACAATGAGACAACATAGAAGAACTCTGCTTCTCTTCATGCTATTTAAGAAGAAATTGAAGGGAGCTCTAGGTCAAGAAAAGATGACATTTAGAGTCTTCCACTATGAAGGAGCTTGAAGCATCTATGTCAGAGGTGGAAACAATGTCGAATGCCTTGGCCATTTCTTCTAGGAAATGTTTGTACAAAAAGCTCACTTTTTTTGGAGAAAGGTAAATAAATTTTTCTAGAGAGGAAGTTGGAGTTCTCTCCCACGAGGTAAGCTATTTATTCATGCTTTCGATGGGAGAGTGTGCTTGTTTTGCCTTGGTATCTGGTTGTTCTAGTTTCTGGATTTGTAAGTGGTGGTGTAAACCTATTGGGTTCACTTTTTGGTAGGAGACTTTTGTTCTTGAATCCTCATCCCTCCTGAGCCCTTGGTTTGTCACTTTTTGTTGCAATTATCTAAAGGTTCAAGCCTCTCCTGGTTTAAAATATTCAGAACTACAATTTAGTTTCAATCTAAATCACAAGCTTTAACAAACTTCAAATAAATATTGATAATTCATTATTTTTCACCCCAATATTTGTTAGGATAAGGGCTTACAATTTTTTGTAAAATATGTTTTAAATACTGCTTTCTTTTTTGCATTATGATTAGATGAGACTTGGATTAAATTTTTGGTTGTTTTGAAGAATGAACATGTGAATAAGGAGATACTACACATTTGACAATATTTATAAATTAATTATAAATTAAAAAATATATGTTTTATTTTTAATTAATTAATAAATACAATCAAATATACTTCCTAATGTCTATGTAGACATTGCACTTCAATCCATAGTTGAATCATTCACCCATTTCAATGGGATCTCAAGAAAAATAAAGAAATACTATTTTATACAAATCAAAAGATAAGCACAATTTGTCTCACGTGTTCCTCAACTGTTCTTGTCAATCTTTATAATTCCTCTTCAACTATATTATTTCCTCCTTTAGAAAGATGATATATGTTAAAAAGAACAAGTTTTATTCAACTTATTCATATAAAATCTATGTAGAAATTGGTCTATCTCAAGATTCAAAGGAAACTATGGTATGCATATAAATGACATGCACCATGTTCATATATTTTATATATTAGTAAATTTCAAATATTTTTGCAGTTGTCAATCCTCTAAATATAAAATTACAGACTGTTCTCTCATTATCCAAAAGCTCAAACTAGACTTCAAGCTAGTGTCTATGGTAGTTAGGTATGTAGAAATGTTTGGATTTAATGTTTGCATTTGAAATTTGTTTATAACAGGACCAATAAATGCCCTAAGTTCAACAATGTTCCCAATCTTAATGGTGTATCTTATAAATTATCAATTGTAGTAGTTCATTTTCATTGTAACACTACTTAAGGAAACAAATAAATGTTCATTTTGCAATAAAAGCCCTCCTCTCCTAGTGAACCTTATAAAGAAGTTAGTAAGTCATGTTATTTTATAACTTCACTCTTTGCGAATTCTTTATTCCACACAAAATTTATGGTTCAAATTACTTCTCCACTAAAGGACATTAGGCACTCATATAGACCTTTTCCGAAGTCTAAGGAAGGTAATTAATTCTTGTGAAGTGACACATTTCCTTTTAGATTTTTCTCCACAAAACTAGAATTAGTTTATGAAATATAGTTTATTTACATTGCAAAGGTTGGTTTTTAAAGGAAATGTCACTACACTTGTTGTTAATGAACTATATTTCTTTCCATGCAGGGTATAAAATGGATTCACATTCTACAAGTTTAATTTGTAGGGCCTTTTATAGATATTTGGTCATCTAGGTATTGTTTATCTTTAACAGATCAGTCTTATTAATTTTCTTCTATAAACTATGCCTCATATCATGTCGATGTGTAGTATTTAGTTTAAAATCAATCTCAACCAATAATACGTATGTATGGAAAATTTACAAATGGATATAACTTGTACTCTAGAGTGTTATTGGTAAAAATTAATATCTTAATTCCCCTAAGATTGATAATATATATCAGCGAAGTGATTTTATTAAAATGAATTTCCTTTAAACATGGCTTATAAATGTGTTGTCTAAATACTTGTGGGTCTATAATTATAATTTCAATAGAGTTGAAGTGATCTAAAAAGATAATTGTCTAGTCCTTCAACCAAGAGTTAACATAGTAGAATTATCATGAATAGAAAAAAAATAACCATTGGTTAAAATAACAAATGGATTATAGAATTCATACTTATTGGCTATATGGAGATTACAAATTGGATCTCAAGTTTCCATAGGCTTAAAAAGTTACATGCAAATATGAAAATAAAAATTAGAATAAGACTTTGCCACCTAACTCTAACTCTTTATTCTAGTTTTCTAATCACCAAACTTTTTATTCTCCTCTCACTAAATCACTCACAATGAATGAAAGAGGCATTCATATATAAGATCCAATCTTTATGAATGATTGGCATCAATCACATGTTTCCCAACACTCAATGTTGTATGAAATGTGTAGGTCAACCTAATGCTCATGATGAAGCTCCAAGAATTAATTTAATAGGCTATAATTAAACTTAGTTCATTTGGTTCCAATGTTCCTAATGATTTTTTTAGAATTGATTCCACAATGCATGAAAAATATCTACAAGCTTTCCTAGTGAACTCTATACTATCTACTTTATATTTCAATCTTCTATTACTAATATCTTCTTGAAATATAATCCAATAATCCTATTATCTTTAATATGTTAGGTGTGTTGTTGTTGTAGATATCCAATTTCTACTACAAGCCAAATATATGTAATTTGGTGAAATGTGATAGCATTTTTTTATATTCTCTTACACCAGACACTCAATATTATTCGAAAAGTGAGTCTTGCATTTGGCTTGTTCTAGAGAAAATCCAAGGTGTTTTATCTTATCTGGTGAAATCCATGATGATTTTCCTACTAGATTTCCTTCCCATTTCACTAAATATTTCATATACTATTTATTTCTAGTTTTATTACTGTTTAAAAATTTTACCGATTTTCTCAAGTGTTGTTGCTTTAGTAGTTGTTCCCTAGAAGACACTTCCTTGATGTCACCACTTGGTTGGTCTTTATGATATTGGTGAAGATTAGAAATCTTGAAAATGGGTGCTATGCCAATCTCTTTTTGTAAGATGACCTCATAAGAATTTTCTAAATTAAACTTCATGAGAATCTTACATGGATCAAATTTCTTCATCTTCAACATGTTGTACATGCCTATTGGGAATATATCCTTCTTGAGATACACCATAAATTAATCACAAATGATAGACTCTTTGTTCCTTCCCTTATCATCTATCTAAGATTTGTATTTTCTATTTATCATCTCCAAGAGTTCCCTAACTTGAGTGCATTGTTTCCATGTAGTTTACAAATTTACCTACTTTCATGATCTTGTTTTCCTCTACACTAATATCTTTGAGTTTTGATACTCCCCTAGGATTTAGTATAGTCAAAATTTGAGAGAGATGTGTTCCAATACTCTATTTTATCGAATTATTGTATCCAAATTTTTCTTCTGATATAGCTATGTCCCAATTCCTTACTTTATCTTCTACTAAACATTTCAACAAGTTGTCAAAAATCCTATATACTATCTCTATTTGTTCATCAATCTATGGATAAAATATTAAATTGAATTCCAAATGTTTCTTCAACTTCTTACATAATATCCTTCACAAATATCATATGAACTTGGTGTGCCTATCTAAAATTATACATCATTTTAAACCATGCAATCCCATAATCTCTTTAAAAAACAGGTTTGCAACATGTAAAGCATTATGTGTCTTCTTACAAGGAATGGAATAATCCATCCTAACAAATTGATCTATTATTGTGAATATGGAGTCATGTCCTCTCTATATCTTTGAAAATTCTAATATAAGATCCATCCTAATATCTTCCCAAGGTCTTTCCCATATAGATAGATGTTTTGTACAATCTAGTATTATTACCAATTCCTTTTGCAGCTTGATCGGTTCTATGTCCTCGAATGAATTTCTTGACATCCTTATAAATTTGATGCCAAAAGTAATGTTTGCTAACCATATCTACTATGTTGACTCTAAAGGAATACACATAGAGAAAAGATCCTAAGGGAGACAGAGCCACGCCTAGCACATCCTGTCACTCATAAAAAATAGTACAAAAAGGGCACCTCAAGGGTGGATATTTTGAGATGTCAAATTGGAGGTTCCTATTAGTCTATATACTTCTTAGGATGGAGTTTTAAATATTTTACCCTTAAGGTTAAATCCTTTCTATTAGAGTACCCAACATATTCTCCACATTGTCATTGAAGAAAACCTCATTCTTTCATACATCACATTCAAAATTGGCTTCACCATAGAACTTTTGAACCAAATCCTCATAATTTTGATACTACATCAAATTAAAAACATAAATATAAAATTTTGAATCTTTATTTTATACACTCTATTTTTTATTATATTTTTTCTTAAATATTTATTGAAAATAAAATTTTTAAAATTAACAAAATAAAATAAAAAATTACTCATTGAATAACATCAATTCCACAATAGAATGGTAAAAATCAGAATCTAACTAAAGAAATTCAAGTTTTAATGTTTTCTCGAGGATAAATCCTTCATTCTTGGCCTACACTTCAAATAAAAGCACATGCCAAAATCGTTAAGTCGCTTTGCCGCATATTGAATTGCTTCCTCTTCAATGCGCTATTGTTTTACTTTGAATATAACCCTTGATGAGCGAATTTCAATATTGACCTATTCAAACGCTTGCACTCCGTCATCTGTCTCTATAAATACAATATACGTTGTCCATCCATACTCATTCCCGATCTTTGCTCTGTATCACACAATATATTCACCCAACTTTCCATTCTCCATTTGTAAACCGAACAAGTTTCCTTGCTTAAGGTTTGTTCTGGTAGATAGTATGGTGAGATTTATGGTTCTTAAACTTATGGCAGTGCTGCTTTTGCTCAACCTTATGTTTTCCCTTGTTGTCTCTGCTCGTCCATTCCTCAACGAAAAACTGAATACAATTGCAGATATGACCAGCAATAAATCAATTGATAATCTGGTTGAAATTGTGGAGATGTTAGCATCGGGTTCTAATTGTGCAAGCAACATTCCAGATCCTAATTGCCGTAGGAGATAAAACAAGGCTGTATAGACTTATTATTGTTCGATCTCACATAATTAAGATTTTTCACCATGCAAACTTCAACATTTTTACATTGTTTTCATATTTTCTAATATGGTGTGACAGGGAGAAATAGAAGGCATTATGTCCCATCTATAATCACATTCATTAAAGAAATATGAAATATCTTAACGTGTCTAAAAAATTAAGAATGTGTTGGTATGATAAGTGAAGGGTTATTAACTAATGAGCTATGGTTTGGATCTAATCCCAGCTTCAGTGTTTTGGTGCTATTACAATAATAATTGACTTGGTATTATTCAAATGGTCGTATTGAATCCCTTTACAAAGCTATAATCATTCTTTTATTTTGTGTTTTTGATAAAGATAAATAGGTTTTACAGGTGCCTAAAACTCAGAGTATTATAGACCAAGGCTAGCAGCCAATCAAATAAAAAACCTAAGCAAAATAGGTGACAAACCCCACATGAACCGAATGTCAAAAAACAAAACTAAGAAATCCAAAAAATAGGGCAAAACACTCTAAGAGAGTGCACCAATTCAGTATTTTTCTGAATAATCTTTTTGTTAATTTTCTCCAAATCCTCCATGATGAATTTGGAGGTTCCCTAGTCCTCGCTCCGGCTCTCGATTCTAATGCAAAGACCTGAGCTAATCTTCCCATCAGCAGCACTTTGTCCACCCTCCGAGGCATTCTTTATTCCCTTATCTTGTGTTTCTTTCCATTAATAAAATATTTATAGTGGTTTGTCTTTTTGGTTGAAATTGAGAACCGAGTTTTAATATATTCAAACTATATTCTATGGTTCGTTTAACATAAGTAAATGTTCATGTTGCAATCAAAGCCCTCCTATTCTCCTAATGAACCTTCTAAAGAGGTCAGTAAATATTTCTATTTTAGAACTCCACTGTTTGTGAGTTCTTTATTCCTCACAAAAGTGATGGTTTGGATTGCTTCTCCACTAAATGAAAGTAGGTAGTCATAGAGATCTCTTCATATGGTTGAAGAAGCTGATTTATTCTTAAAAAGGGACATATTTCCTTTGACAATTTTCTCTATGCAAAATAGTTTCTTTGCATTGCAATGGTTGGTTTCGAGAGAAATGTCATGGAGAACTTGGTCTTCATGATATATATCTCTTGCCATGCTAGGGATAAAATAAATGCACATGCTACAAAATTGTTATGTGGGATTTTTAATTGATATTTGGTCATTTAAGTATTCTTTGTCTTTAGAAAATTAAACTTATCATCTTTTTTCTAAAGTATTTCTCATATCATGTTGATGGGTATATTTATTTTAAAATCAATCCTAACCAATATTAGATAAGTATGAAAAATTTACAAATGGATATAACTAATATTCTATAAATGATATTGGTGCTTTTAAAACTTAACATGTAATTTTCTTTTAATATTATTAATATTAATCAATTACATGATTTAACTCAAATGACTTTTCTTTAAAAATGGCTTGCAAATGAGTTTTTTAATCCTATTGAATCTTTAGTTATAATTTCAATATAATTTTTTATTAAGATAAACGGGTTTTACAGGGACCCAAAACCCAAATCCAACAAAAAATAAAACATAGAAATCAGAGTCTAACCAACTGCTAACTAACTACAGAAATAAGGGATTCACCCTAGAACATAAAACCAAAAAAAAAAGACCTAAATAGGATACAACAACATAAAAAACTAAGATAGAGATTTCATAAGCTCAGCATTTTTCTAGATCGCTTTATTATTAATCTCCTTGAGTTCCTCCATTATAAACCTCGAACTACCTGTCACTTGATGTTTGCTCTTGGTCTTGGTACATGGTCTCGTGGACGCGTGCACCTCTCGATTCATCTTAGTCAAGTTGATATCTGGGGGAGTCTCTACTCTGGTCATCTGCTCCTTCTGCAAGGAAATTTCCTCATTAAATCTCCTAAGAACCTCGACATTGTTGTGCATGGCTTCATTGCTAACCTCCACCAAATTCTTTAGTTTACTCTTCAGTTTTTGTATCTCTTTCTCCAGCTTGTCAATTTCGTCTCATGTTTAGTCTTCATGATCTTTATATATTTCACAATTTGCTAAGATAACATCAGGAGTTCATCAGTCTTATTTGGAGTAGGAATCTCAGTGAAAGTGGCAATGAGATCTTTAATCCCCTATTTCAGAATATTGATTTCATCAAAAAACCATCGGAAACACTTTTCCTAATACATTAGCGACTTCCCCAGGAGCATATCAACATCCTTTTCCTCATATTTGGTCTCGTTGGGGTCCACATTGAGGGGGATGTCAAGTTTTATTTCATTATCCTCCTTATCAAGATTCACTGTCTTATTTCTAGTATTCTATATTTTCCGATTTTGCGAGCCCAAAATGTGGGTCTGCGAAACAAGGCTTTTCTTTTTAGCAGCCCATCTAGGGGTTTTTTTTCTATTGCTGCTAGTATTAGGAATGGTCTTTTTCAGGGCCCCCTCTTCCTCTGATGTTTTATAATCTGAATCATCTGACACCTCGACATCATTCCAATCCATAGCTTTCCCAACCTCTGCATCATCAAACTCTGTATCTGATGCATCATGCACCTCCTGGCTAGCTAAAGACTTAGGGTTTTTTAGATCATGGGAGGGTTTGACCTCATGGGCCTTCGCATACTCCATGATTAGGAGGATTAAACCCTCATGAAGAATCAAGTTATCCTCATTCTTAGCATTCTTACTAATAGATAACTCTAGGGAAGATAACAAGTAAAAGAAAATGGAAATTCTTTTGTCATGTCTAAAATGTTCCAGACTTGTGAAATGGTAATAAAAAATGCTAGAAAAGTGACCATCAAGGGTAATGTACCTCATAATGAATTCTGCCATGTCTGCCCAGAGACTCTAAAGGTCTAGCCAGTTGTAGCTGCCATCTGGGTTCTTCTTAACCCTATAATAAAAAATGCTAGAAAAGCGACCATTAAGGGTAATGTACCTCATAATGAATTCTGCCATGTCTACCTAGAGACTCTAAAGGTCTAACTGGTTCTATCCACCATCCGGGTTCCTCCTAACCCTACTTCTTTCACTCTGTTTATTGTAGAAAATAGAGAGGGCTTTTTTCAAGTTCTTCCTTTCCGTGAACAATTTTATGCCCTCTGTACTAAGCCCAGAAATCTTGACAATGAAATATTCATCGATTCTGAACTCTACCCCATACACACGTAGCACCCCATTATCTCAATTACTCACAAATATGTCTGTGAGCTAATGATTTTTTCCATGAAGTTTTCAAACAAAGGGCTCCATTCCCCCGTCCACAATTTCCCTCCAGACCTCCTCATTCTTCTCTCAAAGTTCACACAAGGACAACTCCATTCTATTTTTGTCTTCACCCATTGTGATGCTACTTCTATGTTTTTTTTTGAATGACACCAAAACCAGACTTCAAGCTGACACAAAACAAATAGAGCCACAGGAACAATCTGGAAACTTTCCTTTGCTCTTTTCTATGAAAAACCCTACACATGTGATCTATCATCTTTAATGTTTGAGCGGTGAAAGATTTTCGACATCCTTCCTGCCACCACTTTTCATCATCTCTAACCACACCTAGATTAGCCATGTAGTTAGTTGGCCTATTACCCTCCTTCAAAACATGTGATATTTTAATATCCTCAAATTTGGTCATCATTTCCAAGCACTCTTGCATTAAATGGTTAATTGTCCAGCTGGGAGGAGATTTTTTGTTCAAGCAATTTATTATATTTAATGAATCACTCTCCAACCACACCTTCTTAAATCCTCCACGACTTGCCATTTTAAGCCCAATGTAGGCTGCATTTGCCTCAACAAAATGGTTTGTCTAGGTGCCCAGTGGGAGTGCCACTGTTGAGACAATCCTACCATTGTAATCATGTGCAACTCCCGCACAGCTTGCCGGCCCAGGATTACCTTTGGTCACCCCATCAACATTAATCTTCATCCACCCCCTCCGAGGAGCAATCTAAGCATCTTGGGTCTTGTATGTTTCATTTTAATAGTAGGTCTAGAAATATCCCAATCAATGTGCCATCTATTGATGATGTCCCAGTCCATTTTTGAAGAATTAATAACCAAATCATACTATTGGGAGGGGCAAGACACAATGAAATTTTCCTTTATAGAGAATTTAATACGATGAGCAACCATAGTAGCCGGAGAGTCCTTGTCTCTAAAAATCTAATTATTTTTCTTTCCTTCCAAATGCCCCAGGCCACATGAGGGAGCCTAAAATTCTAAAAAAACTTAAGAGCCTGATTATCTGAAGGACACGACCATTGCAGACAATAATCCAACAAACTCAAGGGGAAGCACCAACTAATACCCCAAATGTCAAAAAAATGGGTCCAAATCTCCTGACTAAAAGAGTAATGTAATTAAAGATGGGCAATATCCGCAACTTCTTCCTTGCAAAGAAAGCAGCGATTAGGAAACAACATCCCCCTTCTATAGAGGTTATCAATGGAAAGTACTTTATTTTTCATAAATAGCCAGATGAAAAATGTTAATTTTGGGGATCAGGAACTTATTCCAAAGACAAGACCAAAAAGGGGTCAGAGCATAGGATCTTGAGAGCAAAGAAAAGGCCTGAGAGACCAAGCAACCACCAAAAGAAGATCCCACCTAGACTAGAGAATCTTCAATAGGAATAGAGGGAATGTGAATAAAAGAAAGCCATTTCTCGAGAGGGAGGAGTAACAGATTCAGAAAAGACAGGTTAGTCCAACTACCATCCCTAATATAATCAGTAACCAAGAAGTCAATCCAATCTTTACAGTACTCCATGAAAGGGACAGCCCAACTACAATCAATTAAGGGGCTATCACCAACCCACCAATCTTCCTAGAAATGAATGTTTCGACCATTACCAAGGCACCACTTTGACCCTTTAGAGATGAGTGCTCTAGTATTCAAAAAGCTTGACAAAAGGCTAGAAACATTTTGGACCATACCAAAACCTTCAAGGATATTTTTAGGAGATTGGGAAGAATGAAGGTACTTATAATCAATGATAGTAGTTCATTCATTGGATTCCTTAATCACTCTCCACAATTGTTTGGCCAACACTAGCATATTAAAATCACAGATATGTCTAATGGCCAACCTACCAAGTTTTTTTGGCATACAAACTTTGTCCCAAGCAACCAAATGAAGGCGATTCTTAGATTCAGTTCCTGTCCACAAGAAGTTCTTATGGATATTTTCCATTTGATCAACAAGTTTGGCCAAGATTTTAAAAAGACTCATGGCATAAACAGGGAGATTTTACAATGAAGCTTTAATCAGTTGAAGATTGTCAGCTTGGCTCAACAAAGCCCCTTTCCAGTCCACAAGTTTATTCTAGAACCTATCAAATAGATTATAACAAAAAGCATTTGAATCCGGATCCTGGTAGAGAGCGAGCCCTAAATAGGTATCAAGGAAAGAGGCCATTTTACACCCCAAGACCTCAGCGATCTTAATTTGTCTATGAGAAGGGGTATTCAGAAAGAAGATTGAACTTTTAGGGATACTAATCCTCTACCCTGAACCCTTTTCATAAAGAGAAAGAAGTTGTTTCAACAATTTAGCCTCTGAGAAAAAACTTTCCCACATCAGCAACGTATCATCCATAAATTGTTGATGGGAACAAATTTGAGGGCTTGAAGATAGTCTAAGACCCTTAAGTCTACCAACCCTGACTTCCCTTAGAATAATCTTACTGAGAGCTTCTCCCATAATAATAAACAAGAATGACGAGATGGGATCCCATTGTCTAAAACCCTTGGAGGCCAAGAAAAAACTAGAAGGAGATCCTTTAATCAACACCAAAAACTTGGGAGTTGAAATACACTGATTAATCAATTGAATGAAGCAATCACCAAAATCAAAAGCACGAAGCATCCTAATAAAAAAACTCCAATCCACCCTATCATAGGCCTTTAGTTGAAGCCCTAAGAAAAGGATTTTCCAATCATCCAACCAGAAGCCAACATAATAATATAACTCAAATATAGTTACAATAAAGCCAACAAAAATGGGCATGTAGCAATCTCAATGGCATGGTCCATATATGTAACAGACTATAGATTAAGAGCTACAAACATGCTATCCACTTTCTTCTTAAGTTGATCAAACTACTTCAATAGTATATTGAATATTTATAAGTGTGGGTAGTAGTGGTATGAGAAGCATGGGTAGAATGGAGGATAACTCAAAAGAGAGAGATTAATGGGAATGGAATGATAGAAAAATAGAAAATGACACTATAAATGCAAATTCATCATAGAATGATAAGGAGGATTAATACAAATAATAGTGGTCGTACTTATATGAATATGAATAAATACTGTCACACTTTGAATTAAGAATTCTAACTTGAACATAGATTGTAACAATTTAATTACATCCAAGTTACACACATAATGTACATACACAAAATAATATTTCAATAATTCCCACTAAACATATACCTTATCAAAACCTTCCTCAATTCCCTTAGAATCAAATATTTTTAGCTAAGTTGAGCTTGTTCCAATTATTGTGATAGAAGTTGTTGATTTAATACCCCCAGACTTGCTGATTTAATGTCCAATTTTTGTACAACATTGCACCAATAGTTGTGACTTTAAAGTTGTTATTGCTAATAATGAGTACCAATAATTGAATGAAATATACCCTTTTTTGTAAAAAGAAACCAATCAGATGATGCCACATCAGCTGCACAAGTATTGGGGCACTTTTTGCACGCCTATTGGTCTCAGTTCTTTTGGGGCTGTTTTGGATACCTTGGCAAAAAGCATACTGATGTGGCACCATACTTGATGATGTGGCCCTTAAACCTTAGTTAGAAGCAGGGGACTTGCCAAGTAAGCTGCTGTAAAAAATTGGGAGTGATTTGAAATTTCCATGTAGGATTTTGAGAAGCATGAAGTTAGAGTGCACAACTACTGGGTTCTCTCCCCTACCTATTGTATCAAAAATTACTTATAAAAATGCAGCTACACTTTCCATAAATTTCTTACAGACAAGTTGCAACTACCTCTATGAAAATTCCTCTATCTCTATCCTTTATGCTTTGATGGATATCCATACCTTGTTTGAAAGTTAGGGTGCACAACTACCGAATCCTCTCCCCTACCTATTGTATCAAAAATTACTTATAAAAAATCAGCTACACTTTCTACAAATTGCAACTACCTCTAGGAAAATTCCTCTATCTCTATCCTTTATGCTTTGATGGATGTCCATACCCTGTTCCAAAGTTAGGGTGCACAACTATTGAATCCTCTCCCCTACCTATTGTATCAAAAATTACTTATAAAAATACAGCTACACTTTCCACAAATTGCAACTACCTCTAAGAAAATTCCTCTATCTCTATCCTTTATGCTTTGATGGATGTCCATACCCTGTTCCAAAGCTCCCATTTGGCAAAGCTCCCATTTGGCACTACCTGGGATGATGCTGGAAAAGGTTGCAGTGTCTGGCTTCACACCTGCCAAGTGCATTTGGTTGAAGTTTCTAAAGCCTTTTTAACAAATCCATTTTGTTAATATCCTCTAATCAGGGCATTGAGAACATATTTATTTGAGGCATTTTGTTAAACAGTTCGCATGCCTTGTATTCGTTTCCACATTTTGCATATGCTGCGATGATGGCATTCTATAAAACATTTCGCCTGCCTTGTATATCCTTACACATTTTTTCATTCACGTCTGCCAAGGCAGTTGCAGTTTAAACATCTGATGGATTTCCTCTATCGATTATCCTGTGATGGATGTCTGTACCCTGTTCCAAAACTCCCATTTGACGCAGGTTGGGAGGATGCAAAGTCTGGGTTTAAATCTATGCATTTGGTTGAAAGTGTCTAAATCCTTTTCAACAAATGCATTGTATACGTATCCTGCAGTTGTAACATTCCATGAGACCAAATTTCTTTGAGGCATCCAGTCAAATAGTTTACGTGCTTCCACATTCTACATACATTTCTACCAGAGCATTTTCGACTGTAATATATGACAGATCTCCCTTCCATTATTCTTCGATGGGCTTCCATACCCGGCGGTACTGCACCAAACATTTGGGCTTCCGTTCTGCTTCGGATACCTTGCAGCGTCTTGTTTTACGTGATGCATTTGGCTTCTGAGTGGGAACAATTCTAATTTGAAATTAACGGCAATGACTTTCAACTCGAACGGAAACGGACGCTGGCGACAGGAATGGGCCAACACATCTGCCACGTAAGTGGCTTAGTGTGTGCTGTTTAAGGCTGGCCGACAACGACCCTTTCCTACACTGTCAATTAACGTTTATATTTCTAAGTTTTATTTTGCTCAGCGTTTGTCAATTAAGATCACTGGTTATGCTTCCACCAAGACTCTTGAACGGTCACAGAGATTTATATGTTGTGCGTGGTCCGAGTGCGTGGTCTAGATGATGAAATGTGCCAATGATTTGTGGAAAAGGATAGATTGATTTCTCTCTATCACCGCGAATCAGAATAGAAGTGCCCACAATTTCAATGGCAGAAAAGACTTAATGTGCTAGTTGGATTTACAATAACTCTGTACGTCCTTGTTTTATCTTCTGCGGCAAGTAGGATCTGCAATGTGCCCTGCACAGTTAGAACCCGGCGATGCTAAAATCTCAACAATTTCAAGCAGATTATCAATTGATTTATTGTTTGTCATATCTGCATTTGTATTCAGTTTTTCCTTGAGTATTGGACGAGCAGAAACAGCCAGGGAAAATATGACGTTGAGCACGAGCAGCACTACCATAATTTTCAGAGCCATCGATCTCGCCATACTAACTACCAGAACGAAGCTTAAGGAAACAAAAGGTATTCCGTTTACAGAGCAAAGATGGGGAATGGGTATGGATTAGGAAAGTATATCGTATTTATAGACATAGACGACTGAGTTACAAGCATTTGAATTGGTCAATATTGAAAATTTGCCAAAGACGGGTGGTATTCAACGTAAAATAATGACGTGTTGAAGAGGCAGGAAAGTTGGAAACCAGAGGTCTTAAAATCTGCTTTTACTTTAAGAGGTGTAGGTCTTAAAATCTGCTTTTACTTTCAGAGGTGTAGCCCAAGAATGACGGATTTTTCGTGGATCAAACATTCACATTAGAATTTCATGTGGATTGTATTTTTGCTTTGACCTTTTCTACTTTTGAATTGATCATATATGGATTCAATCACTTAATGTCAACATCATCAACTTTAATCTCTTTTATTTTTATGCAAGTTATATAGAAAATTACAAAAAAGTCACATTCATAATTCAACATCCATAATCATGAAACAAAACAAAGAATGACAAAATTACAAGAATATTTCTACCATAATAAAAATGTGGAAAACCTATCAAAACAAAATATGATAAATTTAATATTATCTCTAATAGAGATGTCCTAGATGTAAAATTGAGCATTCAAAAAAATGAAATGGTTCAATATATAAATCATATAAAAATAATATTACAAAAAAGATCAATATGATTCTTGTCAATGAGAAATGAATCAAAATGTCACTCCCTTATCCTACTACATGTTGTCATGAGGTGAAGACTTCTTGTAACACCCTTAAATTATATAGTTATGTAAGACATTTATTCTAATTTTGAGCATATTTCCTTAGCATTCATTAGAGTGAATGTAATGTACTTTATTGACAATTCTCTATTTATCTAGAAATGAAACATAAGAGAAACATTAAGGACAACTCAACATAATGGATGGCTAGATTATGGGTGTAGAAAGGTAAATTAAAAGGAGCGGGTGGCTCCTTTGGAACTTATTATCTACAAAGATCAAGAGGGTTAGCATAGATGTCATTGAAATGATGATTATGGACAAATAAAAGAATACAATTTTTGAAATGAAGCATAACTTAATAACTCTAGTAGCACACATGTTTTTCACTAAAAATGTAGTTTGCTAGTTCACTAATTGAGTATTATTTTTCATATAAGAGATCCATTGCTACAATAAAGATGTTTTTGTAACAAAGTTATTAAAGAGCAAACTAAAGTAAAATTTGGTGACTATGTATAACTTTTTAATAGCGTTCAACTAAGAGGGTAATTATTTTTCATATCATTATCTAATTAACTATCAAATGCATTTAAATAATAGAAATACAATTGATATTCCTTGCATGATGCAATAGAAAGATGACACTTGTCTCAATTTGGATTACACTCTATAGTTATTTGGTTTAATCAAATCATAGGCTCGAAATTGAACATGTCATTAATATTCTATCATCTGACGATGGTTGTATATACTAGCATACCTATATTTAGAAATATGTTTGGAAAATATTCAGGAAGATCGTTGGAAATATTAATTAACATATAGAAAATTTTATTGCTATATTCAAAAATAGATAATGTATTCTTTAAATTTATTATTAAAAATTAAATTATATATGAAATTTTTAAAGTTATGTCAAACTGAATTGCAAGCTAAATATGTAAGATAGTACTAAATTTTATATATTAATTATTTATAATATTATTTTAATTTAAAACGTTAATTTTTATTTTGAATATATTAAACTAAGAGATACTCGAACCTTTACATATCTACAAAAAAAGGTGGTGCAGGAGCACCTAGCTTCATTCTCAGCTTCATTTTCATCTCAGGTTTGATTTTTGTTGTTTTAAGTTGGAAAGTGGTTTAGGATGTTTTTGAAGTTGTTCTAGGTTGTTTTGATGATTTTTGAACTCATTATGGGGTTTTGGTTTCTTGTTTTCATCTTTTTTCTCAAAGTTACCAGTTTGGTGTTGCTTGGCAAAATGATGGAAAAATGAGTTTTTTTTGTGCTTTTTGTTTTGAAAAGGTTTTAGACATGTTTTATGCTTGGTTTTGAGGTATGAGAAGTATTTTTAGGTGAGGGTTAGTTTTGGAGGTCAATCTTGCATTTTCTAGGCACCAAAAGTTGTCATTTAGGCATCAAAATGCCAAAATTAAGTGCCCTTGGACATGTACCTGTCCATACAGGAGGTTAACCAACTTGGAGAGGTATTTAATCTCCTGTTTTAACTATTTTAAGGGTTGATCATTCGAAGTTAAGAAGCATTTTGCAAACTTACACTAGTTTTTTGGGTTTTTCTCTAGTTTTTGGCTCCATGTGAACAACAGTCCCTACACCAACTATACTTGGCCATAATATTCTTGCATTTTAAGTTTCTAATATGTTTCCTTAAACTTTTCCCTTTGGTGGCATTTGATTTTATCAAGTTTTGAGTTTGTGGCAAAATTAGTTTGATTTGACAGTTTCACTGCCTTGTCTAGGAATTGGCAAGGATGCTTGACCAACTTGGTTTCTTGGAGTCCTAAAATGCTCATGGCTTCCCAAGAACCAGTTGGTAAACTTGTAGACTATGTAAATACATGTTTTGTTTTCAAGAATGCAGGTGTAAGGAGTTTTTGTGGCCATTAAGCCCTAGGCAAGTGTGCCATTTGGCTAGGGTCTTGAAGGAATTTAATGCTTTGCTTTACTATAGCAAGTGCATTTAAAAGTTTAACAAACTTTCCTTGATGAAGAAGTTTGTACGCCAAGGCAAAGAGGCTTTCTAAGCCATGAGGAGATCGTTTGCAAGTTTACTTTGTGAAAATAATGTAAAAAACAGTGAGTCACTATTTTAGAATCAATTTTCTTGCAGTAGCCTACTCTCCATCATGCATTGGAGCTTGTAAGGTTGTTATACCTTCTTCTAATTGCTTGTGAACAAGACCAAGGAGTTTTCTTGATGTTAACTAAGGGTTTGAAGTTTCCAAGATCAATCAATGATCTTTGAGGCAAGACTTGAAATGCAAACTTGCTGTCACAGTCAATTAGGACTGAGTTTTTACTTTTTCCTTAAAGTTATACATGTATTCTTCTCCTTCCAAATGACAGGTATGAAGGAAACTAAGTCAACAAATATTGATCCTTGTTAAGGAGCACTAAACAGACTTTTTGTGAGGAGTTTTAATAGTGAAAGTGAAGGTCACAGTGAAGTACAAAAAAATAGTGAAAGACAAAGGGCAACAACAGTCAACTTGACAATGAATTAATTCCATTTTGTAATTGCCTAATGCTTGTATGTAGGGCTAACATGACTCTTCTTTTCTTCTAGATGGTAGACATGTTCACATGTTGAATTTAATTGGTTTTGTTTGCAAATGATGTTTTTGAAAGGGGCAATATTGGAAAAGTTGTAAAATGTTGCATTTTCCTTATAAGCAACTTTTTGTAAAAACTTGTTTTTCAAACTTTGAAGTGTAAATATTCTTATTTGTGGCCTAAATAGTTAGTAGTAGGGTGGAACTAAGGTCTCTTGTCAATATTGGAGGTCTATAGTTTGGATCTTGGTTTTTCACCATCAAAACCCTCCTTTTTCACCCATTTTTGGGACAGTCATGGAGAAGGCCTGAGAGACCCTGAAACTTTATGAATCTTCAAGTATTCCCAAAAGGGTATCCAAAAATGTAAATATTTTTTTTTTGAAGTCCATCAGTTGAACAGGGCGAGCACCAAACCCCTAATGGAGGGCTAATTACCTAGTAGCCCGTTTTAGGGCTAAAACCAAGTTTTTGTCAAATTGGGTAAGCAAGTGAAGGTTGCAAAGCATGAAATCCAACAAAAAAGGTTGAAACAAGTCAATCTAACATGAATTCAACCTATTTGGTGAGTTTGGATTCATAAGATGGTTTTGGAGCCCTTGGAAGGATGTCATCAAACTAGGGAGTTGGAGCTTTTGAGTAGCCAAGAAGAGATTGACATAGGGAGGTGGAGAAAGGTGAGTTGTTAGAATACCTTTGATCTATTTGCACTCTAACCTTGGTGTTTACACCTTGAAAACAGTAAGGAACTTTTGCCAAGCAAACATACTAATCACCTAACAACTACCCAGCACTTTCCTGCCCTATTAGAAGGCAACAAAACCAAGGACTCGTGAGAACTAAGAACCCATGAACAAAAAACTGCTGCCAAAAAGTGGAACCCAACAACAACCACTAACACTAGAAAACCAAAACACTAGAAATAGACACCAAACACAAGAAGAAAAAGCAATAAATAAATAGAAACACTCACCAATGGCTTACTGGATGGGAGAGAACACCAATTTCCTCTCTAGACAAATGTGCTTTCTTTTCCCCAACAAATTGAGATTTTTGGAGGAATCTTTCCCAAAGGAAATGGTGAAGGATTCCAATGTGGCTTTCACCCTCGAAATAGACGCTTCAAACCCCATCGTGGTTGAGTACTCTAGATGTCTTCTTTTCTTTACCTACCTATTCACTATTTCATCTTGGATGTCATGAAGAGTAATATAATTCTTCTCTATAATCTCCCTATTTTGATCAAACATGCTCTCCATATTCCTCCTCAGTATATCTTGTTTTTTTCTTGTAGAGCTTCAACAATATCAACCAAGTCTTTCATATTCTTGGTTTGGCCAATCCTCTCAATGAGGTCCTTAACGGAGTTGTCCAATACTTCCCATTAATCAATCATCTCAACAAATTTCCTCAATGTCATCAAAGCCCTCTTCTCCTTCTCATCCTTTTCCCAACTTGAGGCACTAGCATCCACCTCTAAAATGGCTTTCAACCTATCTATTTTATTTTTCCTTAGCTCAAATTGTCCCAAGAGCTAGTGGATGACAAGTTTATAGTGCTTATTAAACCCTTTGCAAAGTTCATTCGCTTTAGCTACAAAGGGGGGAAATCCCTCCTTGATCAAAGAGCTCCAAGGGGAGGAATTAGGAAAATCATCATCAGAAAGGGGGGACAGTGGATTAGCCTCTTTTCTTACAACTTATTTTTCGGGGGCTAATCTGACCTAATAGACCAAGAAGAGGTCATCTCCTCTGATTCATCTTCAATAATGATTGGTTTTTAAATAGAGCTTTCACCAACAAGGGGGCCCAAAGGAGTTTTATATTTAGTAGTCTGAGAGGGGTTAATCTAGGTGGGCACCTTTTCTATTTTAGGGGAAGCATTATCCATAGTTAGATTGATCAGAACCTCAACACAAAGACCCAAACCAGATTTTGAGCCTGAGGGGTTATTAGCAAGGCCATTAGAAGGGGTTAGACTCAAAAGGAAATCATATAGTCATAGGATGGACCTCGATATAGGGGAAGGGAACTCTTAGCCTTAGCAACCTCCATAGACTAGGATATGGGAGTGAAAATCCAGAAGGGAAAATTCATCCTTACCACATGTCGAAGGTAACTGATCATCAAGAACAATTAAGAGTGAAACCACTTGAAGTGCCTGTTTAGGGTAAAGAACTTCATAAAAAGCACCATCGCAACCTTCCAAAAACTAGGCAGATCATTGATTTTGAAACCACTTTGGAGATGGGCCACCTTCTGTCCTAGGCCCAGAAATATTTTAAAGTCTTCCTTATAATTCCCTTTTGGATTCTTCTAGAAACTCATACCTTCTATAGAGAACCATGCAACCACAAAAACAGACTCCATCGTCATAGTAAATTTCACTTTACCCACTTGGACAAAACTATTTTTCAAAGATGGGTAAATTGATTCAAGATCCAAGGATCAAAGCCCTTCATAGCCTCCACATAATTGGATAAATTTCCTTCCATCACTTTCTCCTAAAGGGAATTATTCTCTTTAAACTTTACACAAGTATTGGGCTATCTTTGTATTAAATTTCCTCCATCTTTATCATAAAAAACCCAAAGCCAATAGCCAAGAAAATTTCAAGTAAATTAGGGTAGAAAAAATCACAATCATAAGCAGTAATAGAAATGTTACTTTCCTTACCATTAATATCACAACTCCACCGCATGATTTGATAGAAGTACATCGTGGAGAGGATACCATATAAAAAGGCAAATTTCAAATCCTTAGGTTCCATAAATTTAGTTATCCTCATTTATCATGACACATATCGTCAAGAAAATAGTGAAGATCCATTCAACATTAATGCCCTCGAAGAAGGGGCCCAAGTTAGAAAGCTTGTCAATAGTCTTATTACCCTCCCTAAAGATGTGTTGATACATGTGGTCAAGTGTAGAGGTGACAATAAGATAATCTGATGGTATAAGATAATGTGGAGGTGACAATAAGATAATGTGGAGGTCACATGGACACTTATCCTAGGGCTATGGCATCACCTATTGATGGTATAATCATCTATAGTCAAGCATTTCAATTTCAAGTATGCCTCTACCCTCGAAAGGAACGCTTCCAATTCCATTTCTATTTTAATTAGGGTTAATTCCAAACCTAGGTTTTGACTTAAGGCAAACCCCTATCCACAACCCCCTTTCTTTCATCTTCTGTACAACTACAAGTAACCAATGGAGCCAAAAGACCTCAAATAGCATCAGGAGCCCAACACAAACTTGTTCCTAAAATTAGGACCTGATTTTTTGAGACTAGGGTGTTGGGGGGTGCCCCTATCCTCAATGTTTTTATTAGATTTTGGAGATAGATGCTAGATAGCTTCAGATTCTAGATTCAACAATAGCAACTCAAAAGACCGAGGTGCTAGATGCCCTAGTCTTACCTAATCAATATCAAATTTCAATCATAGGGACACAGTCAGATTCACTATCAATTTATGTACCTATTGTGAAATTTCTATTTCATTATCAGTTGCCATAATCAATCCAAGTTGTTAGTTCATGCATTTTCCTTCTTATCTTAGATTTGGCGTTCAATTTATATCTTTTCAATTACATTTTCAACTCAGACAAAAGGGGAATAGGACTCCAATATGAATTCAACCCTCTTGTTAATACATTTGAGGTTGGATCTATTGGGTTCATCCTCCTTTTAGTGTGATGCATGTGAAAGTTAGGTTATTTCTCAATTTACAAACCATAACTTGTGAAACCCTAATTCTCCATCTATTACAAGGAGAAGCATATGTTGAAGAGAAGTTAGAGAGCTTGTACACTTGCATAAACCAATCATATGATAAGTAGGTGACTCGCATTACTTATAAGAAGCACATGCTAAAGAAATATGTAAAATTTAGTACAAACCATCACATATTAGTAGGGGAGTGTTATCATAAAGGGGGGGCTTGCTACCACAAATAAGATCTTATAATGCAACCTAAGAGGGCTACCTCATAGTGAACATTTAGAAGAAATACAAAACAAATATTCAAAGACAACTTACAAGAAAAACTAACATTGAAAATAAAATTTTATAATTGAGTGAAAACATGGGGTACTATAATCAAATGAGCATATTACATGTCGCAGAGGAATAGTGCACATGGAAATACAGAGAAAAATGTTATTGTTAACAAGCCTAATGTTAGAGCTATTGACTATAGCATATAATTGGGTGGTTGCTAAGATAAGGAATTCTCTTGCTTAGATGAAGAAGATGTGCAATCTATATGAAATACATCATTTATCATATGTTTGGATATACAAGGGATGTGTAATTGACATGTTAGTGGGTCTAACAATATATATTTAGAGAGTAAACAAATAAGAATGCAAATAAATCCTAATAATTTAGTAAACTGGTAACTCAACAAAGACTACTAAGACCGATTGCACACCATTAAGAAATGAAGGGGCAACTAGAAAGGGCGACTTGTAGAAGTAATGAGGAAAAGTGATGGGGTTTGTTAATAAATAGTACAAGACACATGAAGAACTTTAAATGACAATGATTGGAAGAACAAGTCACCAAAGCTAAAGAATGAAAAAGTGCATGTCAACTCCAAAGCAATACACAAGGAAACAAGCGTAAGGGAAAGATAGAGCCATGACTAGCTCATCCTATCATACATAAATTTTTTATAGAAAAAGCACCCCAAGGGTGGATATTTGAAGATGTCTAATTTGAGTTTCCTATTAGTAGACTATGTTACTTATTACGATGTCGTTCTAAACATTTTATCCTTACGGTTAAATCCTTTCGAGGAGTGTATTCACCATAATCTCTACTTTGTCATTGAAGATATTCATTCCTTGGTGAATCACATTCACGATTGGCTTCACCAAAAGACTTTTGAAAGAAATCCTCATAATTCTCATACTACATCAAACAAAACCTTGAACTTAAATGTTCATGTTTCTTTATTTTTACCCACTCCCTTTTTTATGTGCCCTTTCTGGTTGTTTTTTTTCAAACATTAACAAAATAAAATAAAAATAACTTGTTGAATAACATCAATTCTACAATAGAAAAGGTCAAAACAAGAATACAATCTACAACAAATTTAGTTTTAATGTTTGGTCAGAGAAAAATTCGTCATTCTTTGCCTGCACTCGTTAAAATAAAAGCACACTTGAAAACCGTTAAAGTCTCTTTGCGGCCTCTTCAATTGCTCCCATTTCAACACGCCATTGTTTTACTTTGTATATTACCCTCATTCAACAAATTTTAGTTTTGACCTATTCAAACGCTTGAACCCCGTCGTCTGTTTCTATAAATACAATACAACTGTATTATCCATAACGATTCCCGGTCTTTGCTCTGTATCACCCAAGACATTCGCCCAACTTTTCTTTCTTCATTTGTTTCCTTTCTTAACATTCATTCTTCAGTTGCTATGGCCAGATCGATGCTTCTCAAAATTATGGTTGTGTTGCTTGTGCTTAACCTTGTGTTTTCCCTCGCTGTCTCTGCTCGTCCATTCCTCAAGCAAAAACTGAATACAAATGCTGACATGATCAACAATATATCATTTCATAGTCTGTTTGACATCGTGGAGATGTTAAAATCGAGTTCTAACTGTGCAGGCAACATTAAAGATCCTAGTTGCGGAAAAAGATAAAATAAGGCTGCATGGTGATATTGTGGTTCCAATGCACATAATTAAGATTTTTTGCAGCTGAAACCACCGAAATTTTTTGCAGTGTACACAATTTCTGATCTGTGCTGAAAGGGAGAAATATAATTTTTTGCAGTGTACACAATTTCATATTTAATTTGTATTCTCGGAATCAAGGATATGCCTGTTCAGTTTAATCACATCTTATATATGATTCATCAATGCTATATGAAATATTTCAATGGACTTCTTCTATGTCACAGGAGTTACGTGTCTATAAAATCAAGAAAGTGGTGATATGATGAGTGAAGAGTTAAAAATTAATGAGCTTTTGAGTGTGTTTTGCGAAACATGAATAATTTATACGGTTTACCTGTTACAACAGGTGCGTTATGGTTTGCATATGGTTTTCGTGCTATTACAGTACTATTTGATTCAATAGTATTGAAGAGGCCCCATTGAATCCCTCTACCAAGTTATGATCATCACCTTATATTGTGTTTCGTTCCCTTAATATAGTCATATGCTTTAAATCCTTCATTGAGAATCCAAGTTCCAATATATTCAAGCTCTACATCATGGTCCTTCGAAGACTTCCTATTTCGTTGGAGAACTACTATTGCCTGTGGATAATAACTTAACTAACAGATTTCTAATAATTTGTTTAGATTGATTCTTAATTGTTCATTACAAATTGCGTGATTCTTAATTGTTCATTACAAATTGCAGTGGCCCATGTCGTAGCTACCAAATGTAGCAGGCCATGAAGTGTCTTCATGAGAAGAATAATTCAAGGTGTCATCTGGTCGTTGGTCTAAAGTATGTGCATAAGAATGTGAATGGGTGTTCACTTGGGCTTGAAAGGGTTCTAATTTTTCTAGCTTTCTCTTAAGGAGAACATTGACATAGGTAAAATGACGTTTCTGAAGATTGAATAGAGCAATTAGTGTGAACATATCTGAGTGCAAATAGAAATCCCCCGATTTCGTGTCAAGTTCTAAGACTAGGAAAGTTGCCCTTAATAAAACATACCTTTATTCACACACCTTATAAAATAAACTCGTTAGTCGTGTGTATGCTTGATGTAATCAAACTTGATTTATTAAAATGAAGGAAATCATAGTGTATCATCAATTTATTAAAAAATTATTGCACTTCAATTTTTAAATTGAAATATTTCAATTTTTGGGTATATTTTAATCATTTGAGTAATTGGGTTGTTGAGGGACACCAATGAGTTGAGAGGCAATCGATCCCCACTCTTACCCCCAATCAATCAATCGTAACACCAACTACAATGATATAGGGCAAGGGAGACAAGGCAACAAGAAGTGGATGGAAATAATCCAACAATAGCATGCCTGTTTAATCATAATGGGTACAATCATATGATGAGGCTCTTATAAAAGTCTCTTTACAATGTCTTTAGACACCACCATCTGTTGAGAGATTTTGGTGCAATCACCGGCTAGGAGGGACCTCAAAGAGATCAATCTGGGCCGGTTAGCAAGAGTAAACGCAAAGGAAACACAAGGATATGATGGAGGCAATGCAAAACAGAATGAATTATATCATAAAAATTGATTATAATCAATCGGTAACATCCAGATTACAAAAATCGGCTCACTGGCCTACTAAAACATGCTCAATTAAAGAACAGGTCGCAACCGGGACCTCAAATCTTAAGATCTAGCTTGTATGTTTTGTCTACCACCTTCAATCTCATTATAATGCTTAATTACAATTATTTATATGATCCAAGGGATCCGGCTGGCCCAAAAAGGGATCAAATGCCGAAGAACAAGACCTAACGTGTAAAAACAACAAGGTCGTCCTCCACAAAAGAAATTCCTCTGGAAAATCCAAAGGATGAAGTGTAGATCAAAGGGAAGATCAGCCATAGGCCAAGGAACATCAGAATCAATGCTTAGGGCTCCGCAAGATACATAAGGGATCTGGTAGATCACTAATGCAAATAGGTCCGGGCAACCAGTACCAAAAAATTGTCTCGAAAACCGGTAGCGATAACTTGCCAAAAATTGATCCAAATACTCCATGGTCTGGGAATAAGGTAGATGATCAAGTCCTTAAGAAAAATACAACTCCTCAAGATCCAGTGAGCCAATTCTAGAAAATACAAAATTAAATGTTGAAATTGTAAAACAAAAAGGAAATATTTTTGGTTGATGCAAGATTGCCAAGAACCGGGGATGCTCCTTCATCAGATATCCGGGGTTGTTGAAAAAAAGTGACTCTCTCACTTTGCTGGGGTCAAAGGAAAACCAAGGTGGTCTACCTCTTCCTGAGAAATCCAAGACGAATCTTCAACTGGCCTACCTTTCCACTTCATAAGATACTCCTTATACTGACTACTTCGAGTATTACGCCCAATCCTATTCTCCAAAATGTCTTCAATTTGAACCGGTTCCTTCCTGGACAACTATTTTTTCAATTCTGCAATATTGCCCTCACTGAATTCTGGTTCATGATACTGATGTAGATCTGCAATGTTAAATATAAGTAAAATACTAAGACTATCCAATAACTCCACTTCTTATGCATTTTCGGAACTGAACTTTCTCAAAATCTTGCAAGATCTAAACTTCCTCATCTACAACTTGTTATAAGTTCCAATTGGAAATCTTTCTTTTCTCTAATACACCATCACTTCATCTCCAACTTCAAATTCCTTATGTCATCTCTTCTCATATCCTTTCTCCTTATACTTGTTGTTCATGTCCTCCAAATACTGCTTAACTTGAATATGTAATTCATTTATGTGATCTACAAATTCCTCTACTTCTAAACTTATCCAATCTTCACTACTGATATCTCTTAATTTTGATATACCTCTATGGTGTGCTCCAATAACAATCTCAAAAGGAGTCCTTCCAATACTCTTGTTTACTGAATTATTGTAGGAAAAATCTACTTGTGCAAGAATCAAATCCCAACTTTTGATTTTGTCTCCAACTAAAAGTCTTAACAAATTTCCCAAGCTTTGGTTAACTACTTCTGTCTGTCCATCAGTCTATGGGTGAAAAGTAGAACTGAACTTCAAATATGTCTTCATCTTATTCTAGAGTGTTCTCCAAAAATAACTAACAAAATTAGTATCTCTATCTGAAACTATTCTTTTAGGAAATCCATGCAATCTCACCACTTCCTTGAAAAATAGGTCAGCTATATGCACTGCATCTGATGTTTTACTACAAGTTATGAAATGAGCCATCTTTGAGAATCTATCCACCACCACAAATATAGAATGATTCCCTCTATGCATCTTCGGTAGTCCTAGTATGAAATCCATGCTTATATCCTCGCAAGGTCTCTCTGGTACTATCAAAGGCTTATACAATCCCACATTCTGACTACTACCTTTTGCAACTTGACAAACTCTACAAGTTTGCACAAATTTCTTGACATCCTTATGAATGTGAGGCCAAAAGTAATGCTCACTCACCAATGCTACTCTTGTATCAACACCAAAGTGTCCAGCTAATCCTCCACTATGTTTCTCCTTTATCAGATTCTCCCTCATAGAACTCTTAGGTATGCACAACTGAACTCCTTTGATCAACATGTCATCCTTAATGAAGTAATCCAACCACTTTCTTCTATCTACCATAACCAGTTCTCTACATGCTCTCCAAGGTTCTGCAAAATTTGGGTCATCATCATACAAGGTCTTGAACTCCTCAAATCCTAATACTGTCACTCTGATCTCTGTGAGCAAATTCCTCCTTCTACTCAATGCATCAGCAACTTTGTTAGATTTCCCACTTCTATGCTTCAACACAAAGGTGTAACTCTGCAAAAAATTCTACCCATCTCATATGTCTCTAATTCAAATTACTTTGACTGTTCAAATACTATAACACTTGATGATCTGTATACAACACAAACTGCTTAGGCAACAAGTAATGTCTCCACTTCCTCAAGGCTTGAACTATGGCATAAAATTCTTGATCATAAACTAAATATCTCCTCCAGGCATCATTCAACATCTCATTGAAATAAGCTACTGCTCTCCCTTCCTGACTCCCATTGGCCACAATAGTGTATATATTCTTTCTCCCATGATGTATTGCCTGTCTATCAAACTGCTAAGGTCTACCCATAAAAAAGGTGACAAGTATCCATAGGCATAACATCACACAAGACTTCATCATGATAATTCCTAATTTTCAATTTCACCAAACATTTCTCACTTACTAACAACTTATGATCATCCTCAATCCATGCTATTTGATAAGGTTTAGGGTGTTTCAATCTTTCCAAATTCAACTTAGTCACCATCTCTTATGAAACAAGGTTATCTACACTACCACTATCAATAACAACTTTACAATACTTACCAAATACCTTGCATCTGGTCTTGAACAAATTTCTCCTCTGCAAGGGCTCCTCATCTTCTTTGGTATGACATAAAGCTCTCCTCATCATTAACAGTTCTCCATCTTTCGGTTTGTTAGCTGATCCTATGGGGCTTTCTTCTATCACTATTGTTCTCTAGGTATTCTCTATCTCCTTACACTCGAAAGAATGATGTCTTTCTCCTCCACACTTATAGAAAGTTCCTCTAAACACTCTCTTATCTTGTCTTCTATCATCTTTTGCAAAAATTTCACTCTGGTAGCCATCCAGTTCTCTCCTCCGGTAAAAATTTCTTTTATCGTTCCAGTATGAATTTCCTTCTTTGCTTACTTCCTTGTCCTTGTTCTCATTCGTACAATTTCCTCTTCCTCTGGTATATCCTCTTCCTCCTTGAAATCTTCCTCCAGAAAACCTTCCACCTCTACCTCTCTGTCTCTACTCATGTTTTTTGTTTAGCTTCTCTTCTGCTTTCACGGCATACTGGTAAGCTTCTTCAACACTTTGCAACTCGATCAAATTGATTTCATCTTGTATAGACAACTGCAATCCATTCAAATATCTTGCAACTTGTTCAACCTCATCATCAACATGTCTAGATCTAATATTCAACTTGTAGAATGCTTTCGTGTACTCTTTCACACTAGATTCCTTCTACTTCAAGTTTTGCAACTTCCAGAACAGATTCACTTGGTAGTCAACTC
Source organism: Cryptomeria japonica (assembly GCF_030272615.1). Taxonomy (NCBI): domain Eukaryota; kingdom Viridiplantae; phylum Streptophyta; class Pinopsida; order Cupressales; family Cupressaceae; genus Cryptomeria; species Cryptomeria japonica. Next base: position 845,078,620 of record NC_081407.1, read on the forward strand.
ACATAAATTTTGATTTCAACTTAGCAACCATCCGATGTCATGTATTTATCTTCTTTTTACCTCTTCTCTATTTATCAACCTACAAATGCTCCCACCAAAGAGATGCATGACCTTTCAACTAGGTACAAGCATACCTCACCTTTCTTTCTTCTGCGGTGTTCTCAAAATCAAAATATTTCTCCATATCTGAGATCCAATCCATCAATTCATCGGAATCCAACTTTTCATCATATTCCATTGGGGTAAAATAAGGTTTAGTATTCATCCTACTCAAAACCCTCAACTTCATCTGGATAAATTATCAGTGTGTTTACTTGTTCTATCGAGGCTTCTTCTCCTTCATCTTCACTCACATCTTCAATATGTCAGCCTCTTCTCTAGGCTGTCTCAATGACTTCTCACTGGGCTATAATTCCTTACAACATTTCCATCTCTGTAAGATCTGCATTCCCACATGCTCCACCATTCCTATTTCCTCTTTGCGCCATCTTCATGCCAGTCCTCTATAGCTATAGTTCAGATCTACAATCCGCCACCCCACAAAAAAATTCTCAGGACCACACAATCTCTGGAACGAAATCTCAATCTAGTACCACTTGGTGTAGTCACTGGTTAGGAGGGACCTCAAAGAGATCAAGATGGATCGTTCAGCAAGAGTAAACACACCGGAAACACAAGGAGATGATGGAGGCAATGCAAAATAGAATGAATTATATCATGAAAACTTATTACAATCAACTGGTAACATTCAAATTATAGAAACTGGCTCACTAGCCTACTCAAACATGCTCAATTACAGAACAGGTCACAACCGAGATCTCAAATCTTAAGATCTAGCTTCTATGTTTTGTCTACCACTTTGGATCTCATTCTAATACTTAATTATATTGATTTATATTATCCAAGGGATCCGGTTTGCCCAAAATGGGATCAGATATGGAAGAACAAGACCTAACGTGTAATAACAACAAGGTCGGTCTCCTTCAAAGAAATTCCTACAAAAAATCCAAAGGATGAAGTGTTGATCAAAGGGAAGGTCGGACACATGCCAAGGAATATTATAATCAATGCTCAGGGTTCTGCAAGCTACATAAGGGATCTGGTAGATCACTAATGCAAATAGGTCCAAGCAACCAATACCAAAAAATTGTCTCAGAAACTGGTAGCGATAAGTTGCCGAAAAATGATCCAAATGCTCTGCGGTTTGGGAATAAGGTAGCTAATCAAGTTGTCAAGAAAAATCCAACTCCTCAAGATCTAGTGAGCCAATGCCAGAAAATGCATAATGAAATGCCGAAACTGCAAAATAAAAATCAAAATAGAAAGGAAATATTTTTGGTTGATGCAAGATTGCCAAGAAATGGGGATGCTCTTGCATCATATTTGCTGGCTCTATCTTTCTTCATTTCAAATATTTCTTCAATGTTATGGTCTAATGTCCTGAAATCTAATCTAGAGGGTCTAATTTATTTCTTCTTTTTAATTTTTTAATATATCCATTTCGAAAATATTGGCTTTTCCATTTTTGATTCAATCATAAACGGCTTATTGTATATTTATCTATGTAATTCTCGATGCTATCTTTCTTGTATTTAAAGAACTGATTCTACTTATATTGCAATGTGTATTTGGTTTGTTGTGAATTGATTGTATTACAATGTATACTTTTCATATTCTATGTATGTATGTGATTCTTTGAAAAAATTAAAATTGAATGCAAATTTTATTGGATTGAATATTATGACTAATTGATACTATGCCTTTTGTAATCCTATAGGGTTTCATCATTTGATATTTCCAAGTGATAGAATAAAATTAGAAGAAGAATCCATGGGTAAAGAAGGAAGAGGGAAACATAAGGAATATGTAGGATAGAAATGAATGGAAACTAATTATAAATTGGTCCTCATTGTGGACAAAATGTGGTCACAAAAAATGAAATAGTGTGGAAGAAAAATAAATAATTGCTACTAATTTAATAAAAATATTACCAACTGCAAAATGTATGTAGATTTCAAATATGTAGTTCGTTTTGAATAATTCAAATAAATACATTAGAGGAATCAAAAGAAAAGAGAATAATTAAAGGGCAGTAGAGAAATCATGAGATACTGATTTCTATGTGCGGTGAAGAATGGACGATGCAGATTGTCTTGTGATTTGTTTGAAATTGTATTGCTCTATGCAAAGTGTTTTGATGGTCAGGATTGGACCACTTGTATTGTAAACCTAAAATGCTTAGGGTTTAGGGTTTATGCTACCGAACTAATTATTGTCTATAAGGTCAATGATGTTTGTTATTGTAAGTTGTTGGAAAATGTTGTGTGTGTATTTGAGTGATGAGATACTTGCTAGACCAGTGAGAGAAAACTACAGAGTGAAGTAGAGGAAATGAAAAGGATATGCCTTAGTATATAGTGTTGTTATCAGATCAAAGCTTTACCTATTGTCTTCTAACCATTTCAACAGAAGAAAAATCCCTTTGCCAGGTAGCTTTAATAGGCTTACTGTAAATCCTCTAACCAGGTGACTCTAGTTCATTGAGTTCTTTAAACCCTCTAGCAAGGTAACCTTTAACAGGGTATATAGCCATTCCTTAACTGGGTGATCTTTAACAGGATCGGTTCCTAGTAGAACCTTATTGTAAAATCTTTAACCAGACTAGGCTCCTAATAGAGCAAGCTTCAAAAGAGTTCAAAAACAAGCTTGTGGGTATTCATCCCCACCATGGTTTTTCCTATTTGGGTTTCCACGTGAAAAATCTATGTGTCATGAGTTGTGCATTTTTCATGTGATGATTAACTATTCTTTGTTTAAGTGATTATACATGCAGAGCTAATGGTTATGGTATTGTTGACACAACACATGCATATGTTTATGGGTGAAGTAGTTATCAAGTATTAAATGTATTTGAAGTGTTCAAACTTACCGGTCTATGCTGTCTGAAGTCTTACTGTGTTTAACCGATATTGCCATGGTTAAGTTCGGTAATAAAGACAACCGATTTGCATTGTTTTAACTTGATAAGTTGTGGAGAAGTTTTTGTATGTACTGATTCACCCCCGCCTCTCAATACCAGTTAGGGTATTTGTTGTTCATCATTATTCATCAGTTCAATCCTACCATTCAAATTTTGATATATAGCTTCATGCACTCAAAAACATTGGATTAATGGATTTTTTTCTAGAAATTTAAATTATTTAAAAGTCATTTAGAATTTTTATTTTTTATTTTCTTAAATAAAAATATTATGATGGTATCACACTTTTGTATTTCATGAGTTGAAACTATCTATCACATAATAATGCAAATAAATTTCATAATGTGTTAGAGATAATGCCACATATCAAATATAATCACTAAGAATTTGTCAAGTTAAAAAAAAAAAGAAAAGGAAATTAAGAACTTGGCTATTCACTAATAGGTGATCTTCCTAGAAGAAGCACATGTTGAATAGGATTTGGAGATCTTGTTCACTTGCATAAACCAATCATAAAACAATTTGGTGATGCACATTACTTAGGAGAAGCTCATGCTAATGAAATCCATATAATTTAGTGTAAATCATCACACATTAGTGAATGTCATCATAAAGAAGGGACTTGATACTATAAAGAAAATATCAAAATGAAATATAAGAGGGCCACCTCAATATTGAAAATTTAGAAGAAATAGACGAAAAATATTAAGAGAAAAAACAAATGAAAAGCTAACATAGTAAACAAAATTTTATAGTAGGAGATAGTTTTCCACATCAAGTTGAATTATGATATTGCTATTAGGATTCAACTATGTAGTTTTTGAGTCAAACTCATTGACCCATGATTCATGAGTAATGGTTCACAAGAACCCATCTCTCATGATAATGAATGGTACACTTGGAACTCATTACATCTAGGTGATGCTCATAGGGGTGAAGCATTGGGACTTCCCGAGAGGTCACCCATCCTAGTACTACTCCAACTCAAGCACACTTAACCATGGAGTGTCCTCCAAGGTTAAGCCCACTCAACTTACAACCCCATTTTCAACCTTCAACAAGTGTTGTATGGTTCATAAGGCACAACACTTGCTAAAGGTTTTGCAAATGGGGTTGCAAGATGAGTGGACTTAAGCTTGGAGGAAACTCCATGATTAAGCATGCTCGACTTGTATTAGTACTAGGATGGGTGACCTTCTAGGAAGTCTCAATGCTTCACCTGTGTGAGCATCACCTAGATGCAATTAGTGCTAAGTGTACCATTCATTCTCATGAGGGATAGGTTATTGTGAACCACTACTCATGAATTATGGGTCAATGAGTTTGACTCAAAAACTACACAGTTGAATCCTGATGGCAATATCATAAAATTTAATAGCTCAAGGAAAACATGAGGTGTTACAATCAAATCAACATACTACATGTGGCAAGGGAATGGTGCACATGCAAATAAAGGGAAGAAGGTTGTTTTGAAAAGCCCAATGTTAGTACTAGATAATAGTATATAACTAGATGAGTGTTATAATAAAGAATGCTATTGAGATTATACTAAGATTATGTCTAATGTAGATGAAATGCACCATTTATCATATAATTGGATGTCTAAGGGATGTGTAATTGACACATTGAGCATAATAAGTCTATCAATACCTACATAGAGAATAAAGAAAATAAAATACAAATGTGATGACAACAAAGGCACGCAAATAAATCTTGATAATTTAGTAAATTGGTAACTCAAGAAGGACTATAAGAAAATTTATACACCATCACTAAATGTTAGAAACTACAAAATTACTATTTAGGACCATTATTATCCTTGGGATAAATTTTCCATGTTTAGTGAAGTACCATCTGTCAATCAATCCCTTGGTAAAAGTACACTAGGTTTAATCTCAAACTTATGATCCTTTTCTAATATAAATCAGCATGATTCCACTTAATTAGGTTTTATTAAGGCAAATAACCAACAAGTAATAATAGCACTTTACAAAAAATTGATTCTAAATAATGCATACAATATCACTCTTCATTCAAATATATGTAAAGACCAAATATTCTCTTCTATAATAATCCCATTGCTATTAATAATCCATAATAATTTAATTTGATAATAAATAAAAAATAGCCAACATTCATGAATAATAAAATGACTACCATACAAACTATAACTTTTTTTTCTTAATTAACAACTACAATATTTTTTTTTATCAAATAATTAGTAGCAAATAATGCTACTGGTTAGTATGGAGAAATTTTGATTATAAGTATAATTAATCCATAATAATTTAATTTGATAAGAAATAAAAAATAGCCAACATTCATGAATAATAAAATGGCTACCATAGAAACTATAGCTTTTTTTTCTCAATTAACAACTACAATATTTTTTTTATAAAATAATTCATAGCAAATAATGCTACTGGTTAGTATGGAGAAATTTTGATTATAAGTATAATTTTAAAAATTAAAATTATAATTAATAAATTAACCAAGGAAATGGCTAATATATAAAGACAAAACATTAAGTACCAACCAACAAATAATGGTAACGAAGAATATAGATTTCAAATAAAAATAATTAACCTTGGAATGCTTGCTCAAATATTGATATTCCTATGGAAAACACAAATAGGCCACATTAAAGTTCCAATAATGTGGTTAATCTTATTATTTAGCACTTAAAAAAATTTGTTGACATTGTCAATTGTTGATCATTGATAAAAGGAAGTTTCCTATGGAGTTTTTATGGAATTGTAGTAGATTATATGAAGATAGGTCACAATAAGGAAATACCTATGAACACAAATAAAAATACTAAAATCATATTAGCCCTTCAACGACATGAGTTACTATGTGAAGAGGAAAATGAAGTTAATGCCACTCTAGAAGAGGTTGAAGCTATCCAAAAATTACTAAGATTATATTCTTAATCTTTTACGAGTAAAATAAAATAGTCATTAAACATGTATATTTCTACCAAAAATTATTGAGTGTTGTTTTATTTGAATGGAAGATATTATTCAACTCAATATAAATGAGAAATAAAATATGAAGAAAATAAGGTAAACGTACACATCAAGATGAAGAAGAATTTGTGAAAAAAATAGCTATAACCTATTAGTTATAAGACTTGAAAAAAAGAAAGGAAAATATTTCTTTATTACATGTGATTTAAATTAGGGGTCGATAATATTTACTAATGTTGAGTTAATCATTTAGATGTGCTATTTTTTAATAAAAAGTAGAAACACCTCCTTTCTAGTATATGATCATAATATATGGTACCTAGAAACATACATAACAATCTAGTTTATTTATGTGTATCAAGCAATATTATACCCTACTTCTTACTTTTGTGAAAAACTTGGATTTACATTGGTGAAATCAAGAAAAAGATAGTTGTTCAATTGGATAAGATTGAGGTAGACATGATAGCTGAATTAAATTCTTAAATATTCAACTAGCTTGTTGATCAACCAATTTACTACACACCAACTTTGATTAGTCTTGACTACACACAATACACCCACTTTCATTAGTCCTAATTTATACTTATTTCTTTTCTTTTGAATAGTTAGAGATAGTTATATTGACTCCTAATAAAGAGATTAAAAATGAGAGACTCATTGTGTTCATTAATTCTCGATGTAAAATAAAAATGATGCATTCCAATATTTAGATAGAATACGACAAAACACAAAATTGATCCATTTCAATCACTACCATACCAATTAACTATCTAAATAAAAAACATTGTGAGATCATATCCTTTAAAATGTTTCATGCAAAGAAAGAAATGGATTAAATTTCTGTTTTTGTTATATCTAAATATAATTATGTTATGATGCGTTTCATAAGAATGAACCTACCATCCACTAGCTTTTGCGACAATTTGAGGTGGCAAAATAGAAAATTAATAAGCTTGAAGCTATTGTAGATGTAGATGCCAAAGCCTCAAGTTGGGCTAAGGATGAGAAGGAATAGGGGCTTGGATGGAAGTGGGCAAATTTTTTGCTATGATTGATAAATGAGAAGCAGTGGAAAACTCTATGAAGGAGCTTAGTAAGAAAATTGGCCAAAGCAAGAATACAAAGGACTTGGTAAAGATGGTGGAGACACTGCCAGAAATTAGGAAATAATGAAGTGGAAAATGGAGATCATGTTTGATCAGAACAATGAGACAACATAGAAGAACTCTGCTGCTCTTCATGCTATTTAAGAAGAAATTGTAGGGAGCTCTAGGCCGAGAAAAGACAAAATTTAGAGTCTTCCACTATGAAGTTGCTTGAAGCATCTATATCAGAGGTTGAAACAATGTCGAATGTCCTGGCCATTTCTTCTAGGAAATGTTTGTACAAAAAGCTCACTTTTTTTGGAGAAAGGTAAATATATTTGTCTAGAGAGGAAGTTGGAGTTATCTCCCACCAGGTAAGCTATTTATTCATTCTTTCAGTGGGAGAGTGTGCTTGTTTTGCCTTGGTATCTGGTTGTTCTAGTTTCTGGATTTGTAAGTGGTGGTGTAAACCTATTAGGTTCACTTTTTGGTAGGAGACTTTTGTTCTTGAATCTTCATCCCTCCTGAGCCCTTGGTTTGTATCTTTTTGTTGCAATTATCTAAAGGTTCAAGCCTCTCCTGGTTTAAAATATTGAGAACTACAATTTAGCTTCAATCTAAATCACAAGCTTTAACAAACTTCAAATAAATATTGATAATTCATTATTTTTCACCCTAATATTTGTTAGGATAAGGGCTTGCAATTTTTTGTAAAATATGTTTTAAATACTGCTTTCTTTTTCGCATTATGGTTAGATGAGACTTGGATTAAATTTTTGGTTGTTTTAAAGAATGAACATGTGAATAAGGAGATACTACACATTTGACAATATTTATAAATTAATTATAAATTAAAAAATATATGTTTTATTTTCAATTAATTAATAAATACAATCAAATATACTTCCTAATGTCTATGTAGACATTGCACTTCAATCCATAGTTGAATCATTCACCCATTTCAATGGGATCTCAAGAAAAATAAAGAAATACTATTTTATACAAATCAAAAGATTAGCACAATTTGTCTCACGTGTTCCTCAACCCTTCTTGTCAATCTTTATATTTCCTCTTCAATATACACAAACAAGAATCTAATAAACTACTACTATGAGTGAGTTGTATATTTTTGTTTTGCAAATACAGTTCAACACAATTAGATCTTTTTAAACAAATATATATATATATATATATATATATATATATATATATATATATATATATATATATATATATATATATATATATATATATATATATATATATATATATATATATATATATATATATATATATATATATATATATATATATATATATATATATATATATATATATATATATCATAATAGTTTAAAATTTATTACAATATATTTAAATTTAACATAACATTTTTTTTTATATATAATTTTATTATATATTTTAAAAAACAAATTTATATAAGACTAAGTCATCTAATCTAAATTGTACTAAATCTTATTGTAATGTTCATACCTAATTCATACATATGATTCAACCCAGAAGGCTTTTGTTGTTATATCATTAGAATATAAAGTTTAAGTTCATGCAATTTACTGAAACATTATTTAGTTTAATGGTCAAATAGTCTATAGAAATTGTATATTTCATTCAAATCTGAAGTGTTAAATATTATTTCAGTTTATCTTTAATTTGTTATTATTTTAAAACTATATTATTTCCTCCTTTATAAAGATGATATATGTTAAAAAGAACAAGTTTTATTCAACTTATTCATATAAAATCTATGTAGAAAGCGGTCTATCTCAAGATTCAAAGGAAACTATGGTATGCATATAAATGACATGCACCATGTTCATATATTTTATATATTAGTAAATTTCAAATATTTTTGCAGTTTTCAATCCTCTAAATATAAAATTAGAGATTGTTCTCTCATTATCCAAAAGCTCAAACTAGCCTTCAAGCTAGTGTCTATGGTAATTAGGTATGTAGAAATGTTTGGATTTAATGTTTGCATCTGAAATTTGTTTATAACAGGACCAATAAATGCCCCAAGTTCAACAATGTTCCCAATCTTAATGGTGTATCTTATAAATTATCAATTGTAGTAGTTCATTTTCATTGTAACACTACTTAAGGAAACAAATAAATGTTCATGTTGCAATAAAAGCCCTCCTCTCCTAGTGAGCCTTATAAAGAAGTTAGTAAGTCATGTTATTTTATAACTTCACTCTTTGCGAATTCTTTATTCCACACAAAATTTATGGTTCAAATTACTTCTCCACTAAAGGACATTAGGCGCTCATATAGACCTTTTCCGGAGTTTGAGGAAGGTAATTAATGCTTGTGAAGTGACACATTTCCTTTTAGATTTTTCTCCACAAAACTAGAATTAGTTTATGAAATATAGTTTATTTACATTGCAAAGGTTGGTTTTTAAAGGAAATGTCACTACACTTGTTGTTAATGAACTATATTTCTTTCCATGCAGGGTATAAAATGGATTCACATTCTACAAGTATAATTTGTAGGGCCTTTTATAGATATTTGGTCATCTAGGTATTGTTTATCTTTAAGAGATCAATCTTATTAATTTTCTTCTATAAACTATGCCTCATATCATGTCGATGTGTAGTATTTAGTTTAAAATCAATCTCAACCAATAATACGTATGTATGGAAAATTTACAAATAGATATAACTCGTATTCTGGAGTGTTATTGGTAAAAATTAATATATTAATTCCCCTAAGATTGTTAATATATATCAGCTAAGTGATTTTATTAAAATGAATTTCCTTTAAACATGGCTTATAAATGTGTTTTCTAAATACTTGTGGGTCTATAATTATAATTTCAATAGAGTTGAAGTGATCTAAAAAGATAATTGTCTGGTCCTTCAACCAAGAGTTAACATAGTAGAATTATCATGAATAGAAAGAAATTATCATTGGTTAAAATAACAAAGGGATTATAGAATGCATACTTATTGGCTATATGTAGATTACAAATTGGATCTCAAGCTTCCATAGGCTTAAAAAGTTACATGCAAATATGAAAATAAAAATTAGAATAAGACTTTGCCACCTAACTCTAACTCTTTATTCTAGTTTTCTAATCACCAACCTTTTTATTCTCCTCTCACTAAATCACTCACAATGAATGAAAGAGGCATTCATATATAAGATCCAATCTTTATGAATGATTGGCATCAATCACATGTTTCCCAACACTCAATGTTGTATGAAATGTGTAGGTCAACCTAATGCTCATGATGAAGTTCCAAGAATTAATTTAATAGGCTATAATTAAACTTAGTTCATTTGGTTCCAATGTTCCTAATGATTTTTTTAGAATTGATTCCACAATGCATGAAAAATATCTACATGCTTTTCTAGTGAACTCTATACTATCTACTTTATATTTCAATCTTCTATTACTAATATCTTCTTGAAATATAATCCAATAATACTATTATCTTTAATATGTTAGGTGTGTTGTTGTTGTAGATATCCAATTTCTACTACAAGCCAAATATATGTAATTTGGTGAAATGTGATAGCATTTTTTTATATTCTCTTACACCAGACACTCAATATTATTCGAAAAGTGAGTCTTGCACTTGGCTTGTTCTAGAGAAAATCCAAGGTGTTTTATCTTATCTGGTGAAATCCATGATGATTTTCCTACTATATTTCCTTCCCATTTCACTAAATATTTCATATACTATTTATTTCTAGTTTTATTACTCTTTAAAAATTTTACCAATTTTCTCAAGTGTTGTTGCTTTAGTAGTTTTTCCCTAGAAGACACTTCCTTGATGTCACCATTTGGTTTGTCTTTATGATATTGGTGAAGATTAGAAATCTTGAAAATGGGTGCTATGCCAATCTCTTTTTGTAAGATGACCTCATAAGAATTTTCTAGATTAAACTTCATGAGAATCTTACATGGATCATATTTCTTCATCTTCAACATAATGTACGTGCCTATTGAAAATATATCCTTCTTGAGATACACCATAAATTAATCACAAATGATAAACTCTTTGTTCCTTCCCTTATCATCTATCTAAGATTTGTATTTTCTATTTATCATCTCCAAGTGTTCCCTAACTTGAGTGCATTGTTTCCATGTAGTATACAAATTTATCTACTTTCATGATCTTGTTTTCCTCTACACTAATATCTTTGAGTTTCGATACTCCTCTAGGATTTAGTATAGTCACAATTTCAGAGAGATGTGCTCCAATACTCTACTTTATCAAATTATTGTATCCAAATTTTTCTTTTGATATAGCTATGTCCCAATTCCTTATTTTATCTTCTACTAAACATTTCAACAAGTTGTCAAAAATCCTATATACTACCTCTATTTGTTCATCAATCTATGGATAAAATATTAAATTGAATTCCAAATGTTTCTTCAACTTTTTACATAATATCCTTCACAAATATCATATGAACTTGGTGTGCCTATCTAAAATTATACTTCATTTTAAACCATGCAATCCCATAATCTTTTTAAAAAATAGGTTAGCAACATGTAACGCATTATGTGTCTTCTTGCAAGGAATGGAATAATCCATCCTAACAAATTGATCTATTATTGCGAATATGGAATCATGTCCTCTCTATATCTTTTAAAATTCTAATATAAGATCCATCCTAATATCTTCCCAAGGTCGTTCTTGTATAGATAGATGTTTTGTACAATCTAGTATTATGACCAATTCCTTTTGCAGCTTGATCGGTTCTATGTTCTCGAATGAATTTCTTGACATCCTTATAAATTTGATGCCAAAAGTAATGTTTGCTAACCATATCTACTATGTTGAGTCTAAAGGAATACACATAGAGAAAAGATCCTAAGGGAGACAGAGCCACGCCTAGCACATCCTGTCACTCATAAAAAATAGTACAAAAAGGGCACCTCAAGGGTGGATATTTTGAGATGTCAAATTGGAGATTCCTATTAGTCTATATACTTCTTAGGATGGAGTTTTAAATATTTTACCCTTAAGGTTAAATCCTTTCTATTAGAGTACACAACATAATCTCCACATTGTCATTGAAGAAAACCTCATTCCTTCATACATCACATTCAAAATTGGCTTCACCATAGAACTTCTGAACCAAATCCTCATAATTTTGATACTACATCAAATTAAAAACATAAATATAAAATTTTAAATCTTTATTTTATACACTCTATTTTTTCTAAAATATTTATTGAAAATAAAATTTTAAAAATTAACAAAATAAAATAAAAAATTACTCGTTGAATAACATCAATTCCACAATAGAATGGTCAAAATCAGAATCTAACTAAAGAAATTCAAGTTTTAATGTTTTGTCCAGGATAAATCCTTCATTCTTGGCTTACACTTCAAATAAAAGCACATTCCAAAATCGTTAAGTCGCTTTGCCGCATATTGAATTGCTTCCTCTTCAACGCGCTATTGTTTTACTTTGAATATAACCCTTGATGAGCAAATTTCAATATTGACCTATTCAAATGCTTGCACTCTGTCATCTGTCTCTATAAATACAATATACGTTGTCCATCCATACTCATTCCTGATCTTTGCTCTGTATCACACAATATATTCACCCAGCTTTCCATTCTCCATTTGTAAACCGAACAAGTTTCCTTGCTTAAGGTTTGTTCTGGTAGATAGTATGGTGAGATTTATGGTTCTTAAACTTATGGCAGTGCTGCTTTTGCTCAACCTTATGTTTTCCCTTGTTGTCTCTGCTCGTCCATTCCTCAACGAAAAACTGAATACAATTGCAGATATGACCAGCAATAAATCAATTGATAATCTGGTTGAAATTGTGGATATGTTAGCATCGGGTTCTAATTGTGTAGGCAACATTCCAGATGCTAATTGCCGTAGGAGATAAAACAAGGTTGTATAGACTTATTATTGTTCCATCTCACCTAATTAAGATTTTTCACCATGGAAACTTCAACGTTCTTACATTGTTTTCATATTTTCTGATATGGTGTGACAGGGAAAAATAGAAGGTATTATGTCCCATCTATAATCACATTCATTAAAGAAATATGAAATATCTTAATGTGTCTAAAAAATTAAGAATGTGTTGGTATGATAAGTGAAGGGTTATTAACTAATGAGCTATTGAGCGCGTTTCGCAAAACATATACATCTTATACGGTTTACCTGTTAAAACAGGGGTGTTATGATTTGGATCTAATCCCAGCTTCAGCGTTTTGGTGCTATTACAATAATAATTGACTCAGTATTATTCAAATGGTTGTATTGAATCCCTTTACAAAGCTATAATCATTCTTTTATTTTGTGTTTCTGATAAAGATAAATAGGTTTTACAGGTACCTAAAACTCAGAGTATTACAGACCAAGGCCAGCAGCCAACCAGATAAAAAAGTTAAGCAAAACAGGGGACAAACCCCACACGAACCGAATGTCAAAAAACAAAACTAAGAAATCCAAAAAATAGGGCAAAACACTCTAAGAGAGTGCACCAATTCAGTATTTTTCTGAATAATCTTCTTGTTAATTTTCTCCAAATCCTCCATGATGAATTTGGAGGTTCCCTAGTCCTCGCTCCGGCTCCTGATTCTAGTGCAAAGACCCGAGCTAATCTTCCCATCAGCAGCACTCTGTCCACCCTCCAAGGCATTCTTTATTCCCTTATCTTGTGTTTCTTTCCATTAATAAAATATTTATAGTGGTTTGTCTTTTTGGCTGAAATTGAGAACCGAGTTTTAATATATTCAAACTCTATGCTATGGTTCGTTTAACATAAGTAAATGTTCATGTTGCAATCAAAGCCCTCCTATTCTCCTAATGAACCTTCTAAAGAGGTCAGTAAATATTTCTATTTTAGAACTCCACTCTTTGTGAGTTCTTTATTCCTCACAAAAGTGATGGTTTGGATTGCTTCTCCACTAAATGAAAGTAGGTAGTCATAGAGATCTCTTCATATGGTTGAAGAAGCTGATTTATTTTTTAAAAGGGACATATTTCCTTTGACAATTTTCTCTATGCAAAATAGTTTCTTTACATTGCAATGGTTGGTTTTGAGAGAAATGTCATGGAGAACTTGGTCTTCATGATATATATCTCTTGCCATGCTAGGGATAAAATAAATGCACATGCTACAAAATTGTTATGTGGGATTTTTAATTGATATTTGGTCATTTAAGTATTCTTTGTCTTTAGAAAATTAAACTTATCATCTTTTTTCTAAAGTATTTCTCATATCATGTTGATGGGTATATTTATTTTAAAATCAATCCTAAGTAATATTAGATAAGTATGAAAAATTTACAAATGGATATAACTCATATTCTATAAATGATATTGGTGCTTTTAAAACTTAATATGTAATTTTCTTTTAATATTATTAATATTAATCAATTACATGATTTAACTAAAATGACTTTTCTTTAAAAATGGCTTGGAAATGAGTTTTTTAGTCCTATTGAATCTTTAGTTATAATTTCAATATAATTTTTTATTAAGATAAATGGGTTTTATAGGGACCCAAAACCCAAATCCAACAAAAAATAAAACATAGAAATCAAAGTCTAACCAACTGCTAACTAACTACATAAATAAGGGATTCACCCTAGAATAGAAAACCAAAAAAAAAGACCTAAACAGGATACAACAACATAAAAAACTAAGATAGAGCTTTCATAAGCTCAGCATTTTTCTAGATCGCTCTATTATTAATCTCCTCGAGTTCCTCCATTATAAACCTTGAACTACCTATCACTTGATGTTTTCTCTTAGCCCTGGTACACGGTCTCATGGACGCATGCACCTCCTGATTCATCTTAGTCAAGTTGATATCTGGGGGAGTCTCTACTCTGGTCATCTGCTCCTTCTGCAAGGAAATTTCCTCATTAAATCTCTTAAGAACCTCGACATTGTTGTGCATGGCTTCATTGCTAACCTCCACCAAACTCTTTAGTTTACTCTTCAGTTTTTGTATCTCTTTCTCCAACTTGTCAATTTCGTCTCATGTTTAGTCTTCATGATCTTGATATATTTCACAATTTGGTAGGATAACATCAGGAGTTCATCAGTCTTATTTGGAGTAGGAATCTCAGTGAAAGTGGCAATGAGATCTTTAATCCCCTATTTCAGAATATTGATTTCATCAAAAAACCATCGGAAACACTTTTCCTAATACATTAGCGACTTCCCCAGGAGCATATCAACATCCTTTTCCTCATATTTGGTCTCGTTGGGGGCCACATTGAGGGGGATGTCAAGTTTTATTTCATTATCCTCCTTATCAAGATTCACTGTCTTATTTCCAGTCTTCTATTTTTTCCAGTTCTGCGAGCCCAAAATGTGGGTCTGTGAAACAAGGCTTTTCTTTTTAGCAGCCCATCTAGGGGTTTTTTTTCTATTACTGCTAGTATCAGGAATGGTCTTTTTCAAGGCCCCCTCTTCCTCTGAGGTTTTATAATCTGAATCATCTGACACCTCGACATCATTCCAATCCATAGCTTTCCCAACCTCTGCATGATCAAACTCCATATCTGATACATCATGCACCTCCTGGCTGGCTAAAGGCTTAGGGTTTTTTAGAGCATGGGAGGGTTTGACCTCATGGGCCTTCGCATACTCCATGATTAGGAGGATTAAACCCTCATGAAGAATCAAGTTATTCTCATTCTTAGCATTCTTACTAATAGATAACTCCAGAGAAGATAACAAGTAAAACAAAATGAAAATTCTTTTGTCATGTCTAAAATGTTCTAGACTTGTGAAATGGTAATAAAAAATGCTAGAAAAGTGACCATCAAGGGTAATGTACCTCATAATGAATTCTACCATGTCTGCCCAGAGACTCTAAAGGTCTAGCCGGTTGTAGCCACCATCTCGGTTCTTCTTAACCCTATAATAAAAAATGCTATAAAAGCGACCATTAAGGGTAATGTACCTCATAATGAATTCTTCAATGTCTGCCCAGAGACTCTAAAGGTCCAACCAGTTGTAGCCACCATCTGGGTTCTTCTTAACCCTAATTCTTTCACTTTGTTTATTGTAGAAAACAGAGAGGGCTTTTTTCAAGTTCTTCCTTTCCGTGAAGAATTTTATGCCCTCTTTACTGAGCCCAAAAATCTTGACAATGAAATATCCGTCGATTCTGAACTCTGCCCCATACACACGCAGCACCCCATTATCTCAATTACTCACAAATATGTCTATCAGCTAATGATTTTTTCCATGAAGTTTTCAAACAAAGGGCTGCATTCCCCCATCCACAATTTCCCTCTAGACCTCCTCATTCTTCTCCCAAAGTTCACACGAGGACAACTCCATTCTATTTTTGTCTTCACCCATTGTGATGCTACTTCTATGTTTTTTTTCGGATGACACCAAAATGAGACTTCACGCTGACACAAAACAAATAGAGCCACAGGAACAATCTGGAAACTTTCCTTTGCTCTTTTCTATGAAAAACCCTACACATGTGATCTATCATCATTAATGTTTGAGCGGTGAAAGATTTTTGACATCCTTCCTGCCACCACTTTTCATCATCTCTAACCACACCTAGATTAGCCATGTGGTTAGTTGGCCTATTACCCTCCCTCAAAACATGTGATATTTTAATATCCTCAAATTTGGTCATCATTTCCAAGCACTCTTGCATTAAATGGTTAATCGTCCAGCTGGGAGGAGATTTTTTGTTCAAGCAATTTATTATATTTAACGAATCACTCTCCAACCACACCTTCTTAAATCCTCCACGACTTGCCATTTTAAGCCTAATGTAGGCTGCATTTGCCTTAGCAAAATGGTTTGTCTAGGTGCCTAGTGGGAGTGCCACTATCGAGACAATCCTACCATTGTAATCATGTGCAACTCCCCCACAGCTTGCCGGCCCAGGATTACCTTTGGTCACCCCATCAACATTAATCTTGATCCACCCCCTCGGAGGAGCAATCCAAGCAATCTTGGGTCTTGTATGTTTCATTTTAATAGTAGGTCTAGAAATATCCCAATCAATGTGCCATCTATTGATGATGTCCTAGTCCATTTTTGAAGAATTAATGACCAAATCATACTGTTTGGAGGGGGAAGATGCAATGAAATTTTCCTTAATAGAGGATTGAATATGATGAGCAAACATAGTAGCCGGAGATTCTTTGTCTCTAAAAATCTGATTATTTTTCTTTCCTTCCAAATGCCCCAGGCCACATGAGGGAGCATAAAATTCTAAAAAACCTTAAGAGCCTGATTATCTGAAGGACACGACCATTGTATCCAATAATCCTACAAACTCAAGGGGAAGCACCAATGAATACCCCAAATGTCAAAAAAATGGGTCCAAATCTCTTGACTAAAAGAGAAATGTAATTAAAGATGGGCAATATCCTCAATGTCTTCCTTGCAAAGAAAGCAGCGATTAGGCAAGAACATCCCCCTTCTATAGAGTTTATCACTCGAAAGCACTTTATTTTTCATAAATAACTAGATGAAAAACGTTAATTTTGGGGATCAGGAACTTATTCCATAGACAAGACCAAAAAGGGGTCAGAGCATAGGATCTTGAGAGCAAAGCAAAGGCCTGAGAGACCAAAAAACCACCAGAAGAAGATCCCACCTAGACTAGAGAATCTTCAATAGGAATAGAGGGAATGTGAATAAAAGAAAGCCATTTCTCAAGAGGGAGGAGAAACGGATTCAGAAAAGACAGGTCGGTCCAACTGCCATCCCTAATATAATCAGCAACCAAGAAGTCAATGCAATCTTTACAGTACTCCATGAAAGGGACAACCCAACTGCAATCAATTAAGGGGCTATCACCAACCCACAAATCTTCCTAGAAATGAATGTTTTGACCATTAGCAAGGCACCACTTTGACCCTTTAGAGATGAGTGCTCTAGTATTCAAAAAGCTTAACAAAAGGCTAGAAACATTCTGGACCATACCAAAACCTTCAAGGATATTTTGAGGAGATCAAGAAGAATGAAGGTACTTATAATCAATGATAGTAGTTCATTCATTGGATTCCTTAATCACTCTCCACAATTGTTTGGCCAACACTGCCATATTAAAATCACAGTTATGTCTAATGGCCAACCTACCAAGTTTTTTTGGCATACAGACTTTGTCCCAAGCAACCAAATGAAGGCGATTCTTAGATTCAGTTCCTATCCACAAGAAGTTCTTATGGATATTTTCCATTTGATCAACAAGCTTTGCCAGGATTTTAAAAGGACTCATGGCACAAACAGGGAGATTCTACAATGAAGCTTTAATTAGGTGAAGATTGTCAGCTTGGCTCAGCAAAGCCCCTTTCCAGTCTGCAAGTTTGTTCTAGAACCTATCAACTAGATTAGAACAAAAAGCATTTGAATCTGGACCCTGGCAGAGAGGGAGCCCTAAATAGGTATCAAGAAAAGAGGCCATTTTACACCCCAAGACCTCAGCAATCTTAATTTGTCTATGAGAAGGGGTATTCAGAAAGAAGATTGAACTTTTAGGGATACTAATCCTCTACCCTGAACCCTTTTCATAAAGAGAAAGAAGTTGTTTCAACAATTTAGCCTCTGAGAAAAAACTTTCCCCCATCAGCAACGTATCATCCATAAATTGTTGATGGGAACAAATTTGAGGGCTTGAAGATAGTCTAAGACTCTTAAGTCTACCAACCCTAACTTCCCTTAGAATAATCTTACTGAGAGCTTCTCCCATAATAATAAACAAGAATGACAAGATGGGATCCCATTGTCTGAGACCCTTGGAGGCCGAGCAAAAACTAGAAGGAGATCCTTTAATCAACACAAAAAACTTGGGAGTTGAAATGCACTGATTAATCAATTGAATGAAGCAATCACCAAAATCAAAAGCATGAAGCATCCTAATAAAAAAACTCCAATCCACCCTATCATAGGCCTTTAGTTGAAGCCCTAAGAAAAGGATTTTCCAATCATCCAACCAAAAGCCAACATAATAAAAATTCCATTGCTTCAAATAGAAAAGATATTATAGAATACTTATTTGTTGGCTACATGGAGAATACATATTGGATCTCAAGCTTCCATAGGCTAATTAAAAAATTACATACAAATATGACAATAAAACTGAGAATAAGACTTAAACTCCTAACTCTAACTCCTTATGCTAATTTAACCACCAAACCCTCTAATATTCTATCACTAAATTACTCATGATTAAGGAAATATGTTCTCATATATAAGATCTAATCTTTAAGAATTATTAACACCCATCTTATGTTTCCCAACACTCAATGTTCTATGAAATTGTAGGTTGGCCTTTTTTTCATGATGAATTTTGAAGAATTAATAAAATGTGATTTAATCCAATCTAAGGGCTCCTTTGGGTTTAATATTCCTCATGATGTCCTAGAATTGACACCACAAGGTATGAAGAAGCTCCACATTCTTTTCTAGTTGAACTATTTACTATCTACATTGTACTACAATATTCTATGAGTGATATATCTTCTTGAAGACTAATCCAAGTATATGAGTGTTATTTTGTAGATATATATTTTCTATTACATGAAAAATTTATGTGATTTGGTGTAATGTGATAAGATTTTCTAGGATGCTCCTACATTAGACATTGAATGATATTATTTGGAAAGTGAATCTTGCACTTGGCTAGTTCTATAGCAAATCCAAGGAATTCTATCTTATCTTGTGAAATCTATGATGATTTTTCTATTATAATTCCTTTCTATTTCACTAGATGTTTCATATAATATCCATTTATTGTACTATTTTTTTCTAAAATCTACTTGAATTTCTCTTGTTGTTGCTTCAATAGTTGTTCCTTTCAATATAAAATTCCATGATGTTGCCACTTGGGTACCATTTATGAAGATTTTCAATCTTGAATATTGGTGATATGATAATTTTTTTGTTAACTCTATATCAAAAACATTTTCTAAATCAAACTTTATGAGAATCTTACGTGGACCAGATTTTGGCATCTTTAACTTGGTGTGTGTGCCTACTAGGAATATTTTCTTCTTTAGATACACCATAACTTCATCACCAATTGTAAACTCTATGTTTCTTCTCTTCTCGTCTACTTGAGCTTTGTATTTTCTATTCATTGTCTCCAAGTGTTCCCTAACTTGATTGTGCAATGTTTTCATGTAGTTTATAAATTTGTCTACTTTAATGCACATTATTTCCTTTGCAATGATAACTTGAGTTTGATACTCCATTAGGATGTAATCTAGTCACAATCTCAAAGAGATTCCTTCCTATACTTTGATTTATTCAATTATTGTATACAAAATTTTCTTGTCAAATAACTATGTCCCAATATCTCATTTTATCTTTTACCAAACATCTCAAAAAATTTAAAAAACTCCTATACGCTACCTCTATTTGTTTATTAATCTATGGATGAAATGTTCTACTAAATTATAAATATTTTTTCATCATTTTCTATAATATTCTCCAAAACTATCATGTGAACTTGGTGCCCCTATCTAAAATTATACTTCTCATTAAACCATGCAATCTCATAATCTCTTTGAAGAAAAGGGTAGAAACATGTACATTATTATTTGTCATCTTTCAAGAAATAAAATAAGCCATATTAACAAATTGATTTTCCATTAAAATATGTAATCATGTCCTTTCTACATCTTTATAATCCCAATATAAAATCCATTCCAATATCCTCCCAAGGTTATTCTAGTATAGATAGATGTTGGTACAATCTAGTATTATGACCACTTCCTTTTGCAACTTGATTAGTTATATATTCTTGAACTCATTTTTTCATGTCCTTATAAATTTGAGGATAAAAATAATGTTTGTGCTAACCACATTTTAAATACCATAGAGTCCTACTAATCCATCACTATGTTTCTCAATGATCAATTTCTCCCACATTGAACTCCTAAGAATGAATTATTTAATTTACTTTGAACAACATATCATCTAGAATGAAATAGTCTTGCTAATTTCTTTTGTAAATCACTATTGGGTCTCTACTTTCTTTCAAAACTTATATAAAATATGGGTCATTTTAATATTAGAGTTTCAATTCATCAAATTACATTATAGATAATTTAATTGTTTTCAATAGATTCATCCACCTACTCAACACATCTATAACATTATTTGAATTTCTATTCCAATATTTCAATGCATTTGTATGGCCCTAGATGAACTCTCCCAACCTCATGTGTGTTTTTTTTTTAATTTACCTTTACTTCTCAATTATTCTAAGGTTTGATGATTAGTATTCAACATGAATTCCTGCAATAATAAATAATGTCTACACTTCTTCAAAGAATGAATTAGGCAGAAAAACTCTTGACCATATAGTAAACATCTCTCCCTTTCATCATTTAACTTCTCACTAAAATAATATATTTATCTACCTTCTTGACTAAATACTACTCTTATTGCACTTCCATTAGCACCACAATGAATATGAAACACTTGATCAAAATTGGGAAAAGTTAACATGGTTATTTTGATACCTTCTACTTAATAGTTCACATGAGAGATTCACTTAGTGAACCTAGGTTATATCATGTGCATTCATGGCATATTAAATAATCCACCTATTTTCAAAAAATATTGCCCTAAATTCCTTTTTGTCACCCCCTCCCAATACACAGCCCAAATTTAAAACTCCCCCATTTTCAATAGATATTGTATTTTTTAATATCCTGAATTAAAAAACCCCTAATTTCAATAGATAGGCAATATATTAAGCTCATTTTTTGGGATATTAAATCCCCCAATATGAACACACATGATATAATATTGCCTACCTAGTGAAGCCCCAGTGATAGTTTAAAACTCTTTTGTGCACATGATGTCCATTTGAACGCCTTCTAATATCCTCTCATTGTCTTTACCATTGGTGTAAAAATAACGATAATACTTGAAATGAAAGTGTTATAAAAAAAATAAAATCTATAAAAATATCTCACCTCCCCAATACTTACTAGTGTTGGCCAAAACATAATTATCCTAAATTTCTTTAGGTTCACATTCCATCCTTAAGAAAAAAATGATAAATCACAAATAGATCAAATTTTAATTTCATGAAACTGCATTTCTTGATATTTATCAACAAATTCTCTTTTCTCAATTTAACATGTATAATACATGCTAATGAGAGTGTAATCAAGTGCTTCTAAAACCCTAGGAGAAAGGAGGTAATGAGGAAAGAGATGATAATGGAAGTGGGGGGAGGGGGGTTCAGATGCTAGAAAGATATTATTTACAGTATTTTGTGAGTTGCTGCACTCTATGGGTTGGTTCCTTTCTTGTCTGTTCTATGTATGAACTTTTGGAGTTTATTTGGAGTTCATTTTCTTAGCATAGATTCCAAGTTACATCTCCTATGTGATGCAACTTCTACTTTGTGTGTTGGTGGTTGCTAGAGGGATCTTTTCATGGTCATTCATCTTGTGTAATGAGATTCTTCTTGATGTGATTTCTTTGTATTTGACCTTCGAGGTCTCTAATTTGTATTAGATGGTTCTACCATCTTGCTATGTATGGTGTTCTTGATAGCCTTAAATTAATGTTTCCTTTGGCCCTCAATCTAGGTTATATCAGCATAGTTGTCTTTGTTGATATTGTTTGGGGATTCTCTATATATTGGGTCCTCAATTTTTGGGGTTCTTCCTTATTTTTCTCTCCTCAGGTAGAGGCCTACATGACATTACACATCTTACAAGTTGTCATTTAAGAATCCCCAAAATATATGAGTTACTCTTACATGCATCATAGACTATCAATAACAAATGTAAGGATTCTCTTACGTGTGCCATAATAGTTGATTCTCACATCCAAATTGATTCACCCCACTTTTATCCCTTACAATTGTCTTATAATTTATCATAACATCCCTAAATATAGGCCTTACACACTATACCACTAGATGGTCATCTTTTGACAACTAAAAAATTGATTTTTAAGTCAACGACATGTGGCAAAAGTTACAACTAATAAAATCCACGCCCCTAATGCTGGAGCACAATTATTTAACTACATGAATACCAAATAACCATGGGAAAATGTAGGTTAATAATGGAGCATAATTCAAAAATTGCCCATTTCACCTTTTTAGTCATCCTTTTTGCTAGTTTCTGTTAAGGTGGCAGATGTCTTTCTCAAAAACCATTGTCACTATCCTTTTCCCTCGAAATCATTGTTGCTTGCAAACAACTATTTTTCACATTTCCTACCTAGTTTATAATACCAGGACCTAATGAAGCAAGAGAACAAAAGGTGCCTTATATAATACCATATATTTTTGTAAAAGACATTGCTAAGTATTTTGAAGAAATTTTACAACTTCTACAAGAGAAGTAATCACAAATAGAAACTAAAGCCATAAATATCAATTTTTTTCTTAAACTTTTAAGCTAAATAAAGATAAATTAAAATATATTATATTTTTTCATATAATCAAAATCTACATATTTATGATATATGAAAAACAAAAGAAACACATAAATTAAATACTGACTCGCTAATTAAAACATATAAAATTATAAGACATATTATGTTAATTTGAGTAGATAAATATTCAACTAACCTTAACTTCGTAGGAAAATTATTAGTATACTCTAATGATATTGTTCTAATCATTATATGCACTTGAAATTTATTCAAATTTATTATGCCCTCTCAACATATTTTATTTTATGCGGGTCTTCAATTAATTTTTTACATTAACCTATATAATATAGCAAGGAACCACTTTTATGGAAAACAATACTCAATTATAGAACTAGCAAACTGAATTCTTAGTTGAAAATCTTCATTGTGCTAATATTCTTAGGTTATGGTTAATTTAAAATATTTTATTATGTCATTATTCTATAAGTACAATTTTGATGACTTTTAGGATCGTGCTATTTGACATCATATACACTAAATCATAGAGTAGTATTCTCCTCCTTTTAATTTATTTAATAGCACACAATATAATTATGATTTATGCATCACTTTCTATAATTTCTTGTTTTGTATGATTTCTATGTAGATAGAGAATTTTTAATAGATATATTTTAAATCATTTAAATGTAATATACGAAAATATGCTCAAAATTTCAATGAAGTGTTCATTTATTTATAACTTTAAGTGGATAAAAAAATCTCTTCACTCAATGACAATATGTAGTAGAATGAGATAATGATTAACCCCATTTTTTTGGAATTTTTTTTATTGATAGTGAAAGTGATCTTTTATTAATTTTCTCATTTATAAAAAATGTCAATTTTATATTATATCATTTTATATGATTTATTCATTAAATCATTTGACATTTTTAATGTTAGATTCTAATTTTAAAAGGTAGTTCTTTGGTAAACAATTTCAAGAGTGTCATATTTAGTTCCAAATGTTCTCCAAATTTCTTATTACATGGGGAAATAATATTCGATTAATCTATCAAAGGATCTAGGGATTACTTATTTTATTTCTATAATTGTGTTTGTTCAATAATATGCCGCTTATTTTATAACTTATTTTTCAAGGATCATACAAAGAACAGAGATGGAAGATAATAATAACAACATTGCGAAATGGAATTCATATAAATCCATGTCGCTCATAACAATTGATTGATCTAGTTTAATTTAGTTTAAAGTGAAAATAGAACCTCAAAAATTTGCACAAAAAGTCAATTGAATGAAGATTTATTTTTGTGAAAATAATTCTATTAATTCATATAAGACATTAAGAAAATATAAATCAAACTAAAAGAAATTAGATTAACTTAATTTTGAAAGGTTAAACATATGCGTTTATTCTAAGCATTGACAATCATACTTTTATTTTCATGTTACTTTCTCTATATTGACTTAAAATAAAGTAAATTTACTAACTAAAATAATAGGTTCAAATGAACTAGTGACTACTTCACATCAAATATAATGTATTATGGTAATATAAAATTTAATAGAATAAACCTCACAATTTTTATTCATCTTTATGATTTGGTAAATTTTTGTGATGGCTCCTCTAGACAATTAGCCACAAATAATTCTTCTCAAGGTGTTTCACAAAGTATGAATTATGATTGTCCTTTAGTTGGATCATTTTTTATTAAGGACCAAACAAGTTTTTAAGGGACCTAAAACCTTTAGTTACAAAATGTTGCCATTGGTGAAAACATGGAGAAAGGGCAACCAACTAATAGCAAAAAACCAAAAGAGACCAAAAAATAACAAGAGAACTAATTAAGATTCTTTAAGGCGTCAACCACTTCAGCTTCAAGTTGTGACATATTCAAAGACATTTTCTTAATATTCAAAATGTCCTAGACTACTTGGTCAGCACCCCTCTTCAAATTAGGATGAGTTTGTTTGTAGGGACCCAACTCCTCATCAGGAAAATATTTTCCTTTGTCAACAACATCCACATCCACTACCTATATCTTATTCTAATGCATTTTATTAAATCTCTCTACCATGGTGTTCATGCTATCTGCACTATTTTTGATAATCTTGTGGGTGAATGAAACTAGAGTGATGAGATTGTCATTTATGTTCTTAATTTTAGATTCTAGGCCCTTAAATCTTCCCTCGTAATCTAGTTTCTTATATTGATTGTTGGTAACAGCTTGCAAATTAAGGTGGATATCCTTGATTTCATGAAAAACCCACATGTTCATTCTGAAATTATCCACCACTACCTTCCTTACAATGCTCAGAAGATAATTAGGGCTCTCTTGTTCTAGATTAAGAAGGGGGGAATTCAAGATTCAAATCACAAGGAAAAGAGGTTCTTCCTTTCTTGTCAGTAGAAGGCATAGAGTTTGTACAAACACTATGAATTGAGGGGTCAGAGTCTTCCTTCCTAGCAAAGACAAGGAAGACCCTTTTCTTCTTTAAAACCTTCTTCCAACTCTAGGAAGCTTTCCCTCCCACAACAAAGAAAAAGGATCAAAATTGGCATCAGTACTCCAACCATGTTCACTTCAGAAAATAGATTGTCTGACCCCTCATCGTTAGAGCCCATAACTTCCTTATAAGAAGCAAGGGAAATTCTACATTTTTTTAAGGAGAAGGAAAATACTTTTAGTGCTTATAAATAAGTACTAGAATCCCTTTATGTAAAATTGGGTTATTAGGGTTCTTCCTATGATCCTTAATGCTAGCATTCACTAAGGAAAAAAGATAGAAAGAGATAGAGATCCTAATCTTGTTTCAAAGGTGATTGAGAGACACAAAATGGTGACCATAAATCTATTAAAATGAAAATTCAAGGAAAAATATTTTATAAGTACCTTTAGAACCACTACCCAAATCGATTGAAAGGAATCATAGTCATACCCACCATTGGGATGCTTCAACAACTTCTCCTTTTCCTTTCCCTTTCAAGATTTCTTGATAATCACTTCAGAATGCTTCCTATCCTTTTACACTTTGACACCATCCATTAGCATACACGTAACCTAGTTGATGACCTCCTTGGTAATATCAAAATTTTCGCTGAACAAGGTAATATGGCCATTCTTCTAGCCATTAGCAAACTAGGTAGTGACCTTAGGGTCAAAGACTTGGAGTCTCTTACAAAATGGTGTAACATTCTCCTTGTCTAGTATCCTCCATATAGTCATGTTCTTGTTCTCCTTATAATAGTTAATGGGTTTTAATCTCTTTCTATCACCCCCCATGATGTAAGCCCTGCACAACACCTCTGCTAAATTAAAAGATAAGAAATATAGAGGAAAACCAATAAGGGATAGAAAGAAAATAGCCTATAAAGTGTGTGAGGAAATGGGAAAATTATTAGAACACCCTTCCAAGTACCTCCACCTCATCATACTAAATGAACTCTACATAATCAACAAGTAAATCAATGACATAGAGCTCATAAAAAATTTGGAAATATTTTAGTTTCACATGTGTAACCTATCATAGACAATAAATAGTCCAACAACCACTAGCATGTAGTCATCCTCTCTCCAATACATTATATTATCACTTTTAACCCCATAGTTTGCAAAAAAATCAGCATCCCCATTCATTTCTCTATAGACGTGAAATAAAACATTTTTCAAACCGATTTCTAATATCCATAGATTCCTTAATCCAATTGCATATGGACCATGAAGGATTTTGAAAAACCTTGAGACATTGGATAATACTATTAGAGTCCCCCTCAATCCAAACATATCTGCAATTCAACTATCTAGTAAGATACAAACCATGGTATGACATGATAGCTTCATCTTGGTGGTTGGTTTGATTTCCCAAGATTTAGATGTTTGTTACCCATCATAGAGTTTGATAGATATTGTAAATGGTTCAATTATTTTACTTAAAAAAGATATTGTTTAGATAAATCCCCCAAAAATCATACACAAAGAGTGATTCAACAAGCACCATGTCTCATGTTAGATTCATATCAATTGATATTGTTTAGAACCCTTTTTCTCTCTTTCATTTTGTTGAAGCTACCCATGAGGAGGTCATCCTTAAGAATGGAACTTGGTATGTAAATAATAGGGTCTCCAAAGAGTTTTATCATGTCACAATTTTTAATTGGTCTTTTTAATTCTTTCTCCACTATTTTCATCTTTTGGTATAGCCTTCCCAAAGTATACTCTTTTCAACCATTATACTCTTCAATTTTGCATTAAGTGGAAAATTAGTTTCCAAAGGTTAGTAAAATTTCTTCTTATCACATATTATAGAGTCATCAACCTATATTGACCTACATCTATTTGGTGTGGAACTTTGAGGATAGGCCATATAAATAAAAAACTACATTAATTAATGGAATGGAGTCATCAACTATACCTATCTTCATTTACATCAATGGTAGCTAGCTAGATTTATTTACAATACATACATGATGAACCATAGATATTCACCTAGCAACTATAACACTTTATTCCAACCCCTTCAATACCACCTTGCAATCATAAATTATTGAGCTCCACTATAAGAATTGAATTTATATTAATCATATAGTTAAAGGTGTTAAGATAAAAGCCTAAATACACTGGTTGAAGGTGAAAAACTAAGCTTCTAAAGATTTCTTTTAAGATCTTTATTCTTTTTCTAACTCTCAAATAATCTACTATATTAGAGAAGGCCAATAGTTACTCAAAGATATTCTTAATATTCTTCAATCCTTTCTTAGGAATCATGACTAGGTTTTTGAAGCATAGAAGAATTATCCTAAAAATGATCATGCCTTGAAAGAGTACCTAAAGGTTGTTCCTCATTGAGAATCTTCTTCTCAATGTATTTTCTTGGTCAATTTAACTATATTGCTAATTTTCAAGAAATAGTCTTTACTATGACTAATGATAATTCCCCCAATTGTGATATCTTGTAACTTTACAAGACCCTATGGAACTATGTTATTTGACAATCATGCTTGATTTTATCTTAATTTCTTTCATTCCAATTCCTTAGAAAAAACTATTTAAAAATAAAATATCAAATTCATACCTAAATATAGTGATATTGAAGATCTCTTGGATTGGATGTCATTCACATTTCTTAATGTTTCAGCTATGACCACATGAAAATCCCTTATATTAAAGTTATGACATATTCAATTATGAATTGTGTGACCAAAGAGAAATAGTTTTATTAAGTCTAGACTTATCCTAGATAATATCACTATTATTTGGGGAGGTGTAAAAGTGAGTTAACTTCATAAAAATTAAATTTTTAAAGCTTATGATCACAATGAGAGGCTTTTATCCTTTCCATGCTCTAACATTTAAGATAGGATCCTTAGTTCATTGAATCTATCTACATAGTCTTCTCAAATTCTTGATCTTGTCTCACTATTGACAACTAGAAATATAATCATTTAGCCTTTTCACGTCTACTTTTCAAAAGTACATCTTATCTCTTTCATATTATGTGATTAATGTTAAAGGTTTTGTATACCTATTGGGTTATTCTATGGACCTCAATGGTTGGTCAATGACATTTCTTCACCTAATTAGACATCTCAATTAGTTAATGATATTTTTTTAGAGATTCTTTTCTCACTCTTTGGAATAGGAAAATGATGTTTTCAAGCTCTCCACTACTTCAATATGTTTTTCCAAAGACGTGGGTTTTAATTATCAACTAAAATAAACTTAATATTATATGTAAATATTTATTCCTATGCGTCATAAGTTAGATCTTGCAATCATTGGTGAAAAGATTAGAAAGTGTATCCTAATACTCCATTTCATAATCTCAAGCCTCACAAAGACTATAGTTGGATTTTATCTTATTTAAACATGGGGCTATTTTAAACTAGGGATGAATTTTACAATCTCCAATATTAATTTGGTAGTGTGGATTTTACACAATTTGGTCAAAAATTATTGAGCCAAAGCTCACTCATTTTAATTAGTTCATTCTTTTCCAAGACCTTCACATTGGTTCTAGTTCAACGCACATGAGATTTGAAAATATTTTATGTCATTCATTAAGTCATCAAGAGTCTCTCAAGAATCTTATTTTGTTTTGTCCAAGAGACAAGCTACCTAGTTTTGGTTTCAAGATTTCTTCAAACCCTTCTCACAAGTGATCCTTTTTCAAGGCATATAGTTTTACTAAGGGATTGAACTAAAATCCCTTCCAAATATAATCATATTTGATATTCTTTTACGATGAGTATTCTCCTAAGCGTTTGAAAAGATAGGAATTTGGATTTTCTCTTGATGTTCTGCTAATCATAATTTTTCACTTTATTCTAAATTTGTAATATGTTCTAATGTGACTGTGTATATTCAAATGTAGAAAAATAAAGATTTTATTTGAAGTTTCTCACATCCAAGTTTTATTGGATCATTCAAGTAATACTTC
Source organism: Cryptomeria japonica (assembly GCF_030272615.1). Lineage (NCBI taxonomy): Eukaryota > Viridiplantae > Streptophyta > Pinopsida > Cupressales > Cupressaceae > Cryptomeria > Cryptomeria japonica. The sequence goes on from NC_081407.1 coordinate 845,108,450, forward strand.
AAGTGTTGTTGTCAGTGTCCCTTAAACCCCTACCTCTAGTAGATTTTACCCTCCACCTTGTAGGTATCATCAATAATATAATGATACTACTTATGCCAATTGGAATGATTATTACCATGCTTGTCTACCTCTTATGAGAAGAGAGACTTGTCAATGAGGATGGTTGCATCTTAGTTACCATTGTTCTACTTCCCCAAATTTTGGTGGTTGGATTACTCATTGGCTAAAATTTGGCAAGTCCGTTGAGCTAGCTCTTCATATTTTTCTTATTTGACTTGCAAATGAAAATAAATAGGACAATAATAAAAAAAATGACAGTGTTACTTGAAAACCTCCAATGGACATTTTGGACCCCAATGATGTACGAGACAAACTAAATGATTGAGACTCATCTTCTCCCTATGCTCTTACTCTCACTTCTTAATGACTTATTTTAATTGTGTTATTTCTATTCTAAATTGTAAACAACCGACCTCATTTATGAAAATTTGAAACATTATCTTTTACTTTTTTATAAATACTATTCACTAAAAAAACCCATTAATTTTATTAACACAAAAAAATTTAAACATTTCCAAAACTGCTCTTTTAAATTATATTAAAAACACTAATTATTAGTGTATAAAATCAATTCAATGATATAAAAAGTCAAAGCAAAAACACAATATACATGAAACTCAAGTTCAATGTTTGCTCCTAAGAAAAATGAGTCCCTTACTAATTTGCGTGGTCTTGTCTTGAATTGCTGTCTCTTCAACACGCAATAAAAGTCCCTTTGCCGCCTCTTTAATTGCTGCAATTCAACGCGCAATAGTTTTACTCTGAATATCACCAATTTCAATTTTGACATATTCAAACATTTGCACTCCATCGTCCATCTCTATAAATACGATTTACCTTGTTTATACATCACCATTCTCGATCTTCGCTCTCTATCTCGCAAAAAATTCACTCGGCTCTTCTTTCTTCATTTGTAAACCAATACGTACGTTTCTTTGCTTAATATTCATTCTGCCAATTAGTATGGCGAGATCGATGCTTCTGAAAGTTATGGCAGTGCTGCTCGTGCTCAACGTTATGTTTTTCCTCGCTGTCTCTGCTCGATCAATCCTGACGGAAAAAGTGAATACAAATGCAAGTGTGAACAACAATGATTCAATTGATAATCTGGTTGAAATTGTGGAGATGTTAGCATCTGGTTCTAACTGTTCAGGCAACATCAAAGATCCTAATTGCCACAAAAGATAAAACAATGATGTATAGAGTTACTGTGAATCCAACGCACATAACTAAGATTTTTTGCCATGGAAATCCACGGGAGCTTTACATTAATTGGGTATTTTGTGGTCCATGGCGACAACGAGAAAGATAAATATAATTAATTCACTTGGACAATAGTCGCTGACACATTTTAAAACCAGAACGCTTTCATCCATCTGGATTGCGTAATATGTAATTATTTTTCTGTAATCAAGAATATACATATTCAGCCCAATCAAATCTTAAATCTTAAATCTGTTTCATTAAATATTCGTTTTCTAATTGTTCACTGTTTTCCACATTGAAATTGGTGTGGTGCTAGCTCTAGTTTCAAGCAGAAATAACGTTTTCCTTTCTATTTCCCAATTATCATTACTGTTTTAGTGCTAAACTATCAAACTTATATTGAGTCAAGTTTCCCTATTCTTCTTTGGATATCCTAATGTTGTTATATTTCGATATATATTTTGAGAGCTAATATCTTAGAAAGCTGATAAGGGTTATGCTTGTATGAACTCAATGTGTATACATAATTGAAAGTAAACTTTAACATTGGGATAAGGGTTATGCTTGTATGAACTCAATGTGTATTTGTAATTGAAAGTGAACTTTGACATTGGGATTTTAAAATTGTTTCATATAATTCTTTGTATACGTAATTATACATGTAATTTATTGTTAATGGATTTCTTTAGGAATTATAATATAGCAAATTAGAAAATTATAATCTTAGTCACAAATCTTCATGGTTCTCTTGTTTTTCAGATATAGTATATTTAATGTATATTATTCTTCTATTTCTTTATGATTATAATTTTAATAACTTTTATGATCAATTTTGTTGATTTTGTATATTTGAATACATAAAGTTTCTCACTCCTTTTATTTTGTATTGAACTACCCACAATCTATTTAACAATTATGCATTATTATTTAGATTTAAATATATCCATTGGTCTAAGTCTTGAGTCTTTTATAGAATTGTGCATAATAGGTTTGAGTGTCAACAAATGGTTTCATTGTCAAGGAAGATTTGCGTCATTGTGTTACTATATTTGGTGTCATTTGATCGGTGACAATTCGTTGGAGGAACAAAAAAAAATTCTACTAGATTGATGATATTCTCTAATGTATAAGTTATTTTCTCTTTGAGATGGAAAATATACTAATTAATTACTGACCAACTCTTAGTACTATTAAGTTTTGCATACAAGCTCTTAAGTATATTTTGAAACTAGATACAAAACTTAATTTACATAGTATTTCCTCTTCTCTCCTCATCCATAAGTATACTTCTCTATGCTACATGTTTGTGCTATATATAGATGTTTGTTTATTTGCTTGAAGCAAATAATGGATTTTATTTGAAAATAGTTTCTTAGATGGATATTTCTTTTGAAGATTATTCTTGCTAGTCATAATATGATGAATCTATATGTGAAGTATACTCTAATGAGGTTTTGTTTTCTAGCATTCAAAGTCATGATGAACTTCGAATCAAGAATTAACAATTACTCAGGCTGATAATGTTATTGTCATGGAAATAAATAGTATGTTTAATTAATAAATCTTTTAGTTAAAAGCCAAGGTTACTCACTAAAAGACCTAGGATTATAAAATTCAAATATTTCATTTTGCTACTAACATATACAAAAAAATTAGATTCACATGTATTCCCAAATTTTTTTAATCTCATATCCAACAAACTTAAAAAAAAATTTCCTCATTTTTATTCTAGTCATTTAGCATTAGGTTTTGTGTATATGTAGTCCTTTTTTACATTGATGTATAATTTTAGAACATTTAATAAACATTAAAAGTTCAAAAAAAATCTCAACAATTATTGGGTAATTCATGGAACTACTATAATCATTTCTTACTAAAGGAGAAAGGTTAAAACTAGATAGTTTATTTTATCAATCAGAACAACATTTGTAAAGGAGTAAATTGAATCAGTGGTCAGGAATAGCTACAACAACTTTAACTAATCAACAACCAATGTAATATCTACTTAGCAAATATTCGCCAACATTTCCCCTTATTACAGTGTTCCTACAAAAGGACCATCATGACCTTAAAAACTATGATCTTGCCAAGGGAACCCCCCTTAAAGATTACATCACAAAACTTGTTGATAACATTTTTAATAATTTGAATCATGACGGTGTTTGTTGGATTCATCCCCCAAGAGGTTGCGTAAAAGATAATTTTGATGGGGTGGCCAAGGGCAATCCTGGGCCAACTAGGAGTGGGGGAGTGTGAAGAGATCATATTGGCAATTTTGTTTCGGCTGTGGCAGTCTCCTTGGGCTCATAGTATAATCACATAGCTAAAGCCATAGGAGCTTTCCAGGTAATGATCTTGCAAATGAAATGAATTTCAAAAATATTTGGATTGAAGGAGTTTCAAAAAACATTGTTGAGTGCCTTCTTGGGAAATCCCCCTCCTCTTAGACTATAAAAAGTTGGATAGAAGAAGCTAAATCTATCTTATCTAACTTTGGAAAGGTTAAAATTTCCATTCCTTTAGGGAAGCTAATAAGGTGGCCAACTACTTCACCAATGAAGGGGTTAAGTATATGGGTCGAAGGACGTGGCAACCTTATAGTGATTTGGGAGTTGACGTCAGAGACAACTGATTATGATATCATTCATGGGAAAGTTATCATTTTTAATAATGATGAAGAGAAGTAGATATGGGTACAGTGTTATCATTTGATATGGTGGCAGGACCTTAATTATCTCTATGGGTGGTGTGGGCTGACACGTATTGTGGGTGCTTTGGTTTTGCTACTGGTTCTTGGTTCAGGTTGCTTGCTCTGCAGCCGATAGAAAAATTGCATGTCATAAAATGGGGGGAAGCTAGAAGAGGGTTGAGTCGAAAACCTATGAGAAGCATAAGAAAAATACAAATGTCTGGAGGCATATCAAGAAGGGGAATTGAGTCCTTTTCTCGAGAAGCTCCATGGTGCTAACCCTTAAATTACTTAGTATTTTGCCAAAAACTGGAAGGAGGATGGGATTGTTCTCTCTGGGAGAAAGGTCAAGATTGATGAGAATCTCATTGAGGAAATTGTTGGGCTCTCCACAAAGGGGACAAATTTATTTCAGGATAGAAGCTTCTTGGTTGAAGCAGTCATCAAATTTCCCAAAAATGATGAGGAAAGGGAGGCGTTGGTCAAAATCTCTAACAGTTATTTTGATGCTGGGAAGGTTAAAACGCTTTGGAGGGAGGTACTCAGAGTTATCATGAAATACATCATAATGGATGACAGATTTACCAGAGCCTATGGCTACCACTTTGCCCTCCTCAATCATTTTTGATACAAGGTAAGGATTTCATTTCCTTACTACCTATTTTTCTCTCTGAAACATAGCACTAAGAAACATGAAAAAAGCCCTAAGAAATATCATGTCTTGCATGTGGGCCATATTCTATTCATCCATGAGCATTTTGTAAATATGTCGTTCCCGTCTAACCCCATTTCACCTTCGGTCTCGTAAGGTTATAATACTGATTTTAGTATATCTAAGAACAAGGGAAAATAGAACACTAATTGGGAAGAGGAAGAGACTCCTTCCCCTAATAGTGGGTCAAAGAAAACCTTATAGACCAAGCCCTTGAATAAAAAAGTCTCCTTTGTGAAAACCCTGACTAGTACTTCTCCAAAAGCTAAAAACAAGGAGAAAGCCCTCCCCAAGAAAAAAATGGCTTCCTATTCCGAGGATTCCCTAAAGGACTTTTCTGCTACTCTTGAATCTAATGATGGCTCCCATACCTCTTACCCTCAAACCAACAAAGATAATAGTCCCACATTCCCTAGTGATCTCAAACCTGAAGACCATTATTTCAAGCCTAACCGAGAATTTCCTGATGATATTCTGGCAATAGTTAGAAATGGGGTGGTTGACTACTTCAGAATTATAAAGTGGGTTTTCCATGAAATTAAGGACCTGAGTATTAAAAACAAGGTTGTTTCTAGTAAACTAGATGAAATGGAAGCTAAAGGGGTGCCTCAGAAGGCTATTGGTGTTTTATGGAATGAAGAAGGGAAGATGTTGATGGTTGAGTGCCTTCAAAAATTTCTTGAACTCATGGATAAGATGAAGAAGGAAAACGAGAAAAAGATAAAACATCTGGAAGGGGAAATTGGCAAAATACGAGTTACTATGAATTCCATCATAAATCAAAGCCACAAAATTGTGAAGAATTCTACTACGACAATGAACACTTTGGTGGATAAGCTAGAAAACACTTAGCAGGGGACCTTATTTATGGACTTGGAAGCTGACAAAGATAAAAGAAAGAAAGAGGATTTTGACCTTTTGAAGAGGACTAGAGCCAACCTGAAAAGAAAAATGGATTCAACACCTCAGAAGATCCATGAGCTGAAGAAGGTGGCTCAGCAAATGAATAACCTTGAAGTTGAGACTGCCAAAACATTAAAGTCCTTAGGTTAGCTTTGTTTGTCTAGTTTTGGAGTTTTTCTAATTTTGTGTCTTGTTGTTGATGTCCTTTTGTGTGTGTTTAGCAAATTTCCTATCTTAGAGAATGTTATTTGAATATTTTATCTTGCTTGTAAACTTTGTCATTTCGGGTCCCTGTAAAACCCATTTTTTCCTTAATAAAAAATATTTTTAATAAATCAGGTAAACTAAGGATGGCTTGTGCAATCTTCATTATTAGTTTGGTAGTTTTGATTTTACACAAGTTGGCCAACAATTCCTAAGCCAAAGCTCACTCATTTTATGTAGTTTATTCTTTTCCAAAGACTTCTCATTAGTTTATAAAGGTCAAGCCACATGAGAATTTTAAATCTTTTACGTTATTTATTAACTCATCAAGAGTGCCTCAAGCATATTTTTTAGATTTTTCCTAGAGCTCAAGCTACCTAGTTTTGGTATAAGATTTATTCAAGCCCTTTTGGCTTGATCCTTTTCCATGGATTATGGTGTTACTAAGTTATTGATCTAAATTCCTTCCAAAAGTAATCATATTTGATATTATTTTAGGATAAATGTTCTCGCTGGAATTTGATAATATAGATATTCAATGATTTTCTATTGATGTTCTACTATAAAAGACATTCACTTTATTGTAATTTTTATACGCATTGGTTTATTCTATGGATCTCAATAGTTAGTCAAAGATATTTCTTCAGCTAAATATATTTCTCAATTAGTTAATGGACATCTTTGTAAAGATTCTTTTCTCACTCTTTGGAATAGGAAAATGATACTTATTAATATATCCACTACTTAGATATTTTTTCGAAAGACTTAGGTTTAAATATTCAATCAAAATAAACTCAATATTATATGTAAAGATTTCTTCCTATGTTGGGCATATATTTGATCTTGTAAAACTTGGTGGAAAGATTAGAAATGGTATCCAAATATACCATTTCATAATTATAAGCCTCACAAAGGCTATTGTTGGATTTCATCTTATTTACCCATGGACCTATTCTAAACTAGGGATGGATTTTGCATTTCCATTATTAGTTTGATAGTGTCAATTTTAAACCATTTGGTCAACAATTGTTCAGCCAAAGTTCACTTGTTTTATGTAGTTTATTCTTTTCCAATGCCTTTTCAAAGGAATTTGGCTTTTTTCTTGATGTTCTAGTAATCATAATTTTTCACTTTATTATAAATTTGTAATATGTTCTAATGTGATTATGTATATTGAAGAATCATTCGGGTAATACCTCAAGTGTTGTTTTCAATGTCCCTTAACCCGTACCTCTAATAGAGTTTACCCTCCACCTTGTAGGTATCATCAATTATACAATGATTCTACTTATGCCAATTGGAATTATTATTACCATGCTTGTCTACCTCTTAGAGAAGAGATACTTCTCAATGAGGATGGTTGCATCTCACTTACCATTATTCTACCTCCCCAAATTTTGGTGGTTGGACTGCTCATTGGCTAAAATTTGGCAAGTTCCTTGAAGTAGCTCCTCATATTTTTCTTATTTGATTTGCAAATGAAAATAAATAGGATGATAATAATAAAGACAGTAAGGATACTTGAGAACCTCCAATGGACATTTTTTACCCCACTGATGTACAAGACAAACTAAATGATTGAGACTCACCTTCTCCGTATACACTTACTCACACTTCTTAATGACTTATTTTAATTGTGTTGTTTTCTATTCTAAATTATAACCCACCAACCTTATTTATGAAAATTTGAAACATTATCTTTTACTTTAATATAAATACTATTCACTGAAAAAAAACCACTAGTTTTATTAACATAAAAAATTAAAACATTTCTAAAACCATATAATAAAAACACTAATTATTAGTCTATAAAATCAATTCAAAGATATAAAAAGTCAAAGCAAAAGTACACCATACATGAAACTACAAGTTTAATGTTTGCTCCTTAAAAAGAATGAGTACCTTAGTAAATTGATAAACACACCTTTCAAGACCGCGAAAGTGCTTAATTGCGTGGTCTTGTCTTGAATTGCTGCCTTTTCGACACGAAATAGTTTTACTTTGAATATCAACATTGACCTATTCATATTTCTGTCTTCGCTCTCTATCAAGCATGAAAGCACCTTTAACACTAGCAAAGTCCCTTTGCCGCCTCTTCAATTGCTGCAATTCAACACGCCATACTTTTACTCTGAATATCACCAATTCAAACATTTGCACTCCATCGTCCATCTCTATAAATACGATTTACGTTGTTTATACATCACCATTCTCGATCTTCGCTCTCTATCTCGCAAAAAGTTCACTCGGCTCTTCTTTCTTCATTTGTAAACCAATATGTACGTTTCTTTACTTAATATTCATTCTGCCAATTAGTATGGCGAGATCGATGCTTCTGAAAGTTATGGCAGTGCTGCTCGTGCTCAACGTTATGTTTTTCCTCGCTGTCTTGTCTCGACCAATCCTGATGGAAAAAGTGAATACAAATGCAAGCGTGAACAACAATGATTCAATTGATAATCTAGTTGAAATTGTGGAGATGTTAGCATCTGGTTCTAACTGTTCAGGCAACATCAAAGATCCAAATTGCCGCAAAAGATAAAACAATGATGTATAGAGTTACTGTGAATCCAACGCACATAACTAAGATTTTTCGCCATGGAAATCTGCGAGAGCTTTCCATTATTTGGGTATTTTGTGGTCCACGGTGACAACGAGAAAGAGAAATATAATTAAATCCCTTGGACACTAGTCGCTGACACATTTTAAAACCAGAACGCTTTCATACATCTGGATTGCGTAATATGTAATCAAAACGCTAGTCACTGACACATTGTAAAAGTCAAAACGCTTTCATCCATCTAGATTGTGTAATATGTAATTATTTTTCTGTAATCACGAATATACATATTCAGCCCAATCAAATCTTAAATATCAAATTTGTTTCATTAAATATTCATTTTCTAATTGGTCATTGTTTTCCACATTGAAATTGGTGTGGTGCTAGCTCTAGTTTCAAGCAGAATTAATGTTTTCCTTTCTATTTCCCAATTATCATTACTCTTTTAGTGGTAGACTATCAAACTTATATTGAGTCAAGTTTCCCTATTCCTCTTTGGCTATCCCAATGTTGTTATATTTCGATATATATTTTGAGAGCTAATATCTTAGAAAGTTGATAAGGGTTATGTGTATACGTAATTGAAAGTGAAATTTGATATTGGGATTTTAAAATTGTTCCATATAGTTCTTTGTATACGCAATTATACATGTAATTTATTGTTAATGGATTTCTTTAGGTATTATAATATAGTGAATTAGAAAATTATAATCTTAGTGACAAATCTTCATGGTTCTATTGTTTTTCAGATATAGTATATTTAAAGTATATTATTCTTTTATTTCTTTATGATTACAATTGTAATAATTTTTATGATCAATTTTGTTGATCTTGTATATTCAAATAAATAAAGTTTCTCATTCCTTTTATTTTGTATTGAACTACCTACAATCTATTTAAGAATTATGCATTATAATTTAGATTTACATACATCCCTTGGTCTAAGTCTTAAGTCTTTTATAGAATTGTGCATAATAGGTTTGAGTGTCAACAAATGGTTTCATTGTCAAGGAAGATTTGCATCATTGTGTTACTATCTTTGGTGTCATTTGATCGGTGACAATTTGTTGGAGGAACAAAAAAAAATTCTGCTAGATTGATGAGATTCTCTAATTTATAAGTTATTTTCTCTTTGAGATGGAAAATATACTAATTAATTATTGGCCAACTCTTAGTACTATTAAGTTTTGTATACAAGCTCTTAAGTATATTTTGAAAGTAGATACAAAACTTAATTTACATAGTATTTCCTCTTCTCTCCTCATCATAAGTATACTTCTCTATGCTACATGTTTGTGCTATATATAGATGTTTGATTATACGCTTGAGGCAAATAATGGATTTTATTTGAAAATAGTTTCTTAGATGGATATTTCTTTTGAAGATTATTCTTGCTAGCCATAATATGATAAATCTATATGTGAAGTATACTCTAATGAGGTTTTCCTTTCTAGCATTCAAATTCACGATGACCTTCCAATCAAGAATTAACTATTACCCAGATTGATAATGTTATTGTCATGGAAATAAATAGTATGTTTTATTAATAACTCTTTTAGTAAAAAGCCAAAGTTACTCACTCAAAGACCTAGGATGATAAAATTCAAATATTACATTTCACTACTAACATATATAAAAAAATTAGATTCACATGTATCCCCAAATTTGTTAATCTCATATCCAACAAACTTAAAATTTATTTTCCGCGCATTTTTATTCTAGTGATTGACCATTAGATTGTGTGTAGATGCAATCCTTTGTTACACTAATATATAATTTTAGAACATTTGATAAACATTGCAAGTTCAAAAAAATTATCAACAATTATTGGATAATTCATGGAGCTACTATAATCATTTCTTGGATCATTCTATTTCCTCTTACGATAAATTTGAAGATATTGTTATTCATACTAATTAACCAATTAAAAAGATGTATAGTATATGAAAAGGAAGTTTTTATTCATTTATGAATTTAATATTATATTTGACAAATGTATAATTGATATTCCATTATGTATGCCCAAATCAAGAAGCTTTCTAGATGTTTTATTAGAGAATACTTATTCACAATTATAATAGCCTGTTTCTTGCTATCAATATTAGGAATTTTAAAAATTTAGGTGTTAGTTCACTTCTTGTCATAGCACTAAGATAATCCTAACATCTCATGAATGGATTTTATTAAAATATTCATAAAATTGAATCCTTTACTTATGTTATCTTCAATTTATGAATGTGATCTTATAAGTAAAACAACTATTTTCTTGAGTAAGCCATCTCACAGAGTTGATAACCAAAGCTTATTAGAGGAAAAGGTAACATCAAGATTAGGGATTTATAGTAAATTTCACATTGGTTTACACACTTATATAGTCAATAAGCATCTATAAATTGATTGGTGATTATAATCAAAACACTCAATTTTGTTAAGATTAAGATGCAAACAACCATGTAAATCCTATATATTTAATTACTCTTAATATTATTTGTAATTTACTCATCAGAGATGAATGTAATACCAATAAAGGTAATTGTTCTTTACTAAAGGAGGAAGGTTAAAACTAGATAGTTTATTTTATCAATAGGGAACAATATTTGTATAGGAGTAAATTGAATCAGTTGTCAAGAATAGATACAACAACTTTAACTAATCAACAACCAATGTAATATCTACTTAGCAAATATTTGCCAAGATTTCCCCTTATTACATTGTTCCTACAAAAGGACCAGTATGACCTTTAAAACCATGATCTTGCCAAGGTAACCCCCCTTAAAGACTACATCACAAAACTTGTTGACAACATTTTTAATAATTTGAATCGTGACGATGTTTGTTGGATTCACCCCCTAGGGGATTGGATAGAAGCTAATTTTAATGGGATGGCTAAGGGCAATTCTGGGTTGACTGGGAGTGGGGGAGTGTTAAGATATCATAATGGCAATTTCATTTCGGCTATGGAACTCTCCTTGGGCTCACAGTCTAATGACATAGCTAAAGCCATAGGAGCTTTCTAGGTAATTGATCTTGCAAATAAAATAAATTTCAAATATATTTGGATTGAAGGAGATTCAAAAAACATTATTGAGTGCCTTCTTGGAAAATCCCCCCCACTTCTTGGACTATAAAAAGTTGGATAGAAGAAGCTAAATCTATCTTATCTAACTTTAAAAGGGTTAAAATTTCCCATTCCTTTAGGGAAGCTAATAAGGTTGCTGACTACTTCGACAATGAAGGGGTTAAGCATATGGGACAAAGGACATGGCAGGCTTATAGTGATTTGGGAGCTGACATCATAGACAATTGATTATAATATCATTTATGGGAAAGTTGTCATTTTTAATAATAATGAAGAAAAGTAGATATTGGTATAGTGTTATCATTAGCTATGGTGGTGGTGCCTTAATTATCTATACAGGTGGTGAGGGCTAGCACATATTGTGGGTGCTTTGGTTTTGCTACTAGTTTTTGGTTTAGGTTACTTGCTCTGCAATCAATAGAAAAATTCCCTGTGAGAAAATGGTGGGAAGTTAGAAGAGGGTTTAGTCGAACAACTATAAGAAGTGCAAGAAAAATATGAATTTCTGGAGGCATATCGAAAGGGGGGGTTGAGTCCTTTTCTCGAGAAGCTCCATGGTGCTAACCTTGAAATTACTGAGTATTTCGCCAAAAACTAGGAGGATGGGATTTTTATCTCTAGGAGAAAGGTCAAGATTGACAAAAATCTGATTGGGGAAATTGTTGGGCTCTCCACAAAGGAACGAAGTTCTTTCATGATAGAAAGTTATCAAATGAAGCGGTCATGAAATTTCCCAAAACTGATGAGGAAAGGGAGGTGCTAGTCAAAATCTCTATCAGTTGCTTTGATGCTGGGAAGGTTAAGATGCTTTGGAGGGAGGTGCTCAGAGTTATCATGGAATACATTATGGTGGATGATAGATTTACCAGAGTCTACCACTACCACTTTTCCCTCCTCAATCATTTTTGACACAAGGTAAGCATTTCATTGCCTTACTACCTATTTTTCTCTCTGAAACATATCATTAAGAAACACCAAAAAACCCTAAGAAATATCTTGTCCTTCATGCGGGCCTTATTCTATTAATCCATGAGAATTTTGCTAATATGTCAGCCCCCCCTAAGAGTGGGTTGAAGAAAACCTTACAGACCAAGCCCTCTAATAAAAAAGCCTCCTCTATGAAAACCCTCACTAGTACTTCTCCAAAAGCTAAAAACAAGGAGAAAGCCCTCCCCAAGAAAAAGTTGGTTTCCTATTCTGAGGATTCCCTGAAGGACTCTTCCACTACTCCTGAATCTACTGATGGCTCCCATACCTCTTACCCTCAAACTGATAGAGCTAATAGGCCCAAATTCCATGGAGATCTCAGACCTAAAGACTATTATTTCAAGCCTGAAAAGGAATTTCCTGATGATATTTTGGCAATAGCTAGAAATGGGGTGGTTGACTACTTAAAATCATAAACTGGGTTTTTCATGAAATTAAGGACCTGGGTCTTAAAAACATGGTTGTTTGTAGTAAACTAGATGAAATGGAAGCTAAAGGTGTGCCTCGAAAAGGCTACTAGTGTTTTATGGAATGAAGAAGAGAAGATGTCGATGCTCGAGTGCCTTCAAAAATCTGTTGAGCTCATGGATAACATGAAGAAGTAAAATGAGAAAAAGATAAAACATCTACAATGGGAAACTAGCAAAATCTGGGGTACTATGAATTTCATCATGAAGTAAAGCCACAAAATTGTGAAGAATTTTGCTACTACAATGAACACCTTAGTGAATAAGCTAGAAAACACTCAGCAGGGGACCCTGATTGTGGACCTGGAAGCTGACAAAGACAAAATCGAGAAAGAGGATTCTGACCCTTCGAAGAGGACTAGAGCCAACTTGGAAAGAAAAGAAGATTCGGCGCCTTAGGAGATCAACAAGTTGAAGAATGTGGCTCAGGAGATGACTAACCTTGAAGCTGAGATTGTTGGAACATTAAAGTCCTTAGGTTAGCTTTGTTTGTTTTGCGTTGGAGTTTTGCTGATTTTTTGTCTTGTTGCTATTGTCCTTTTGTTTGTGTTTAGCGGCTTTCTTGTCTTAGAGAGCGTTATTTGAACATTTTATCTTTCTTGTAAACTCTATGGTTTTGAGTCCTTGTAAAACCTATTTTTTCCTTAATCAAAAACATTTTTAATAATTCAGGTAAACTAGGGATGGCTTTTGCAATCTTCATTATTAGCTTGGTAGTGTTGATTTTACACAACTTGGCCAACAATTCCTAAGCCAAATCTCACTCGATTTATGTAGTTTATTCTTTTCCAATGACTTCTCATTGGTTTTTAGAGGTCAAGCCACATGAGATTTTCAAATATTTTATGCTATTTATTAACTCATAAAGAGTGTCTCAAGCATATTTTTAAGTTTTTTCCTAGAGCTCAAGCTACCCAGTTTTGGTATAAGATTTATTCAAGCCCTTTTGGCTTGATCCTTTTCCATGGATTATGGTGTTACTAAGGTATTGATCTAAATTCCTTCCAAAAGTAATCATATTTGAGATTATTTTAGGATGAATATTCTCACTAGCATTTGACAATATAGATATTCAATGATTGTATATTAATGTTCTACTATAAAAGATATTCACTTTATTGTAAATTTTTTACATGTTATAATTTGTTTATTTATATTAAAATACAAGAAAATAAAAAATTTGACTTGAAGTTTCTCACATCTAGTTCTATTGATAATACCTCACATTTTTTCACTAGTGTCCCTCTAACCCCTACCTCAAGTATATTTTAGCCTCCACCTTGTAGGTATTATCAATAATACAATGATTCTACTCATACCAATTGGAATGATCATTATCATACCTCTCTACCTCTTATAAGAAGAGTTGATTCTCATTGAGGATGATTTCATTTCACTTAGCATTGTTCTTTTATTAAGTCTAGTTTTTTCTTAGACAATATCATTACTATATTGGATAGTATAAATGTGAGTAATTTTCATGAAAAATAAATTTTTAAATATTATTATCCCAATGAGTGCTCTTTTATTCTTTCTATTATCTAAGATTTAAGATATGGACCTTAGTTCAATTAATCTATCTATATACTCTTTTCAAATTCTTGATGTTGTCTCACTATTGATAGTTATAATCATTTGGCCTTTTTAGGTCTATTTTTCAAGGATGTACCTTATTTAATACATATTATGTGTTTTCTATTCAATGATTTTTATACCTATTGGTTTATTCTATGGATCTCAATAGTTGGTCAAAGATATTTCTTCACCTAAATAGATATCTCAATTAGGTAATGGAAATTTTTCCAATGATTTTTTTTCTCTCTTTGGACTAGGAAAATGATACTTATCAATATATCCACTACTTGGATGTTTTTTCTAGAGACTTACATTTTAATATTCAATCAAAACAAACTCAATGTTATATGTAATGATTTTTTCCTATGTTGAGCATATATTTGATCTTGTAAAACCTAGTGGAAAGATTAGAAATGGTATCCTGATACACCATTTCATAATTATAAGCCTCACATTTAGGCTATTGTTGGATTTCATCTTATTTACCCTTGGACCTATTATAAACTAGGGATGGTTTTCATCCTATTTACCCTTGTACACCATTTGGTCAGCAATACTTCATCCAAAGCTAACTTTTTTGTATGTAGTTTATTCTTTTCTAATGCCTTTCCATTGGTCCAAGGTCAACAAATGAGGTTTATAAATATTTTATGTTCTTTATGAAGTTGTCATGAGTCTCTCAAGCATCTTTTTTAGTTTTGTAGTAGAGGTCAGGCTAATTGATTGTGGTTAAAATATTTCTTCAAGCCCTTTTGACTTGATCTATTTTCATGACATATGGTGTTAGTAAGGGATTGCCCTAAAATCTCTTCAAAATATAATCATAATGTTCTTAGTGTTAGTTAAATGTGTAATCAAGGACACACCATTACTTTGCATGCTCAAGGTTGTGAGATATGAAAGGAAAGTATAGGAAAAATATTTGTTTATGTAAATAGTGTTTATGGTGAAAATGGAAACAACAATGATGAAAGATTAAATGAATTCAACCACAAAACCCTAGCCTAACAACAACAAAGATCCACCATAACATATGAAGATTACCTAAGACAATGCAAATCAAATGAAATCACAAAGATTATACCATCGCATGTCCAATAGGGTTTGGATCTCCATTCTTCCTATCTCCATTGATCTTGCTTGATATATTTGCTCTCAGATTTTATATGCACAAGAGCTCAACAAAGAACAGAAATGTGGTTGCAAGTAGGATCGCATATGAAAGTTCAAAAGTGTAGTGTAGTCGAGTCGTAAGCGGGGCTGAATGCATAGTGAGGGTTTGATAATGAAGGAAGCATCTCCTTATATAGAAGACACTATATCAAATGAAGAGATAAGATTGAGAGGTGTAAAAGATAAATGGTCGGCTATGATTAGAGGGTAGGTAAAGAAAATAAGAAAATAATAAGAGGGTAGGTAGTGTAGGAATTAAGAGATGAATGGCATGTGTCATGGGTAGAAAAGGCTAATGAACTAATTAAATAAATAAAGATTTAATTAATTAATAGAATAAGTGGGATCAATTAAATAAATAAGATATTTATTTAATTTAGGAAAAGGATAAATTAAATAAATAAAAGTATTTATTTAAATGAGAAATAAGGCTAGAAGAGGATAAATGAATTAATTAAATAAATAAAGATTTATTTAATTAATAGAAGAATTAGGCTTAAATAATTAAATAAATAGAGATATTTATTTAATTAGACTGGACAATTTTAGGTGTCTACATTTTGCCCCTCTTTGAGACAATGCAGCTTGTCACGTTGTTTCAAAGAAGATAATATGAACTTATACAAAGTTGCCCCAAGATGGGAATGATATGCCCCATCGAGAGATTGGATGAAAATGTCTGAAAAGATTGCAGACAATCTCTCGATAAGAAAGAAATGCTAGAATGGATTGACCATATAGGATAGAGTGACAGAGTCACGGGATAAAGAAGACTAACCAGGAGACCAAGGCTAGGGCTAGGACTAGGGCAGTCTATAAGATAGACCACGAGGGGAATACATCCTCATTGTCATCCACACATCCAAGAGATCAGAGTGCAGAGAGAGAATAGAGTAGCAACAGTCAGCAGTGATGGCATTGGTTCACAGATTTGATCACGTTCGCTGATTTCAAAGGCCAGCAGAGGTAGGAGCGCCGGTGAGTACCGCAAAAACCTCCTTGTACTTTGTCGCATTAATTGTTGTCATAAATGCATGCTAGGTAGTGCAATAAATGCACTTTAGATATGTCTAGAAAAAATGTCAAGTGGGCTAAAAACATCAAGGTGTGTTTGCGTTGGTGCCAGGCACATCTAGGTAGGATAGGCACGTTTGTGAAGGATAGGTGCATCTGTGTATTTCAGGCACGTCTATGCAATCTATAAGCACGTTTATGTCATGAAGGCATGTTTATGTCTTCAAGGTCAAATCGGCAGTTTTGTGATGAACATATGCTGTCGATTGGATAAGCTGTTGAGAGGATACGCTCAAGCAGGTCCTCTAGGGAAGACTAGGATAGATCGAGGCACTTTGTGATGAACAGTGAGTAGCAAGACATAGTACTTTGTGATGAAAAGGGAGTACCAAAACACATAGTACTTTGTGATGAACAGGGAGTACCAATAGGATAGATAGCAACACTTTGTGATGAACGGTGAGTGTCACTAGGATAGATAGCAACACTTTGTGATGAACAGTGAGTGTCACTTTGACTGACATGATTGCTTTGCTTGACTATAGGAGTATTTGCCTATGTTGGAGTCCCGAGAGAGATTCTCGTCAACGCAGAGATTACAACCAGAGCTGACATTCGAGGATGGAGCTGCTATTAAGGCTATGGGTCTAAGATACATCTTGTATGTGCTTGAGTTTCGAGCAAACATGGGGTTGTTGACTGCGTTGGCTGAGAGATGGCACTCAGAGACATGCATGTTTCATTTGCCTATGGGTGAGATGACAGTCACCTTAGAGGATGTGTATAGGATACTGCGGATACCGATTGATGGGGAGTTAGTTCGTTACGATCAAGACGAAGACAGGGAGGCCCTGAGACGAGTATTTTAGGATCCTGGACTAGAGATGGGAGCTGGACATGTTGCATGGGATACCATGATAGTGACAGGACTGACACTACTAGTAGTGCTAGGAGGTGTGATCAGTGGGTTCCTGTGTCCAGATAGGGTGACATGAGGGTTGGCTGTGGGCTAGGGAGCACCGTGGAGACACTAGTGACACAGCACACCAGATATGCCTAGGGATCCTGTGTGCTGACACACTTGTACTATGAGTTGCATCAGTTTGTGTATCATGGATCTGTAGGATTAGGCTGCGGAGTTACATTGTTGCAGGTGTGGGCATATGAACATCTACCGGTTACCCAACCGATACATTTTAGGGGCAGGGGTCATGGATGTAGCTTTGTTCATTTGTATGATATGATTACCTCATAGCCACGGATTGGCAGGTTGGAGTATTGGCGTCGAGTCGTAGATGAGATCGACACTATGATATGGAGGTCATACCGTGAATGCAAGTAGTGGGAGGAGGATGCAGTGGATCTACCTTATACCTTTCGAATAAGATATCTGATTGGGCAGACGTCCTATGTATTGGAGAGATAGCTGATTGACAGGGCATGTAGGCAATTTGACCATATTCAACAAATGCCATTCAGGGATCAGGCACACTTTGGGCCGTTGGGGTTCCGGGATGTATGCTCGGACAGTCAGGGATCAGGCACACTTTGGGCCGTTGTTGTCGTATGATCAGGTCGTGATGTAACTAGTAGAGATGGTGTTGATACCATGGGATATCTAGCCAGAGATTTAGGATGTAGGCATGGATGCAGAGTACAGGTAGAGGTATAGGTACCAGTACAGGGGGAGCCATAGGCAAAGCCACAAGGGGCTGAGGAGGAGGAGGATCAGCTGCTTGAGCTAAGGGAGATCTGCCAAGGATAGGCAGATGAGATCCAGGACCTGGAGAGAGAGACAGCTAGGCTTAGGAGGTGACTGAGGGAGATAGAGCATGTGCGGGATTAGGCTATCCAGTGCTATACTGAGGATGACACAGTGCTGAGGACTGGGAGGCGGGCGACAGAGGACACCGGGGCTGGATATGTCTATGTTCTACGGGTAGGGGAGGAGATAGGTTACTAGCGAGACCTATATTACGGGGCAATGCCACCAGAGTAGCGGGCGAGGAGCTTCCGCAGACCATCACGGATAGCGATGGCTATGGGAGGGAGCCAGAGGAGACAGGCATCTAGCGGTGGGGTTATGGGTCCTCCACCACCACCAGATAGAGGGGGTAGGAGAGATGATCTTAAGGTGGGTCCTTCTAGGGCTCAGACTCCATCAAGGCCAGGCGGCTCCGAGGGAGGGAGTTCAACTACATGAAATGCAAATATTTTTGGCATGTCATTATACTCAGTCATGTGATAACAGGCTACACGGACTCAAGAAGGATGATGGAGGTCAATCAAGAAATGGGGATGGAAGATAGAAGATATAAAAGTGAAAGAGCTTCTTGTGCGTTATCATCATTGAACTTTATTATGGAAAAATAGGTTATGACAATCGAGACATATGTTCGACCCAGAAAGTCATTGTACCTGTTTGCATGGAGATAAGAAAGTCACAAACAAGGAATGCCCCAGTTCATACTAGACTCTCAGTGTCCTCATATCCTTGGACAAGTCATAGCATTACTAAGAGACAATCCACAAACAACAAAGAAAAATAGGTGACGATACCCCATCCTCGCCTTTCTAGTAAAAGACATCCTAGAGATAGAATCTCTAGTTAGAGACATACTGGAAAAGCTAAAAGACATGTCACCAAAAGATAAAATCAAAATAAAACCAAGACTCAACACCAACATCCATTGTAGTACTCAATTTTAGTGTCTCTTGTCACTTGTATAAGTCTTATTTGATTGTGGTCACAATGTTTACTTTCACAGAAAGGATAGATAGCACTGAACCATAATGTTGTCTAAGTCTGTTGAAAGATTTGATTTGTTGAAGCCCATTGTTCCTGCTATGTCTCATCTGAAACTAACTGAATCCATACAACTGATCCTTTATTGTGGAGAAGATGAAACTTTATTGTGGATTGGCGATGCAAATGTTGCTTTATTGTAGATTGTGTACAGATAGACTGAAGAAGGTTGGAAGAGACTGTACTCCCCAGAACAGGCGATGCTCTTAGTTCCACACCCATCACTAGACATAGGATTTTCCTTAGCCATAGATAGGAGCTGATTTATTATGGATGGAAAGGGATGAAAAGGAATGTTTATTATGAATGGCGAACCAATCTTGGGTAGATCAATAACAAGCCATGATGGGAATGTGTAAGTTTTATTGTGGATGAATAGGTTGTGAGTGTGTGCAAAGTGAAAGGATGAAATGGAATCCTGAAGGATGGAGGATAAATGTCTCTACACATGGTGCTGGTGACCCAATTTTCACCATGGTACTTTCCCAAGGCGCCACCGCAGTGGTTTTCATCGTTGGACGAAATGTTTTTTCTTTACTTTTTTTTTTTGATTTTTTTTTTTTTTTTTTGTATTTTTGAATTAGGATACGCTGAAGAGCTATGTGTAAAACCTACGAAGGTGCATGCTATTGATAGGATCCTCCAAAGGTTCACCCTCTATGGTTGAGAGCTGATATACACCAGATCCATATGTTGCTATGATGATGTAAGGACCAAGCCAGTTTGGTTCGAACTTGCCCTTCTTCTCTCTGTCTTGCTGATTTTTAGGATTTTCTCTGAGAACTAAGTCACCTACCTCAAATGTATGAGGCTTGAATTTATGATTGTAGCTGAAACTCATTCGTTGTTGATAAGCCTTGAGATGATTAAAAGTGGTTTGTCTTCGTTCATCCAATAGTTCAAGTTCTTGTAAGCGAGAGCCCCTATAGTCTTCATCACTGATAATGTTTTGCAAAGAGACTCTTAAAGAGGGTAACTTGAACTCAATAGGCTATCTAGACCTCGATGATATAGGATATCAGCTAAAATGACGTATCGAGAAGATTGGCAAATGAAAGTGCGACGTTGGTTATTGGATAGGTCAGGAGGTAGGATATTGTCACGAAGTTATGTGAAAATGGAACCGTATAACTGGAACTCAGGACCAACAACACATATCATCTCAGTGGGAGTGATTTCGTATGAGGGAACCAAAAGGTTATCCACCAAGAACTCATAGTGGGTCTCATTCGGAGGTAGATTGATCAATGAAGCAATTGTAGCCATGGCATCTGCAGCTCAATTCTGCTCTCTTGGTATCTGCTCAAAGTCTAACTTTGTGAAATGTTGTTTCAGATCATCCACCATTCTTTTGTAAGGCATTAATTTCTCATCCTTTGTTTGGTAGTCATCAGTTGCTTGATGAATCACGAGTTGAGAGTCCCTAGAAACACGAAGTTCCTGGATCTTCCACTGAATTGCAATCCGTAATCCAGTTGTTAATGCCTCATATTCCACTATGTTATTAGTGCAGGGAAATGATAATCTATATAATTTTGGTATAGAATCCCCTTGAGGAGTTATGAAGAGGATACCAACTCCTGCCCCATGCTATGTCTATGAGCCATCAAAGTATAGTTTCCATGGCTTTGCATGTGACACTATTAAGATGGATTCATCTAGAAATTCTGAAATTAGAGGAACATCATCTATCGTTGGGGCATCTGCTAACTGATCTGCAATGGCTTGTCCTTTTATTGCTTTTCTGTCCACATACTCGATGTCGAATTCACTCAGGATCATCACCCACTTGGCTAGTCGCCCAGTAAGTGTTGCTTTATTGAGCAGGTATTTCAATGGATCAATCCTTGCAACCAACTTAGTCTTATGAGTTAGCATGTAATGTCATAATTTTTCTAAAGCAAAGACCACAACGAGACATGCATGCTCAATTGGTGTGTAATTTAGCTCATATCACACCAATGTGCGACTGATATAGTATACTACCTTTTCTTTACCCTCAGCAACCTGTTGTGCTAAGAGTGCCCCTAGTGTTGTTGAAGTAGCTGATATGTATAGTAATAAAGGCTAATCTAGAACTGGTGGCATCAAGACTGGGGGATTCAAAAGATAATCTTTGAGTGTCTAGAAAGCTCATTGATAATTATCATCCCATTTGAATTTGAAGTTTTTATGTAGCAAGTGTTGAAAAGGATTACATTTATCTGCAAGTTGTGCTATGAATCTTCATATGGATTGAAGTCTCCCTTACAAAGATCGAAGTTGACTGATATTTCTTGGTGGTTGCATCTCTAAGATGGCCTTGACTTTTGCTGGATCAACTTCGATTCCTCTTTTTGAGACAATGAATCCTAGGAGCTTCCCGGAAGTCACTCCAAAGACACATTTCTTGGGGTTTAATCTTACTTTATATTTTTCCAACTAATCAAAGATGACTGAAAGTATGTCCAAATGTGTATCTCTGTCTATTGATTTGCCCAAGAGGTTGTCAACATAATCTTCCACAGTAACATGCATGAGATCATGAAAGATAGTAGTCATGGCTCTTTGATATGTAGCGCTTGCATTTTTAGCCCAAAGGGCATGACATTCCCTTTGGTGTACTCTTTCACACTAGATTCCTTCTGCTTCAAGTTTTGCAACTTCTGAAATAGATTCACTTGGTAGTCAACTCGCATAAATTTTGATTTCAACTTAGCAACCATCCGATCTCATGTATTTATCTTCTCTTTACCTCTTCTCTATCTATCAACCTGCAAATGCTCCCACCAAAGAGATACATGACCTTTCAACTAGGTACAAGCATACTTCACCTTTCTTTCTTCTGCGGTGTTCTCAAAATCAAAATATTTCTCCATATCTGAGATACAATCCATCAATTCATCGAAATCCAACTTTTCATCATATTCCAGTGGGGCAAAATAAGGTTTAGTATTCATCCTACTCAAAACCCTCAGAAACCTCTCTTCATCTGGATAAATTGTCAGTGGGTTTACTTGTTCTATCGGGGCTTCTTCTCCTTCATCTTCACTCACATCTTCAATATGTTAGCCTCTTGTCTAGGCTATGTCAATGACTTCTCACTGGGCTATAATTCCTTGCAACATTTCCATCTCAGCAAGATCTACATCCCCGCATGCTCCACCATTCCCATTTCCTCTTTGCGCCATCTTCACGCCAGTCCTCTACAGCTGCAGTTCGGATCGACAATCCGCCACCCCACAAAAAAATTCTCAAGACCACGCAATCTTTGGAATGAAATCTCACTCTAATACCACTTGGTCCAGTCACTAGTTAGGAGGGACCTCAAAGAGATCAAAATGGACTGGTCAGCAAGAGTAAACACATTGAAAACACAAGGAGATGATGGAGGCAATGCAAAATAGAATGAATTATATCATGAAAACTTATTACAATCAACTAGTAACATTCAAATTATCGAAACTGGCTCACTGGCCTACTAAAACTTGCTCAGTTACAGAACAGGTCACAACCGGGATCTCAAATATTAAGATCTAGCTTCTATGTTTTGTCTACCACTTTGGATCTCATTCTAATACTTAATTATAATTATTTGTATGATCCAAGCGATCCGGTTGGCCCAAAATGGGATCAGATATGGAAGAACAAGACCTAATGTGTAATAACAACAAGGTCGGTCTCCGCCAAAGAAATTCCTATGAAAAATCCAAAGCATGAAGTGTCGATCAAAGGGAAGGTCAGACACATGCCAAGGAATATTATAATCAATGCTCACGACTTTGCAAGCTACAAAATGGATTCGGTAGATCACTAATGCAAATAGGTCCAAGCAACCAATACTAGAAAATTGTCTCGGAAACTGGTAGCGATAAGTTGCCGAAAAAAGATCCGAATGCTCTACGGTTTGGGAATAAGGTAGATAATCAAGTCGTCAAGAAAAATCCAACTCCTCAAGATCCAGTGAGTCAATGCCAGAAAATGCATAATGAAATGTTGAAACTGCAAAATAAAAATCAAAACAGAAACGAAATATTTTTGGTTGACGCAAGATTGCCAAGAAACGGGGATGCTCCTGCATCATATTTGTAGGCTCTATCTTTCTTCATTTCAAATGTTTCTTCAATGTTATGGTCTGATGTCCTGAAATCTAATCTAGAGGGTCTAATTTATTTCTTCTTTTTAATTTTTTACTATATCCATTTCAAAAAGATTGGCTTTTCCATATTTAATTCAATCATAAAGGGCTTATTGTATATTTATCTATGTAATTCTCGATGCTATCTTTCTTGTCTTTAAAGAACTAATTGTACTTATATTGCAATGTGTATTTGGTTTCTTGTGAATTGATTGTATTACAATGTATACTTGTCATATTCTATGTATGTATGTGATTCTTAGAAAAAATTGAAATTGAATGCAAATTTTATTGGATTGAATATTATGAGTAATTGATAGTATGCCTTTTGTAATCCTATAGGGTTTCATCATTTGATATTTCCAAGTGATAGAATAAAATTAGAAGAAGAATCCATGGGTAAAGAAGGAAGAGGGAAACATAAGGAATATGTAGGATAGAAATGAATGGAAACTAATTATAAATTGGTCCTTATTGTGGACAAAATGTGGTCACAAAAAATGATATAGTGTGGAAGAAAAATAAATAATTGCTTCTAATTTAATAACAATATTACCAACTGCAAAATTTATGTAGATTTCAAATATGTAGTTCATTTTGAATAATTCAAATAAATACATTAGAGGGAACAAAAGAAAAGAGAATAATTAAAGGGCAGTAGAGAAATCATAGAGCTTGAGCAAAAAAAAAAATTGTAGGCATTAAACATCATGGACTAGGAAAAAGAGGAATTTGACATGCAAGTGATAGGTGAATATTCTCTAAAACATCATTAATTGTCTTTTAATAATTACATAAAGAAAAAAAAACGATGAAGTATAGGTAGAAAATATATTTTCTAGATGTGAAGACCTTAATTTGATGGAATATTTGTCAAATAGTGCACTATATTTTAAACTTTCATCAATAAGCCATGTTGCTTTGAGAAGAATATCTTGGTTAACTCTTAGTTATGAGTCTAGAGTCCTAGAAATGGTGGTGGTTATGTTAACTCAACAAATTCTCTTTTTCCAAAAGAAGTTGAGAATAACTTTAAATTTTATAGTTGGTGCGACTTGTATCTATAGAAAAATATTGTCATTATGCAAATAAATTTAAAAAGGTTATAATGCGAAGGATATACAATTTAGTATAGGGTATGTAGATTCATTAATTCAAATTCATGATTGCTTTTGCACATGGGATTCAAGTTACTTATTAAAAATAAAATAAAAAATAATTATCTTGTGTATGCTAACAGTGTTGGGAGGAATTTTTTTTTACGATTTATAGATGATTGTTTAAAGACATTTTGTCTAATTGAAGGAAAAAATTTAGATGATAGAAAAATTAAGATAGTCATAATAGAACACATGATATGGGAAGGTTGCAAGAGAAAAGTATCTCATTATGATGCTCTATATTTTACGGCTAATCTTAGAAAAGTGCCTTTTAGATAAATTTTCATAAAAGATTTCTATCTTTTAATACATAAAGAAATTTTTATAAAGGATGAGATTCCACAAGATGGTTTCATTATGCTTGGCATCAATTAGGACATGATGCAAAAATAAATTAGTAGATGGCAAGACAAAGTGATTGATTATTTTATCCATTAATAAGTAGCTAAGAGTCTTGCTACAAAAAAACTATATACATTTTCAAAGACACAAAGTTTTTATACTTGGATCATATCAATGCTGCTCCATATTTCCAAGATAATGAAACATAAGAAACATATGATGAGCTTATGAGGGTAACCTAATGATGTCTTATAATTTTCATCATATCTTTTTTACATCAACTTGTGATAGAATATGGTTTCTCAAGATAAGGTAATTGATCTTTATTAATTCAATATTTGGACTCCATTCAAGTTGAGAGAAAAAGGTTCAAAGTTATATAGGATGAGTTTCATACTTATGTTAGAATAATTTAGTATGCCCAAGAAGAAAAAATATAAGTATGATTAATTTGGAAAAGGTTGAATTTATAATATCATTTTCTAATTATTAGAGCCCCCCTCGAAGTGCTCCACTATTTTATTAATTATTATTGTATATGGTGAAAATGGATAACAATAATAACAATATTGAAAGGCTAAATGAATTCAACCACAAAACCCTAGCCTAACAACAACAAAGATCCACCATAACATATGAAGATTACCTAAGACAATGAAAATCAAATGAAATCACAAAGATTATACCATCACATGTCCAATAGGGTTGGATTTCCATTCTTCCTATCTCCATTGATCTTGCTTGATATATTTGCTCTCATATTTTATGTGCACAAGAGCTCAACAAAGAATGAAATGTTGTTGCTAGTAGGATCGTAGTGTAGTCAAGTGCATAAAAGATGATTAGAATGCATAGAACGATTAGGGTTTGATAATGAAGGAAGCATCTCCTTATATAGAAGACACTATATGAAATGGAGGGATAAGATTGTGAGGTGTAAAAGGAGGTCAGCTATGATTAGAGGGTAGGTAAAAGAAATAATAAAATAATGAAAGGCGTAGGTAGTGTATGAATTAAAGATGAATGACATGTGTCATGGGTAGAAAAGGTTAATGAATTAATTAAATAAATAAAGATTTATTTAATTAATAGAAGAAGTGGGATCAATTAAATAAATAAGATATTTATTTAATTTCGGAAAAGGATAATTTAAATAAATCAATGTATTTATTTAAATGAGAAATAAGGCTAGAAGAGGATAAATGAATTAATTAAATAAATAAAGATTTATTTAATTAATAGAAGAATTAAGCTTAGATAATTAAATAAATAAAATATTTATTTAATTAGACATGACAATTTTGGGTGTCTACAATTATATTTATTTCTCAGAAACATCCTAACATGTAGTATTAGTAAGGGTTTTAGTTTTTTTCTTGTTTATTATTTTTTGACAATCGAGTACAACATGAGTTGAATGATTGACTTGTAGGTAAATGAGTTTCATGATTGAATTTTAGGTATTGTTATGTTACAAAAATAACTTTGGAATTTGAATTTTGGTAACACTCCTATATAATATTACTTTGAGATTTTTATTATATCAACTTTGTTGTTGAATAACATAATTGGCTTTTCCTAGAGTGTGGTTATCTTCTCACAAAACTGTTTTTGTGACATAGATCATCTTGTCATGGTATGGCGTTCTCAGTGTAATAAAATTCCTATAAATATAGGACCATTTTTATTGCACGTTTGTTATTAAGGCCTAACATACAAATTAATTTCTACACCATTTGTTTCTTTCATGGTCTCAAATATTAAACACCTTAGGTTCTTCATGTTAATGGTAGGAATTTTTGTGGAAACCTTAGATTGAGAGAAATTTTTAGCAAAGGGAAACTTGATGTGGAAAAAATGGAAGGCACATCAAGGATGAACATAGAGAAGTTCATGGTTGCTTAATTTTATCTTTCTAGTTAGATTGCTTAACATGTCTTAGAACAAATTCTTAATCTAAATGGGATTTGGTTGGGGAATGAAAATGAAACAAGAAATTGGTTGATTTACTGACAAATAATTTTATGAATGACAATTAGACTCATATTTACATATATAGAGAACAACAAGAACTCCAATGAGGCCAAGCACATGTCAATTTTTTGAAACGCCTAAAAAAGCCAACACTGCCTATTTATAACTAGCATAATCATTAGTCTACTTTCATAGAATAATAATCTCACTCAAAGGTTATGAATGAGATTTCAAAGTTGCAATTTTTCAACCATTTAAGTTTGTGTTTTTTATAGTTATTTGTTATGGTTTTAAGCATAACAATTTTAGTTTATTGTTGGTATAGTTGTTGATGTTTTTTATGTTATTCATGTAACATATTTTTATGTATTCCAAACCCATTGAATATAAGAAAAATGATTTAGAGTTTATCTTTAATTTATTAGCTTTGTTTGCTTTCTAAAATATCAATATTTATGCAAAAATTATGGATAATATAGGATTGTAATATTTTATTTAAATATCATTAATCTAAAACTTATTTGCCTTTTTTTATTGAGGTTAATGCACATTTGAGGAAATGTAATCATAATTAGTCAAATTATTGCCATTAATTAGTTAAGGACTAAGAAATACATCAATTTATCCAAAACATCTAACAATTTTATTTCTAACCTCACTAAAAACCTTGATCCACTTTGATCAAATTATTGTCATTATGATATATCATTCCCAATCTTGGTGTTGTTTTTATTGTTCATAAAATTATCAATAAAATAAGATATAACCTTAGCTATATATGATACTAATAAAACATTTAATACTTGATGTTGCTACAATTATTCCACTTTCTATGAGCATTTCTTGGTCTCATGTACCAATCAATTCTTACATTGGAGTAATACTTCCCACATGTTTGTTTTAGTTCACAAGTGTTTTGGCTTCTCATTATTTTTTGCCAATTGCTTCTCACTCCTTAGCTCTATTATAATCATTTATTTTACACACTTCCTCTTATCTCTAGACTTTCAATGGTATTAAATAAACCAAAATGGAGTTGCTAATTCACTTTGTTGGTGATTTATAGTATATGGCAATCCTTGTGAAGATCAATGATACTAGGTTGAGAAAAAAATTCTTCTTCCAAGGTGGTGATAAATTGGTTGTCATTTTAGAAGTGCTTGGTGATAAAACCTATAGTTCCATGTTTATCAATAATGAAAATATCTAATAAAATTTTGTATGTGGTTAGTCCCCTATGGAACATATAAGATTCCCTTTTATCTCTCAACCACAATTTTTACTATTTCTATTTTCTAATGATTTTATTATATTTGTGTGGCTTGCTTTCTCAATTTGTTTATCTTTCCTCGACCCTTAATGTTTGAATGATACATAATTAGATGTTGTAGAAATTTGATTGAAAGTAGATTTAGATTATTTATTGTCATTTTTTTAAAATGTATGATTATTTTAACATTTTTGAAGGGGTAGAGGAAGTAGATGAGGCCCCTTAATTCTAACCATTAGATTCAAATAGTTAAGAGTTCAATATTTTTTACATGCACACACAAATTCTACCACATAAATATTGGAAGCTAATTTCATAGTCATTAATTGATTAGTTATGTCTCTAAGAACATTTGGTTAAATTAGTTGTTTCTAAGCCTATATTACCACATAAGTGTTGTAAGAAAGGGGTGGTTGTCTCGTTACAATAATGGATAGAAATAGGAGCTAAGGATTAGAAGTATTCAATGGCGTGGTCGTTAGAGTTCATAAAAATGGTTTAGGTTAGAATTTATCTTCATATGCAATATCTTGACATGTATTAGTAAAAGCTCATATGTGAACATTGTAACTACCTTTTCCATAATATAACTCAAATATAGTTACAATAATGCCAACGGAAATGGGCATGTAGCAATCTCAATGGCATGGTCCATATATGTAACAGACTATAGAGTAAGAGCTACAAACATGCTATCCACTTTCTTCTTAAGTTGATCAAACTACTTCAATAGTATATTGAATATTTATAAGTGTGGGTAGTAGTGGTATGAGAAGCATGGGTAGAATGGAGGATATCTCAAAAGAGAGAGATTAATGGGAATGGAATGATAGAAAAATAGAAAATGACACTATAAATGCAAAGTCATGATAGAATGATAAGGAGGATTAATACAAATAATAGTGGTCATACTTATATGAATATGAATAAATACTGTCACACTTTGAATTAAGAATTCTAACTTGAACATAGATTGTAACAATTTAGTAACATCCAAGTTACACACATAATGTACATACACAAAATAATATTTCAATAATTCCCACTAAACATATACCTTATTAAAACCTTCCTCAATTTCCTTAGAATCAAATATTTTTAGCTAAGTTGAGCTTGTTCCAATTGTTGTGATAGAAGTTGTTGATTTAGTACCCCCAGACTTGTTGATTTAATGTCCAATTTTTGTACAACATTGCACCAATAGTTGTGACTTTAAAGTTGTTATTGCTAATAATGAGTACCAATAATTGAATGAAATATACCCTTTGTTGTAAAAAGAAACCAATCATATGATGCCACATTAGCTGCACAAGTATTGGGGCACTTTTTGCATGCCTATTGGTCTCAGTTTTTTTGGGGCTGTTTTGGATACCTTGGCAAAAAGCATACTGATGTGGCACCATACTTGATGATGTGGCCCTTAAACCTTAGTTAGAAGTAGGGGACTTGCCAAGTAAGCCGTTGTAAAAAATTGGGAGTGATTTGAAATTTCCATGTAGGATTTTGAGAAGCGTGAAGTTAGGGTGCACAACTACTGGGTTCTCTCCCCTACCTATTGTATCAAAAATTACTTATAAAAATGCAGCTACACTTTCCATAAATTTCTTACAGACAAGTTGCAACTACCTCTAAGAAAATTCCTCTATCTCTATCCTTTATGCTTTGATGGATGTCCATACCCTGTTCGAAAGTTAGGGTGCACAACTACCGAATCCTCTCCCCTACCTATTGTATCAAAAATTACTTATAGAAAATCAGCTACACTTTCCACAAATTGCAACTACCTCTACGAAAATTCCTCTATCTCTATCCTTTATGCTTTGATGGATGTCCATACCCTATTCCAAAGTTAGGGTGCACAACTATTGAATCCTCTCCCCTACCTATTGTATCAAAAATTACTTATAAAAATACAGCTACACTTTCCACAAATTGCAACTACCTCTAAGAAAATTCCTCTATCTCTATCCTTTATGCTTTGATGGATGTCCATACCCTGTTCCAAAGCTCCCATTTGGCAAAACTCCCATTTGGCACTACCTGGGATGATGCTGGAAAAGGTTGCAGTGTCTGGCTTCACACCTGCCAAGTGCATTTGGTTGAAGTTTCTAAAGCCTTCTTAACAAATCCATTTTGTTAATATCCTCTAATCAGGGCATTGAGAACATATTTATTTGAGGCATTCTGTTAAACAGTTCGCATGCCTTGTATACGTTTCCACATTTTGCATATGCTGCGATGATGGCATTCTATAAAACATTTCGCCTGCCTTGTATATCCTTACACATTTTTTCATTCACGTCTGCCAAGGCAGTTGCAGTTTAAACATCTGATGGATTTCCTCTATCGATTATCCTGTGATGGATGTCTGTAACCTGTTCCAAAATTCCCATTCGACGCAGGTTGGGAGGATGCAAAGTCTGGGTTTAAATCTATGCATTTGGTTGAAAGTGTCTAAATCCTTTTCAACAAATGCATTGTATACGTATCCTCCAGTTGTAACATTCCATGAGACCAAATTTCTTTGAGGCATCCAGTCAAATAGTTTACGTGCTTCCACATTTTACATACATGTCTACCAGAGCATTTTCGACTGTAATATATGACAGATCTCCCTTCCATTATTCTTCCATGGGCTTCCATACCCGGCGGTACTGCACCAAAGATTTGGGCTTCCGTTCTGCTTCGGATACCTTGCAACGTCTTGTTTTACGTGATGCATTTGGCTTCTGAGTGGGAACAATTCTAATTTGAAATTAACGGCAATGACTTTCAACTCGAACGGAAACGAAGGCTGGCGACAGGAATGGGCCAACACATCTGCCACGTAAGTGGCTTAGTGTGTGCTGTTTAAGGCTGGCCGACAACGACCCTTACCTACACTGTCAATTAACGTTTATATTTCTAAGTTTTATTTTGCTCAGCGTTTGTCAATTAAGATCACTGGTTATGCTTCCACCAAGACTCTTGAACGGTCACAGAGATTTATATGTTGTGCGTGGTCCGAGTGCGTTGCCATTTAACATGGCGAGAAAAAAGTGGGAATGTGTACGCAAAGATATCTTTTTGTCCGCATGGTCTCACTTTGCATCTCTATGCCTTTCCTCTTCACCCCATTTAACACTGTAAATTATGACCGGGGTTAGAGAAAGGTTGGAGATTGTAGATTTTTTAATTTTCAATTGTTAATTTATTCGTAAATATATTTGTGATTGCCTCCTAAAATATTAAATAGAGTTTCAATATATTATCATAAAAGCATGAATAGAAATAAAATGCAGAAGAACATAAAAATTATACAAGAAGTTTAATAAGAGTTTAGATGTGATAAGTTTAGAGGTGATATATGCAGAGAAATCTATATCTATCGACGGTGGGAATATGCTACTTATGTATCTCATTTATTCACGTTGTTACGATGAATTCCAATTTTTTTTTTGAGAAAGATATCTCTGAGCATTTCATATATATACCCTTCATGTAGATTTAAAATTTAAGACGTGATTAAGCTGAATATGGATATTTTTGATCCAGAGAATACAAATTAAATATTGCGCAATCTAGATGATGAAATGTGCCAGTGATTTGTGGAAAAGGATAGATTGTATTTCTCTCTATCACCGCGAATCAGAAAAGATGAAAAAAATATGTAGAAGTGCCCACAATTTCAATGGCAGAAAAGACTTAATGTGCTAGTTGGATTTACAATAACTCTGTACGTCCTTGTTTTATCTTCTGCGGCAAGTAGGATCTGCAATGTGCCCTGCACAGTTAGAACCCGGCGATGCTAAAATCTCAACAATTTCAAGCAGATTATCAATTGATTTATTGTTTGTCATATCTGCATTTGTATTCAGTTTTTCCTTGAGTATTGGACGAGCAGAAACAGCCAGGGAAAATATGACGTTGAGCACGAGCAGCACTACCATAATTTTCAGAGCCATCGATCTCGCCATACTAACTACCAGAACGAAGCTTAAGGAAACAAAAGGTATTCCGTTTACTAATGAAGAAGGAGAAGATGGGTGATTATGGTTGCGTGATACAGAGCAAAGATGGGTGATTAGGAAAGTATATCGTATTTATAGACATAGACGACTGAGTTACAAGCATTTGAATTGGTCAATATTGAAAATTTGCCAAAGACGGGTGGTATTCAACGTAAAATAATGACGTGTTGAAGAGGCAGGAAAGTTGGAAACCAGAGGTCTTAAAATCTGCTTTTACTTTAAGAGGTGTAGGTCTTAAAATCTGCTTTTACTTTCAGAGGTGTAGCCCAAGAATGACGGATTTTTCGTGGATCAAACATTCACATTAGAATTTCATGTGGATTGTATTTTTGCTTTGACCTTTTCTACTTTTGAATTGATCATATATGGATTCAATCACTTAATGTCAACATCATCAACTTTAATCTCTTTTATTTTTATGCAAGTTATATAGAAAATTACAAAAAAGTCACATTCATAATTCAACATCCATAATCATGAAACAAAACAAAGAATGACAAAATTACAAGAATATTTTTACCATAATAAAAATGTGGAAAACCTATCAAAACAAAATATGATAAATTTAATATTATCTCTAATAGAGATGTCTTAGATGTAAAATAGAGCATTCAAAAAAATGAAATGGTTCAATATATAAATCATATAAAAATAATATTACAAAAAAGATCAATATGATTCTTGTCAATGAGA
Source organism: Cryptomeria japonica (assembly GCF_030272615.1). Classification (NCBI taxonomy): domain Eukaryota; kingdom Viridiplantae; phylum Streptophyta; class Pinopsida; order Cupressales; family Cupressaceae; genus Cryptomeria; species Cryptomeria japonica. The sequence goes on from NC_081407.1 coordinate 845,141,451, forward strand.
AATGAATCAAAATGTCACTCCCTTATCCTACTACATGTTGTCATGAGGTGAAAACTTCTTGTAACACCCTTAAATTATATAGTTATGTAAGACATTTATTCTAATTTTGAGCATATTTCCTTAGCATTCATTAGAGTGAATGTAATGTACTTTATTGACGATTCTCTATTTATCTAGAAATGAAACATAAGAGAAACATTAAGGACAACTCAACATAATGGATGGCTAGATTATGGGTGTAGAAAGGTAAATTAAAAGGAGCGGGTGGCTCCTTTGGAACTTATTATCTACAAAGATCAAGAGGGTTAGCATAGATGTCATTGAAATGATGATTATGGACAAGTAAAGAATACAATTTTTGAAATGAAGCATAACTTAATAACTCTAGTAGCACACATGTTTTTCACTAAAAATGTAGTTTGCTAGTTCACTAATTGAGTATTATTTTTCATATAAGAGATCCATTGCTACAATAAAGATGTTTTTGTAACAAAGTTATTAAAGAGAAAACTAAAGTAAAATTTGGTGACTATGTATAACTTTTTAATAGCTTTCAACTAAGAGGGTAATTATTTTTCATATCATTATCTGATTAACTATCAAATGCATTTAAATATTAGAAATACAATTGATATTCCTTGCATGATGCAATAGAAAGATGACACTTGTCTCAATTTGGATTACACTCTATAGTTATTTGGTTTAATCAAATCATAGGCTCGAAATTGAACGTGTCATTAATATTCTATCATCTGACGATGGTTGTATATACTAGCATACCTATATTTAAAAATATGTTTCGAAAATATTCAGGAAGATCATTGGAAATATTAATTAACATATAGAAAATGTTATTGCTATATTCAAAAAAAGATAAAGTACTCTTTAAATTTATTATTAAAAATTAAATTATATATGAATTTTTTTAAGTTATGTCAAACTGAATTGCAAGCTAAATATGTAAGATATTACTAAATTTTATATATTAATTATTTATAATATTATTTTAATTTAAAACACTAATTTTTATTTTGAATATATTAAACTGAGAGATACTCGAACCTTTACATATCTACAAAAGAAGGTGGTGCAGGAGCACCTAGCTTCATTCTCAGCTTCATTTTCATCTCAAGTTTGATTTTTGTTTTTTTAAGTTGGAAAGTGGTTTAGGATGTTTTTGAAGCTTTTCTAGGTTGTTTTGATGAGTTTTGAACTCATTATGGGGTTTTGGTTTCTTGTTTTCATCTTTTTGCTCAAAGTTGCCAGTTTGGTGTTGCCTGTCAAAATGATGGAAAAATGAGTTTTTTTTGTGCTTTTTGTTTTGAAAAGGTTTTAGACATGTTTTATGCTTGGGTTTAAGGTATGAGAAGTATTTTTAGGTGAGGGTTAGTTTTGGAGGTCAATCTTGCATTTTCTAGGCACCAAAAGTTGTCATTTAGGCATCAAAATGCCAAAATTAAGTGCCCTTGGACATGTACCTGTCCATACAGGAGGTTAACCAACTTGGAGAGGTATTTAATCTCCTGTTTTAGCTATTTTAAGGGTTGATCATTCGAAGTTAAGAAGCATTTTGCAAACTTACACTAGTTTTTTGGGTTTTTCTTTGGTTTTTGGCTCCATGTGAACAACAGTCCCTACACCAACTATACTTGGCCATACTGTTCTTGGATTTTAAGTTTCTAATATGTTTCCTTAAACTTTTCCCTTTGGTGGCATTTGATTTTATCAAGTTTTGAGTTTGTGGCAAAATTAGTTTGATTTGACAATTTCACTGCCTTGTCTAGGAATTGGCAAGGATGCTTGACCAACTTGGTTTCTTGGAGTCCTAAAATGCTCATGGCTTCCCAAGAACCAGTTGGTCAACTTTTAGACTATGTAAATACATGTTTTTTTTTCAAGAATGCAGGTGTAAGGAGTTTTTGTGGCCATTAAGCCCTAGGCAAGTGTGCCATTTGGCTAGGGTCTTGAAGGAATTTAATGCTTTTCTTTACTATAGCAAGTGAATTTAAAAGTTTAACAAACTTTCCTTGATGAAGAAGTTTGTATGCCAAGGCAAAGAGGCTTTCTAAGCCATGAGGAGATCATTTGCAACTTTACTTTGTGAAAATAATGTAAAAAATAGTGAGTCACTGTTTTAGAGTCAATTTTCTTGCAGTAGCCTACTCTCCATCATGCATTGGAGCTTGTAAGGTTGTTATACCTCCTTCTAATTTCTTGTGAACAAGAACAAGGAGTGTTCTTGATTTTAACTAAGGGTTTGAAGTTGCCAAGATCAATCAATGATCTTTGAGGCAAGACTTGAAATGCAAACTTGCTGTCACAGTCAATTAGGACTGAGTTTTTACTTTTTCCTTGAAGTTATACATGTATTCTTCTCCTTCCAAATGACAGGTATGAAGGAAAATAAGTCAACAAAGATTGATCCTTGTTAAGGAGCACTAAACAGACTTTTTGTGAGGAGTTCTAATAGTGAAAGTGAAGGTCACAGTGAACTACAAAAAAATAGTGAAAGACAAAGGGCAGCAACAGTCAACTTGACAATGAATTAATTCCATTTTGTAATTGCCTAATGCTTGTATGCAATGCTAACATGACTCTTCTTTGCTTCTAGATGGTAGAAATGTTCACATGTTGAATTTAGTTGGTTTTTTTTGCAAATGATGTGTTTGAAAGGGGCAATATTGGAAAAGTTGTAAAATGTTGCATTTTCCTTACAAGCAACTTTTTGTAAAAACTTGTTTTTCAAACTTTGAAGTGTAGATATTCTTATTTGTGGCCTAAATAGTTAGTAGTAGGGTGGAACTAAGGTCTCTTGTCAATATTGGAGGTCTATAGTTTGGATCTTGGTTTTTCACCATCAAAACCCTTCAAAACCCTCCTTTTTCACCCATTTTTGGGACAGTCATGGACAAGGCCTGAGAGACCCTGAAACTTTATGAATCTTCAAGTATTCCCAAAAGGGTATCCAAAAATGTAAAGATTTTTTTCTGGAAGTCCATCGGTTGAATAGGGCGAGCACAAAACCCCTAATGGAGGGCTAATTACCTAGTAGCCCGTTTTAGGGCTAAAACCAAGTTTTTGTCAAATCGAGTAAGCAAGTGAAGGTTGCACAACATGAAATCCAAAAAAACAAGTTGAAACAGGTCAATCTAACATGAATTCAACCTATTTGGTGATTTTGGCTTCATAAGATGGTTTTGGAGCCCTTGGAAGGATGTCATCAAACTAGGGAGTTGGAGCTTTTGAGTAGCCAAGAAGAGATTGACATAGGGAGGTGGAGAGAGGTGAGTTGTTAGACTACCTTTGATCTATTTGCACTCTAACCTTGGTGTTTACACCTTGAAAACAGTAAGGAACTTTTGCCAAGCAAACATACTAATCACCTAACAACCACCCAGCACTTTCCTGCCGTATCAGAAGGCGACAAAACCAAGGACTCGTTAGAACTAAAAACCCATGAACAAAAAAATACTGCCAAAAAGAGGAACCCAACAACAACCACTAACACTAGAAAACCAAAACACTAGAACTAGACACCAAACGCAACAAGAAAAAGCAATAAATAAATAGAAACACTCACCAATGGCTTACCGGATGGGAGAGAACACCAATTTCCTCTCTAGACAAATGTGCTTTCTTTTCTCCAACAAAGTTAGATTTTTGGAGGAATCTTCCCCAAAGGAAATGGTGAAGGATTCCAATGTGGCTTTCACCCTCGAAATAGATGCTCCAAACCCCATCGTGGTTGAGTACTCTAGATGTCTTCTTTTCTTTGCCTACCTACTCACTATTTCATCTTGGATGTCATGAAGAGTAATATAATTCTTCTCTATAATCTCCCTATTTTGATCAAACATGCTCTCCATATTCCTCCTTAGTATATCTTGTTTTTTTCTTGTAGAGCTTCAACAATATCAACCAAGTCTTTCATATTCTTGGTTTGGCCAATCCTCTCAATGAGGTCCTTAACGGAGTTGTCCAATACTTCCCATTAATCAGTCATCTCAGCAAATTTCCTCAATGTCATCAAAGCCCTCTTCTCCTTGTCGTCCTTTTCCCAACTTGAGGCACTGGCATCCACCTCTAAAATGGCTTTCAACCTATCTAGTTTATTTTTCCTTAGCTCAAATTGTCCCAAGAGCTAGTGGATGACAGGTTTACAGTGCTTATTAAACCCTTTGCAAAGTTCATTCACTTTAGCTACAAAGGGGGGAAATCCCTCCTTGATCAAAGAGCCCCAAGGGGAGGAATTAGGAAAATCATCGTCAGAAAGGGGGGACAGGGGATTAGCCTCTTTTCTTACAACTTATTTTTCGGGGTCCAATCTGACCCAATAGACCAAGAAGAGGTCGTCTCCTCTGATTCATCTTCAATAATAATTGGTTTTTAAATAGAGCTTTCACCAACAAGGGGGCCCAGAGGAGTTTTAGATATAGTAGTATGAGAGGGGTTAATCTAGGTGGGCACCTTTTCTATTTTAGGGGAAGCATTACCCATAGTTAGATTGACTAGAACCTCAACACAAAGACCCAAACCAGATTTTGAGCCTGAGGGGTTATTAGCAAGACCATTAGAAGGGGTTAGACTCAAAAGGAAATCATATAGTCATAGGATGGACCTCAATACAGGGGAAGGGAACTCTTAGCCTTAGAAACCTCCATAGACTAGGATATGGGAGTGAAAATCCAGATGGGAAAATTCATCCTTACCACATGCCGAAGGTGATTGATCATCAAGAACAATTGAGAGTGAAACCACTTGAAGCGCCTGTTTAGGGTAAAGAACTTCATAAAAAGCACCATCGCAACCTTCCAAAAACTAGGCAGATCATCGATTTTGAAACCACTTTGGAGATGGGCCACCTTCTCTCCTAGGCCCAGAAATATTTTAAAGTCTTCCTTATAATTCCCTTTTGGATTCTTCTAGAAACTCATACCTTCTATAGAGAACCATGCAACCACAAAAACAGACTCCATCATCATAGTAAATTTCACTTTACCCACTTGGACAAAACTATTTTTCAAAGATGGGTAAATTGATTCAAGATCCAAGGATCAAAGCCCTTCATAGCCTCCACATAATTGGATAAATTTCCTTCCATCACTTTCTCCTAAAGGGAATTATTCTCTTTAAACTTTACACAAGTATTGGGCTATCTTTGTATTAAATTTCCTCCTTCTTTATCATAAAAAACCCAAAGCCAATAGCCAAGAAAATTTCAAGTAAATTAGGGTAGAAAAAATCACAATCATAAGCAATAATAGAAATGTTACTTTCCTTACCATTAATATCACAAGTCCACTGCATGATTTGATAGAAGTACATCGTGGAGAGGATACCATATAAAAAGGCAAATTTCAAATCCTTAGGTTCCATAAATTTAGTTGTCCTCATTTATCATGACACATATTTCATCAAGAAAATAGTGAAGATCCATTCAACATTAATGCCCTCGGAGAAGGGGCCCAAGTTAGAAAGCTTGTCAATAGTCTTATTACCCTCCCTAAAGATGTGTTGATACACGTGGTCAAATGTAGAGGTGACAATAAGATAATCTGATGGTATAAGATAATGTGGAGGTGACAATAAGATAATGTGGAGGTCACATGGACACTTATCCTAGGGCCATGGAATCACCTATTGATGGTATAATCATTTATAGTCAAGCATTTCAATTTCAAGTATTGCCTCTACCCTCAAAAGGAACGCTTCCAATTCCATTTCTATTTTAATTAGGGTTAATTCCAAACCTAGGTTTTGACTTAAGGCAAACCCCTATCCACAACCCCCTTTCTTTCATCTTCTTTACAACTACAAGTAACCAATGGAGCCAAAAGACCTCAAATAGCATTAGGAGCCCCACACAAACTTGTTCCTAAAATTAGGACCTCATTTTTCGAGACGAGGGTGTTGGGGGGTGCCCCTATGCTCAGTGTTTTTATTAGATTTTGGAGATAGATGCTAGACAACTTCAGATTCTAGATTCAACAATAGCAACTCAAAAGACCAAGGTGCTAGATGCCCTAGTCTTACCTAATCAATATCAAATTTCAATCATAGGGACACAGTCAGATTCCCTATCAATTTATGTACCTATTGTGAAATTTCTATTTCGTTATCAGTTGCCATAATCAATCCAAGTTGTTAGTTCATGCATTTTCCTTCTTATCTTAGATTTGGCGTTCAATTTATATCTTTTCAATTACATTTTCAACTCAGACAAAAGGGGAATAGGACTCCAATACGAATTCAACCCTCTTGTTAATACATTTGAGGTTGGATCTATTGGGTTCATCCTCCTTTTAGTGTGATGCATCTGAAAGTTAGGTTATTTCTCAGTTTACAAACCATAACTTGTGAAACCCTAATTCTCCATCTATTACAAGGAGAAGCATATGTTGAAGAGAAGTTAGAGAGCTTGTACACTTGCATAAACCAATCATATGATAAGTAGGTGACTCGCATTACTTATAAGAAGCACATGCTAAAGAAATATGTAAAATTTAGTACAAACCATCACATATTAGTAGGGGAGTGTTATCATAAAGGGGGGGCTTGCTACCACAAATAAGATCTTATAATGCAACCTAAGAGGGATACCTCAAAGTGAACATTTAGAAGAAATACAAAACAAATATTCATAGATAACTTACAAGAAAAACTAACATAGAAAATAAAATTTTATAATTGAGTGAAAACATGGGGTACTATAATCAAATGAGCATATTACATGTTGTAGAGGAATAGTGCACATGGAAATACAGAGAAAAATGTTATTGTTAACAAGCCCAATGTTAGAGCTATTAACTATAGCATATAATTGGGTGGTTGCTAAGATAAGGAATTCTCTTGCGTAGATGAAGAAGACGTGCAATGTATATGAAATACATCATTTATCATATGTTTGGATATACAAGGGATGTGTAATTGACATGTTAATGGGTCTAACAATATATATTTAGAGAGTAAACAAATAAGAATGCAAATAAATCCTGATAATTTAGTAAATTGGTAACTCAACAAAGACTACTAAGACCGATTGCACACCATTAAGAAATGAAGGGGCAACTAGAAAGGGCGACTTGTACAAGTAATCAGGAAAAGTGATGGGGTTTGTTAATAAATAGTACAAGACACATGAAGAACTTTAAATGACAATGATTTGAAGAACAAGTCACCAAAGCTAAAAATGAAAAAGTGCATGTCAGCTCCAAAGCAATACACAAGGAAACAAGCGTAACGAAAAGATAGAGCCATGTCTAGCTCATCCTATCATACATAAAAATATTATAGAAAAAGCACCCCAAGGGTGGATATTTGAAGATGTCTAATTTGAGTTTCCTATTAGTAGACTATGGTACTTATTACGATGTCGTTCTAAACATTTTATCCTTACGGTTAAATCCTTTCGAGGAGTGTATTCACCATAATCTCTACTTTGTCATTGAAGATATTCATTCCTTGGTGAATCACTTTCACGATTGGCTTCACCAAAAGACTTCTGAAAGAAATCCTCATAATTCTCATACTACATCAAACAAAACCTTGAACTTAAATGTTCATTTTTCTTTATTTTTACCCATTCCCTTTTTTATGTGCCCTTTCTGGTTGTTTTTTTTCAAACATTAACAAAATAAAATAAAAATAACTTGTTGAATAACATCATTTCTACAATAGAAAAGGTCAAAACAAGAATACAATCTACAACAAATTTAGTTTTAATGTTTGGTCAGAGAAAAATTACAGGTTAAAATAAAAGCACATTTGAAAACCGTTAAAGTCTCTTTGCGGCCTCTTCAATTGCTCCCATTTCAACACGCCATTGTTTTACTTTGTATATTACCCTCATTCAACAAATTTTAGTTTTGACCTATTCAAACGCTTGAACCCCGTCGTCTGTTTCTATAAATACAATATAACTGTATTATCCATAACGATTCCCGGTCTTTGCTCTGTATCACCCAAGACATTCGCCCAGCTTTTCTTTCTTCATTTGTTTCCTTTCTTAACATTCATTCTGCAGTTGCTATGGCCAGATCGATGCTTCTCAAAATTATGGTTGTGTTGCTTGTGCTCAACCTTGTGTTTTCCCTCGCTGTCTCTGCTCGTCCATTCCTCATGCAAAAACTGAATACAAATGCTGGCATGATCAACAATATATCATTTCATAGTCTGTTTGACATCGTGGAGATGTTAAAATCGAGTTCTAACTGTGCAGGCAACATTAAAGATCCTAGTTGCGGAAAAAGATAAAATAAGGCTGCATAGTGATATTGTGGTTCCAATGCACATAATTAAGATTTTTTGCAGCTGAAACCACCGAAATTTTTTGCAGTGTACACATTTTCTGATCTGTGCTGAAAGGGAGAAATATAATTTATTCCGTCCCTTCTATCTGGATTAGGTCATATTTAATTTGTATTCTCGGAATCAAGGATATGCCTGTTCCGTTTAATCACATCTTATATATGATTCATCAATGCTATATGAAATATTTCAATGGACTTCTTCTATGTCACAGGAGTTACGTGTCTATAAAATCAAGAAAGTGGTGATATGATGAGTGAAGAGTTAAAAATTAATGAGCTTTTGAGCGTGTTTTGCGAAACATGAATAATTTATACGGTTTACCTGTTACAACAGGTGCGTTATGGTTTGCATATGGTTTTCGTGCTATTACAGTACTATTTGATTCAATAGTATTGAAGAGGCCCCATTGAATCCCTCTACCAAGTTATGATCATCACCTTGTATTGTGTTTCGTTCCCTTAATATAGTCATATGCTTTAAATCCTTCATTGAGAATCCAAGTTTCAATATATTCAAGCTCTACATCATGGTCCTTCGAAGGCTTCCTATTTCGTTGGAGAACTACTATTGCCTGTGGATAATAACTTAGCTAGCATGTGTCATAATACGCGTGATTCTTAATTGTTCATTGTCTAAAACATTAAAAATTGCAGTGGCCCATGTCGTAGCTACCAAATGTAGCAGGCCATGAAGTGTCTTCATGAGAAGAATAATTCAAGGTGTCATCTGGTCGTTGGTCTAAAGTATGTGCATAAGCATGTGAAGGGGTGTTCAGTTGAGCTTGAAAGGGTTCTAATTTTTCTAGCTTTCTCTTAAGGAGAACATTGACATAGGTAAAATGACGTTTCTGAAGATTGAATAGAGCAATTAGTGTGAACATCCGGATTACATAAATCGGCTCACTGGCCTACTAAAACATGCTCAATTAAAGAACAGGTCACAACCGAAACCTCAAATCTTAAGATCTAGCTTGTATGTTTTGTCTACCACCTTCGATCTCATTCTAATGCTCAATTACAATTATTTATATGATCCAAGGGATCCGGTTGGCCCAAAAAGCGATCAAATGCCGAAGAACAAGACCTAACGTGTAAAAACAACAAGGTCGTCCTCCGCAAAAGAAATTCCTCCAGAAAATCCAAAGGATGAAGTGTAGATCAAAGGGAAGATCAGCCACAGGCCAAGGAACATCAGAATCAACGCTCAAGGCTCCGCAAGCTACATAAGGGATCTGGTAGATCACTAATGCAAATAGGTCCGGGCAACCAGTACCAGAAAATTGTCTCGAAAACCAGTAGCGATAACTTGCCAAAAAATGATCCAAATACTCCGTGGTCTGGGAATAAGGTAGATGATCAAGTCCTTAAGAAAAATACAACTCCTCAAGATCCAGTGAGCCAATGCTAGAAAATACAAAATGAAATGTTGAAACTGTAAAACAAAAAGGAAATATTTTTGGTTGATCCAAGATTGCCAAGAACTGGGGATGCTCCTTCACCAAATATCCGGGGTTGTTGAAAAAAAGTGAGTCTCTCACTTTGCTGGGGTCAAAGGAAAACCAAGGTGGTCTACCTCTTCCTGAGAAATCCAAGACGAATCTTCAACTGGCCTGCCACCACAAATATAGAATGATTCCCTCTATGCGTCTTAGGTAGTCCTAGTATGAAATCCATGCTTATATCCTCCCAAGGTCTCTCTGGTACTATCAAAGGCTTATACAATCCCACATTCTGACTACTACCTTTTGCAACTTGACAAACTCTACAAGTTTGCACAAATTTCCTGACATCCTTATGAATCTGGGGCCAAAAGTAATGCTCACTCACCAATGCTACTCTTGTATCAACACCAAAGTGTCCAGCTAATCCTCCACTATGTTTCTCTTTTATCAGATTGTCCCTCATAGAACTCTTAGGTATGCACAACTGAACTCCTTTGATCAACATGTCATCCTGAATGAAGTAATCCAACCACTTTCTTCTATCTACCATAACTGGTTCTCTACATGCTCTCCAAGGTTCTGCAAAATCTAGGTCATCATCATACAAGGTCTTGAACTCCTCAAATCCTAATACTGTCACTCTGATCTCTATGAGAAAATTCCTCCTTCTACTCAATGCATCAGCAACTTTGTTAGATTTCCCACTTCTATGCTTCAACACAAAGGTGTAACTCTGCAAAAAATTCTACCCATCTCATATGTCTCTAATTCAAATTACTTCGACTGTTCAAATACTGCAACACTTGATGATCTGTATACAACACAAACTCCTTAGGCAACAAGAAATGTCTCCACTTCCTCAAGGCTTGAACTATGGCATAAAATTCTTGATCATAAACTGAATATCTCCTCCAGGCATCATTCAATATCTCATTGAAATAAGCTACTGCTCTCCCTTCCTGACTCAATATGACTCTAATTGCACTTCCATTTGCATCACAATCTACTTGAAATACTTTGTTGAAATCCAGTAAAGCTAACACAAACAGCTTAGTCACTTTCTGCTTCAGCAATTCAAAACTTTTGTTTGCTTTGGTTGTCCACTTGAATTCCTTCCTATCTCCCCTCATTGTCTGAGTTATAGGGTTACATACTTAACTAAAATTTTTGATAAAGTTCTGATAGAAACTAGCCAATGCATGAAATGATCTCACCTCTCCAGTTCTTTCCGGTGTAGGCCATTCAACAATTGCTTTTACTTTCTCAAGGTCCATCTTCAAACCATACTCAGATATCACAAATCCCAAATAGACTAACTCTTCCTTCATGAAAGTACACTTCTTAAAATTTATCAGCAACTTTTCTTCTCTCTACCTTTGCAAAACTTGTCTTAAATGCAACAAATGCTCCTCTTTTGTCTTACTAAAAATCAGAATGTCATCCAAATATACAATAATAGACTTAGCCAATAATTTTTTCAATACCTCATTCATCAACCTCATGAAAGTACTCGGTGCATTAGTGAACCCAAAAGGCATCACCAACCATTGATACAGTTCTTCATTTGTCTTGAACATTGTCTTCCACTCATCTCCTTCTCTGATTATGATCTAATGATATTTAATCTTCAAGTCTATCTTTGTAAAGTATTTGGCTCCACTCAAATAGTCCATTACATCATCCATCCTAAGCAAAGGAAACTGGTATTTCATTGTGATATTGTTTATTGCTTTGGTATCAGTACACATCCTGCATTCTCCATTCTTCTTAGGTGCTAATACTGTTGGTACTACACAAGGACTCAAACTTTCTCTGATCAACCCTTTCTTCAACAGCTCATGCACTTGTCTATTCAACTCTGCATTCTTTGTCGGCGTCATCCGGTATGTCGCTTTGCTAGGCAAACTACCTTTGGGAATCAGGTCCATGTAATGACTGATACTTGTCACAGGTGCTAATCCATCAAGCACATTATCTGATATGATGTCTTCATACTCTAGTGTCAACAACTCTTTTATCTCTTCTAGTTGTTCTTCTTCATGCTCCGGATTCTCAGTCTTCTTAGGAACTAATGAAAAACACACATTCTCATGTCTCACTCCATCCAGGAATTTCCTTCCATCAGCCAAACAGATTCTAGCATTCATGTAGACTTCACTCTTCAAAGGCTCCTCCAAGGGAAACAAGGTTTGCTTCATCCCATTGGCCACAATAATGTATATATTCTTTCTCCCATCATGTATTGCTTGGCTATCAAACTGCTAAGGTCTACCCATCAAAAAGGTGACAAATATCCATAGGCATAATATCACACAAGACTTCATCATGATAATTCCTAATTTTCAATTTCACCAAACATTTCTCACTTACTAACAACTTATGATCATCCTCAATCCATGCTATCTGATAAGGTTTAGGGTGTTTCAATCTTTCCAAATTCAACTTAGTCACCATCTCTTATGAAACAAGGTTATCTACACTACCACTATCAATAACAACTTTACAATACTTACCAAATACCTTGCATCTAGTCTTGAACAAATTTCTCCTCTACAAGGGCTCCTCATCTTCTTTGGTATGACACAAAGCTCTCCTCATCATTAACAGTTCTCCATCTTTCAGTTTGTTAGCTGATCCTATGGGGCTTTCTTCCATCACTATTGTTCTCTAGGTATTCTCTATCTTCTTACACTCGAAAGAACGATGTCTTTCTCCTCCACACTTATAGAAAGTTCCTCTAAACACTCTCTTATCTTGTCTTCTATCATCTTTTGCAAAAATTTCACTCTGGTAGCCATCCGGTTCTCTCCTCCGGTAAAATTTCTTTTATCGTCCCAGTATGAATTTCCTTCTTTGCTTACTTCCTTGTCCTTGTTTTGATTCGTACAATTTCCTCTTCCTCCTTGAAATCTTCCTCCAGAAAACCTTCCACCTCTACCTCTCTATCTCTGCTCATGTTTTTTGTTCAGCTTCTCTTCTGCTTTCAGGGCATACTGGTAAGCTTCTTCAACACACTGCAACTCGATCAAATTGATTTCATCTTGTATAGACAACCGCAATCCATTCAAATATCTTGCAACTTGTTCAAACTCATCATCAACATGTCTAGATCTGATATTCAACTTGTAGAATGCTTTGGTGTACTCTTTCACACTAGATTCCTTCTGCTTCAAGTTTTGCAACTTCCAGAACAAATTCACTTGGTAGTCAACTTGCATAAATTTTCATTTCAACTTAGCAACCATCCGATCTCATGTATTTATCTTCTCTTTACCTCTTCTCTATCTATCAACCTGCAAATGCTCCCACCAAAGAGATGCATGGCCTTTCAACTAGGTACAAGCATACTTCACCTTTCTTTCTTCTGCGGTGTTCTCAAAATCAAAATATTTCTCCATATCTGAGATCCAATCCATCAATTCATCAAAATCCAACTTTTCATCATATTCCAGTGGGGTAAAATAAGGTTTAGCATTCATCCTACTCAAAACCCTCAAAAACCTCTCTTCATCTAGATAAATTATCAGTGGGTTTACTTGTTCTATCGGGGCTTCTTCTCCTTCATATTCACTCACATCTTCAATATGTCAGCCTCTTCTCTAGGTTGTCTCAATGACTTCTCACTGGGCTGTAATTCCTTGCAACATTTCCATCTCAGCAAGATCTGCATTCCCGCTTGCTCCACCATTCCTATTTCCTCTTTGCGCCATCTTCATGCTAGTCCTCTACAGCTGCAGTTCGGATCTACAATCCGCCACCCCACAAAAAAATTCTTAGGACCACACAATCTCTGGAATGAAATCTCACTCTAGTACCACTTGGTGCGGTCACTGGTTAGGAGGGACCTCAAAGAGATCAAGATGGATCGGTCCGCAAGAGTAAACACACCGGAAACACAAGGAGATGATGGAGGCAATGCAAAATAGAATGAATTATATCATGAAAACTTATTACAACCAAATGGTAACATTTAGATTATAGAAACTAGCTCACTGGCCTACTAAAACATGCTCAATTATAGAACAGGTCACAACCGGGATCTCACATCTTAAGATCTAGCTTCTATGTTTTGTCTACCACTTTGGATCTCATTCTAATACTTAATTATAATGATTTGTATGATCCAAGGGATCCGGTTTGCCCAAAATGGGATCAGATATGGAAGAACAACACCTAACGTGTAATAACAAGAAGGTTGATCTCCTTCAAAGAAATTCCTACAAAAACTCCAAAGGATGAAGTGTCGATCAAAGGGAAGGTCGGACACATGCCAAAGAATATTATAATCAATGCTCAAGGCTCTGCAAGCTACATAAGGGATCTGGTAGATCACTAATGCAAATAGGTCCAAGCAACCAATACCAGAAAATTGTCTCAAAAACCGGTAGCGATAAGTTGCCGAAAAATGATCCAAATGCTCTGCGGTTTGGGAATAAGGTAGATAATCAAGTCATCAAGAAAAATCCAACTCCTCAAGATCTAGTGAGCCAATGCCAGAAAATGCATAATGAAATGCCGAAACTGCAAAATAAAAATCAAAATAGAAAGGAAATATTTTTGGTTGATGCAAGATTGCCAAGAAATGGGTATGCTCCTGCATCATATTTGCAGGCTCTATCTTTATTCATTTCAAATATTTCTTCAATGTTATGGTTTGATGTCCTGAAATATAATCTAGAGGGTCTAATTTATTTCTTCTTTTTAATTTTTTACTATATCCATTTCGAAAAGATTGGCTTTTCCATATTTGATTCAATCATAAAGGGCTTATTGTATATTTATCTATGTAATTCTCGATGCTATCTTTCTTGTATTTAAAGAACTGATTGTACTTATATTGCAATGTGTATTTGGTTTGTTGTGAATTGATTGTATTACAATGTATACTTGTCATATTCTATGTATGTATGTGATTCTTAGAAAAAATTGAAATTGAATGCAAATTTTATTGCATTGAATATTATGAGTAATTGATAGTATGCCTTTTGTAATCCTATAGGGTTTCATCATTTGATATTTCCAAGTGATAGAATAAAATTAGAAGAAGAATCCATGGGTAAAGAAGGAAGAGGGAAACATAAGGAATATGTAGGATAGAAATGAATGGAAACTAATTATAAATTGGTCCTCATTGTGGACAAAATGTGGTCACAAAAAATGAAATAGTGTGGAAGAAAAATAAATAATTGCTACTAATTTAATAAAAATATTACCAATTGCAAAATGTATGTAGATTTCAAATATGTAGTTCGTTTTGAATAATTCAAATAAATACATTAGAGGAATCAAAAGAAAAGAGAATAATTAAAGGGCAGTAGAGAAATCATGAGATACTGATTTCTATGTGCGGAGAGGAATGGATGATGCTGATTGTCTTGCTTTACCTATTGTCTTCTAACCATTTCAACAGAAGAAAAATCCCTTTGCCAGGTAGCTTTAATAGGCTTACTGTAAATCCTCTAACTAGGTGACTCTAGTTCATTGAGTTCTTTAAATCCTCTAGCAAGGTAACCTTTAATAGGGTATATAGCCATTCCTTAACTGGGTGATCTTTAACAGGATCGGTTCCTAGTAGAACCTTATTGTAAAATCTTTAACCAGACTAGGCTCCTAATAGAGCAAGCTTCAAAAGAGTTCAAAAACAAGCTTGTGGGTATTCATCCCCACCATGGTTTTTCCTATTTGGGTTTCCACGTGAAAAATCTATGTGTCATGAGTTGTGCATTTTTCATGTGATGATTAAGTATTCTTTGTTTAAGTGATTATACATATAGAGCTAATGGTTATGGTATTGTTGACACAACACATGCATATGTTTATGGGTGAAGTAGTTATCAAGTATTAAATGTATTTGAAGTGTTCAGACTTACCGGTCTATGATGTCTGAAGTCTTACTGTGTTTAACCGGTATTGACATGGTTAAGTTCGGTAATAAAGACAACCGATTTGCATTGTTTTAACTTGATAAGTTGTGGAGAAGTTTTTGTATGTACTAATTCACCCCCCCCTCTTAGTACCAGTTAGGGTATCTATTGTTCATGATTATTCATCAGTTCAATCCTACCATTCAAATTTTGATATATAGCTTCATGCACTCAAAAACATTGGATTAATGGATTTTTTTCTAGAAATTTAAATTATTTAAAAGTCATTTAGAATTTTTTATTTTATTTTCTTAAATACAAATATTATGATGGTATCACACTTTTGTATTTCATGATTTGAAACTATCTATCACATATTAATTTAAATAAATTTCATAATATGTTCAAGCACATATCAAATATAATCACTAAGAATTTGTCAAGTTAAAAAAAAAAAAAAAAAAAGGAAATTAAGAACTTGGCTATTCACTAATAGGTGATCTTCCTAGAAGAAGCACATGTTGAATAGGATTTGGAGATCTTGTTCACTTGCATAGACCAATCATAAAACAATTTGGTGATGCACATTACTTAGGAGAAGCTCATGCTAATGAAAACCATATAATTTAGTGTAAATCATCACACATTAGTGAATGTCATCGTAAAGAAGGGACTTGATAGTATAAAGAAAATATCAAAATGAAATATAAGAGGGCCACCTCAATATTGAAAATTTATAAGAAATAGACGAAAAATATTAAGAGAAAAATCAAATGAAAAGCTAACATAGTAAACAAAATTTTATAGTAGGAGATAGTTTTCCGCATCAAGTTGAATTATGATATTGCTATTAGGATTCAACTGTGTAGTTTTTGAGTCAAACTCATTGACCCATGATTCATGAGTAATGGTTCACAAGAACCCATCTCTCATGATAATGAATGGTACACTTGGAACTCATTACATCTAGGTGATGCTCATAGGGGTGAAGCATTGGGAGTTCCCAAGAGGTCACCCATCCTAGTACTACTTTAGCTCAAGCACACTTAACCATGGAGTGTCCTCCAAGGTTAAGCCCACTCAACTTGTAACCCCATTTTTAACCTTCAGCAAGTGTTGTATGGTTCATAAGGCACAATACTTGCTAAAGGTTTTGCAAATGGTGTTGCAAGATGAGTGGACTTAAGCTTGGAGGAAACTCCATGATTAAGCGTGCTCGAGTTGTATTAGTACTAGGATGGGTGACCTTCCAGGAAGTCTCAATGCTTCACCTGTGTGAGCATCACCTAGATGCAATGAGTGCTAAGTGTACCATTCATTCTCATGAGGGATAGGTTATTGTGAACCACTACTCATGAATTATGGGTCAATGAGTATGACTCAAAAACTACACAGTTGAATCCTGATGGCAATATCATAAAATTTAATAGCTCAAGGAAAACATGAGGTGTTACAATCAAATCAACATACTACATGTGGCAAGGGAATGGTGCACATGCAAATAAAGGGAAGAAGGTTGTTTTGAAAATCCCAATGTTAGTACTAGATAATAGTATATAAGTAGATGAGTGTTATAATAAAGAATTCTATTGAGATTATACTAAGATTATGTCTAATGTAGATGAAATGCACCATTTATCATATAATTGGATGTCTAAGGGATGTGTAATTGACACATTGAGCATAATAAGTCTATCAATACCTACGTAGAGAATAAAGAAAAGAAAATACAAATGTGACGACAACAAAGGCATGCAAATAAATCTTGATAATTTAGTAAATTGGTAACTCAAGAAGGACTATAAAAAAACTTATACACCATTACTATTTAGGACCATTATTATCCTTGGGATAAATTTTCCATGTTTAGTGAAGTACCATCAGTCAATCAATCCCTTGGTAAAAGTACACTAGGTTTAATCTCAAACTTATGATCCTTTTCTAATATAAATCAGCATGATTCCACTTAATTAGGTTTTATTAAGGCAAATAACCAACAAGTAATAATAGCACTTTACAAAAAATTGATTCTAAATAATGCATACAATATCACTCTTCATTCAAATATATGTAAAGACCAAATATTCTCTTCTATAATAATCCCATTGCTATAAATAATCCATAATAATTTAATTTGATAACAAATAAAAAATAGCCAACATTCATGAATAATAAAATGACTACCATAGAAACTATAACTCTTTTTTCTCAATTAACAACTACAATATTTTTTTTATAAAATAATTAGTAGCAAATAATGCTACTGGTTAGTATGGAGAAATTTTGATTATAAGTATAATTAATCCATAATAATTTAATTTGATAAGAAATAAAAAATAGCCAACATTCATGAATAATAAAATGGCTACCATAGAAACTATAACTTTTTTTTCTCAATTAACAACTACATTATATTTTTTATAAAATAATTAGTAGCAAATAATGCTATTGGTTAGTATGGAGAAATTTTGATTATAAGTATAATTTTAAAAATTAAAATTATAATTAATAAATTAACCAAGGAAATGGCTAATATATAGAGACAAAACATTAAGTACCAACCAACAAATAATGGTAACGAAGAATATAGATTTCAAATAAAAATAATTAACCTTGGAATGCTTGCTCGAATATTGATATTCCAATGGAAAACACAAAGAGGCCACATTAAAGTTCCAATAATGTGGTTAATCTTATTATTTAGCACTTAAAAAAATTTGTTGACATTGTCAATTGTTGATCATTGATAAAAGGAATTCTCCTATGGAGTTTTTATGGAATTGTAGTAGATTATATGAAGATAGGTCACAATAAGGAAATACCTATGAACACAAATAAAAATACTAAAATCATATTAGCCCTTCAACGACATGAGTTACTATGTGAAGAGGAAAATGAAGTTAATGCCACTCTAGAAGAGGTTGAAGCTATCTAAAAATTACTAAGATTATATTCTTAATCTTTTACGAGTAAAATAAAATAGTCATTAAACATGTATATTTCTGCCAAAAATTATTGAGTGTTGTTTTATTTGAATGGAAGAAATTATTCAACTCAATATAAATGAGAAATAAAATACAAAGAAAAAAAAGTAAACGTACACATCAAGATGAAGAAGAATTTGTGAAAAAAATAGCTATAACCTATTAGTTATAAGACTTGAAAAAGAGAAAGGAAAATATTTCTTTATTACATGTGATTTAAATTAGGGGTCGATAATATTTATTAATGTTGAGTTAATCATGTAGATGTGCTATTTTTTAATAAAAAGTAGAAACACCTCCTTTCTAGTATATGATCATAATATATGGTACCTAGAAACATACATAACAATCTATTTTATTTATGTGTATCAAGCAATATTATACCCTACTTCTTACTTTTGTGAAAAACATGGATTTACATTGGTGAAATCAAGAAAAAGATAGTTGTTCAATTGGATAAGATTGAGGTAGACATGCAAGCTGAATTAAATTCTTAAATATTCAACTAGCTTGTTGATCAACCAATTTACTACACACCAACTTTGATTAGTCTTGACTAAACACCATACACCAACTTTCATTAGTCCTAATTTATACTTATTTCTTTTCTTTTGAATAGTTAGAGATAGTTATATTGACTCCTAATAAAGAGATTAAAAATGAGAGACTCATTGTGTTCATTAATTCGTGATGTAAAATAAAAATGATGCATTCCAATATTTAGATAGAATACGACAAAACAAAAAATTGATCCATTTCAATCACTACCATACCAGTTAACTGTCTAAATAAAAAACACTGTGAGATCATATCCTTTAAAATGTTTCATGCAAAGAAAGAAATGGATTAAATTTCTTTTTTTGTTATATCTAAATATAATTATGTTATGATGTGTTTCATAAGAATGAACCTACCATCCACTAGCTTTTGGGACAATTTGAGGTGGCGAAATAGAAAATTAATAGGCTTGAAGATATTGTAGATGCAGATGCCAAAGCCTCAAGTTGGGCTAAGGATGAGAAGGAATAGGGGCTTGGATGGAAGTGGGCAAATTTTTTGCTATGATTGATAAATGAGAAGCAGTGGAAAACTCTATGAACGAGCTTAGTAAGAAAATTGGCCAAAGCAAGAATACAAAGGACTTGGTAAAGATGGTGGAGACACTACAGGAAATTAGGAAATAATGAAGCAGAAAATGGAGATCATGTTTGATCAGAACAATGAGACAACATAGAAGAACTCTTCTGCTCTTCATGCTATTTAAGAAGAAATTGTAGGGAGCTCTAGGCTAAGAAAAGACAACATTTGGAGTCTTCCACTATGAAGGAGCTTGAAGCATCTATATCAGAGGTGGAAACAATGTCGAATGTCCTGGCCATTTCTTCTAGGAAATGTTTGTACAAAAAGCTCACTTTTTTTGGAGAAAGGTAAATATATTTGTCTAGAGAGGAAGTTGGAGTTATCTCCCACCAGGTAGACTATTTATTCATGCTTTCAGTGGGAGAGTGTGCTTGTTTTGCCTTGGTATCTGGTTGTTCTAGTTTCTGGATTTGTAAGTGGTGGTGTAAACCTATTAGGTTCACTTTTTTGTAGGAGACTTTTGTTCTTGAATCCTCATCCCTCCTGAGCCCTTGGTTTGTCACTTTTTGTTGCAATTATCTAAAGGTTCAAGCCTCTCCTGGTTTAAAATATTGAGAACTACAATTTAGTTTCAATCTAAATCACAAGCTTTAACAAACTTCAAATAAATATTGATATTTCATTATTTTTCAACCTAATATTTGTTAGGATAAGGGCTTACAATTTTTTGTAAAATATGTTTTAAATACTGCTTTCTTTTTTGCATTATGGTTAGATGAGACTTCGATTAAATTTTTGGTTGTTTTGAAGAATGAACATGTCAATAAGGAGATACTACACATTTGACAATATTTATAAATTAATTATAAATTAAAAAATATATGTTTTATTTTTAATTAATTAATAAATACAATCAAATATACTTCCTAATGCCTATGTAGACATTGCACTTCAATCCATAGTTGAATCATTCACCCATTTCAATGGGATCTCAAGAAAAATAAAGAAATAATATTTTATACAAATCAAAAGATTAGCACAATTTGTCTCACGTGTTCCTCAACCCTTCTTGTCAATCTTTATATTTCCTCTTCAATATACACAAACAAGAATCTAATAAACTACTACTATGAGTGAGTTGTATATTTTTGTTTTGCAAATACAGTTCAACACAATTAGATATAAAGTTTAAGTTCATGCAATTTACTGAAACATTATTTAGTTTAATGGTCGAATAGTCTATAGAAATTGTATATTTCATTCAAATCTGAAGTGTTAAATATTTGTCTTCTATTTATCTTAATTAATTCAAAGGATAATTGAAGGTACGTGTAGATCAATTTTTTCAGTTTATCGTTAATTTGTTATTATTTTAAAACTATATTATTTCCTCCTTTAGAAAGATGATATATATTAAAAAGAACAAGTTTTATTCAACTTATTCATATAAAATCTATGTAGAAAGTGGTCTATCTCAAGATTCAAAGGAAACTATGGTATGCATATAAATGACATGCACAATGTTCATATATTTTATATATTAGTAAATTTCAAATATTTTTGCAGTTTTCAATCCTCTAAATATAAAATTAGAGATTATTCTCTCATTATCCAAAAGCTCAAACTAGCCTTCAAGCTAGTGTCTATGGTAGTTAGGTATGTAGAAATGTTTGGATTTAATGTTTGCATCTGAAATTTGTTTATAACAGGATCAATAAATGCCCCAAGTTCAACAATGTTCCCAATCTTAATGGTGTATCTTATAAATTATCAATTGTAGTAGTTCATTTTAATCGTAACACTACTTAAGGAAACAAATAAATGTTCATGTTGCAATAAAAGCCCTCCTCTCCTAGTGAACCTTATAAAGAAGTTAGTAAGTCATGTTATTTTAAAACTTCACTCTTTGTGAATTCTTTATTCCACACAAAATTTATGGTTCAAATTACTTCTCCACTAAAGGACATTAGGCGCACATATAGACCTTTTCCAGAGTTTGAGGAAGGTAATTAATGCTTGTGAAGTGACACATTTCCTTTTAGATTTTTCTCCACAAAACTAGAATTAGCTTATGAAATATAGTTTATTTACATTGCAAAGGTTGGTTTTTAAAGGAAATGTCACTACACTTGTTGTTAATGAACTATATTTCTTTCCATGCAGGGTATAAAATGGATTCACATTCTACAAGTATAATTTGTAGGGCCTTTTATAGATATTTGGTCATCTAGGTATTGTTTATCTTTAAGAGATCAGTCTTATTAATTTTCTTCTATAAACTATGCCTCATATCATGTCGATGTGTAGTATTTAGTTTAAAATCAATCTCAACCAATAATATGTATGTATGGAAAATTTACAAATGGATATAACTCGTATTCTAGAGTGTTATTGGTAAAAATTAATATATTAATTCCCCTAAGATTGTTAATATATATCAGCTAAGTGATTTTATTAAAATGAATTTCCTTTGAACATGGCTTATAAATGTGTTTTCTAAATACTTGTGGGTCTATAATTATAATTTCAATAGAGTTGAAGTGATCTAAAAAGATAATTGTCTAGTCCTTCAACCAAGAGTTAACATAGTAGAATTATCATGAATAGAAAGAAATTATCATTGGTTAAAATAACAAAGGGATTATAGAATGCATACTTATTGGCTATATGGAGATTACAAATTGGATCTCAAGCTTCCATAGGCTTAAAAAGTTACATGCAAATATGAAAATAAAAATTAGAATAAGACTTTGCCACCTAACTCTAATGCTTTATTCTAGTTTTCTAATCACCAACCTTTTTATTCTCCTCTCACTAAATCACTCACAATGAATGAAAGAGGCATTCATATATAAGATCCAATCTTTATGAATGATTGGCATCAATCACATGTTTCCCAACACTCAATGTTGTATGAAATGTGTAGGTCAACATAATGCTCATGATGAAGTTCCAAGAATTAATTTAATAGGCTATAATTAAACTTAGTTCATTTGGTTCCAATGTTCCTAATGATTTTTTTAGAATTGATTCCACAATGCATGAAAAATATCTACATGCTTTTCTAGTGAACTCTATACTATCTACTTTATATTTCAATCTTCTATTACTAATATCTTCTTGAAATATAATCCAATAATCCTATTATCTTTAATATGTTAGGTGTGTTGTTGTTGTAGATATCCAATTTCTACTACAAGCCAAATATATGTAATTTGGTGAAATGTGATACAATTTTTTATATTCTCTTACACCAGACACTCAATATTATTCGAAAAGTGAGTCTTGCACTTGGCTTGTTCTAGAGAAAATCCAAGGTGTTTTATCTTATCTGGTGAAATCCATGATGATTTTCCTACTAGACTTCCTTCCCATTTCACTAAATATTTCATATACTATTTATTTCTAGTTTTATTACTGTTTAAAAATTTTACCGATTTTCTCAAGTGTTGTTGCTTCAGTAGTTTTTCCCTAGAAGACACTTCCTTGATGTCACCACTTGGTTTGTCTTTATGATATTGGTGAAGATTAGAAATCTTGAAAATGGGTGCTATGCCAATCTCTTTTTGTAAGATGAGCTCATAAGAATTTTCTAAATCAAACTTCATGAGAATCTTACATGGATCAAATTTCTTCATCTTCAACATGTTGTACGTGCCTATTGGGAATATATCCTTCTTGAGATACACCATAAATTAATCACAAATGATAGACTCTTTGTTCCTTCCCTTATCATCTATCTAAGATTTGTATTTTCTATTTATCATCTCCAAGTGTTCCCTAACTTGAGTGCATTGTTTCCATGTAGTTTACAAATTTATCTACTTTCATGATCTTGTTTTCCTCTACACTAATATCTTTGAGTTTTGATACTCCCCTAGGATTTAGTATAGTCACAATTTGAGAGAGATGTGTTCCAATACTCTATTTTATCAAATTATTGTATCCAAATTTTTCTTTTGATATAGCTATGTCCCAATTCCTTATTTTATCTTCTACTAAAAATTTCAACAAGTTTTCAAAAATCCTATATACTACCTCTATTTGTTCATCAATCTATGGATAAAATATTAAATTGAATTCCAAATGTTTCTTCAACTTTTTACATAATATCCTTCACAAATATCATATGAACTTGGTGTGCCTATCTAAAATTATACTTCATTTTAAACCATGCAATCCCATAATCTCTTTAAAAAATAGGTTAGCAACATGTAACGCATTATGTGTCTTCTTGCAAGGAATGGAATAATCCATCCTAACAAATTGATCTATTATTGCGAATATGGAATCATGTCCTCTCTATATCTTTGAAAATTCTAATATAAGATCCATCCTAATATCTTCCCAAGGTCTTTCCTGTATAGATAGATGTTTTGTACAATCTAGTATTATGACCAATTCCTTTTGCAGCTTGATCGGTTCTATGTTCTCGAATGAATTTCTTGTCATCCTTATAAATTTGATGCCAAAAGTAATTTTTTATAACCATATCTACTATGTTGAGTCTAAAGGAATACACATAGAGAAAAGATCCTAAGGGAGACAGAGCCATGCCTAGCACATCCTATCACTCATAAAAAATAGTACAAAAAGGGCACCTCAAGGGTGGATATTTTGAGATGTCAAATTGGAGGTTCCTATTAGTCTATATACTTCTTAGGATGGAGTTTTAAATATTTTACCCTTAAGGTTAAATCCTTTCTATTAGAGTACACAACATAATCTCCACATTGTCATTGAAGAAAACCTCATTCCTTCATACATCACATTCAAAATTGGCTTCACCATAGAACTTCTGAACCAAATCCTCATAATTTTGATACTACATCAAATTAAAAACATAAATATAAAGTTTTGAATCTTTATTTTATACACTCTATTTTTTATTATATTTTTTCTAAAATATTTATTGAAAATAAAATTTTAAAAATTAACAAAATAAAATAAAAAATTACTCGTTGAATAACATCAATTCCACAATAGATTGGTCAAAATTAGAATCTAACTAAAGAAATTCAAGTTTTAATGTTTTGTCCAGGATAAATCCTTCATTCTTGGCTTACACTTCAAATAAAAGCACATTCCAAAATTGTTAAGTCGCTTTGCCGCATATTGAATTGCTTCCTCTTCAACGCGCTATTGTTTTACTTTGAATATAACCCTTGATGAGCGAATTTCAATATTGACCTATTCAAACGCTTGCACTCCATCATCTGTCTCTATAAATACAATATACGTTGTCCATCCATACTCATTCCTGATCTTTGCTCTGTATCACACAATATATTCACCCAGCTTTCCATTCTCCATTTGTAAACCGAACAAGTTTCCTTGCTTAAGGTTTTATCTGGTAGATAGTATGGTGAGATTTATGGTTCTTAAACTTATGGCAGTGCTGCTTTTGCTCAACCTTATGTTTTCCCTTGCTATCTCTGCTCGTCCATTCCTCAAGGAAAAACTGAATACAATTCCAGATATGACCAACAATAAATCAATTGATAATCTGGTTGAAATTGTGGAGATGTTAGCATCGGGTTCTAATTGTGCAGGCAACATTCCAAATCCTAATTGCCGCAGGAGATAAAACAAGGCTGTATAGACTTATTATTGTTCCATCTCACATAATTAATATTTTTCACCATGGAAACTTCAACGTTTTTACATTGTTTTCATATTTTCTGATATGGTGTGATAGGGAGAAATAGAAGGTATTATGTCCCATCTATAATCACATTCATTAAAGAAAAATGAAATATCTTAACATGTCTAAAAAATTAAGAATGTGTTGGTATGATAAGTGAAGGGTTATTAACTAATGAGCTATTGAGCGCGTTTCGCAAAACATATACATCTTATACGGTTTACCTATTAAAACAGGGTTGTTATGGTTTGGATCTAATCCCAGCTTCAGTGTTTTGGTGCTATTTCAATAATAATTGACTCGGTATTATTCAAATGGTCGTATTGAATCCCTTTAAAAAGCTATAATCATTCTTTTATTTTGTGTTTTTGATAAAGATAAATAGGTTTTACAGGTACCTAAAACTCAGAGTATTACAGACCAAGGCCAACAACCAATCAGATAAAAAACTTAAGCAAAACAGGGGGCAAACCCCACACGAACCGAATGTCAAAAAACAAAACTAAGAAATCCAAAAAATAGGGCAAAACACTCTAAGAGAGTGCACCAATTCAGTATTTTTCTGAATAATCTTCTTGTTAATTTTCTCCAAATCCTCCATGATGAATTTGGAGGTTCCCTAGTCCTCACTCCGGCTCCTGATTCTAGTGCAAAGACCCAAGCTAATCTTCCCGTCAGCAGCACTTTGTCCACCCTCCGAGGCATTCTTTATTCCCTTATCTTGTGTTTCTTTCCATTAATAAAATAGTTATAGTGGTTTGTCTTTTTGGCTGAAATTGAGAACCGAGTTTTAATATATTCAAACTCTATGCTATGGTTCGTTTAACATAAGTAAATGTTCATGTTGCAATCAAAGCCCTCCTATTCTCCTAATGAACCTTCTAAAGAGGTCAGTAAATATTTTTATTTTAGAACTCCACTCTTTGTGAGTTCTTTATTCCTCACAAAAGTGATGGTTTGGATTGCTTCTCCACTAAATGAAAGTAGGTAGTCATAGAGATCTCTTCATATGGTTGAAGAAGCTGATTTATTCTTAAAAAGGGACATATTTCCTTTGACAATTTTCTCTATGCAAAATAGTTTCTTTGCATTGCAATGGTTGGTTTCGAGAGAAATGTCATGGAGAACTTGGTCTTCATGATATATATCTCTTGCCATGCTAGAGATAAAATAAATGCACATGCTACAAAATTGTTATGTGGGATTTTTAATTGATATTTGGTCATTTAAGTATTCTTTGTCTTTAGAAAATTAAACTTATCATCTTTTTTCTAAAGTATTTCTCATATCATGTTGATGGGTATATTTATTTTAAAATGAATCCTAACCAATATTAGATAAGTACAAAAATTTACAAATGGATATAGCTCATATTCTATAAATGATATTGGTGCTTTTAAAACTTAATATGTAATTTTATTTTAATATTATTAATATTAATCAATTACATGATTTAACTAAAATGAATTTTCTTTAAAAATGGCTTGCAAATGAGTTTTTTAATTCTATTGAATCTTTAGTTATAATTTCAATATAATTTTTTATTAAGATAAACAGGTTTTATAGGGACCCAAAACCCAAATCCAACAAAAAAAATAACATAGAAATCAGAGTCTAACCAACTGCTAACTAACTACAGAAATAAGGGATTCACCCTAGAATAGAAAACCAAAAAAAAGACCTAAACAGGATAGAACAACATAAAAAACTAAGAGAGAGCTTTCATAAGCTCAGCATTTTTCTAGATCGCTTTATTATTAATCTCCTCGAGTTCCTCCATTATAAACCTCGAACTACCTGTCATTTGATGTTTGCTCTTGGTCCTGGTACACGGTCTCATGGACGCGTGCACCTCCTGATTCATCTTAGTCAAGTTGATATCTGGGGGAGTCTCTACTCTGGTCATCTGCTCCTTCTGCAAGGAAATTTCCTCATTAAATCTCTTAAGAACCTCGACATTGTTGTGCACGACATCATTGCTAACCTCCACCAAACTCTTTAGTTTACTCTTCAATTTTTGTATCTCTTTCTCCAACTTGTCAATTTTGTCTCATGTTTAGTCTTCATGATCTTGATATATTTCACAATTTGGTAAGATAACATCAGGAGTTCATCAGTCTTATTCAGAGTAGGAATCTCAGTGAAAGTGGCAATGAGATCTTTAATCCCCTATTTCAGAATATTGATTTCATCAAAAAACAATCAGAAACACTTTTCCTAATACATTAGCAACCACCCTAGGAGCATATCAACATCCTCTTCCTCATATTTGGTCTCGTTGGGGTCCACATTGAGGGGGATGTCAAGTTTTATTTCATTATCCTCCTTATCAAGATTCACTGTCTTATTTCCAGTCTTCTATTTTTTCCAATTTTGCGAGCCCAAAATGTGGGTCTGCGAAACAAGGATTTTCTTTTTAGCAGCCCATCTAGGGGTTTTTTTTGTATTACTGCTAGTATCAGGAATGGTCTTTTTCAGGGCCCCCTCTTCCTCTGAGGTTTTATAATCTGAATCTTCTAACACCTCGACATCATTCCAATCCATAGCTTTCCCAACCTCTGCATCATCAAACTCCGTATCTGATACATCATGCACCTCCTGGCTGGCTAAAGACTTAGGGTTTTTTAGAGCATGGGAGGGTTTGACCTCATGGGCCTTCGCATACTCCATGATTAGGAGGATTAAACCCTCATGAAGAATCGAGTTATTCTCATTCTTAGCATTCTTACTAATAGATAACTCCAGAGAAGATAACAAGTAAAACAAAATGAAAATTCTTTTGTCATGTCTAAAATGTTCCAGACTTGTGAAATGGTAATAAAAAATGCTAGAAAAGCGACCATCAAGGGTAATGTACCTCATAATGAATTCTACCATGTCTGACCAGAGACTCTAAAGGTCCAGCCGGTTGTAGCCATCATCTGGGTTCTTTTTAACCCTATAATAAAAAATGCTAGAAAAGCGACCATTAAGGGTATTGTACCTCATAATGAATTCTGCCATGTCTGCCTAGAGACTCTAAAGGTCCAATCGGTTGTAGCCACCATCCGGGTTCTTCTTAACCCTAATTCTTTCACTTTGTTTATTGTAGAAAATAGAGAGGGATTTTTTCAAGTTCTTCCTTTCCATGAAGAATTTTATGCCCTCTTTATTGAGCCCAGAAATATTGACAATGAAATATCCGTCGATTCTGAACTCTGCCCCATACACACGCAGTACCCCATTATCTCAATTACTCACAAATATGTCTATGAGCTAATGATTTTTGCCATGAAGTTTTCAAACAAAGGGCTCCATTCCCCCATTCACAATTTCCCTCCAGACCTCCTCATTCTTCTCCCAAAGTTCACATGAGGACAACTCCATTCTATTTTTGTCTTCACCCATGGTGATGCTAGTCATGTTTTTTTTCGGATGACACCAAAACAAGACTTCAAGCTGACACAAAACAAATAGAGCCACAGGAACAATATGGAAACTTTCCTTTGCTCTTTTCTATGAAAAACCCTACACATGTGATCTATCATCATTAATGTTTGAGCGGTGAAATATTTTCGACATCCTTCCTGCCACCACTTTTCATCATCTCTAACCACACCTAGATTAGCCATGTGGTTAGTTGGCCTATTACCCTCCCTCAAAACATGTGATATTTTAATATCCTCAAATTTGGTCATCATTTCCAAGCACTCTTGCATTAAATGGTTAATCGTCCAGCTAGGAGGAGATTTTTTGTTCAAGCAATTTATTATATTTAACGAATCACTCTCCAACCACACCTTCTTAAAAACTCCACGACTTGCCATTTTAAGCCTAATCTAGGCTGCATTTGCCTTAGCAAAATGGTTTGTCTAGGTGCCCAGTGGGAGTGCCACTGTCGAGACAATCCTACCATTGTAATCATGTGCAACTCCCCCACAGCTTGCTGGCCCAGGATTACCTTTGGTCGCCCCATCAACATTAATCTTGATCCACCCCCTCGGAGGAGAAATCCAAGCAATCTTGGGTCTTGTATGTTTCATTTTAATAGTAAGTCTAGAAATATCCCAATCAATGTGCCATCTATTGATGATGTCCTAGTCCATTTTTGAAGAATTAATAACCAAATCATACTATTGGGAGGGGGAAGATGCAATGAAAATTTCCTTAATAGAGGATTGAATACGATGAGCAAACATAGTAGCCGGAGAGTCTTTGTCTTTAAAAATCTGATTATTTTTCTTTCCTTCCAAATGCCCCAGGCCACATGAGGGAGCATAAAATTCTAAAAAAACTTAAGAGCCTGATTATCTGAAGGACACGACCATTGCAGCCAATAATCTAACAAACTCAAGGGGAAGCACCAACTAATACCCCAAATGTCAAAAAAATGGGTCCAAATCTCTTGACTAAAAGAGTAATGTAATTAAAGATGGGCAATATCCTCAATCTCTTCCTTGCAAAGAAAGTAGCGATTAGGCAACAAAATCCCCCTTCTATAGAGGTTATCAATGGAAAGCACTTTATTTTTCATAAATAGCCAGATGAAAAATGTTAATTTTGGGGATCAGGAACTTATTCCAGAGACAAGACCAAAAAGGGGTCAGAGCATAGGATCTTGAGAGCAAAGAAAAGGCCTGAGAGACCAAGAAACCACCAGAAGAAGATCCCACCTAGACTAGAGAATCTTCAATAGGAATAGAGGGAATGTGAATAAAAGAAAGCCATTTCTCGAGGGGGAGGAGAAACGGATTCAGAAAAGACAGGTCAGTCCAACTACCATCCCTAATATAATCAACAACCAAGAAGTCAATCCATTCTTTATAGTACTCCATGAAAGGGACAACCCAACTACAATCAATTAAGGGGCTATCACCAACCCACCAATCTTCCTAGAAATGAATGTTTTGACCATTACCAAGGCACCACTTTGACCCTTTAGAGATGAGAGCTCTAGTATTCAAAAAGCTTGACAAAAGGCTAGAAATATTCTGGACCATACCAAAAACTTCAAGGATATTTTGAGGAGATCAAGAAGAATGAAGGTACTTATAATCAATGATATTAGTTCATTCATTGGATTCCTTAATCACTCTCCACAATTGTTTGGCCAACACTGCCATTTTAAAATCACAATTATGTCTAGTGGCCAACCTACCATGTTTTTTTGGCATACAGACTTTGTCCCAAGCAACCAAATGAAGGCGATTCTTAGATTCAGTTCCTATCCACAAGAAGTTCTTATGGATATTTTCCATTTGATCAACAAGTTTGGCCAGGATTTTAAAAAGACTCATGGCATAAATAGGGAGATTCTAAAATGAAGCTTTAATCAGGTGAAGATTGTCAGCTTGGCTCAGCAAAGCCCCTTTCTAGTCCGCAAGTTTGTTCTAGAACCTATCAACTAGATTAGAACAAAAAGAATTTGAATTCGGACCCTGGCAGAGAGGGAGCCCTAAATAGGTATCAAGGAAATAGGCCATTTTACACACCAAGACCTCAGCGATCTTAATTTGTCTATGAGAAGGGGTATTCAGAAAGAAGATTGAACTTTTAGGGATACTAATCCTCTACCCTGAACCCTTTTCATATAGAGAAAGAAGTTGTTTCAACAATTTAGCCTCTGAGAACAAACTTTCCCCCATCAGCAACAAATCATCCATAAATTGTTGATGGGAACAAATTTGAGGGCTTGAAGATAGTCTAAGACCCTTAAGTCTACCAGCCCTGACTTCCCTTAGAATAATCTTACTGAGAGCTTCTCCCATAATAATAAACAAGAACGACGAGATGGGATCCCATTGTCTGAGACCCTTGGAGGCCAAGAAAAAACTAGAAGGAGATCCTTTAATCAACACCAAAAACTTGGGAGTTGAAATGCACTGATTAATCAATTGAATGAATTAATCACCAAAATGAAAAGCACGAAGCATCCTAATAAAAAAACTCCAATCCACCCTATCATAGGCCTTTAGTTGAAGCCCTAAGAAAAGGATTTTCCAATCATCCAACCAAAAGCCAACATAATAAAAATTCCATTGCTTCAAATAGAAAAGATATTATAGAATACTTATTTGTTGGCTACATGGAGAATACATATTGGATCTCAAGCTTCCATAGGCTATTAAAAAATTACATACAAATATGACAATAAAACTTAGAATAAGACTTAAAATCCTAACTCTAACTCCTTATGGTAATTTAACCACCAAACCCTCTAATATTCTATCACTAAACTACTCATGATTAAGGAAATATGTTCTCATATATAAGATCTAATCTTTAAGAATTATTAACACCCACCTTATGTTTCCCAACACTCAATGTTCTATGAAATTGTAGGTTGGCCTATTTTTCATGATGAATTTTCAAGAATTAATAAAATGTGATTTAATCCAATCTAAGGGTTCCTTTGGGTTTAATATTCCTCGTGATGTCCTAGAATTGACACCACAAGGTATGAAGAAGCTCCACATTATTTTCTAGTTGAACTATTTACTATCTACATTGTACTACAATATTCTATGAGTGATATATCTTCTTGAAAACTAATCCAAGTATATGAGTGTTATTTTGTAGATATATATTCTCTATTACATGAAAAATTTATGTGATTTGGTGTAATGTGAAAAGATTTTCTAGGATGCTCCTACATTAGACACTGAATGATATTATTTGGAAAGTGAATCTTGCACTTGGCTAGTTCTATAGAAAATCCAAGGAATTCCATCTTATCTTGTGAAATCTATGATGATTTTTCTATTATAATTTCTTTCTATTTCACTAGATGTTTCATATAATATCCATTTATTGTACTATTACTTTCTAAAATCTACTTGAATTTCTCTTGTTGTTGCTTCAATAGTTGTTCCTTTCAATATAAAATTCCATGATGTTGCCACTTGGCTACCATTTATGAAGATTTTCAATCTTGAATATTGGTGATATGATAATTTTTTTGTTAACTCTATATCAAAAACATTTTCTAAATCAAACTTTATGAGAATCTTACGTGGACCAAATTTTGGCATCTTTAACTTAGTGTGTGTGCCTACTAGGAATATTTGCTTCTTTAGATACACCATAACTTCATCACCAATTGTAAACTCTGCGTTTCTTCTCTTCTCGTCTACTTGACCTTTGTATTTTCTATTCATCATCTCCAAGTGTTCCCTAACTTGATTGTGCAATGTTTTCATGTAATTTATAAATTTGTCTACTTTAATGCACATTTTTTCCTTTGCAATGATAACTTGAGTTTGATACTCCATTAGGATGTAATCTAGTCACAATCTCAAAGAGATTCCTTCCTATACTTTGATTTATTCAATTATTGTATACAAAATTTTCTTGTCAAATAACTATGTCCCAATATCTCATTTTATCTTTTACCAAACATCTCAAAAAAATTTAAAAACTCCTATACGCTACCTCTATTTGTTTATTAATCTATGGATGAAATGTTCTACTAAATTATAAATATTTTTTCATCATTTTCTATAATATTCTCCAAAACTATCATGTGAACTTGGTGCCCCTATCTAAAATTATACTTCTCATTAAACCATGCAATCTCATAATCTCTTTGAAGAAAAGGGTAGAAACATGTACATTATTATTTGTCATCTTTCAAGAAATAAAATAAGCCATATT
This sequence comes from Cryptomeria japonica, assembly GCF_030272615.1. Lineage (NCBI taxonomy): Eukaryota > Viridiplantae > Streptophyta > Pinopsida > Cupressales > Cupressaceae > Cryptomeria > Cryptomeria japonica. The sequence continues at coordinate 845,174,406 of NC_081407.1, forward strand.
AACAAATTGATTTTCCATTAAAATATGTAATCATGTCCTCTCTACATCTTTATAATCCCAATATAAAATCCATTCCAATATCCTCCCAAGGTTATTCTAGTATAGATAGATGTTGGTACAATCTAGTATTATGACCACTTCCTTTTGCAACTTGATTAGTTATATATTCTTGAACTCATTTTTTCGCATCCTTATAAATTTGAGGATAAAAATTATGTTTGTGCTAACCATATTTTAAATACCATAGAGTCCTACTAATCCATCACTATGTTTCTCAATGATCAATTTCTCCCACATTGAACTCCTAAGAATGAATTATTTAATTTACTTTGAACAACATATCATCTAGAACGAAATAGTCTTGTTAATTTATTTTGTAAATCACTATTGGGTCTCTACTTTCTCTCAAAACTTCTATAAAATATGGGTCATTTTAATATTAGAGTTTCAATTCATCAAATTACATTATAGATAATTTAATTATTTTCAATAGATTCATCCACATACTCAACACATCTATAACATTATTTGAATTTCTATTCCAATATTTCAATGCATTTGTATGGCCCTAGATGAACTCTCCCAACCTCAAGTGTGTTTTTTTGTTAATTTACCTTTACTTCTCAAGTATTCTAAGGTTTGATGATTAGTATTCAACATGAATTCCTGCAATAATAAATAATGTCTACACTTCTTCAAAGAATGAATTAGGTAGAAAAACTCTTGATCATATAGTAAACATCTCTCCCTTTCATCATTTAACTTCTCACTAAAATAATATATTTGTCTACCTTCTTGACTAAATACTACTCTTATTTCTCTTCCATTAGCACCACAATGAATATGAAACACTTTATCAAAATTGGGAAAAGTTAACTTTGGTTATTTTGATACCTTCTACTTAATAGTTCACATGAGAGATTCACTTAGTGAACCTAGGTTATATCATGTGCATTCATGGCATATTAAATAATCCACCTATTTTCAAAAAATATTGCCCTAAATTCTTTTTTGTCACCCCCTCCCAATACACAACCCAAATTTAAAACTCCCCCATTTTCACTAGATATTGTATTTTTTAATATCCTGAATTAAAAAACCCCTAATTTCAATACATAAGCAATATATTAAGCTCATTTTTTGGGATATTAAATCCCCCAATATGAACACACATGATATAATATTGCCTACCTAGTGAAGCCCCAGTGATAGTTTAAAACTCTTTTGTGCACATGATGTTCATTTGAACGCCTTCTAATATCCTCTCATTGTCTTTACCAATGGTGTAAAAATAACGATAATACTTGAAATGAAAGTATTATAAATAAAATCAAACCTATAAAAATATCTCACGTCCCCAATACTTACTAGTGTTGGCCAAAACATAATTATCCTAAATTTCTTTAGGTTCACATTCCATCCTTAAGAAAAAAATGATAAATCCCAAATAGATCAAATTTTAATTTCATGAAACTACATTTCTTGATATTTATCAACAAATTCTCTTTTCTCAATTTAACATGTATAATACATGCTAATGAGAGTGTAATCAAGTGCTTCTAAGACCCTAGGAGAAAGGAGGTAATGAGGAAAGAGATGATGATGGAAGTGGGGGGAGGGGGGTTCAGATGCTAGAAAGATATTATTTACGGTATTTTGCGAGTTGCTGCACTCTATGGGTTGGTTCCTTTAGTGTCTGTTCTATGTATGAACTTCTGGAGTTTATTTGGAGTTCATTTTCTTAGCATAGATTCCAAGTTACATCTCCTATGTGATGCAACTTCTACTTTGTGTGTTGGTGGTTGCTAGAGGGATCTCTTCATGGTCATTCATCTTGTGTAATGAGATTCTTCTTGATGTGATTTCTTTGTATTTGACCTTCGAGGTCTCTAATTTGTATTAGATGGTTCTACCATCTTGCTATGTATGGTGTTCTTGATAGCCTTAAATTAATGTTTCCTTTGGCCCTCAATCTAGGTTATATCAGCATAGTTGTCTTTGTTGATATTGTTTGGGGATTCTCTATATATTGGGTCCTCAATTTTTGGGGTTCTTCCTTATTTTTCTCTCCTCAGGTAGAGGCCTACATGACATTACACATCTTACAAGTTGTCATTTAAGAATCCCCAAAATATAGGAGTTACTCTTACATACATCATAGACTATCAATAGCTAATGTAAGGATTCTCTTATGTGTTCCATAATAGTTGATTCTCACATCCAAATTGATTCACCCCACTTTTATCCCTTACAATTGTCTTATAATTTATCATAACATCCCTAAATATAGGCCTTACACACTATACCACTAGATGGTCATCTTTTGACAACTAAAAACTTGATTTTTAAGGCAGCGACATGTGGCAAAAGTTCCAACTAATATAATCCCTGCCCCTAATGCTGGAGCACAATTATTTAATTACATGAATACCAAATAACCATGGGAAAATGTAGGTTAATAATGGAGCATAATTCAAAAATTGCCCGTTTCACGTTTTTAGTCATCCTTTTTGCTAGTTTCTGTTAAGGTGGCAGATGTCTTTCTCAAAAACCAGTGTCACTATCCTTTTCCCTCGAAATCATTGTTGCTTGCAAACAACTAGTTTTTGCATTTCCTACCTAGTTTATAATATGAGGACCTAATGAAGCAAGAGAACAAAAGGTGCCTTATATAATACCATATATTTTTGTAAAAGACATTGCTAAGTATTTTGAAGCAATTTTACAACTTCTACAAGAGAAGTAATCACAAATAGAAACTAAAGCTGTAAATATCAATTTTTTTCTTAAATTTTTAAGCTAAATAAAGATAAATTAAAATATATTATATTTTTTCATATAATCAAATTCTACATATTTATGATATATGAAAAATAGAAGAAACACATAAATTAAATATTGACTCGCTAATTAAAACATATAAAATTATAAGACATATTATGTTAATTTGAGTAGATAAATATTCAACTAACCTTAACTTCGTAGGAAAATTATTAGTATACTCTAATGATATTGTTCTAATCATTATATGCACTTGAAATTTATTCAAATTTATTATGCCCTCTCAACATATTTTATTTTATGCGGGTCTTCAATTAATTTTTTACATTAACCTATATAATATAGCAAGGAACCACTTTTATGGAAAACAATACTCAATTATAGAACTAGCAAACTGAATTCTTAGTTGAAAATCTTCATTGTGCTAATATTCTTAGGTTGTGGTTAATTTAAAATATTTTATTATGTCATTATTCTATAAGTACAATTTTGATGACTTTTAGGATCATGCTATTTGACATCATATACACTAAATCATAGAGTAGTATTCTCCTCCTTTTAATTTATTTAATAGCACACAATATAATTATGATTTATGCATCACTTTCTATAATTTCTTGTTTTGTATGATTTCTATGTAGATAGAGAATGTTAAATAGATATATTTTAAATCATTTAAATGTAATATACGAAAATATGCTCAAAATTTCAATGAAGTGTTCATTTATTTATAACTTTAAGTGGATAAAAAAATCTCTTCACTCAATGACAATATGTAGTAGAATGAGATAATGATTAACCCCATTTTTTTGGAATTTTTTTTATTGATAGTGAAAGTGATCTTTTATTAATTTTCTCATTTATAAGAAATGTCAATTTTATATTATATCATTTTATATGATTTATTCATTAAATCATTTGACATTTTTAATGTTAGATTCTAAATTTAAAAGGTAGTTCTTTGGTAAACAATTTCAAGAGTGTCATATTTAGTTCCAAATGTTCTCCAAATTTCTTACTACATGGGGAAATAATATTTGATTAATTTATCAAAGGATCTAGGGATTACTTATTTTATTTCTATAATTGTGTTTGTTCAATAATATGCCGCTTATTTTATAACTTATTTTTCAAGGATCATACAAAGAATAGAGATGGAAGATAATAATAACATTGTGAAATGGAATTCATATAAATCCATGTCACTCATAACAATTGATTGATCTAGTTTAATTTAGTTTAAAGTGAAAATAGAACCTCAAAAATTTGCACAAAAAGTCAATTGAATGAAGATTTATTTTTGTGAAAATAATTCTATTAATTCATATAAGACATTAAGAAAATATAAATCAAACTAAAAGAAATTAGATCAACTTAATTTTGAAAGGTTAAACATATGCGTTTATTCTAAGCATTAAGAATCATACTTTTATTTTCATGTTACTTTCTCTATATTGACTTAAAATAAAGTAAATTTACTAGCTAAAATAATAGGTTCAAATGAACTAGTGACTACTTCACATCAAATATAATGTATTATGGTAATATAAATTTTAATAGAATAAACCTCACAATTTTTATTCATCTTTATGATTTGGTAAATTTTTGTGATGGCTCCTCTAGACAATTAGCCACAAAGAATTCTTCTCAAGGTGTTTCACAAAGTATGAATTATGATTGTCCTTTAGTTGGATTAATTTTTATTAAGGACCAAACAAGTTTTTAAGGGACCTAAAACCTTTAGTTACAAAATGTTGCCATTGGTGAAAAAATGGAGAAAGGGCAACCAACTAATAGCAAAAAACCAAAAGAGACCAAAAAATAACAAGAGAACTAATTAAGATTCTTTAAGGCGTCAACCACTTCAGCTTCAAGTTGTGACATATTCAAAGATATTTTCTTAATATTCAAAATGTCCTAGACTACTTGGTTAGCAACCCTCTTCAGATTAGGATGAGTTTGTTTGTAGGGACCCAACTCCTCATCGGGAAACAATTTTCCTTTATCAACAACATCCACATCCACTACCTATATCTTATTCTAATGTATTTTCTCAAATCTCTCTACCATGGTGTTCATGCTATTTGCACTATTCTTGATAACCTTGTGGGTGAATGAAACTAGAGTGATGAGATTGTCATTTATGTTCTTCATTTTAGATTCTAGGCCCTTAAATCTTCCCTTGTAATCTAGTTTCATAGTCTCAACATCTTTATTTTAGATTCTAGGCCCTTAAATCTTCCCTCATAATCTAGTTTCTTATATTGATTGTTGGTAACAGCCTGCAAATTAAGGTGGATATCCTTGATTTCATGAAAAACCCACATGTTCATTCTGAAATTATCCACCACTACCTTCCTTACAATGCTCAGAAGATAATTAGGGCTCTCCTATTCTAGATTAAGAAAGGGGGAATTCAAGATTCAAATCATGAGAAAAAGAGGTTCTTCCTTTCTTGTCAGTAGAAGGCATAGAGTTTCTACAAACACTATGAATTGAGGGGTCAGAGTATTCCTTCCTAGCAAAGACAAGGAAGACCCTTTTCTTCTTTAAAACCTTCTTCCAACTCTAGGAAGCTTTCCCTCCCACAACAAAGAAAAAGGATCAAAATTGGCATCAGTACTTCAACCATGTTCACTTCAGAAAATAGATTGTCTGACCCCTCATCGTTAGAGCCCATAACTTCCTTATAAGAAGCAAGGGAAATTCTACATTTTTTTAAGGAGAAGGAAAATACTTTTAGTGCTTATAAATAAGTACTAGAATCCCTTTATGTAAAATTGGGTTATTATGGTTGTTCCTATGATCCTTAATGCTAGCATTCACTAAGGAAAAAAGATAGAAAGAGATAGAGATCCTAATCCTGTTTCAAAGGTGATTGATAGACACAAAATGGTGACCATAAATCTATTAAAATGACAATTCAAGGAAAAATATTTTATAAGTACCTTTAGAACCACTACCCAAATGGATTGAAAGGAATCATAGTCATACCCACCATTGGGATCCTTCAACAACTTCTCCTTTTCCTTTCCCTTTCAATATTTCATGATAATCACTTCAGAATGCTTCCTATCCTTTTACACTTTGACACCATACATTAGCATACACGTAACCTAGTTGATGACCTCCTTGGTAATATCAAAATTTTCGCTGAACAAGGTAATATGGCCATTCTTCTAGCCATTAGCAAACTAGGTAGTGACCTTAGGGTCAAAGACATGGAGTCTCTTACAAAATGGTTTAACATTCTCCTTGTCGAGTATCCTCCATATAGTCATGTTCTTGTTCTCCTTATAATAGTTAATGGGTTTTAATCTCTTTCTATCACCCCCCATGATGTAAGCCCTACACAACACCTCTGCTAAATTAAAAAATAAGAAATACAGAGGAAAACCAATAAGGGATAGAAAGAAAATAGCCTAGAAAGTGTGTGAGGAAATGGGAAAATTATTAGAACACCCTTCCAAGTACCTCCACCTCATCATACTAAATGAACTCTACATAATCAAAAAGTAAATCAATGACATAGAGCTCATAAAAAATTTGGAAATATTTCAATTTCACATGTGTAACCTATCATAGACAATAAATAGTCCAACAACCACTAGCATGTAGTCATCCTCTCTCCAATACATTATATTATCACTTTTAACCCCATAGTTTGCAAAAAAATCAGCAACCCCATTCTCTTCTCTATAGACATGAAATAAAACATTTTTCAAACCAATTTCTAATATCCATAGATTCCTTAATCCAATTGCATATGGACCATGAAGGATTTTGAAAAACCTTGAGACATTGGATAATACTATTAGAGTCCCCCTTAATCCAAACATATCTGTAATTCAACTATCTAGTAAGATACAAACCATGGTATGACATGATAGCTTCATCTTGGTGGTTGGTTTGACTTCCCAAGATTTAGATGGTTGTTACCCATCACAGAGTTTGATAGATATTGTAAATGGTTCAATTATTTTACTTAAAAAAGATATTGTTTAGATAAATCCCCCAAAAATCATACACAAAGAGTGATTCAACAAGCACCATGTCTCATGTCAGATTCATATCAATTGATATTGTCTAGAACCCTTTTTCTCTCTTTCATTTTGTTGAAGCTACTCATGAGGAGGTCATCCTTAAGAATGGAACTTGGTATGTAAATAATAGGGTCTCAAAAGAGTTTTATCATGTCACAATTTTTAATTGGTCTTTTTTATTCTTTCTCCACTATTTTCATCTTTTGGTGTAGCCTTCCCAAAGTTTACTCTTTTCAACCATTATACTCTTCAATTTTGCATTAAGTAGAAAATTAGTTTCTAAAGGTTAGTAAAATTTCTTCTTATCACATATTACAAAGTCATCAACCTATATTGACCTACATCTATTTGGTGTGGAACTTTGAGGATAGGCCATATAAATAAAAAACTACATTAATTAATGGAATGATGTCATCAACTATACCTATCTTCGTTTACATCAATGGTAGCTAGCTAGATTTATTTACAATACATACATGATGAACCATAGATATTCACCTAGCAACTATAACACTTTAATCCAACCCCTTCAATACCACCTTGCAATCATAAATTATTGAGCTCCACTATAAGAATTGAATTTATATTATTCATATAGTTAAAGGTGTCAAGATAAAAGCCTAAATACACTGGTTGAAGGTGAAAAACTAAGCTTCTAAAGATTTCTTTTAAGATCTTTATCCTTTTTCCAACTCTCAAATAATCAACTATATTAGAGAAGGGCAATAGTTACTCAAAGATATTCTTAATATTCTTCAATCCTTTCTTAGGAATCATGACTAGGTTTTTGAAGCATAGAATAATTATCCTAAAAATGATCATGCCTCGAAAGAGTACCTAAAGGTTGTTCCTCATTGAGTCTCTTCTTCTCAATGTATTTTCTTGGTCAATTTAACTATATTGCTAATTTTCAAGAAATAGTCTTTACTATGACTAATGATAATTCCCCCAATTGTGATATCTTGTAACTTTACAAGACCCTTTGGAACTATGTTATTTGACAATCATGCTTGATTTTATCTTAATTTCTTTCATTCCAATTCCCTAGAAAAAATTATTTAAAAATAAAATATCAAATTCATACCTACATATAGTGATATTGAAGATCTCTTGAACTGGATGTCATTCACATTTCTTAATGTTTCAGCTATGACCACATGAAAATCCCTTATATTAAAGTTATGACATATTCAATTATGAATTGTGTGACCAAAGTGAAATAGTTTTATTAAGTCTAGACTTATCCTAGATAATATCACTATTATTTGGGGAGGTGTAAAAGCGAGTTAACTTCATAAAAATTAAATTTTTAAAGCTTATGTTCACAATGAGAGGCTTTTATCCTTTCCATGCTCTAAGGTTTAAGATAGGATCCTTAGTTCATTGAATCTATCTACATAGTCTTCTCAAATTCTTGATCTTGTCTCACTATTGACAACTAGAAATATAATCATTTAGCCTTTTCACGTCTACTTTTCAAAAATACATCTTATCTCTTTCATATTATGTGATTAATGTTAAAGGTTTTGTATACCTATTGGGTTATTCTATGGACCTCAATGGTTGGTCAATGACATTTCTTCACCTAATTAGACATCTCAATTAGTTAATGATATTTTTTTAGAGATTCTTTTCTCACTCTTTGGAATAGGAAAATGATGTTTTTAAGCTCTCCACTACTTCAACATGTTTTTCCAAAGACGTGGGTTTTAATTATCAACTAAAATAAACTTAATATTATATGTAAATATTTATTCCTATGCCTCATAAGTTAGTTCTTGCAATCATTGGTGAAAAGATTAGAAAGTGTATCCTAATACTCCATTTCATAATCTCAAGCCTCACAAAGACTATAGTTGGATTTTATCTTATTTAAACATGGGGCTATTTTAAACTAGGGATGAATTTTACAATCTCCAATATTAATTTGGTAGTGTGGATTTTACACAATTTGGTCAAAAATTATTGAGCCAAAGCTCACTCATTTTAATTAGTTCATTCTTTTCCAAGACCTTCACATTGGTTCTAGTTCAACGCACATGAGATTTGAAAATATTTTATGTCATTCATTAAGTCATCAAGAGTCTCTCAAGAATCTTATTTTGTTTTGTCCAAGAGACAAGCTACCTAGTTTTGGTTTCAGGATTTCTTCAAACCCTTTTGACAAGTGATCCTTTTTCAAGGCATATAGTGTTACTAAGGGATTGAACTAAAATCCCTTCCAAATATAATCATATTTGATATTCTTTTACGATGAGTATTGTCCTAAGCATTTGAAAAGATAGGAATTTGGATTTTCTCTTGATGTTCTGCTAATCATAATTTTTCACTTTATTCTAAATTTGTAATATGTTCTAATGTGACTATGTATATTCAAATGTAGAAAAATAAAGATTTGATTTGAAGTTTCTCACATCCAAGTTTTATTGGATCATTCAAGTAATACTTCAAGTGTTGTTGTCAATGTCCCTTAAACCCCTACCTCTAGTAGATTTTACCCTCCACCTTGTAGGTATCATCAATAATATAATGATACTACTTATGCCAATTGGAATGATTATTACCATGCTTGTCTACCTCTTATGAGAAGAGAGACTTGTCAATGAGGATGGTTGCATCTCAGTTACCATTGTTCTACTTCCCCAAATTTTGGTGGTTGGATTACTCATTGGCTAAAATTTGGCAAGTCCATTGAGCTAGCTCTTCATATTTTTCTTATTTGACTTGCAAATGAAAATAAATAGGACAATAATAAAAAAAATGACAGTGATACTTGAAAACCTCCAATGGACATTTTGGACCCCAATGATGTATGAGACAAACTAAATGATTGAGACTCATCTTCTCCCTATGCTCTTACTCTCACTTCTTAATGACTTATTTTAATTGTGTTATTTCTATTCTAAATTGTAAACAACCGACCTCATTTATGAAAATTTGAAACATTATCTTTTACTTTTTTATAAATACTATTCACTAAAAAAACCCATTAATTTTATTAACACAAAAAAATTTAAACATTTCCAAAACTGCTCTTTTAAATTATATTAAAAACACTAATTATTAGTGTATAAAATCAATTCAATGATATAAAAAGTCAAAGCAAAAACACAATATACATGAAACTCTAAGTTCAATGTTTGCTCCTAAGAAAAATGAGTCCCTTACTAAATTGATAAACACACCTTTCACGACCGCGAAAGCGCTTAATTGCGTGGTCTTCTCTTGAATTGCAGCTTTTCAACGCGCAAAAGTTGTGCCCTATTCATATTGCACGTCCGTTATCTTCGCTCTCTATCAAGAAATATGTATTTCTTGCGCCATACATTTACTTTGAATACCACTTCTTCAGCGAATTTCTATTTTGACCTATTCAAACACACTCACACCATCGTCCGTCTCTACAAATACGATTTACCTTGTTTATCCATCACCATTCTCGATCTTCGCTCTCTATCTCGCTAAACATTCATTCGACTCTTCATTTACATTTCCTTGCTTAAGCTCCGTTTTAGCATTTAGCATGGCGAAATCGATGCTTTTGAAAATCATGGTAGTGCTGCTCGTGCTCAACCTTATGTTTTCCCTCTCTGTCTCTGCTCGTCCAATACTCAAGGAAAAACTGAATACAATTGCAGGCGTCGATAATCTGGTCGAAATTATGGAGATATTAAAATCGTGTTCAAACTGTGCAGGCAACATTCCAGATCCTAGTTGCTGCAAAACATAAAACAAGGCTGCATAGAGTTACTGTGAATCCAACGTACAGAACTATTATTTTGGTTTTATTGGCTCCGCAGTGACGGAGAAATATAATCAAATCCCTTCCACACTAATCACTGACACATTTTTAAAACCAGAACGCTTTCATCCATCTGGATTGCGTAATATGTAATTATTTTTTCCCTCGCTGTCTCTGCTCGACCAATCCTGACGGAAAAAGTGAATACAAATGCAAGCGTGAACAACAATGATTCAATTGATAATCTGGTTGAAATTGTGGAGATGTTAGCATCTGGTTCTAACTGTTCAGGCAACATCAAAGATCCTAATTGCCGCAAAAGATAAAAGAATGATGTATAGAGTTACTGTGAATCCAACGCACATAACTAAGATTTTTCGCCATGGAAATCCACGGGAGCTTTACATTAATTGGGTATTTTGTGGTCCACGGCGACAACGAGAAAGATAAATATAATTAATTCACTTGGACACTAGTCACCGACACATTTTAAAACCAGAACGCTTTCATCCATCTGGATTGCGTAATATGTAATTATTTTTCTGTAATCAAGAATATACATATTCAGCCCAATCAAATCTTAAATCTCAAATCTGTTTCATTAAATATTCATTTTCTAATTGTTCACTGTTTTCCGCATTGAAATTGGTGTGGTGCTAGCTCTAGTTTCAAGCAGAAATAACGTTTTCCTTTCTATTTCCCAATTATCATTACTCTTTTAGTGGTAAACTATCAAACTTATATTGAGTCAAGTTTCCCTATTCTTCTTTGGATATCCTAATGTTGTTATATTTCGATATATATTTTGAGAGCTAATATCTTAGAAAGCTGATAAGGGTTATGCATGTATGAACTCAATGTGTATACGTAATTGAAAGTGAACTTTGACATTGGGATAAGGGTTATGCTTGTATGAACTCAATGTGTATACGTAATTGAAAGTGAACTTTGATATTGGGATTTTAAAATTGTTTCATATAATTCTTTGTATATGTAATTATACATGTAATTTATTGTTAATGGATTTCTTTAGGAATTATAATATAGCGAATTAGAAAATTATAATCTTAGTCACAAATCTTCATGGTTCTGTTGTTTTTCAGATATAGTATATTTAAAGTATATTATTCTTCTATTTCTTTATGATTATAATTTTAATAACTTTTATGATCAATTTTGTTGATTTTGTATATTTGAATACATAAAGTTTCTCACTCTTATTTTGTATTGAACTACCCACAATCTATTTAAGAATTATGCATTATTATTTAGATTTAAATATATCCATTGGTCTAAGTCTTGAGTCTTTTATAGAATTGTGTATAATAGGTTTGAGTGTCAACAAATGGTTTCATTGTCAAGGAAGATTTGCGTCATTGTGTTACTATATTTGGTGTCATTTGATCGGTGACAATTCGTTGGAGGAACAAAAAAAAATTCTACTAGATTGATGATATTCTCTAATGTATAAGTTATTTTCTCTTTGAGATGGAAAATATACTAATTAATTACCGACCAACTCTTAGTACTATTAAGTTTTGCATACAAGCTCTTAAGTATATTTTGAAAGTAGATACAAAACTTAATTTACATAGTATTTCCTCTTCTCTCCTCATCCATAAGTATACTTCTCTATGCTACATGTTTGTGCTATATATAGATGTTTGGTTATATGCTTGAAGCAAATAATGGATTTTATTTGAAAATAGTTTCTTAGATGGATATTTCTTTTGAAGATTATTCTTGCTAGTCATAATATGATGAATCTATATGTGAAGTATACTCTAATGAGGTTTTGTTTTCTATCATTCAAAGTCATGATGAACTTCGAATCAAGAATTAACAATTACTCAGGCTGATAATGTTATTGTCATGGAAAAAAATAGTATGTTTAATTAATAAATCTTTTAGTTAAAAGCCAAGGTTACTCACTAAAAGACCTAGGATTATAAAATTCAAATATTTCATTTTGCTACTAACATATACAAAAAAAATAGATTCACATGTATTCCCAAATTTTTTTAATCTCATATCCAACAAACTTAAAAAAAAAATTCCTCATTTTTATTCTAGTCATTTAGCATTAGGTTTTGTGTATATGTAGTCCTTTGTTACATTGATGTATAATTTTAGAACATTTAATAAACATTACAAGTTCAAAAAAATTCTCAACAATTATTGGGTAATTCATGGAACTACTATAATCATTTCTTACTAAAGGAGAAAGGTTAAAACTAGATAGTTTATTTTATCAATTGGAACAACATATGTATAGGAGTAAATTGAATCAGTGGTCAGGAATAGCTACAACAACTTTAACTAATCAACAACCAATGTAATATCTACTTAGCAAATATTCGGCAACATTTCCCCTTATTACAGTGCTCCTACAAAAGGACCATCATGACCTTAAAAACCATGATCTTGCCAAGGGAACCCCCCTTAAAGATTACATCACAAAACTTGTTGATAACATTTTTAATAATTTGAATCGTGACGGTGTTTGTTGGATTCATCCCCCAAGAGGTTGCATAAAAGATAATTTTGATGAGGCGGCCAAGGGTAATCCTGGGCCAACTAGGAGTGGGGGAGTGTGAAGAGATCATATTGGCAATTTTGTTTCGGCTGTGGCAGTCTCCTTGGGCTCATAGTATAATCACATAGCTAAAGCCATAGGAGCTTTCCAGGTAATTGATCTTGCAAATAAAATGAATTTCAAAAATATTTGGATTGAAGGAGTTTCAAAAAACATTGTTGAGTGCCTTCTTGGCAAATCCCCCTCCTCTTAGACTATAAAAAGTTGGATAGAAGAAGCTAAATCTATCTTATCTAACTTTGGAAAGGTTAAAATTTCCATTCCTTTAGGGAAGCTAATAAGGTGGCCAACTACTTCACCAATGAAGGGGTTAAGTATATGGGTTGAAGGACATGGCAGCCTTAAAGTGATTTGGGAGTTGACGTCAGAGACAACTGATTATGATATCATTCATGGGAAAGTTATCATTTTTAATAATGATGAAGAGAAGTAGATATGGGTACAATGTTATCATTTGATATGGTGGCAACACCTTAATTATCTCTATGGGTGGTGAGGGCTGACACGTATTGTGGGTGCTTTGGTTTTGCTACTGGTTCTTGGTTCAGGTTACTTGCTCTACAGCCGATAGAAAAATTGCATGTCGTAAAATGGGGGGAAGCTAGAAGATGGTTGAGTCGAAAACCTATGAGAAGCATAAGAAAAATACAAATGTCTGGAGGCATATCAAGAGGGGGGATTGAGTCCTTTTCTCGAGAAGCTCCATGGTGCTAACCCTTAAATTACTTAGTATTTTGCCAAAAACTGGAAGGAGGATGGGATTGTTCTCTCTGGGAGAAAGGTCAAGATTGATGAGAATCTCATTCAGGAAATTGTTGGGCTCTCCACAAAGGGGATAAATTTATTTCATGATAGAAGCTTCTTGGTTGAAGCAGTCATCAAATTTCCCAAAATTGCTGAGGAAAGGGAGGCGTTGGTCAAAATCTCTAATAGTTATTTTGATGCTGGGAAGGTTAAAACGCTTTGGAGGGAGGTGCTTAGAGTTATCATGGAATACATCATAATGGATGACAGATTTACCAGAGCGTATGGCTACCACTTTGCCCTCCTCAATCATTTTTGATACAAGGTAAGGATTTCATTTCCTTACTACCTATTTTTCTCTCTAAAACATAGCATTAAGAAACATGAAAAAAGCCCTAAGAAATATCATGTCTTGCATGTGGGCCATATTCTATTCATCCATGAGCATTTTGTAAATATGTCAGCCCTGTCTAACCCCATTTCACCTTTGATCTCGTAAGGTTATAATAATGATTTTAGTATATCTAAGAACAAGGGCAAATATAACACTAATTGGGAAGAGGAAGAGACTCCTTCCCCTAATAGTGGGTCAAAGAAAACCTTATAGACCAAGCCCTCGAATAAAAAAGTCTCCTTTTTGAAAACCCTCACTAGTACTTCTCCAAAAGCTAAAAACAAGGAGAAAGCCCTCCTCAAGAAAAAAATGGTTTCCTATTCCGAGGATTCCCCGAAGGACTCTTCCTCTACTCTTGAATCTAGTGATGGCTCCCATACCTCTTACCCTCAAACCAACAAAGATAATAGTCCCACATTCCCTAGTGATCTCAAACCTGAAGACCATTATTTCAAGCCTAACCAAGAATTTCCTGATGATATTCTGGCAATAGCTAGAAATGGGGTGGTTGACTACTTCAGAATTATAAAGTGGGCTTTTCATGAAATTAAGGACCTAATTATTTAAAACAAGGTTGTTTCTAGTAAACTAGATGAAATGGAAGCTAAAGGGGTGCCTCAGAAGGCTATTGGTGTTTTATGGAATGAAGAAGAGAAGATGTTGATGGTTGAGTGCCTTCAAAAATTTCTTGAACTCATGGATAAGACGAAGAAGGAAAACGAGAAAAAGATAAAACATCTTGAAGTGGAAATTGGCAAAATATGAGTTACTATGAATTCCATCATAAATCAAAGCCACAAAATTGTGAAGAATTCTACTAGTACAATGAACACTTTGGTGGATAAGCTAGAAAACACTTAGCAGGGGACCTTATTTATGGACTTGGAAGCTGACAAAGATAAAAGAAATAAAGAGGATTTTGACGTTTTGAAGAGGACTAGAGCCAACCTAAAAAGAAAAGCGGATTCAATGCCTCAAAAGATCCATGAGCTGAAGAAGGTGGCTCAGGAAATGAATAACCTTGAAGTTGAGACTGCTGAAACATTAAAGTCCTTAGGTTAGCTTTGTTTGTCTAGTTTTGGAGTTTTTCTGATTTTGTGACTTGTTGTTGATGTCCTTTTGTGTGTGTTTAGAAACTTTCCTATCTTAGAGAATGTTATTTGAATATTTTATCTTTCTTGTAAACTTTGTCATTTCGGGTCCCTTTAAAACCCATTTTTTCCTTAATAAAAAATATTTTTAATAATTCAGGTAAACTAGGGATGGCTTGTGCAATCTTCATTATTAGTTTGGTAGTTTTTCTTTTACACAAGTTGGCCAACAATTCCTAAGCCAAAGCTCACTCATTTTATGTAGTTTATTCTTTTCCAAAGACTTCTCATTAGTTTATAGAGGTCAAGCCACATGAGAATTTCAAATCTTTTATGTTATTTATTAACTCATCAAGAGTGTCTCAAGCATATTTTTTAGATTTTTCCTAGAGCTCAAGCTACCTAGTTTTGGTATAAGATTTATTCAAGCCCTTTTGGCTTGATCCTTTTCCATGGATTATTGTGTTACCAAGTTATTGATCTAAATTCCTTCCAAAAGTAATCATATTTGATATTATTTTAGGATAAATATTCTTGCTAGCATTTGATAATATAGATATTCAATGATTTTCTATTGATGTTCTACTATAAAAGACATTCACTTTATTGTAATTTTTATACGCATTGGTTTATTCTATGGATCTCAATAGTTGGTCAAAGATATTTCTTCAGCTAAATAGATTTCTCAATTAGTTAATGGACATCTTTGTAAAGATTCTTTTCTCACTCTTTGGAATAGGAAAATGATACTTATCAATATATCCACTACTTAGATATTTTTTCAAAAGACTTAGGTTTAAATATTCAATAAAAATAAACTAAATATTATATGTAATGATTTCTTCCTATTTTGGGCATATATTTGATCTTGCAAAACTTGGTGGAAAGATTAGAAATGGTATCCAAATATACCATTTCATAATTATAAGCCTCACATAGGCTATTGTTGGATTTCGTCTTATTTACCCATGGACCTATTCTAAACTAGGGATGGATTTTGCATTTCCATTATTAGTTTGATAGTGTAAATTTTAAACCATTTGGTCAACAATTGTTCAGCCAAAGTTCACTTGTTTTATGTAGTTTATTCTTTTCCAATGCCTTTTCAAAGGAATTTGGCTTTTTTCTTGATGTTCTGGTAATCATAATTTTTCACTTTATTATAAATTTGTAATATGTTCTAATGTGATTATGTATATTGAAGAATCATTCGGGTAATACCTCAAGTGTTGTTTTCAATGTCCCTTAACCCACACCTCTAATAAAGTTTACCCTCCACCTTGTAGGTATCATCAATTATACAATGATTCTACTTATGTCAATTGGAATTATTATTACCATGCTTGTCTACCTCTTAGAGAAGAGATACTTCTCAATGAGGACGGTTGCATCTCACTTACCATTATTCTACCTCCCCAAATTTTGGTGGTTGGACTGCTCATTAGCTAAAATTTGGCAAGTTCCTTGAAGTAGCTCCTCATATTTTTCTTATTTGATTTGCAAATTAAAATAAATAGGATGATAATAATAAAGACAGTAAGGATACTTGAGAACCTCCAATGGACATTTTTTACCCCACTAATGTACAAGACAAACTAAATGATTGAGACTCACCTTCTCCCTATACACTTACTCACACTTCTTAATGACTTATTTTAATTGTGTTGTTTTCTATTCTAAATTATAACCCACCCACCTTATTTATGAAAATTTGAAACATTATCTTTTACTTTAATATAAATACTATTCACTAAAAAAAAACCACTAGTTTTATTAACATAAAAAATTAAAACATTTCTAAAACTGTATAATAAAAACACTAATTATTAGTGTATAAAATCAATTCAAAGATATAAAAAGTAAAAGAAAAAACACACCATACATGAAACTGCAAGTTTAATGTTTGCTCCTTAAAAAAAATGAGTACCTTAGTAAATTGATAAACACACCTTTCAAGACCGCGAAAGCGCTTAATTGCGTGGTCTTGTCTTGAATTGCTGCCTCTTCGACGCGCAATAGTTTTACTCTGAATATCAACATTGACCTATTCATATTTTTGTCTTCGCTCTCTATCAAGCATGAAAGCACTTTTAACACCAGCAAAGTCCCTTTGCCGCCTCTTCAATTGCTGCAATTCAACGCGCCATACTTTTACTTTGAATATCACCAATTCAAACATTTGCACTCCATCATCCATCTCTATAGATACTATTTACCTTGTTTATACATCACCATTCTCGATCTTCGCTCTCTATCTCGCAAAAAGTTCACTCAGCTCTTCTTTCTTCATTTGTAAACCAATACGTATGTTTCTTTGCTTAATATTCATTCTGCCAATTAGTATGGCGAGATTGATGCTTCTGAAAGTTATGGTAGTGCTGCTCGTGCTCAATGTTATGTTTTTCCTCGCTGTCTCTGCTCGACCAATCCTAACGGAAAAAGTGAATACAAATGCAAGCGTGAACAACAATGATTCAATTGATAATTTGGTTGAAATTGTGGAGATGTTAGTATTTGGTTCTAACTATTCAGGCAACATCAAAGATCCAAATTACCGCAAAAGATAAAACAATGATGTATAGAGTTACTGTGAATCCAACGCACATAACTAAGATTTTTCGCCATGGAAATCCGCAAGAGCTTTCCATTATTTGGGTATTTTGTGGTCCACAGTGATAACGAGAAAGAGAAATATAATTAAATCCCTTTCATACCAGAACGCTTTCATACATCTGGATTGCATAATATGTAATCAAAACGCTAGTCACTGACACATTGTAAAAGTCAAAACGCTTTCATCCATCTGGATTACGTAATATGTAATTATTTTTCTGTAATCAAGAATATACATATTCAGCCCAATCAAATCTTAAATATCAAATTTGTTTCATTAAATATTCATTTTCTAATTGGTCATTGTTTTCCACATTGAAACTGGTGTGGTGCTAGCTCTAGTTTCAAGCAGAATTAACGTTTTCCTTTCTATTTCCCAATTATCATTACTCTTTTAGTGGTAGACTATCAAACTTATATTGAGTCAAGTTTCTCTATTCCTCTTTGGCTATCCCAATGTTGTTATATTTTGATATATATTTTGAGAGCTAATATCTTAGAAAGTTGATAAGGGTTATGTGTATACGTAATTGAAAGTGAAATTTGATATTGGGATTTTAAAATTGTTCTATATAGTTCTTTGTATACATAATTATACATGTAATTTATTGTTAATGGATTTCTTTAGGTATTATAATATAGTGAGTTAGAAAATTATAATCTTAGTGACAAATCTTCATGGTTCTGTTGTTTTTCAGATATAGTATATTTAAAGTATATTATTCTTTTATTTCTTTATGATTACAATTGTAATAACTTTTATGATCAATTTTGTTGATCTTGTATATTTGAATAAATAAAGTTTCTTATTCCTTTTATTTTGTATTGAACTACCCAAAATCTATTTAAGAATTATGCATTATAATTTAGATTTACATACATCCCTTGGTCTAAGTCTTAAGTCTTTTATAGAATTGTGCATAATAGGTTTGAGTGTCAACAAATGGTTTCATTGTCAAGGAAGATTTGCATCATTGTGTTACTATCTTTGGTGTCATTTGATCGGTGACAATTTGTTGGAGGAACAAAAAAAAATTCTGCTAGATTGATGATATTCTCTAATTTATAAGTTATTTTCTCTTCGAGATGGAAAATATACTAATTAATTATTGGCCAACTCTTAGTACTATTAAGTTTTGCATACAAGCTCTTAAGTATATTTTGAAAGTAGATACAAAACTTAATTTACATAGTATTTCCTCTTCTCTCCTCATCATAAGTATACTTCTCTATGCTACATGTTTGTGCTATATATAGATGTTTGATTATACGCTTGAGGCAAATAATGGATTTTATTTGAAAATAGTTTCTTAGATGGATATTTCTTTTGAAGATTATTCTTGCTAGCCATAATATGATAAATCTATATGTGAAGTATACTCTAATGAGGTTTTCCTTTCTAGCATTCAAATTCACGATGACCTTCCAATCAAGAATTAACTATTACCCAGATTGATAATGTTATTGTCATGGAAATAAATAGTATGTTTTATTAATAACTCTTTTAGTAAAAAGCCAAAGTTACTCACTTAAAGACCTAGGATGATAAAATTCAAATATTTCATTTTGCTACTAACATATATAAAAAAATTAGATTCACATGTATCCCAAAATTTGTTAATCTCATATCCAACAAACTTAAAATTTATTTTCCGAGCATTTTTATTCTAGTGATTGACCATTAGATTGTGTGTATATGCAATCCTTTGTTACACTGATATATAATTTTAGAACATTTGATAAACATTGCAAGTTCAAAAAACTTATCAACAATTATTGGATAATTCATGGAGCTACTATAATCATTTCTTGGATCATTCTATTTCCTCTTACGATAAATTTGAAGATATTGTTATTCATAACAATTAACCAATTAAAAAGATGTATAGTATATGAAAAAGAATTTTTTATTCATTTATGAATTTAATATTATATTTGATAAATGTATAATTGATATTCCATTATGTATGCCCAAATCAAGAAGCTTTCTAGATGTTTTATTAGAGAATACTTATTCACGATTATAATAGCCTATTTCTTTCTATCAATATTAGGAATTTTAAAAATTTAGGTGTTAGTTCACTTCTTGTCATAGCACTAAGATAATCCTAACATCTCATGAATGGATTTTATTAAAATATTCATAAAATTGAATCCTTTACTTATGTTATCTTCAATTTATGAATGTGATCTTATAAGTAAAACAACTATTTTCTCGAGTAAGTCATCTCACAGAGTTGATAACCAAAGCTTATTAGAGGAAAAGGTAACATCAAGATTAGGAATTTATAGTAAATTTCCCATTAGTTTACACACTTATACAGTCACTAAGCATCTATAAATTGATTGGTGATTATAATCAAAACACTCAATTTTGTTAAGATTAAGATGCAAACAACCATGTAAATCCTATATATTTAATTACTCTTAATATTATTTGTAATTTACTCATCAGAGATGAACGTAATACCAATAAAGGTAATTGTTCTTTACTAAAGGAGGAAGGTTAAAACTAGATAGTTTATTTTATCAATAGGGAACAATATTTGTATAGGAGTAAATTGAATTAGTTGTCAAGAATAGATACAACAACTCTAACTAATCAACAACCAATGTAATATCTACTTAGCAAATATTTGCCAACATTTCCCCTTATTACATTGTTCCTACAAAAGGACCAGCATGACCTTTAAAACCATGATCTTGCCAAGGGAACCCCCTTTAAAGACTACATCACAAAACTTGTTTATAACATTTTTAATAATTCGAATCGTGACGGTGTTTGTTGGATTCACCCCCTAGGGGATTGGATAGAAGCTAATTTTAATGGGATGGCTAAGGGCAATCCTTGGGTTGACTGGGAGTGGGGGAGTGTTAAGATATCATAATGGCAATTTCATTTCAGCTATGGAACTCTCCTTGGGCTCACAGTCTAATGACATAGCTAAAGCCATAGGAGCTTTCCAGGTAATTGATCTTGCAAATAAAATAAATTTCAAATATATTTGGATTGAAGGAGATTCAAAAAACATTATTGAGTGTCTTCTTGGAAAATCCCCCCCCCCTTCTTGGACTATAAAAAGTTGGATAAAAGAAGCTAAATCTATCTTATCTAACTTTAAAAGGGTTAAAATTTCCCATTCCTTTAGGGAAGCTAATAAGGTTGCTGACTACTTCGTCAATGAAGGGGTTAAGCATATGGGTCAAAGGACATGGCAGGCTTATAGTGATTTGGGATCTGACATTAGAGACAATTGATTATGATATCATTTATGGGAAAGTTGTCATTTTTAATAATAATGAAGCAAAGTAGATATTGGTATAGTGTTATCATTAGCTATGGTGGTGGCGCCTTAATTATCTGTACAAGTGGTGAGGGCTGGCACATATTGTGGGTGCTTTGGTTTTGCTACTAGTTTTTGGTTTAGGTTACTTGCTCTGCAATCGATATAAAAATTCCCTGTGAGAAAATGGTGGGAAGCTGGAAGAGGGTTTAGTCGAACAACTATAAGAAGCGCAAGAAAAATATGAATTTCTGGAGGCATATCAAAAGGGGGGGTTGAGTCCTTTTCTTGAGAAGCTCCATGGTGCTAACCCTGAAATTACTGAGTATTTCACTAAAAACTAGGAGGATGGGATTTTTATCTCTAGGAGAAAGGTCAAGATTGACAAAAATCTAATTGGGGAAATTGTTGGGCTCTCCACAATGGAATGAAGTTCTTTCATGACAAAAAGTTATCAGATGAAGCAGTCATGAAATTTCCCAAAACTGATGAGGAAAGGGAGGTGCTGGTCAAAATCTCTATCAGTTGCTTTGATGCTGGGAAGGTTAAGATGCTTTGGAGGGAGGTGCTCAGAGTTATCATGGAATACATTATGGTGGATGACAGATTTACCAGAGTCTACCACTACCACTTTTCCCTCCTCAATCATTTTTGACACAAGGTAAGCATTTCATTGCCTTACTACCTATTTTTCTCTTTGAAACATATCATTAAGAAACACCAAAAAAACCCTAAGAAATATCTTTTCCTTCATGCGGGCCTTATTCTATTAATCCATGAGTATTTTGCTAATATGTCAGCCCCATCTAACCTCATTTTTCCTTCAGCCTCGGAAGGTTATAATACTAATATTAGTATGTCTGAGGACAAGGGCGCATGAGACACTAATTGGGAAGAGGAAGAGACTGCCCCCCCTAAGAGTGGGTTGAAGAAAACCTTACAGACCAAGCCCTCTAATAAAAAAGTCTCCTCTATGAAAACCCTCACTAGTACTTCTCCAAAAGCTAAAAACAAGGAGAAAGCCCTCCCCAAGAAAGAGTTGGTTTCTTATTCTGAGGATTCCCCGAAGGACTCTTCCACTACTCCTGAATCTACTGATGGCTCCCATACCTCTTACCCTCAAACTAATAGAGATAATAGGCCCAAATTCCATGAAGATCTCAGACCTAAAGACTATTATTTCAAGCCTGAAAAGGAATTTCCTAATGATATTTTGGCAATAGCTAGAAATGGGGTGGTTGACTACTTAAAATCATAAACTGGGTTTTTCATGAAATTAAGGACCTGGGTCTTAAAAACATGGTTGTTTGTAGTAAACTAGATGAAATGGAAGATAAAGGTGTGCCTCAGAAAGGCTGCTAGTGTTTTATGGAATGAAGAAGAGAAGATGTCGATGCTCGAGTGCCTTCAAAAATCTGTTGAGCTCATGGATAACACGAAGAAGTAAAATGAGAAAAAGATAAAACATCTACAATGGGAAATTAGCAAAATCTAGGGTACTATGAATTTCATCATGAAGAAAAGCCACAAAATTGTGAAGAATTTTGCTACTACAATATACACCTTAGTGAATAAGCTAGAAAACACTCAGCAGGGGACCCTGTTTGTGGACCTGGAAGCTGACAAAGACAAAATTGAGAAAGAGGATTCTGACCCTTTGAAGAGGACTAGAGCCAACTTGAAAAGAAAAGAATATTCAGCACCTTAGGAGATCCATGAGTTGAAGAATGTGGCTCAGGAGATGACTAACCTTGAAGCTGAGATTGTCAGAACATTAAAGTCCTTAGGTTAGCTTTGTTCGTTTTGCGTTGGAGTTTTGCTGATTTTTTGTCTCGTTGCTATTGTCCTTTTGTGTGTGTTTAGTGGCTTTCTTGTCTTAGAGAGCAATATTTGAACATTTTATCTTTCTTGTAAACTCTATGGTTTTGAGTCCTTGTAAAACCTATTTTTTCCTTAATCAAAAACATTTTTAATAATTCAAGTAAACTAGGGATGGCTTTTCCAATCTTCATTATTAGCTTGGTAGTGTTGATTTTACACAACTTGGCCAACAATTCCAAAGCCAAACCTCACTCGATTTATGTAGTTTATTCTTTTCCAACGACTTCTCATTGGTTTTTAAAGGTCAAGCCACATGAGATTTTCAAATATTTTATGCTATTTATTAACTCATAAAGAGTGTCTCAAGCATATTTTTAAGTTTTTTCCTAGAGCTCAAGCTACCCAATTTTGGTATAAGATTTGTTCAAGCCCTTTTGGCTTGATCCTTTTCCATGGATTATGGTGTTACTAAGGTATTGATCTAAATTCCTTCCAAAAGTAATCATATTTGATATTATTTTAGGATGAATATTCTCACTAGCATTTGACAATATAGATATTCAATGATTTTATATTAATGTTCTACTATAAAAGATATTCACTTTATTGTAAATTTTTTACATGTTATAATTTTTTTATTTATATTAAAATACAAGAAAATAAAAAATTTGACTTGAATTTTCTGACATCCAGTTCTATTGATAATACCTCACATTTTTTCACTAGTGTCCCTCTAACCCCTACCTCAAGTATATTTTAGCCTCTACCTTGTAGGTATTATCAATAATACAATGATTCTACTCATACCAATTGGAATGATCATTATCATACCTCTCTACCTCTTATAAGAAGAGTTGATTCTCATTGACGATGATTGCATTTCACTTAGCATTGTTCTTTTATTAAGTCTAGTTTTTTCTTAGACAATATCATTACTATATTGGATAGTATAAATGTGAGTAATCTTCATGAAAAATAACTTTTTAAATATTATTATCCCAATGAGTGCTCTTTTATTCTTTCTATTATCTAAGATTTAAGATATGGACCTTAGTTCAATCAATCTATCTATATACTCTTTTCAAATTCTTGATGTTGTCTTACTATTGATAGTACCTTTTTTAATACATATTATGTGTTTTCTATTCAATGATTTTTATACCTATTGGTTTATTCTATGGATCTCAATAGTTGGTCAAAGATATTTCTTCACCTAAATAGATATCTCAATTAGTTAATGGAAATTTTTCCAATGATTTTTTTTCTCACTCTTTGGACTAGGAAAATGATACTTATCAATATATCCACTTCTTGGATGTTTTTTGAAGAGACTTACATTTTAATATTCAATCAAAACAAACTCAATGTTATATGTAATGATTTTTTCCTATGTTGAGCATATATTTGATCTTGTAAAACCTAGTGGAAAGATTAGAAATGGTATCCTAATACACCATTTCATAATTATAAGCCTCACATTTAGGCTATTGTTGGATTTCATCTTATTTACCCTTTTGCCTATTATAAACTAGGGATGGTTTTCATCCTATTTACCCTTGTACACCATTTGGTCAACAATTCTTCATCCAAAGCTAACTTTTTTTTATTTAGCTTATTCTTTTCTAATGCCTTTCCATTGGTCCAAGGTCAACATATGAGGTTTATAAATATTTTATGTTCTTTATGAAGTTGTCATGAGTCTCTCAAGCATCTTTTTTAGTTTTGTTGTAGAGGTCAGGATAATTGATTGTGGTTAAAAGATTTCTTCAAGCTTTTTTGACTTGATCTATTTTCATGGCATATGGTGTTAGTAAGGGATTGCCCTAAAATCTCTTCAAAATATAATCATAATGTTCTTAGTGTTAGTTAAATGTGTAATCAAGGACACAGCATTACTTTGCATGCTCAAGGTTGTGAGATATGAAAGGAAAGTATAGGAAAAATATTTGTTTATGTAAATAGTGTTTATGGTGAAAATGGAAACAACAATGATGAAAGACTAAATGAATTCAACCACAAAACCCTAGCCTAACAACAAAAAAGATCCACCATAACATATGAAGATTACCTAAGACAATGCAAATCAAATGAAATCACAAAGATTATACCATCACATGTCCAATAGGGTTTGGATCTCCATTCTTCCTATCTCCATTGATCTTGCTTGATATATTTGCTCTCAGATTTTATATGCACAAGAGCTCAACAAAAAACAGAAATGTGGTTGCAAGTAGGATCGCATAAGAAAGTTCAAAAGCGTAATGTAGTCGAGTCGTAAGTGGGGCTGAATGCATAGTGAGGGTTTGATAATGAAGGAAGCATCTCCTTATATAGAAGACACTATATCAAATGAAGAGATAAGATTGAGAGGTGTAAAAGATAAATGGTCGGCTATGATTAGAGGGTAGGTAAAGAAAATAAGAAAATAATAAGAGGGTAGGTAGTGTAGGAATTAAGAGATGAATGACTCGTGTCATGGGTAGAAAAGGCTAATGAATTAATTAAATAAATAAAGATTTAATTAATTAATAGAATAAGTGGGATCAATTAAATAAATAAGATATTTATTTAATTTAGGAAAAGGATAAATTAAATAAATAAAAGTATTTATTTAAATGAGAAATAAGGCTAGAAGAGGATAAATGAATTAATTAAATAAATAAAGATTTATTTAAATAATAGAAGAATTAGGCTTAAATAATTAAATAAATAAAGACATTTATTTAATTAGACTGGACAATTTTAGGTGTCTACATTTTGCCCCTCTTTGAGACAATGCAGCTTGTCGCGTTGTTTCAAAGAAGATAATATGAACTGATACAAAGTTGCCCCAAGATGGGAATGATATGCCCCCTCGAGAGATTGGATGAAAATGTCTGAAAAAGATCACAGACAATCTCTCGATAAGAAAAAAATACTAGAATGGACTGACCAGATAGGATAGAGTGATAGATTCATGGGATAAAGAAGACTGACCGGGAGACTAGGGCTAGGGCTAGGACTAGGGCAGTCTATAAGATAGACCACGACGGAAATACATCCTCATTGTCATCCACACATCCAAGAGATCAGAGTGCAGAGAGAGAATAGAGTAGCAACAGTTAGCAACGATGGCATTGGTTCACAGATTCTATCGCGTTCGCTGATTTCAGAGGCCAATAGAGGTAGGAGAGCCAATGAGTACCGCCAAAACCTCCTTGTACTTTGTCGCATTAATTGTTGTCATAAATGCATGCTAGGTAGTGCAATAAATGCGCTTTAGATATGTCTAGAAAAAATGTCAAGCGGGTTAAAAACATCAAGGCGTGTTTGCGTTGGTGCTAGGCACATCTAGGTAGGATAGGCACGTTTGTGAAGGACAAGTGAGTCTGTGTATTTCAGGCACGTCTATGCAATCTGTAAGCATGTTTATGTCTTCAAGGTCAAATCGGCAGTTCTGTGATGAACATACGCTGTCGATTGGATAAGCTGTTGAGAGGATACACTCAAGCAGGTCCTCTAGGGAAGACTAGGATAGATCAAGGCACTTTGTGATGAACAGTGAGTGCTAAGACATAGTACTTTGTGATGAACAGGGAGTACCAAAACACGTAGTACTTTGTGATGAACAGGGAGTACCAATAGGATAGATAGCAACACTTTGTGATGAACAGTGAGTGTCACTGGGATAGATAGCAACACTTTGTGATGAACAGTGAGTGTCACTTTAACTGACATGATTGCTTTGCTTGACTACAGGAGTATTTGCCTATGTTGGAGTCCCAAGAGAGATTCTCGTCGACATAGAGATTATGACCAGAGCTGACATTCGAGGATGGAGCTGCTATTGAGGCTATGGATCTGAGATACATCTTGTATGTGCTTGAGTTTCGAGCGAACATGGGGTTGCTGACTGTGTTGGCTAAGAGATGGCACTCAGAGACATGCATGTTTCATTTGCCTATAGGTGAGATGACAGTCACCTTAGAGGATGTGTATAGGATACTACGGATACCGATCGATGGGGAGTTAGTTCCTTGCGATCGAGACGAAGACAGGGAGGCCCTGAGATGATTATTTCAGGATTCCGAACAAGAGATGAGAGCTGGATACGTGGCATGGGATACCATGATAGTGATAGGACTAACACTACTAGTAGTGCTAGGAGGTGTGATCAGTGGGTTCCTGTGTCTAGATAGGGTGACACGAGGGTTGGTTGTGGGTTGGGGAGCACCTTGGAGACACTAGTGACACAACACACCAGATATGCCTGGGGATCGTGTGTCCTGGCACACTTGTACTATGAGTTGCATCAATTTGTGTATCATGGATCTGTAGGATTGGGCTGCAGAGTTACATTGTTGCAGGTGTGGGCATATGAACATCTGCCAGTTACCCGACTGATACATTTCAAGGGCAGGGGTCATGGATGTAGCTTTGTTCATTTGTATGATATGATTACCTCATAGCCACAGATTGGCAGGTTGGAGCATTAGCGTCGAGTCCTAGATGAGATTGACATTGTGATATGGAGGTCGTACTATGAATGGGAGTAGTGGGAGGAGGACACAGTGGATCTACCTTATACCTTCTGAATCAGATATTTGATTGGGCGGACACCCTATGTATTGGAGAGATAGCTGATTGATAGGGCATGTAGGTAGTTTGACCATATTTAGCAAATGCCACGAGGTTCCGGGATGTATGCTCAGACAGTCAGGGATCAGGCACACTTTGGGCCATTGTTGTCATATGATCAGGTCATGATGCAGCTGGTAGAGATGGTGTCGATACCATGGGATATGTGGCCAGAGATTGAGGATGCAGGCATGGATGCAGAGTACATGGCATATTGGGCTGAGCATCCCTTTCCACGGCTGACAAACCCAGGGGAGCCTCTAGATGGAGATGGTGGTGGGGATGGGGATGATGATGGAGATGGTGGGGGGAGAGGCCGACGGAGGAGACGGGGTGCTATTGGAGAGAGGAGGGTGGCTCCACAAAGAGAGGGTGGAGAGGAGAGACAGGCTTGGGTGTAGAGGGGTCAGGGTGGATTGCCACTTCAGGTGCCAGCAATATAGGGTCCTAGACAGGTGCAAGGATAGGGACAGAGGCAGGTACAGGTAGAGGTACTTGTACCAGTATAGGGGGAGCCACAGGAAAAGCCATAGGGGGCTGAGGATGAGGAGAATGAGCTACTTGAGCTGAGGGAGATCTGCCAAGGATAGGCAGATGAGATCCAGGACTTGGAGAGAGAGACAGTTAGGCTGAGGAGGCGACTGAGGGAGATAGAGCATGAGCAGAATTAGGCTATCCAGCGCTATACTAAGGCTGAGACAGCGCTGAGGACTGGGACGCAGGCGGCAGAGGACATAGGGGCTGGATATGCCTATGTTCTATGGGTAGGGGAGGAGATAGGTTACTAGCGAGACCTATATTACGGGGTAGCACCACCAAAGTAGCGAGCGAGGAGCTTCCGTAGATAGAGGGGGTTATGGGTCCTCCACCACCACCAGATAGAGGGGGCAGGAGAGATGATCCTGGGGTGGGTCCTTCTAGGGCTTAGACTCCATCGAGGCCAAGAGGCTCCGAGGGAGGGAGTTCATCATAGCCATAGAGGGCTCCCTATGTATCAGTTTTGTACTATTTTGTATGATGATGTAGACACCTTTGGGTGATTTTGTAGCCATATGTATTTTGACATCATTATATCATGACACTTTTGATTATATATATACGAGATCATTCATCTTTGTGGCAGCTATATGCATGTGTACCTATGTGATGAGATGTTTTATGATGTATGTTTCTATGTGATGATTATGATATGGATACAAATATGTATATGATGAAATGCAATATTTTTGATCTTTTATGTTTTAATGTTATGTATGATACAAATGCGAATGTATGAAATACAAATGAATATGACAATGCAAATAACTATTGCAAGATGTGCTAACGTGTGTTCTGTGTAGGATGTGATGCAATTGTGATATCTATATGTATGTATGAAATACTTAATATGTGCTAATGCAGGTGCAACTACATGAAATGCAAATATTTTTGGCATGTTATTATACTCAGTCATGTAATAACAGGCTACACAAACTCAAGAAGGATGATGGAGGTCAATCAAGAAATGGGGATGGAAGATAGAAGATATGAAAGTGAAAGAGCTTCTTGTGTGTTATCATCATTGAGCTTTATTATGGCAAAATAGGTTATGACAATCGAGGCATATGTTCGACCTAGAAAGTCATTGTACCTGTTTGCATGGAGATAACACAGTCACAAACAAGGAATGCCCCAGTTCATACTAGACTCTCAGTGTCCTCATATCCTTGGACAAGTCATAGCATTACTAAGAGACAATCCATAGACAGCAAAGAAAAATAGGTGACGATACCCCATCCTCGCCTTTCTAGTCAAAGACATCCTAGAGATAGAATCTCTAGTCAGAGACATCCTAGAAAAGCTAAAAGACATGTCACCAAAAGATAAAATCAAAATAAAACCAAGAATCGACACCAACATCCATTGTAGTACTCAATTTTAGTGTCTCTTGTCACTTGTATAAGTCTTATTTGATTGTGGTCACAATGTTTACTTTCACAGAAAGGATAGATAGCATTGAACCATAATGTTGTCTGAGTCTGTTGAAAGATTTGATTTGTTGAAGCCCATTGTTGCTATTGTGTCTCATCTGAAACTAACTGAATCCATGCAACTGATACTTTATTGCGGAGAAGATGAAACTTTATTGTGGATTGGCGATGCAAATGTTGCTTTATTGTGGATTGTGTACGGATAGACTGAAGAAGGTTGGAAGAGATTGTACTCCCCAGAATAGGCGATGCTCTTAGTTCCACACCCATCACTAGACATAGGATTTTCCTTAGCCATAGATAGGAGCTAATTTATTATGGATGGAAAGGGATGAAAAGGAATGTTTATTATGAATGGCAAACCAATCTTGGGTAGATCAATAACAAGCCATGATGGGAATGTGTAAGTTTTATTGTGGATGAATAGGTTGTGAGTGTGTGCAAAGTGAAAGGATGAAATGGAATCCTAAAGGATAGAGGAGAAATTTCTCTTCACATGGCGCTGGTGACCCAATTTTCACCATGGTACTTTCCCAAGGTGCCACCGAAGTGGTTTTCACCGTTGGACGAAATGTTTTTTCTTCACTTTTTTTTTTTTTTTGATTTTTTTTGATTTTTTTTGTATTTTTGAATTAGGATACGCTGAAGAGCTATGTGTAAAACCTACGAAGGTGCATGCTATTGATAGGATCCTCCAAAGGTTCACCCTCTATTAAGTTGGATATGCCAATTATGGCTAGCGTCGTCGACTGTCTTTTTTAAGATTTTAAGGATTGTTTTATTAGATGCCTCAGCTTGACCGTTACCTTGGGGGTAATATGGAGTGGAGAAATGATGGAAAATATGGAAGTGGTCATAGAGTTCATGAATATCCTAATTTTTGAAGGGACGCCCATTATCAGTGATAATGGAAATAGGAATACCGTATCGACAAATGATATAATTGAGAATGAATGTAGCAATTTGTTTTCCAGTGACTTGTGTGAGAGGCATGACTTCGATCCATTTTGTGAAATACTCTGTGGCAGTGATGATGAATTTATGACCGTTGGAAGGTGGAGGGTGAATCTTGGTAGTCAACTCGCATAAATTTTGCAACTTTCGGAACAGATTCGCTTGGTAGTCAACTCGCACAAATTTTGATTTCAACTTAGCAACCATCCGATCTCATGTATTTATCTTCTCTTTACCTCTTCTCTATCTATCAACCTGCAAATGCTCCCACCAAAGAGATGCATGACCTTTCAACTAGGTACAAGCATACTTCACCTTTCTTTCTTCTACGGTGTTCTCAAAATCAAAATATTTCTCCATATTTGAGATCCAATCCATCAATTCATCGGAATCCAACTTTTCATCATATTCTAGTGGGTAAAATATGGTTTAGTATTCGTCCTACTCAAAACCCTCAAAAACCTCTCTTCATCTGGATAAATTGTCAGTGGGTTTACTTGTTCTATCGGGGCTTCTTCTCCTTCATCTTCACTCACATCTTCAATATGTCAACCTCTTCTCTAGGCTGTGTCAATGACTTGTCATTGGGCTATAATTCCTTGCAACATTTCCATCTCAGCAAGATCTGCATTCCCGCATGCTCCACCATTCCTATTTCCTCTTTGCGCCATCTTTAGGCCAGTCCTCTATAGCTGCAGTTCAGATCCACAATCAACCACCCCACAAAAAAATTCTCAGGACCACACAATCTCTAGAATGAAATCTCACTCTAATACCACTTGGTCCAGTCACTGGTTAGGAGGGACCTCAAAGAGATCAAGATCGACCGGTCAGTAGGAGTAAACACACCTGAAACACAAGGAGATGATGGAGGTAATGCAAAATAGAATGAATTATATCATGAAAACTTATTACAATCAACTGGTAACATTCAAATTATAGAAACTGGCTCACTGGCCTACTAAAACATGCTCAATTAAAGAATAGGTCACAACCAGGATCTCAAATCTTAAGATCTAGCTTCTATGTTTTGTCTACCACTTTGGATCTCATTCTAATACTTAATTATAATGATTTGTATGATCCAAGGGATCCAGTTGGCCCAAAATGGGATCAGATATGGAAGAACAAGACCTAATGTGTAATATTAACAAGGTCAGTCTCTGCCAAACAAATTCCTATGAAAAATCCAAAGCATGAAGTGTCGATCAAAGGGAAGGTCGGACACATGCCAAGGAATATTATAATCAACGCTCAGGGCTCTACAAGCTATAGAAGGGATCTGGTAGATCACTAATGCAAATTGGTCCAAGCAACCAATACGAGAAAATTGTCTCAGAAATTGGTAGCGATAAGTTGCCAAAAAAAGATCCAAATGCTCTGCGGTTTGGGAATAAGGTAGATAATCAAGTCGTCAAGAAAAATCCAACTCCTCAAGATCTAGTGAGCCAATGCCAGAAAATGCATAATGAAATGTTGAAACTACAAAATAAAAATCAAAACAGAAAGGAAATATTTTTGGTTGATGCAAGATTGCCAAGAAATGGGGATGCTCCTACATCATATTTGCAGGCTCTATCTTTCTTCATTTCAAATGTTTCTTCAATGCTATGGTCTGATGTCCTGAAATCTAATCTAGAGGGTCTAATTTATTTCTTCTTTTTAATTTTTTACTATATCCATTTCGAAAAGATTGGCTTTTCCATATTTGATTCAATCATAAAGGGCTTATTGTATATTAATCTATTTAATTTTCGATGCTATCTTTCTTGTATTTAAAGAACTGATTGTACTTATATTGCAATGTGTATTTGGTTTCTTGTGAATTGATTGTATTACAATGTATACTTGTCATATTCTATGTATGTATGTGATTCTTTGAAAAAATTGAAATTGAATGCAAATTTTATTGGATTGAATATTATGAGTAATTGATAGTATGCCTTTTGTAATCCTATAGGGTTTCATCATTTGATATTTCCAAGTGATAGAATAAAATTAGAAGAAGAATCCATGGGTAAAGAAGGAAGAGGGAAACATAAGGAATATGTAGGATAGAAATGAATGGAAACTAATTATAAATTGGTCCTCATTGTGGACAAAATGTGGTCACAAAAAATGAAATAGTGTGGAAGAAAAATAAATAATTGCTACTAATTTAATAAAAATATTACCAACTGCAAAATGTATGTAGATTTCAAATATGTAGTTCATTTTGAATAATTCAAATAAATACACTAGAGTGATCAAAAGAAAAGAGAATAATTAAAGGGTAGTAGAGAAATCATAGAGCTTGAGCAAAAAAAAAGAATTGTAGGCATTAAACATCATGGACTAGGAAAAAGAGGAATTTGACATGCAAGTGATAGGTGAATATTCTCTAAAACATCATTAATTGTCTTTTAATAATTACATAAAGAAAAAAAAATGATGAAGTATAGGTAGAAAATATATTTTCTAGATGTGAAGACTTTAATTTGATGGAATATTTGTCAAATAATGCACTATATTTTAAACTTTCATCAATAAGCCATGTTGCTTTGAGAAGAATATCTTGGTTAACTCTTAGTTATCAGTCTAGAGTGCTAGAAATGGTGGTGGTTATGTTAACTCAACAAATTCTCTTTTTCCAAAAGAAGTTGAGAATAACTTTAAATTTTATAGTTGGTGCAACTTGTATCTATAGAAAAATATTGTCATTATGCAAATAAATTTAAAAAAGTTATAATGTGAAGGATATACAATTTAGTATAGGGTATGTAGATTCAATAATTCAAATTCATGATTGCTTTTGCACATGGGATTCAAGTTACTCATTAAAAATAAAATAAAAAATAATTATCTTGTGTATGCTAACAGTGTTGGGAGGAATTTTTTTTTACGATTTATAGATGATTGTTTAAAGACATTTTGTCTAATTGAAGGAAAAAATTTAGATGATAGAAAAATTAAGATAGTCACAATATAACACATGATATGGGAAGGCTACAAGAGAAAAGTATCTCATTATGATGCTCTATATTTTACGGCTAATCTTAGAAAAGTGCCTTTTAGATAAATTTTCATAAAAGATTTCTATCTTTTAATATATAAAGAAATTTTTATGAAGGATGAGGTTCCACAAGATGGTTTCATTATGCTTGGCATCAATTAGGACATGATGGAAAAATAAATTAGTAGATGGCAAGACAAAGTGATTGATTATTTTATCCATTAATAAGTAGCTAAGAGTCTTGCTACAAAAAAACTATATACATTTTCAAAGACACAAAGTTTTTATACTTGGATCATATCAATGGTACTCCATATTTCCAAGATAATGAAACATAAGAAGCATATGATGAGCTTATGAAGGTAACCTAATGATGTCTTATAATTTTCATCATATCTTTTTTACATCAACTTGTGATAGAATATGGTTTCTCAAGATAAGGTAATTGATATTTATTAATTTGGTATTTGGACTCCATTAAAATTGAGAGAAAAAGGTTCAAAGTTATATAGGATGAGTTTCATACTTATGTTAGAATAATTTAGTATGCCCAAGAAGAAAAAATATAAGTATGATTAATTTGGAAAAGGTTGAATTTATAATATCATTTTCTAATTATTAGAGCTCCCCTCAAAGTGCTCCACTATTTTATTAATTATTATATTTATTTCTCAGAAACATCCTAACATGTAGTTTTAGTAAAGGTTTTAGTTTTTTTCTTGTTTATTATTTTTTGACAATCGAGTACAATATGAGTTGAATGATTGACTTATAGGTATATGAGTTTCATGATTGAATTTTAGGTATTGTTATGTTACAAAAATAACTTTGGAATTTGAATTTTGGTAACACTCCTATATAAAATTACTTTGAGATTTTTATTATATCAACTTTGATGTTGAATAACATAATTGGCTTCTCCTAGAGTGTGGTTATCTTCTCATAAAACTGTTTTTGTGACATAGATCATCTTGTCATGGTATGGCATTCTCGGTGTAATAAAATTCCTATAAATATAGGATCATTTTTATTGCACGTTTGTTATTAAGGCCTAACAAACAAGTTAATTTATACACCATTTGTTTCTTTCATGGTCTCAACTATTAAACACCTTAGGTTTTTCATGTTAATGGTAGGAATTTTTGTGGAAACCTTAGATTGAGAGAAATTTTTAGCAAAGGGAAACTTTACGTGGAAAAAATGGAAGGCACGTCAAGGATAAACATAGAGAAGTTCATGGTTGCTTAATTTTATCTTTCTACTTAGATTGCTTAACATGTCTTAGAACAAATTCTTAATCTAAATGGGATTTGGTTGGGGAATGAAAATGAAACAAGAAATTGGTTGATTTACTGACAAATAATTTTATGAATGACAACTAGACTCATATTTACATATATAGAGAACAACAAGAACTCCAATGAGGCCAAGCACATGTCAATTTTTTGAAACGCCTAAAAAAGCCAACGTTGCCTATTTATAACTAGCATAATCATTAGTCTACTTTCATAGAATAATAATCTCACTCAAAGGTTATGAATGAGATTTCAAAGTTGCAATTTTTCAACCATTCAAGTTTGTGTTTTTTAAAGTTATTTGTTATGGTTTTAAGCATAACAATTTTAGTTTATTGTTGGTATAGTTGTTGATGTTTTTAATTTTATTCATGTAACATATTTTGATGTATTCCAAACCCATTGAATATAAGAAAAATGATTTAGAGTTTATCTTTCATTTATTAGCTTTGTTTGCTTTCTAAAATATCAATATTTATGCAAAAATTATGGATAATATAGGATTGTAATATTTTATTTAAATATCATTAATCTAAAACTTATTTGCCTTTTTTATTGAGGTTAATGCACATTTGAGGAAATGTAATCATAATTAGTCAAATTATTGCCATTAATTAGTTAAGGACTAAGAAATACATCAATTCATCCAAAACATCTAACAATTTTATTTCTAACCTCACTACAAACCTTGATCCACTTTGATCAAATTATTGTCATTATGATACTATGAAAACATTTAATACTTGATGTTGCTACAATTATTCCACTTTCTATGAGCATTTCTTGGTCTCATGTACCAATCAATTCTTACATTGGAGTAATACTTCCCACATGTTTGTTTTAGTTCACAAGTGTTTTGGCTTCTCATTATTTTTTGCCAATTGCTTCTCACTCCTTAGCTCTATTACAATCATTTATTTTACACACTTTCTCTTATCTCTAGACTTTCCATGGTATTAAATAAACCAAAATGGAGTTGCTCATTCACTTTGTTGGTGATTTATAGTATATGGCAATCCTTGTGAAGATCAATGATACTAGGTTGAGAAAACAATTCTTCTTCCAAGGTGGTGATAAATTGGTTGTCATTTTAGAAGTGCTTGGTGATAAAACCTATAGTTCCATGTTTATCAATTTTGAAAATATCTAATAAAATTTTGTATGTGGTTAGTCCCCTGTGGAACATATAAGATTCCCTTTTATCTCTCAACCATAGTTTTTAGTATTTCTATTTTCTAATGATTTTATTATATTTGTGTGGCTTGCTTTCTCAATTTGTTTATCTTTCCTTGACCCTTAATGTTTGAATGATACATAATTAGATGTTGTATAAATTTGATTGAAAGTAGATTTAGATTATTTATTGTCATTTTTTTTAAATGTATGATTATTTTAACATTTTTGAAGGGGTAGAGGAAGTAGATCAGGCCCCTTAATTCTAACCATTAGATTCAAATGGTTAAGAGTTCAATATTTTTTACATGCACACACAAATTCTACCACATAAATATTGGAAGCTAATTTCATAGTCATTAATTGATTAGTTATGTCTCTAAGAACATTTGGTTAAATTAGTTGTTTCTAAGCCTATAGTGCCACATAAGTGTTGTAAGAAAGGGGTGGTTGTCTCGTTACAATAATGGATAGAAATAGGAGCTAAGGATTAGAAATATTCAATGGCGTGGTCCTTAGAGTTCATAAAAATGGTTTAGGTTAGAATTTATCTTCATATGCAATATCTTGACATGTACTAGTAAAAGCTCATATGTGAACATTGTAACCACCTTTTCCATAATATAAGTCAAATATAGTTACAATAAAGCCAACAGAAATGGACATGTAGTAATCTCAATGGCATGGTCCATATATGTAACAGACTATAGAGTAAGAGCTACAAACATGCTATCCACTTTCTTCTTAAGTTGATCAAACTACTTCAATAGTGTATTGAATATTTATAAGTGTGGGTAGTAGTGGTATGAGAAGCATGGGTAGAATGGAGGATATCTCAAAAGAGAGAGATTAATGGGAATGGAATGATAGAAAAATAGAAAATGACACTATAAATGCAAAGTCATCATAGAATGATAAGGAGGATTAATACAAATAATAGTGGTCATACTTATATGAATATGAATAAATACTGTCACACTTTGAATTAAGAATTCTAACTTGAACATAGATTGTAACAATTTAATAACATCCAAGTTACACACATAATGTACATACACAAAATAATATTTCCAAAATTCCCACTAAACATATATTTATCAAAACCTTCCTCAATTCCCTTAGAATCAAATATTTTTAGCTAAGTTGAGCTTGTTCCAATTGTTGTGATAGAAGTTGTTGATTTAATACCCCCAGACTTGTTGATTTAATGTCCAATTTTTGTACAACATTGCACCAATAGTTGTGAATTTAAAGTTGTTATTGCTAATAATGAGTACCAATAATTGAATGAAATATACCCTTTGTTGTAAAAAGAAACCAATCATATGATGCCACATTAGCTGCACAAGTATTGGGGCACTTTTTGCACGCCTATTGGTCTCAGTTTTTTTGGGGCTGTTTTGGATACCTTGGCAAAAAGCATACTGATGTGGCACCATACTTGATGATGTGGCCCTTAAACCTTAGTTAGAAGCAGGGGACTTGCCAAGTAAGCTGCTGTAAAAAATTGGGAGTGATTTGAAATTTCCATGTAGGATTTTGAGAAGCGTGAAGTTAGGGTGCACAACTACTGGGTCCTCTCCCCTACCTATTGCATCAAAAATTACTTATAAAAATGCAGCTACACTTTCCATAAATTTCTTACAGACAAGTTGCAACTACCTCTAAGAAAATTCCTCTATCTCTATCCTTTATGCTTTGATGGATGTCCATACCCTGTTCGAAAGTTAGGGTGCACAACTACCGAATCCTCTCCCCTACCTATTGTATCAAAAATTACTTATAAAAAATCAGCTACACTTTCCACAAATTGTAACTACCTCTAGGAAAATTCCTCTATCTCTATCCTTTATGCTTTGATGGATGTCCATACCCTGTTCCAAAGTTAGGGTGCACAACTATTGAATCCTCTCCCCTACCTATTGTATCAAAAATTACTTATAAAAATACAGCTACACTTTCCACAAATTGCAACTACCTCTAAGAAAATTCCTCTATCTCTATCCTTTATGCTTTGATGGATGTCCATACCCTGTTCCAAAGCTCCCATTTGGCAAAGCTCCCATTTGGCACTACCTAGGATGATGCTGGAAAAGGTTGCAGTGTCTGGCTTCACACCTGCCAGGTGCATTTGGTTGAAGTTTCTAAAGCCTTTTTAACAAATCCATTTTGTTAATATCCTCTAATCAGGGCATTGATAACATATTTATTTGAGGCATTTTGTTAAACAGTTCGCATGCCTTGTATACGTTTCCACATTTTGCATATGCTGCGATGATGGCATTCTATAAAACATTTCGCCTGCCTTGTATATCCTTACACATTTTTTCATTCACGTCTGCCAAGGCAGTTGCAGTTTAAACATCTGATGGATTTCCTCTATCGATTATCCTGTGATGGATGTCTGTACCCTGTTCCAAAACTCCCATTCGACGCAGGTTGGGAGGATGCAAAGTCTGGGTTTAAATCTATGCATTTGGTTGAAAGTGTCTAAATCCTTTTCAACAAATGCATTGTATACGTATCCTGCAGTTGTAACATTCCCTGAGACCAAATTTCTTTAAGGCATCCAGTCAAATAGTTTACGTGCTTCCACATTCTACATACATGTCTACCAGAGCATTTTCGACTGTAATATATGACAGATCTCCCTTCCATTATTCTTCGATGGGCTTCCATACCCGGCGGTACTGCACCAAACATTTGGGCTTCCGTTCTGCTTCAGATACCTTGCAACTTCTTGTTTTACGTGATGCATTTGGCTTCTGAGTGGGAACAATTCTAATTTGAAATTAAGGGCAATGACTTTCAACTCGAACGGAAACGAACGCTGGCGACAGGAATGGGCCAACACATCTGCCACGTAAGTGGCTTAGTGTGTGCTGTTTAAGGCTGGCCGACAACGACCCTTTCCTACACTGTCAATTAACGTTTATATTTCTAAGTTTTATTTTGCTCAGCGTTTGTCAATTAAGATCACTGGTTATGCTTCCACCAAGACTCTTGAACGGTCACAGAGATTTATATGTTGTGCGTGGTCCGAGTGCGTTGCCATTTAACATGGCGAGAAAAAAGTGGGAATGTGTACGCAAAGATATCTTTTTGTCCGCATGGTCTCACTTTGCATCTCTATGCCTTTCCTCTTCACCCCATTTAACACTGTAAATTATGACCGGGGTTAGAGAAAGGTTGGAGGTTGTAGATTTTTTAATTTTCAATTGTTAATTTATTCGTAAATATATTTGTGATTGCCTTCTAAAATATTAAATAGAGTTTCAATATATTATCATAAAAGCATGAATAGAAATAAAATGCAGAAGAACATAAAAATTATACAAGAAGTTTAATAAGAGTTTAGATGTGATAAGTTTAGAGGTGATATATGCAGAGAAATCTATATCTATCGACGGTGGGAGTATGCTACTTATGTATCTCATTTATTCACGTTGTTACGATGAATTCCAATTTTTTTTTTGAGAAAGATATCTCTGAGCATTTCATATATATACCCTTCATGTAGATTTAAAATTTAAGACGTGATTAAGCTGAATATGGATATTTTTGATCCAGAGAATACAAATTAAATATTGCGCAATCTAGATGATGAAATGTGCCAATGATTTGTGGAAAAGGATAGATTGTATTTCTCTCTATCACCGCGAATCAGAAAAGATGAAAAAAATATGTAGAAGTGCCCACAATTTCAATGGCAGAAAAGACTCAATGTGCTAGTTGGATTTACAATAACTCTGTACGTCCTTGTTTTATCTTCTGCGGCAAGTAGGATCTGCAATGTGCCCTGCACAGTTAGAACCCGGCGATGCTAAAATCTCAACAATTTCAAGCAGATTATCAATTGATTTATTGTTTGTCATATCTGCATTTGTATTCAGTTTTTCCTTGAGTATTGGACGAGCAGCACTACCATAATTTTCAGAGCCATCGATCTCGCCATACTAACTACCAGAACGAAGCTTAAGGAAACAAAAGGTATTCCGTTTACTAATGAAGAAGGAGAAGATGGGTGATTATGGTTGCGTGATACAGAGCAAAGATGGGGAATGGGTATGGATTAGGAAAGTATATCGTATTTATAGACATAGACGACTGAGTTACAAGCATTTGAATTGGTCAATATTGAAAATTTGCCAAAGACGGGTGGTATTCAATGTAAAATAATGACGTGTTGAAGAGGCAGGAAAGTTGGAAACCAGAGGTCTTAAAATCTGCTTTTACTTTAAGAGGTGTAGGTCTTAAAATCTGCTTTTACTTTCAGAGGTGTAGCCCAAGAATGACGGATTTTTCGTGGATCAAACATTCACATTAGAATTTCATGTGGATTGTATTTTTGCTTTGACCTTTTCTACTTTTGAATTGATCATATATGGATTCAATCACTTAATGTCAACATCATCAACTTTAATCTCTTTTATTTTTATGCAAGTTATATAGAAAATTACAAAAAGTCACATTCATAATTCAACATCCATAATCATGAAACAAAACAAAGAATGACAAAATTACAAGAATATTTCTACCATAATAAAAATGTGGAAAACCTATCAAAACAAAATATGATAAATTTAATATTATCTCTAATAGAGATGTCCTAGATGTAAAATCGAGCATTCAAAAAAATGAAATGGTTCAATCTATAAATCATATAAAAATAATATTACAAAAAAGATCAATATGATTCTTGTCAATGAGAAATGAATCAAAATGTCACTCCCTTATCCTACTACATGTTGTCATGAGGTGAAGACTTCTTGTAACACCCTTAAATTATATAGTTATGTAAGACATTTATTCTAATTTTGAGCATATTTCCTTAGCATTCATTAGAGTGAATGTAATGTACTTTATTGACAATTCTCTATTTATCTAGAAATGAAACATAAGAGAAACATTAAGGACAACTCAACATAATGGATGGCTAGATTATGGGTGTAGAAAGGTAAATTAAAAGGAGTGGGTGGCTCCTTTGGAACTTATTATCTACAAAGATCAAGAGGGTTAGCATAGATGTCATTGAAATGATGATTATGGACAAATAAAAGAATACAATTTTTGAAATGAAGCATAACTTAATAACTCTAGTAGCACACATGTTTTTCACTAAAAATGTAGTTTGCTAGTTCACTAATTGAGTATTATTTTTCATATAAGAGATCCATTGCTACAATAAAGATGTTTTTGTAACAAAGTTATTAAAGAGCAAACTAAAGTAAAATTTGGTGACTATGTATAACTTTTTAATAGCGTTCAACTAAGAGGGTAATTATTTTTCATATCATTATCTGATTAACTATCAAATGCATTTAAATAATAGAAATACAATTGATATTCCTTGCATGATGCAATAGAAAGACGACACTTGTCTCAATTTGGATTACACTCTATAGTTATTTGGTTTAATCAAATCATAGGCTTGAAATTGAACATGTCATTAATATTCTATCATCTGACGATGGTTGTATATACTAGCATACCTATATTTAAAAATATGTTTGGAAAATATTCAGGAAGATCGTTGGAAATATTAATTAACATAAAGAAAATGTTATTGCTATATTCAAAAAAAGATAAAGTACTCTTTAAATTTATTATTAAAAATTAAATTATATATGAAATTTTTTAAGGTATGTCAAACTGAATTGCAAGCTAAATATGTAAGATATTACTAAATTTTATATATTAATTATTTATAATATTATTTTAATTTAAAACGTTAATTTTTATTTTGAATATATTAAACTGAGAGATACTCAAACCTTTACATATCTACAAAAGAAGGTGGTGCAGGAGCACCTAGCTTCATTCTCAGCTTCATTTTCATCTCAGGTTTGATTTTTGTTGTTTTAAGTTGGAAAGTGGTTTAGGATGTTTTTGAAGTTGTTCTAGGTTGTTTTGATGAGTTTTGAACTCATTATGGGGTTTTGGTTTCTTGTTTTCATCTTTTTGCTCAAAGTTGCCAGTTTGGTGTTGCCTGGCAAAATGATGGAAAAATGAGTTTTTTTTGTGCTTTTTGTTTTGAAAATGTTTTAGACATGTTTTATGCTTGGGTTAGTTTTGGAGGTCAATCTTGCATTTTCTAGGCACCAAAAGTTGTCATTTAGGCATCAAAATGTCAAAATTAAGTGCCCTTGGACATGTACCTGTCCGTACAAGTGGTTAACCAACTTGGAGAGGTATTTAATCTCCTGTTTTAACTATTTTAAGGGTTGATCATTAGAATTTAAGAAGCATTTTGCAAAGTTACACTAGTTTTCTCGGTTTTTCTCTAGTTTTTGGCTCCATGTGAACAACAGTCCATACACCAGCTGTACTTGGCCGTACTATTCTTGCATTTTAATTTTCTAATATGTTTCCTTAA
This sequence comes from Cryptomeria japonica, assembly GCF_030272615.1. Lineage (NCBI taxonomy): Eukaryota > Viridiplantae > Streptophyta > Pinopsida > Cupressales > Cupressaceae > Cryptomeria > Cryptomeria japonica. The sequence continues at coordinate 845,216,892 of NC_081407.1, forward strand.
ACTTTTCCCTTTGGTGGCATTTTATTTTATCAAGTTTTGAGTTTGTGGCAAAATTAATTTGATTTGACAGTTTCACTGCCTTGTCTAGGAATTGGCAAGGATGCTTGACCAACTTGGTTTCTTGGAGTCCTAAAATGCTCATGGCTTCCCAAGAACCAGTTGGTCAACTTCTAGACTATGTAAATAGATGTTTTGTTTTCAAGAATGCAGGTGTAAGGAGTTTTTGTGGTCATTAAGCCCTAGGCAAGTGTGCCATTTGGCTAGGGTCTGGAAGGAATTTAATGCTTTGCTTTACTATAGCAAGTTCATTTAAAAGTTTAACAAACTTGCCTTGTTGAAGAAGTTTGTATGCCAAGGCAAAGAGGCTTTCTAAGCCATGAGGAGATCGTTTGTAAGTTTACTTTGTGAAAATAATGTAAAAAATAGTGAGTCACTATTTTAGAGTCAATTTTCTTGTAGTAGCCTACTCTCCATCATGCATTGGAGCTTGTAAGGTTGTTATAGCTCCTTCTAATTGCTTGTGAACAAGCACAAGGAGTGTTCTTGATTTTAACTAAGGGTTTGAAGTTGCCAAGATCAATCAATGATCTTTGAGGCAAGACTTGAAATGCAAACTTGTTGTCACAGTCAATTAGGACTGAGTTTTTACTTTTTCCTTGAAGTTATACATGTATTCTTCTCCTTCCAAATGACAGGTATGAAGGAAAATAAGTCAACAAAGATTGATCCTTGTTAAGGAGCACTAAAAAGACTTTTTATGAGGAGTTCTAATAATGAAAGTGAAGGTCACAGTGAACTACAAAAAAATAGTGAAAGACAAAGAGCAGCAACAGTCAACTTGACAATGAATTAATTCCATTTTGTAATTGCCTAATGCTTGTATGCAGGACTAACATGACTCTTCTTTTCTTCTAGATGGTAGACATTTTCACATGTTGAATGAAATTGGTTTTGTTTGCAAATGATGTGTTTGAAAGGGGCAATATTGGAAAACTTGTAAAATGTTGCATTTTCCTTATAAGCAACTTTTTGTAAAAACTTGTTTTTCAAACTTTGAAGTGTAAATATTCTTATTTGTGGCCTAAATAGTCAGTAGTAGGGTGGAACTAAAGTCTCTTGTCAATATTGGAGGTCTATAGTTTGGATCTTGGTTTTTCACCATCAAAACCCTTCAAAACCCTCCTTTTTCACCCATTTTTGGGATAGTCATGGAGAAGGCCTGAGAGATCCTGAAACTTTATGAATCTTCAAGTATTCCCAAAAGGGTATCCAAAAATGTAAAGATTTTGTTCTGGAAGTCCATCGGTTGAACAGGGCGAGCACAAAACCCCTAATGGAGGGCTAATTACCTAGTAGCCCATTTTTGGGCTAAAACCAAGTTTTTGTCAAATCGGGTAAGCAAGTGAAGGTTGCAAAGCATGAAATCCAACAAAACAAGTTGAAACAGGTCAATATAACATGAATTCAACCTATTTGGTGAGTTTGGCTTCATAAGATGGTTTTGGAGCCCTTGGAAGGATGTCATCAAACTAGGGAGTTGGAGCTTTTGAGTAGCCAAGAAGAGATTGGCATAAGGAGGTGGAGAAAGGTGAGTTGTTAGACTACCTTTGATCTATTTGCACTCTAACCTTGGTATTTACACCTTGAAAATAGTAAGGAACTTTTTCCAAGCAAACATACTAATCACCTAACAACCACCCAGCACTTTCCTGCCCTATCAAAAGGCAACAAAACCAAGGACTCGTGAGAACTAAGAACCCATGAACAAAAAACTACTGCCAAAAAGAGGAACCCAACAACAACCACTAACACTATAAAACCAAAACACTAGAACTAGACACCAAACACAACAAGAAAAAGCAATAAATAAATAGAAACACTCACCAATGGCTTACCGGATGGGAGAGAACACCAATTTCCTCTCTAGACAAATGTGCTTTCTTTTCTCCAACAAAGTGAGATTTTTGGAGGAATCTTCCCCAAAGGAAATGGTGAAGGATTCCAATGTGGCTTTCACCCTCGAAATAGACGCTCCAAACCCCATCGTGGTTGAGTACTCTAGATGTCTTCTTTTCTTTGCCTACCTACTCACTATTTCATCTTGGATGTCATGAAGAGTAATATAATTCTTCTCTATAATCTCCCTATTTTGATCAAACATGCTCTCCATATTCCTCCTCAGTATATCTTGTTTTTTTCTTGTAGAGCTTCAACAATATCAACCAAGTCTTTCATATTCTTGGTTTGGCCAATCCTCTCAATGAGGTCCTTAACGGAGTTGTCCAATACTTCCCATTAATCAATCATCTCAACAAATTTCCTCAATGTCATCAAAGCCCTCTTCTCCTTGTCGTCCTTTTCCCAACTTGAGGCACTGGCATCCACCTCTAAAATGGATTTCAACCTATCTAGTTTATTTTTCCTTAGCTCAAATTGTCCCAAGAGCTAGTGGATGACAGGTTTACAGTTCTTATTAAACCCTTTGCAAAGTTCATTCGCTTTAGCTACAAAGGGGGGAAATCCCTCCTTGACCAAAGAGCTCCAAGGGGAGGAATTAGGAAAATCATCGTCAGAAAGGGGGGATAGGGGATTAGCCTCTTTTCTTACAACTTATTTTTCGGGGTCCAATCTGACCCAATAGACCAAGAAGAGGTCGTCTCCTCTGATTCATCTTCAATAATAATTGGTTTTTAAATAGAGCTTTCACCAACAAGGGGGCCCAGAGGAGTTTTAGATTTAGTAGTCTGAGAGGGGTTAATCTAGGTGGGCACCTGTTCTATTTTAGGGGAAGCATTATCCACAGTTAGATTGACCAGAACCTCAACACAAAGACCCAAACCATATTTTGAGCCTGAGGGGTTATTAGCAAGGCCATTAGAAGGGGTTAGACTCAAAAGGAAATCATATAGTCATAGGATGGACCTCGATACAGGGGAAGGGAACTCTTAGCCTTAGCAACCTCCATAGACTAGGATATGGGAGTGAAAATCCAGAAGGGAAAATTCATCCTTACCACATGTCGAAGGTGATTGATCATCAAGAACAATTGAGAGTGAAACCACTTGAAGTGCCTGTTAAGGGTAAAGAACTTCATAAAAAGCACCATCGCAACCTTCCAAAAACTAGGCAGATCATCAATTTTGAAACCACTTTGGAGATGGGCCACCTTCTCTCCTAGGCCCAGAAATATTTTAAAGTCTTCCTTATAATTCCCTTTTGGATTCTTCTAGAAACTCATACCTTCTATAGAGAACCATGTAACCACAAAAATAGACTCCATCGTCATAGTAAATTTCACTTTACCCACTTGGACAAAACTATTTTTCAAAGATGGGTAAATTGATTCAAGATCCAAGGATCAAAGCCCTTCATAGCCTCCACATAATTGGATAAATTTCCTTCCATCACTTTCTCCTAAAGGGAATTATTCTCTTTAAACTTTACACAAGTATTGGGCTATCTTTGTATTAAATTTCCTCCATCTTTATCATAAAAACCCCAAAGCCAATAGCCAAGAAAATTTCAAGTAAATTAGGGTAGAAAAAATCACAATCATAAGCAGTAATAGAAAGGTTACTTTCCTTAACATTAATATCACAAGTCCACCACATGATTTGATAGAAGTACATCGTGGAGAGGATACCATATAAAAAGGCAAATTTCAAATCCTTAGGTTCCGTAAATTTAGTTGTCCTCATTTATCATGACACAAATTTTAGTTTTGACCTATTCAAACGCTTGAACCCCGTCGTCTGTTTCTATAAATACAATACAACTGTATTATCCATAACGATTCCCGGTCTTTGCTCTGTATCACCCAAGACATTCGCCCAACTTTTCTTTCTTCATTTGTTTCCTTTCTTAACATTCATACTGCAGTTGCTATGGCCAGATCGATGCTTCTCAAAATTATGGTTTCCCTCGCTGTCTCTGCTCGTCCATTCCTCAAGCAAAAACTGAATACAAATGCTGGCATGACCAACAATATATCATTTCATAGTCTGTTTGACATCGTGGAGATGTTAAAATCGAGTTCTAACTGTGCAGGCAACATTAAAGATCCTAGTTGCGGAAACCACCGAAATTTTTTGCAGTGTACACATTTTCTGATCTGTGCTGAAAGGGAGAAATATAATTTATTCCGTCCCATCTATCTGGATTAGGTCATATTTAATTTGTATTCTCGGAATCAAGGATATGCCTGTTCCGTTTAATCACATCTTATATATGATTCATCAATGCTATATGAAATATTTCAATGGACTTCTTCTATGTCACAGGAGTTACGTGTCTATAAAATCAAGAAAGTGGTGATATGATGAGTGAAGAGTTAAAAATTAATGAGCTTTTGAGTGTGTTTTGCGAAACATGAATAATTTATACGGTTTACCTGTTACAACAGGTGCGTTATGGTTTGCATATGGTTTTCGTGCTATTACAGTACTATTTGATTCAATAGTATTGAAGAGGCCCCATTGAATCCCTCTACCAAGTTATGATCATCACCTTATATTGTGTTTCGTTCCCTTAATATAGTCATATGCTTTAAATCCTTCATTGAGAATCCAAGTTTCAATATATTCAAGCTCTACATCATGGTCCTTCGAAGGCTTCCTATTTCGTTGGAGAACTACTATTGCCTGTGGATAATAACTTAACTAACAGATTTCTAATAATTTGTTTAGATTGACAATTAGCATCTGTCATAATACGCGTGATTCTTAATTGTTCATTACAAATTGCAGTGGCCCATGTCGTAGCTACCAAATGTAGCAGGCCATGAAGTGTCTTCATGAGAAGAATAATTCAAGGTGTCATCTGGTCGTTGGTCTAAAGTATGTATGTGAAGGGGTGTTCACTTGAGCTTGAAAGGGTTCTAATTTTTCTAGCTTTCTCTTAAGGAGAATATTGACATAGGTAAAATGACGTTTCTGAAGATTGAATAGAGCAATTAGTGTGAACATATCTGAGTGCAAATAGAAATCCCCCGATTTCGTTTCAAGTTCTAAGACTAGGAAAGTTGCCCTTAATAAAACATACCTTTATTCACACACCTTAATAAAATAAACTCGTTAGTCGTATGTATGCTTGATGTATTCAAACTTGATTTATTAAAATGAAGGAAATCATAGTGTATCATCAATTTATTAAAAAATTATTGCACTTCAATTTTTAAATTGAAATATTTCAATTTTTGGGTATATTTTAATCATTTGAGTAATTGGGTTGTTGAGGGACACCAATGAGTTGAGAGGCAATCGATCCCCACTCCTACCCCCAATCAATCAATCCTAACACCAACTACAATGATAGAGGGCAAGGGAGACAAGGCAACAAGAAGTGGATGGAAATAATCCAACAATAGCATGCCTGTTTAATCATAATGGGTACAATCATATGATGAGGCTCTTATAAAAGTCTCTTTACAATGTTTTTAGACACCACCATCTGTCTAGAGATTTTGGTGCAGTCACCGGTTAGGAGGGACCTCAAACAGATCAATCTGGGCCAGTTAGCAAGAGTAAACACAATGGAAACACAAGGATATGATGGAGGCAATGCAAAACAGAATGAATTATATCATAAAAATTGATTATAATCAATTGGTAACATCCGGATTACATAAATCGGCTCACTGGCCTACTAAAACATGCTCAATTAAAGAACAGGTCACAACCGAGACCTCAAATCTTAAGATCTAGCTTGTATGTTTTGTCTACCACCTTTGATCTCATTCTAATGAACAATTACAATTATTTATACGATCCAAGGGATCCGGTTGGCCCAAAAAGGGATCAAATGTCGAACAACAAGACCTAACGTGTAAAAACAACAAGGTCGTCCTCCACGAAAGAAATTCCTCCAGAAAATCCAAAGGATGAAGTGTAGATCAAAGGGAAGATCAGCCACAGGCCACGGAACATCAGAATCAATGCTCAAGGCTCCGCAAGCTACATAAGGGATCCGGTAGATCACTAATGCAAATAGGTCTGGGCAACCAGTACCAGAAAATTGTCTCGAAAACTGGTAGCGATAACTTGCCAAAAAATGATCCAAATACTCCGTGGTCTGGGAATAAGGTAGATGATCAAGTCCTTAAGAAAAATACAACTCCTCAAGATCCAGTGAGCCAATGCTAGAAAATACAAAATGAAATGTTGAAACTGTAAAACAAAAAGGAAATATTTTTGGTTGATGCAAGATTGCCAAGAACTGGGGATGCTCCTTCATCAAATATCCGGGGTTGTTGAAAAAAAGTGAGTCTCTCACTTTGCTGGGGTCAAAGGAAAACCAAGGTGGTCTACCTCTTCCTGAGAAATCCAAGACGAATCTTCAACTGGCCTGCCTTTCCACTTCATAAGATACTCCTTATAGTGACTACTTTGGGTATTACGCCCAATCCTATTCTCCAAAATGTCTTCAATTTGAACCGGTTCCTTCCCGGACAACTATTTTTTCAAGTCTACAATATTGTCCTCACTGAATTCTGGTTCATGATACTGATGTAGATCTGCAATGTTAAATATAGGTAAAATACTCAGACTATCCAATAACTCCACTTCTTATGCATTTTCGGAATTGAACTTTCTCAAAATCTTGCAAGATCTAAACTTCCTCATCTACAACTTGTTATAAGTTCCAATCAGAAATCTTTCTTTTCTCTAATACACCATCACTTCATCTCCAACTTCAAATTCCTTATGTCTTCTCTTCTCATATCCTTTCTCCTTATACTTGTTGTTCATGTCCTCCAAATACTGCTTAACTTGAATATGTAAGTCATTTATGTGATCTACAAATTCCTCTACTTCTAAACTTATCCAATCTTCACTACTGATATCTCTTAATTTTGATATACCTCTATGGTGTGCTCCAATAACAATCTCAAAAGGTGTCCTTTCGGTACTCCTATTTACTGAATTATTGTAGGAAAACTCTACTTGTGCAAGAATCAAATCCTAACTTTTGATTTTGTCTCCAACTAAGCATCTTAACAAATTTCCCAAGCTTTGGTTAACTACTTCTGTCTGTCCATCAGTCTGTAGGTGAAAGTAGAACTGAACTACAAATCTGTCTTCATCTTATTCTAGAGTGTTCTCTAAAAATAACTGACAAAATTAGTATCTCTGTCTGAAACTATTCTTTTAGGAAATCCATGCAATCTCACCACTTCCTTGAAAAATAGGTCAGCTATATGCACTGCATCTGATGTTTTATTACAAGGTATGAAATGAGCCATCTTTGAGAATCTATCCACCACCACAAATATAGAATGATTCCCTCTATGCGTCTTAGGTAGTCCTAGTATGAAATCCATGCTTATATCCTCCCAAGGTCTCTCTGGTACTATCAAAGGCTTATACAATCCCACATTCTGACTACTACCTTTTGCAACTTGACAAACTCTACAAGTTTGCACAAATTTCCTGACATCCTTATGAATCTAGGGCCAAAAGTAATGCTCACTCACCAATGCTACTCTTGTATCAACACCAAAGTGTCCAGCTAATCCTCCACTATGTTTCTCCTTTATCAGATTCTCCCTCATAGAACTCTTAGGTATGCACAACTGAACTCCTTTGATCAACATGTCATCCTGAATGAAGTAATCCAACCACTTTCTTCTATCTACCATAACCGGTTCTCTACATGCTCTCCAAGGTTCTGCAAAATCTGGGTCATCATCATACAAGGTCTTGAACTCCTCAAATCCTAATACTGTCACTCTGATCTCTGTGAGCAAATTCCTCCTTCTACTCAATGCATCAGTAACTTTTTTAGATTTCCCTCTTCTATGCTTCAACACAAAGGTGTAACTCTGCAAAAAATTCTACCCATCTCATATGTCTCTAATTCAAATTACTTCGACTGTTCAAATACTGCAACACTTGATGATCTGTATACAGCACAAACTCCTTAGGCAACAAGAAATGTCTCCACTTCCTCAAGGCTTGAACTATGGCATAAAATTCTTGATCATAAACTGAATATCTCCTCCAGGCATCATTCAATATCTCATTGAAATAAGCTACTGCTCTCCCTTCCTGACTCAATATGACTCTAATTGCAGTTCCATTTGCGTCACAATCTACTTGAAATACTTTGTTGAAATCCAGTAAAGCTAACACAGACTGCTTAGTCACTTTCTGCTTCAGCAATTCAAAACTTTTGTTTGCTTTGGTTGTCCACTTGAATTCCTTCCTATCTCCCCTCATTGTCTGAGTTATAGGGTTACAAACTTAACTAAAATTTTTGATAAAGTTCCGATAGAAACTAGCCAATGCATGAAATGATCTCACCTCTCTAGTTCTTTCTGGTGTAGGCCATTCAACAATTGCTTTTACTTTCTCAGGGTCCATCTTCAAACCAACCTCAGATATCACAAATCCCAAATAGACTAACTCTTCCTTCATGAAAGTACACTTCTTAAGATTTATCAGCAACTTTTCTTCTCTCTACCTTTGCAAAACTTGTCTTAAATGCAACAAATGCTCCTCTTTTGTCTTACTAGAAATCAGAATGTCATCCAAATATACAATAATAGACTTAGCTAATAAATTTTTCAATACCTCATTCATCAACCTCATGAAAGTACTCGGTGCATTACTGAACCCAAAAGGCATCACCAACCATTGATACAGTCCTTCATTTGTCTTGAACATTGTCTTCCACTCATCTCCTTCTCTGATTATGATCTGATGATATTTAATCTTCAAGTCTATCTTTGTAAAGTATTTGGCTCCACTCAAATAGTCCATTACATCATCCATCCTAAGCAAAGGAAACTGGTATTTCATTGTGATATTGTTTATTGCTCTGGAATCGGTACACATCCTGCATTCTCCATTCTTCTTAGGTGCTAATACTGTTGGTACTACACAAGGACTCAAACTTTCTCTGATCAAACCTTTCTTCAACAGCTCATGCACTTGTCTATTCAACTCTGCATTCTTTGTCGGCATCATCCGATATGTCGCTTTGCTAGGCAAACTACCTTTGGAAATCAGGTCCATGTAATGACTGATACTTGTCACAGGTGCTAATCCATCAAGCACATTATCTGATATGATGTCTTCATACTCTTGTGTCAACAACTCTTTTATCTCTTCTGGTTGTTCTTCTTCATGCTCCGGATTCTCAGTCTTCTTAGGAACTAAGGAAAAACACACATTCTCATGTCTCACTCCATCCAGGAATTTCCTTCCATCAGCCAAACAGATTCTAGCATTCATGTAGACTTCACTCTTCAAAGGCTCCTCCAAGGGAAACAAGGTTTGCTTCATCCCATTGGCCACAATAATGTATATATTCTTTCTCCCATCATGTATTGCTTGGCTATCAAACTGCTAAGGTCTACCCATCAAAAAGGTGACAAATATCCATAGGCATAATATCACACAAGACTTCATCATGATAATTCCTAATTTTCAATTTCACCAAACATTTCTCACTTACTAACAACTTATGATCATCCTCAATCCATGCTATCTGATAAGGTTTAGGTTGTTTCAATCTTTCCAAATTCAACTTAGTCACCATCTCTTATGAAACAAGGTTATCTACACTACCACTATCAATAACAACTTTACAATACTTACCAAATACCTTGCATCTAGTCTTGAACAAATTTCTCCTCTACAAGGGCTCCTCATCTTCTTTGGTATGACACAAAGCTCTCCTCATCATTAATAGTTCTCAATCTTTCAGTTTGTTAGCTGATCCTATGGGGCTTTCTTCCATCACTATTGTTCTCTAGGTATTCTCTATCTTCTTACACTCAAAAGAACGATGTCTTTCTCCTCCACACTTATAGAAAGTTCCTCTAAACACTCTCTTATCTTGTCTTCTATCATCTTTTGCAAAAATTTCACTCTGGTAGCCATCTAGTTCTCTCCTTCGGTAAAATTTCTTTTATCGTCCCAGTATGAATTTCCTTCTTTGCTTACTTCCTTGTCCTTGTTCTGATTCGTACAATTTCCTCTTCCTCTGGTATATCCTCTTCCTCCTTGAAATCTTCCTCCAGAAAACCTTCCACCTCTACCTCTCTGTCTCTGCTCATGTTTTTTGTTCAGCTTCTCTTCTGATTTCAGGGCATACTGGTAAGCTTCTTCAACACACTGCAACTCGATCAAATTGATTTCATCTTGTATAGACAACCGCAATCCATTCAAATATATTACAACTTGTTGAAACTCATCATCAACATGTCTAGATCTGATATTCAACTTGTAGAATGCTTTGGTGTACTCTTTCACACTAGATTCCTTCTGCTTCAAGTTTTGCAACTTCCAGAACAAATTCACTTGGTAGTCAACTCGCATAAATTTTGATATCAACTTAGCAACCATCCGATCTCATGTATTTATCTTCTCTTTACCTCTTCTCTATCTATCAACCTGCAAATGCTCCCACCAAAGAGATGCATGGCCTTTCAACTAGGTACAAGCATACTTCACCTTTCTTTCTTCTACGGTGTTCTCAAAATCAAAATATTTCTCCATATCTGAGATCCAATCCATCAATTCATCGAAATCCAACTTTTCATCATATTCCAGTGGGGTAAAATAAGGTTTAGTATTCATCCTACTCAAAACCCTCAAAAACCTCTCTTCATCTGGATAAATTATCAGTGGGTTTACTTGTTCTATCGGGGCTTCTTCTCCTTCATCTTCACTCACATCTTCAATATGTCAGCCTCTTCTCTAGGCTGTCTCAATGACTTCTCACTGGGCTGTAATTCCTTGCAACATTTCCATCTCAGCAAGATCTACATTCCCGCATGCTCCACCATTCCTATTTCCTCTTTGCGCCATCTTCATGCCAGTCCTCTACAGCTACAGTTCGGATCTACAATCCACCACCCCACAAAAAAATTCTTAGGACCACATAATCTCTGGAATGAAATCTCACTCTAGTACCACTTGGTAAGGTCACTGGTTAGGAGGGACCTCAAAGAGATCAAGATGGATCGGTCTGCAAGAGTAAACACACCGGAAACACAAGGAGATGATGGAGGCAATGCAAAATAGAATGAATTATATCATGAAAACGTATTACAATCAAATGGTAACATTCAGATTATAGAAACTGGCTCACTGGCCTACTAAAACATGCTCAATTATAGAACAGGTCACAACCGGGATCTCACATCTTAAGATCTAGCTTCTATGTTTCGTCTACCACTTTGGATCTCATTCTAATACTTAATTATAATGATTCGTATGATCCAAGGGATCCGGTTTGCCCAAAATGGGATCAAATATGGAAGAACAAGACCTAACGTGTAATAACAACAAGGTCGGTCTCCTTCAAAGAAATTCCTACAAAAAATCCAAAGGATGAAGTGTCGATCAAAGGGAAGGTCGGACACATGCCAAGGAATATTATAATCAACACTTAGGGCTCTGCAAGCTACATAAGGGATTTGGTAGATCACTAATGGAAATAGGTCCAAGCAACCAATACCAGAAAATTGTCTCAGAAACCGGTAGTGATAAGTTGCCGAAAAATGATCCAAATGCTCTGCGGTTTGGGAATAAGGTAGATAATCAAGTCATCAAGAAAAATCCAACTCCTCAAGATCTACTGAGCTAATGCTAGAAAATACATCATGAAATGCCGAAACTGCAAAATAAAAATCAAAATAGAAAGGAAATATTTTTGGTTGATGCAAGATTGCCAAGAAATGGGGATGCTCCTGCATCATATTTGCAGGCTCTATCTTTCTTCATTTCAAATGTTTCTTCAATGTTATGGTCTGATGTCCTGAAATCTAATCTAGAGGGTCTAATTTATTTCTTCTTTTTAATTTTTTACTATATCCATTTCAAAAAGATTGGCTTTTGCATATTTGATTCAATCATAAAGGGCTTATTGTATATTTATCTATGTAATTCTCGATGCTATCTTTCTTGTATTTAAAGAAATGATTGTACTTATATTGCAATGTGTATTTGGTTTGTTGTGAATTGATTGTATTACAATGTATACTTGTCATATTCTATGTATGTATGTGATTCTTTGAAAAAATTGAAATTGAATGCAAATTTTATTGGATTGAATATTATGAGTAATTGATAGTATTCCTTTTGTAATCCTATAGGGTTTCATCATTTGATATTTCCAAGTGATAGAATAAAATTAGAAGAACAATCCATGGGTAAAGAAGGAAGAGGGAAACATAAGGAATATGTAGGATAGAAATGAATGGAAACTAACTATAAATTGGTCCTCATTGTGAACAAAATGTGGTCACAAAAAATGAAATAGTGTGGAAGAAAAATAAATAATTGCTACTAATTTAATAAAAATATTACCAACTGCAAAATGTATGTAATTTCAAAGATGTAGTTTGTTTTGAATAATTCAAATAAATACATTAGAGGAATCAAAAGAAAAGAGAATAATTAAAGGGCAGTAGAGAAATCATGAGATACTGATTTCTATGTGCGGTGAAGAATGGATGATGCAGATTGTCTTGTGATTTGTTTGAAATTGTATTGCTCTATGCAAAGTGTTTTGACGGTCAGGATTGGACCACTTGTATTGTAAACCTAAAATGCTTAGGGTTTAGGGTTTATGCTACCGAACTAATTATTGTCTATAAGGTCGATGATGTTTTTTATTGTAAGTTGTTGGCAAATGTTGTGTGTGTATCCGAGTGATGAGATACTTGCCAGACCAGTGAGAGAAAACTAGAGAGTGAAGTAGAGGAAATTAAAAGGATATGCCTTAGCATATAGTGTTGTTATCAGATCAAAGCTTTACCTGTTGTCTTCTAACCATTTCAACAGAAGAAAAATCCCTTTGCTAGGTAGCTTTAATAGGCTTACTATAAATCCTCTAACCAGGTGACTCTAGTTCATTGAGTTCTTTAAATCCTCTAGCAAGGTAACCTTTAATAGGGTATATAGCCATCCCTTAACTGGGTGATCTTTAACAGGGTCGGTTCCTAGTAGAACCTTATTGTAAAGTCTTTAACCAGACTAGGCTCCTAACAGAGCAAGATTCAAAAGAGTTCAAAAACAAGCTTGTGGGTATTCATCCCCACCATGGTTTTTCCTATTTGGGTTTCCACGTGAAAAATCTATGTGTCATGAGTTGTGCATTTTTCATGTGATGATTAAGTATTCTTTGTTTAAGTGATTATACATGCAGAGCTAATGGTTATGGTATTGTTGACACAACATATGCATATGTTTATGGGTGAAGTAGTTATCAAGTATTAAAAGTATTTGAAGTGTTCAGACTTACCGGTCTATGTTGTCTAAAGTCTTATTGTGTTTAACCGGTATTGCCATGGTTAAGTTCGGTAATAAAGACAACTGATTTGCATTGTTTTAACTTGATAAGTTGTGGAGAAGTTTTTGTATGTACTGATTCACCCCCCCCTCCCAGTACCAGTTAGGGTATCTGTTGTTCATCATTATTCATCAGTTCCATCCTACCATTCAAATTTTGATATATAGCTTCATGCACTCAAAAACATTGGGTTAATGGATTTTTGTCTAGAAATTTAAATTATTTAAGAGTCATTTAGAATTTTTATTTTTATTTCTTAAATACAAATATTATGATGGTATCACACTTTTGTATTTCATGAGTTGAAACTATCTATCACATATTAATGTAAATAAATTTCATAATGTGTTAGAGATAATGCCACATATCAAATATAATCACTAAGAATTTGTCAAGTTAAAAAAAAAAAAAGGAAATTAAGAACTTGGCTATTCACTAATAGGTGATCTTCCTAGAAGAAGCACATGTTGAATAGGATTTGGAGATCTTGTTTACTTTCATAGACCAATCATAAAACAATTTGGTGATGCACATTACTTAGGAGAAGCTCATGCTAATGAAATCCATATAATTTAGTGTAAATCATCACACATTAGTGAATGTCATCGTAAAGAAGGGACTTGATACTATAAAGAAAATATCAAAATGAAATATAAGAGGACCACCTCAATATTGAAAATTTAGAAGAAATAGATGAAAAATATTAAGAGAAAAATCAAATGAAAAGCTAAAATAGTAAACAAAATTTTATAGTAGGAGATAGTTTTCCGCATCAAGTTGAATTATGATATTGCTATTAGCATTCAATTGTGGAGTTTTTGAGTCAAACTCATTGACCCATGATTCATGAGTAATGGTTCACAAGAACCCATCTCTCATGATAATGAATGGTACACTTGGAACTCATTACATCTAGGTGATGCTCATAGGGGTGAAGCATTGGGACTTCTCGAGAGGTCACCCATCCTAGTACTACTCCAGCTCAAGCACACTTAACCATGGAGTGTCCTCCAAGGTTAAGCCCACTCAACTTGCAACCCCAATTTTAACCTTCAGCAAGTGTTGTATGGTTAATAAGGCACAACACTTGCTAAAGGTTTTGCAAATGGGGTTGCAAGATGAGTGGACTTAAGCTTGGAGGAAACTCCATGATTAAGTGTGCTCGAGTTGTATTAGTACTAGGATGGGTGACCTTCCAGGAAGTCTCAATACTTCACCTATGTGAGCATCACCTAGATGCAATGAGTGCTAAGTGTACCATTCATTCTCATGAGGGATAGGTTATTGTGAACCACTACTCATGAATTATGGGTCAATGAGTTTGACTCAAAACTACACAGTTGAATCCTGATGGCAATATCATAAAATTTAATAGCTCAAGGAAAACATGAGGTGTTACAATCAAATCAATATACTACATGTGGAAAGGGAATGGTGCACATGCAAATAAAGGGAAGAAGGTTGTTTTGAAAAGCCCAATGTTAGTACTAGATAATAGTATATAAGTAGATGAGTGTTATAATAAAGAATGCTATTGAGATTATACTAAGATTATGTCTAATGTAGATGAAATGCACCATTTATCATATAATTGGATGTCTAAGGGATGTGTAATTGACACATTGAGCATAATAAGTCTATCAATACCTACATAGAGAATAAAGAAAAGAAAATACAAATGTGACGACAACAAAGGCATGCAAATAAATCTTGATAATTTAGTAAATTGGTAACTCAAGAACGACTATAAGAAAACTTATACACCATTACTAAATGTTAGAAACTACAAAATTACTATTTAGGACCATTATTATCCTTGGGATAAATTTTCCATATTTAGTGAAGTACCATCAGTCAATCAATCCCTTGGTAAAAGTACACTAGGTTTAATCTCAAACTTATGATCCTTTTCTAATATAGATCAGCATGATTCCACTTAATTAGGTTTTATTAAGGCAAATAACCAACAAGTAATAATAGCACTTTACTAAAAATTGATTCTAAATAATACATACAATATCACTCTTCATTCAAATATATGTAAAGACCAAATATTCTCTTCTCTAATAATCCCATTGCTATAAATAATCCATAATAATTTAATTTGATAATAAATAAAAAATAGCCAACATTCATGAATAATAAAATGACTACCATAGAAACTATAACATTTTTTTCTCAATTAACAACTACAATATTTTTTTTATAAAATAATTAGTAGCAAATAATGCTACTGGTTAGTATGGAGAAATTTTGATTATAAGTATAATTAAACCATAATAATTTAATTTGATAAGAAATAAAAAATAGCCAACATTCATGAATAATAAAATGACTACCATAGAAACTATAATTTTTTTCTCTCAATTAACAACTACAATATTTTTTTTATAAAATAATTAGTAGCAAATAATGCTACTCGTTAGTATGGAGAAATTTTGATTCTAAGTATAATTTTAAAAATTAAAATTATAATTAATAAATTAACCAAGGAAATGGCTAATATATAGAGACAAAACATTAAGTACCAACCAACAAATAATGGTAACGAAGAATATAGATTTCAAATAAAAATAATTAACCTTGGAATGCTTGCTCAAATATTGATATTCCTATGGAAAACACAAATAGGCCACATTAAAGTTCCAATAATGTGGTTAATCTTATTATTTAGCACTTAAAAAAATTTGTTGACATTGTCAATTGTTGATCATTGATAAAAGGAATTTTCCTATGGAGTTTCTATGGAATTGTAGTAGATTATATGAAGATAGTTCACAATAAGGAAATACCTATGAACACAAATAAAAATACCAAAATCATATTAGCCCTTCAACAACATGAGTTACTATGTGAAGAGGAAAATGAAGTTAATGCCACTCTAGAAGAGGTTGAAGCTATCCAAAATTTACTAAGTTTATATTCTTAGTCTTTTAGGAGTAAAATAAAATAGTCATTAAACATGTATATTTCTGTCAAAAATTATTGAGTGTTGTTTTATTTGAATGGAAGAAATTATTCAACTCAATATAAATGAGAAATAAAATACGAAGAAAAAAAAGTAAACGTACACATCAAGATGAAGAAGAATTTGTGAAAAAAATAGCTATAACCTATTAGTTATAAGACTTGAAGAAAAGAAAGGAAAATATTTCTTTATTACATGTGATTTAAATTAGGGGTCGATAATATTTACTTATGTTGAGTTAATCATGTAGATGTGCTATTTTTTAATATAAAGTAGAAACACCTACTTTCTAGTATATGATCATAATATATGGTACCTAGAAACATACATAACAATCTAGTTTATTTATGTGTATCAAGCAATATTATACCCTACTTCTTACTTTTGTGAAAAACATGGATTTACATTGGTGAAATCAAGAAAAAGATAGTTGTTCAATTGGATAAGATTGAGGTAGACATGATAGCTGAATTAAATTCTTAAATATTCAACTAGCTTGTTGATCAACCAATTTACTACACACCAACTTTGATTAGTCTTGACTACAAACAATACACCCACTTTCATTAGTCCTAATTTATACTTATTTCTTTTCTTTTGAATAGTTAGAGATAGTTATATTGAATCGTAATAAAGAGATTAAAAATGAGAGACTCATTGTGTTCATTGATTCTCGATGTAAAATAAAAATGATGCATTCCAATATTTAGATAGAATACGACAAAACACAAAATTGATCCATTTCAATCACTACCATACCAGTTAACTATCTAAATAAAAAACATTGTGAGATCATATCCTTTAAAATGTTTCATGCAAAGAAAGAAATGGATTAAATTTATTTTTTTGTTATATCTAAATATAATTATGTTATGAAGCGTTTCATAAGAATGAACCTACCATCCACTAGCTTTTGGGACAATTTCAGGTGGCAAAATAGAAAATTAATAGGCTTGAAACTATTGTAGATGCAGATGCCAAAGCCTCAAGTTGGGCTAAGGATGAGAAGGAATAGGGGCTTGGATGGAAGTGGGCAAATTTTTTGCTATGATTGATAATTGAGAAGCAGTGGAAAACTCTATGAAGGAGCTTAGTAAGAAAATTGGCCAAAGCAAGAATACAAAGGACTTGGCAAAGATGGTGGAGGCACTGCAGGAAATTAGGAAATAATGAAGCAAAAAATGGAGATCATGTTTGATTAGAACAATGAGACAACATAGAAGAACTCTGCTTCTCTTCATGCTATTTAAGAAGAAATTGCAGGGAGCTCTAGGTCGAGAAAAGATGACATTTAGAGTCTTCCACTATGAAGGAGCTTGAAGCATCTATCTCTATAAATACAATATACGTTGTCCATCCATACTCATTCCTGATCTTTGCTCTGTATCACACAATATATTCACCCAGCTTTCCATTCTCCATTTGTAAACCGAACAAGTTTCCTTGCTTAAGGTTTGTTCTGGTAGATAGTATGGTGAGATTTATGGTTCTTAAACTTATGGCAGTGCTGCTTTTGCTCAACCTTATGTTTTCCCTTGCTGTCTCTGCTCATCCATTCCTCAAGGAAAAACTGAATACAATTGCAGATATGACCAACAATAAATCAATTGATAATCTGGTTGAAATTGTGGAGATGTTAGCATCGAGTTCTAATTGTGCAGGCAACATTCCAGATCCTAATTGCCGCAGGAGATAAAACAAGGCTGTATAGACTTATTATTGTTCCATCTCACATAATCAAGATTTTTCACCATGCAAACTTCAACGTTTTTCCATTGTTTTCATATTTTCTGATATGGTGTCACAGGGAGAAATAGAAGGTATTATGTCCCATCTATAATCACATTCATTAAAGAAATATGAAATATCTTAACGTGTCTAAAAAATTAAGAATGTGTTGGTATGATAAGTGAAGGGTTATTAACTAATGAGCTATTGAGCGCGTTTTGCAAAACATATACATCTTATATGATTTACCTGTTAAAACAAGGGTGTTATGGTTTGGATCTAATCCCAGCTTTAGTGTTTTGGTGCTATTACAATAATAATTGACTCGGTATTATTCAAATGGTCGTATTGAATCCCTTTACAAAGCTATAATCATTCTTTTATTTTGTGTTTTTGATAAAGATAAACAGGTTTTACAGGTGCCTAAAACTCAGAGTATTACAGACCAAGGCCAGCAGCCAATCAGATAAAAAACCTAAGCGAAACAGGTGACAAACCCCACACGAACCGAATGTCAAAAAACAAAACTAAGAAATCCAAAAAATAGGGCAAAACACTCTAAGAGAGTGCACCAATTCAGTATTTTTCTGAATAATCTTCTTGTTAATTTTCTCCAAATCCTCCATGATGAATTTTGAGGTTCCCTAGTCCTTGCTTTGGCTCTTGATTCTAGTGCAAAGACCCGAGCTAATCTTCCCATCAACAGCACTCTATCCACCCTCCAAGACATTCTTTATTCCCTTATCTTGTGTTTCTTTCCATTAATAAAATATTTATAGTGGTTTGTTTTTTTGGTTGAAATTGAGAACCGAGTTTTAATATATTCAAACTATATTCTATGGTTCATTTAACATAAGTAAATGTTCATGTTGCAATCAAATCCCTCCTATTCTCCTAATGAACCTTCTAAAGAGGTTAGTAAATATTTCTATTTTAGAACTCCACTCTTTGTGAGTTCTTTATTCCTCACAAAAGTGATGGTTTGGATTGCTTCTCCACTAAATGAAAGTAGGTAGTCATAGAGATCTCTTCATATGGTTGAAGAAGCTGATTTATTCTTAAAAAGGGACGTATTTCCTTTGACAATTTTCTCTATGCAAAATAGTTTCTTTGCATTGCAATGGTTGGTTTCGAGAGAAATGTCACGGAGAACTTGGTCTTCATGATATATATCTCTTGCCATGCTACGGATAAAATAAATGCACATGCTAAAAAATTGTTATGTGGGATTTTTAATTGATATTTGGTCATTTAAGTATTCTTTGTCTTTAGAAAATTAAACTTATCATCTTTTTTCTAAAGTATTTCTCATATCATGTTGATGGGTATATTTATTTTAAAATGAATCCTAACCAATATTAGATAAGAACGAAAAATTTACAAATGGATATAACTCATATTCTATAAATGATATTGGTGCTTTTAAAACTTAATATGTAATTTTCTTTTAATATTATTAATATTAATCAATTACATGATTTAACTAAAATGACTTTTCTTTAAAAATGGCTTGCAAATGAGTTTTTTAATCCTATTGAATCTTTAGTTATAATTTCAATATAATTTTTTATTAAGATAAATGGGTTTTACAAGGGCCCAAAACCCAAATCCAATAAAAAATAAAACATAGAAATCAGAGTCTAACCAACTGCTAACTAACTACAGAAATAAGGGATTCACCCTAGAACAGAAAACAAAAAAAAAAAGACCTAAACAGGATACAACAACATAAAAAACTAAGATAGAGCTTTCATAAGCTCAGCATTTTTCTAGATCTCTTTATTATTAATCTCCTCGAGTTCCTCCATTATAAACCTTGAACTACCTATCACTTGATGTTTGCTCTTCATCCTGGTACATGGTCTCGTGGACGCGTGCAGCTCCTGATTCATCTTAGTCAAGTTGATATCTAGGGGAGTCTCTTCTCTAGTCATCTGCTCCTTCTGCAAGGAAATTTCCTCATTAAATCACTTAAGAACCTCAACATTGTTGTGCACGGCTTCATTGCTAACCTCCACCAAACTCTTTAGTTTACTCTTCAGTTTTTGTATCTCTTTCTCCAGCTTGTCAATTTCATCTCATGTTTAGTCTTCATGATCTTGATTTATTTCACAATTTGCTAAGATAACATCAGGAGTTCATCAGTCTTATTTGGAGTAGGAATCTCAGTGAAAGTGGCTATGAGATCTTTAATCCCCTATTTCAGAATATTGATTTCATCAAAAACCCATCGGAAACACTTTTCCTAATACATTAGCGACTTCCCTAGGAGCATATCAACATCCTTTTACTCATATTTGGTCTCGTTGGGGTCCACACTGAGGGGGATGTCATGTTTTATTTCATTATCCTCCTTATCAAGATTCACTATCTTATTTCTAGTCTTCTATTTTTTCCGATTTTGCGAGCCCAAAATGTGGGTCTGCGAAACAAGGCTTTTCTTTTTAGCAGCCCATCTAGGGGTTTTTTTTCTATTGTTGCTAGTATTAGGAATGGTCTTTTTCAGGGCCCCCACTTCCTTTGAGGTTTTATAATCTGAATTGTCTGACACCTCGACATCATTCCAATCCATAGCTTTCCCAACCTCTGCATCATCAAACTCTGTATCTGATACATCATGCACCTCCTGGCTGGCTAAAGACTTAGGGTTTTTTAGAGCATGGGAGGGTTTGACCTCATGGGCCTTCGCATACTCCATGATTAGGAGGATTAAACCCTCATGAAGAATCGAGTTATCCTCATTCTTAGCATTCTTACTAATAGATAACTCTAGAGAAGATAACAAGTAAAACAAAATGGAAATTCTTTTGTCATGTCTAAAATGTTCCAGACTTGTGAAATGGTAATAAAAAATGCTAGAAAAGTGACCATCAAGGGTAATGTACCTCATAA
Organism: Cryptomeria japonica; assembly: GCF_030272615.1. Taxonomy (NCBI): domain Eukaryota; kingdom Viridiplantae; phylum Streptophyta; class Pinopsida; order Cupressales; family Cupressaceae; genus Cryptomeria; species Cryptomeria japonica. The sequence continues at coordinate 845,237,782 of NC_081407.1, forward strand.
TGAATTCTACCATGTCTGCCTAGAGACTCTAAAGGTCTAGCCGGTTGTAGTCACCATCTGGGTTCTTCTTAACCCTATAATAAAAAATGCTAGAAAAGCGACTATTAAGGGTAATGTACCTCATAATGAATTCTGCCATGTCTACCCAGAGACTCTAAAGGTCCAACCGGTTCTAGCCACCATCCAGGTTCTTCTTAACCCTACTTCTTTCACTCTATTTATTGTAGAAAACAGAGAGGGCTTTTTTCAAGTTCTTCCTTTCCATGAAGAATTTTATGCCCTCTATACTGAGCCCATAAATCTTGACAATGAAATATCCGTCGATTCTGAACTCTGCCCCATACACACATAGCACCCCATTATCTCAATTACTCACAAATATGTCTGTGAGCTAATGGTTTGTCTAGGTGCCCAGTGGGAGTGCCACTGTCGAGACAGTCCTACCATTGTAATCATGTGCAACTCCCCCACAGCTTGTCGGCCCAGGATTACCTTTGGTCACCCCTTCAATATTAATCTTGATCCACCCCCTCGGAGGAGCAATCCAAGCAATCTTGGGTCTTGTATGTTTCATTTTAATAGTAGGTCTAGAAATATCCCAATCAATGTGTCATCTATTGATGATGTCCCAGTCCATTTTTGAAGAATTAATAACCAAATCATACTGTTGAGAGGGGGAAGATGCAATGAAATTTTCCTTTATAGAGCATTGAATACGACGAGCAACCATAGTAGCCGGAGAGTCCTTGTCTCTAAAAATCTAAATATTTTTCTTTCCTTCCAAATGCCCCAAGCCACATGAGGGAACATAAAATTCTAAAAAAACTTAAGAGCCTGATTATCTGAAGGACATGACCATTGCAGCCAATAATCCAGCAAACTCAAGGGGAAGCACCAACTAATACCCCAAATGTCAAAAAAATGGGTCCAAATCTCCTGACTAAAAGAGTAATGTAATTAAAGATGGGCAATATCCACAACCTCTTCCTTGCAAAGAAAGCAGCGATTAGGAAACAACATCCCCCTTCTATAGAGGTTATCAATGGAAAGCACTTTATTTTTCATAAATAGCCAGATGAAAAATGTTAATTTTGGGGATCAGGAACTTATTCCAGAGACAAGACCAAAAAGGGGTCAGAGCATAGGATCTTGAGAGAAAAGCAAAGGCTTGAGAGACCAAGAAACCACCAGAAGAAGATCCCACCTAGACTAGAGAATCTTCAACAGGAATAGAGGGAATGTGAATAAAAGAAAGCCATTTCTCGAGAGGGAGGAGAAACAGATTCAGAAAAGACAGGTCAGTCCAACTACCATCCCTAATATAATCAGTAACCAAGAAGTCAATCCAATCTTTACAGTACTCCATGAAAGGGACAACCCAACTACAATCAATTAAGGGGCTATCACCAACCCACCAATCTTCCTAGAAATGAATGTTTCGACCATTACCAAGGCACCACTTTGACCCTTTAGAGATGAGTGCTCTAGTATTCAAAAAGCTTGACAAAAGGCTAGAAACATTCTAGACCATACCAAAACCTTCAAGGATATTTTGAGAAGATTGGGAAGAATGAAGGTACTTATAATAAATGATAGTAGTTCATTCGTTGGATTCCTTAATCACTCTCCAAAATCGTTTGGCCAACACTGCCATATTAAAATCACAGATATGTCTAATGGCCAACCTACCGAGTTTTTTTGGCATACAAACTTTGTCCCAAGCAACCAAATGAAGGTGATTCTTAGATTCAGTTCCTATCCACAAGAAGTTCTTATGGATATTTTCCATTTGATCAACAAGTTTGGCCAGGATTTTAAAAAGACTCATGGCAAAAACAGGGAGATTCTACAATGAAGCTTTAATCAGTTGAAGATTGTCATCTTGGCTCAGCAAAGCCCCTTTCTAGTCTGCAAGTTTATTCTAGAACCTATCAACTAGATTAGACCAAAAAGCATTTGAATCCAGATCCTGGTAGAGAGGGAGCCCTAAATAGGTATCAAGGAAAGAGGCCATTTTACACCCCAAGACCTCAGAAATCTTAATTTGTCTATGAGAAGGGGTATTCAAAAAGAAGATTGAACTTTTAGGGATACTAATCCTCTACCCTGAATCCTTTTCATAAAGAGAAAGAAGTTGTTTCAACAATTTAGCCTCTTTGAACAAACTTTCCCCCATCAGCAATGTATCATCCATAAATTGTTGATGGGAACAAATTTGAGGGCTTGAAGATAGTCTAAGACCCTTAAGTCTACCAACCTTGACTTCCCTTAGAATAATCTTACTGAGAGCTTCTCCCATAATAATAAACAAGAATGGCGAGATGGGATCCCATTGTCTGAGACCCCTGGAGGCCGAGAAAAAACTAGAAGGAGATCCTTTAATCAACACCAAAAACTTGGGAGTTGAAATGCACTGATTAATCAATTGAATGAAGCAATCACCAAAATCAAAAGCATGAAGCATCCTAATAAAAAACTCCAATCCACCCTATCATAGGCCTTTAGCTGAAGGCCTAAGAAAATGATTTTCCAATCATCGAACCAAAAGCCAACATAATAGAATTATCATAAATAAATAAAAAAATTCCATTTCTTCAAATAGAAAAGATATTATAGAATAATTATTTGTTGGCTACATGGAGAATACATATTGGATCTCAAGCTTCCATAGGCTAATTAAAATATTACATACAAATATGACAATAAAACTTAGAATAAGACTCAAACACCTAACTCTAACTCCTTATGCTAATTTAACCACCAAACCCTCTAATATTCTATCACTAAATTACTCATGATTAAGGAAATATGTTCTCATATATAAGATCTATGATCTTTAAGAATTATTAACACCTATCGTAGGTTTCCCAACACTCAATGTTCTATGAAATTGTAGGTTGGCCTATTTTTCATGATGAATTTTCAAGAATTAATAAAATGTGATTTACTCCAATCTAAGGGTTCCTTTGGGTTTAATATTCCTCATGATGTCCTAGAATTCACACCACAAGGTATGAAGAAGCTCCACATTCTTTTCTAGTTGAACTCTTTACTATCTACATTGTACTACAATATTCTATTTGTGATATATCTTCTTGAAAACTAATCCAAGTATATGAGTGTTATTTTGTAGATATATATTTTCTATTACATGAAAAATTTATGTGATTTGGTGTAATGTGATAAGATTTTCTAGGATGCTCCTACATTAGACACTGAATGATATTATTTGGAAAGTGAATCTTGCACTTGGCTAGTTCTATAGAAAATCCAAGGAATTCTATCTTATCTTGTGAAATCTATGATGATTTTTCTATTATAATTCCTTTCTATTTCACTAGATGTTTCATATAATATCCACTTATTGTACTATTGTTTTCTAAAATCTACTTGAATTTCTCTTGTTGTTGCTTCAATAGTTGTTCCTTTCAATATAGAATTCCATGATGTTGCCACTTGGCTACTATTTATGAAGATTTTCAATCTTGAATATTGGTGATATGATAATTTTTTTGTTAACTCTATATCAAAAACATTTTCTAAATCAAACTTTATGAGAATCTTACGTGGACCAAATTTTGGCATCTTTAACTTGGTGTGTGTGCCTACTAGGAATATTTGCTTCTTTAGATACACCATAACTTCATCACCAATTGTAAACTCTGTGTTTCTTCTCTTCTCATCTACTTGACCTTTGTATTTTCTATTCATCGTCTCCAAGTGTTCCCTAACTTGATTGTGCATTGTTTTCATGTAGTTTATAAATTTGTCTACTTTAATGCACATTTTTTCCTTTGCAATGATAACTTGAGTTTGATACTCCATTAGGATGTAATCTAGTCACAATCTCAAAGAGGTTCCTTCCTATACTTTGATTTATTCAATTATTGTATACAAAATTTTCTTGTCAAATAGCTATGTCCCAATATCTCATTTTATCTTTTACCAAACATCTCAAAAAATTTAAAAAACTCCTATACGCTACCTCTATTTGTTTATTAATCTATGGATGAAATGTTCTACTAAATTTTAAATCTTTTTCATCATTTTCTATAATATTCTCCAAAACTATCATGTGAACTTGGTGCCCCTATCTAAAATTATACTTCTCATTAATCCATGCAATCTCATAATCTCTTTGAAGAAAAGGGTAGAAACATGTACATTATTATTTGTCATCTTTCAAGAAATAAAATAAGCCATATTAATAAATTAATTTTCCATTAAAATATGTAATCATGTCCTCTCTACATCTTTATAATCCCAATATAAAATCCATTCCAATATCCTCCCAAGGTTATTCTAGTATAGATAGATGTTGGTACAATCTAGTATTATGACCACTTCCTTTTGCAACTTGATTAGTTATATATTCTTGAACTCATTTTTTCGCATCCTTATAAATTTGAGGATAAAAATAATGTTTGTGCTAACCATATTTTAAATACCATATAGTCCTACTAATCCATCACTATGTTTCTCAATGATCAATTTCTCCCACATTGAACTCCTAAGAATGAATTATTTAATTTACTTTGAACAACATATCATCTAGAATGAAATAGTCTTGTTAATTTCTTTTGTAAATCACTACTAGGTCTCTACTTTCTTTCAAAACTTCTATAAAATATGGGTCATTTTAATATTAGAGTTTCAATTCATCAAATTACATTATAGATAATTTAATTATTTTCAATAGATTCATCCACCTACTCAACACATCTATAACATTATTTGAATTTCTATTTCAATATTTCAATGCATTTGTATGGCCCTAGATGAACTCTCCCAACCTCATGTGTGTTTTTTTTTAATTTACCTTTACTTCTCAAGTATTCTAAGGTTTGATGATTAGTATTCATAATAAATTCCTGCAATAATAAATAATGTCTACACTTCTTCAAAGAATGAATTAGGCAGAAAAACTCTTGATCATATAGTAAACATCTCTCCCTTTCATCATTTAATTTCTCACTAAAATAATATATTTGTGTACCTTCTTGACTAAATACTACTCTTATTGCACTTCCATTAGCATCACAATGAATATGAAACACTTTATCAAAATTGGGAAAAGTTAACATTGGTTATTTTGATACCTTGAACTTAATAGTTCACATGAGAGATTCACTTAGTGAACCTAGGTTATATCATGTGCGTTCATGGCATATTAAATAATCCACCTATTTTCAAAAAATATTGCCCTAAATTCTTTTTTTTCACCCCCTCCCAATACATAGTGCAAATTTAAAACTCCCCCATTTTCACTAGATATTGTATTTTTTAATATCTTGAATTAAAAAACCCCTAATTTCAATAGATAGGCAATATATTAAGCTCATTTTTTGGGATATTAAATCCCCCAATATGAACACACATGATATAATATTGCCTACCTAGTGGAGCCCCAGTGATAGTTTAAAACTCTTTTGTGCACATGATGTCCATTTGAACGCCTTCTAATATCCTCTCATTGTCTTTACCATTGGTGTAAAAATAACGATAATACTTGAAATGAAAGTATTATAAAAAAAATCAAATCTATAAAAATATCTCACCTCCCCAATACTTACTAGTGTTGGCCAAAACATAATTATCCTAAATTTCTTTAGGTTCACATTCCATCCTTAAGAAAAAAATGATAAATCCCAAATAGATCAAATTTTAATTTCATGAAACTACTTTTCTTGATATTTATCAACAAATTCTCTTTTCTTAATTTAACATGTATAATACATACTAATGAGAGTGTAATCAAGTGCTTCTAAAACACTAGGAGAAAGGAGGTAATGAGGAAAGAGATGATGATGGAAGCGGGGGGAGGGGGGTTTAGATGCTAGAAAGATATTATTTACAGTATTTTGTGAGTTGCTTCACTCTATGGGTTGGTTCCTTTAGTGTCTTTTCTATGTATGAGCTTCTAGAGTTTATTTGGAGTTCATTTTCTTAGCATAGATTCCAAGTTACATCTCCTATGTGATGCAACTTCTACTTTGTGTGTTGGTGGCTTCTAGAGGGATCTTTTCATGGTCATTCATCTTGTGTAATGAGATTCTTCTTGATGTGATTTCTTTGTATTTGACCTTCGAGGTCTCTAATTCGTATTAGATGGTTCTACCATCTTGCTATGTATGGTGTTCTCGATAGCCTTAAATTAATGTTTCCTTTGGCCCTGAATCTAGGTTATATCAGCATAGTTGTCTTTGTTGATATTGTTTGGGAATTCTCTATATATTGGGTCCTCAATTTTTGGAGTTCTTCCTTATTTTTCTCTCCTCGGGTAGAGGCCTACATGACATTACACATCTTACAAGTTGTCATTTAAGAATCCCAGAAATATAGGAGATACTCTTACATGCATCATAGACTATCAATAACAGATGTAAGGATTCTCTTACATGTGCCATAATACCACTAGATGGTCATCTTTTGACAACTAAAAACTTGATTTTTAAGGCAGCGACATGTGGCAAAAGTTCCAACTAATAAAATCCATGCCCCTAATGCTAGAGCACAATTATTTAATTACATGAATACCAAATAACCATGGGAAAATGTAGGTTAATAATGGAGCATAATTCAAAAATCGCCCGTTTCACCTTTTTAGTCATGCTTTTGGCTAGTTTCTGTTAAGGTGGCAGATGTCTTTCTCATAAACCAGTGTCACTATCCTTTTCCCTCGAAATCATTGTTGTTTGCAAACAACTAGTTTTCGCATTTCCTACCTAGTTTATAATACCAGGAACTAATGAAGCAAGAGAACAAAAGGTGCCTTATATAATACCATATATTTTTGTAAAAGACATTGCTAAGTATTTTAAAGAAATTTTACAACTTCTACAAGAGAAGTAATCACAAATAGAAACTAAAGCCGTAAATATCAATTTTTTTCTTAAATTTTTAAGCTAAATAAAGATAAATTAAAATATATTATATTTTTTCATATAATCAAATTCTACATATTTATCATATATGAAAAACAGAAGAAACACATAAATTAAATATTGACTTGCTATTTAAAACATATAAAATTATAAGACATATTATGTTAATTTGAGTAGATAAATATTCAACTAACCTTAACTTCGTAGGAAAATTATTAGTATACTCTAATGATATTGTTCTAATCATTATATGCACTTGAAATTTATTCAAGTTTATTATGCCCTCTCAACATATTTTATTTTATGCGGGTCTTCAATTAATTTTTTACATTAACCTATATAATATAGCAAGGAACCACTTTTATGGAAAACAATACTCAATTATAGAACTAGCAAACTAAATTCTTAGTTGAAAATCTTCATTGTGCTAATATTCTTAGGTTATGGTTAATTTAAAATATTTTATTATGTCATTATTCTATAAGTACAATTTTGATGACTTTTAGGATCGTGCTATTTGACATCATATACACTAAATCATAGAGTAGCATTCCCCTCCTTTTAATTTATTTAATAGCACACAATATAATTATGATTTATGCATCACTTTCTATAATTTCTTGTTTTGTATGATTTCTATGTAGATAGAGAATTTTTAATAGATATATTTTAAATCATTTAAATGTAATATACGAAAATATGCTCAAAATTTTAATGAAGTGTTCATTTATTTATAACTTTAAGTGGATAAAAAAAACTCTTCACTCAACGACAATATGTAGTAGAATGAGATAATGATTAACTCCATTTTTTTGGAATTTTTTTTATTGATAGTGAAAGTGATCTTTTATTAATTTTCTCATTTATAAGAAATGTCAATTTTATATTATATCATTTTATATGATTTATTCATTAAACCATTTGACATTTTTAATGTTAGATTCTAAATCTAAAAGGTGGTTCTTTGGTAAACAATTTCAAGAGTGTCATATTTAGTTCTAAATGTTCTCCAAATTTCTTATTACATGGGAAATAATATTCGATTAATTTATCAAAGGATCTAGGGATTACTTATTTTATTTCTATAATTGTGGTTGTTCAATAATATGCCACTTATTTTATAACTTATTTTTCAAGGATCGTACAAAGAATAGAGATGGAAGATAATAATAACAACATTGTGAAATGGAATTCATATAAATCAATGTCGCTCATAACAATTGATTGATCTAGTTTAATTTAGTTTAAAGTGAAAATAGAACCTCAAAAATTTGCACAAAAAGTCAATTGAATGAAGATTTATTTTTGTGAAAATAATTCTATTAATTCATACAAGACATTAAGAAAATATAAATCAAACTAAAAGAAATTAGATTAACTTAATTTTGAAAGGTTAAACATATGCGTTTTTTCTAAGCATTAAGAATCATACTTTTATTTTCATGTTACTTTCTCTATATTGACTTAAAATAAAGTAAATTTACTAACTAAAATAACAGGTTCAAATAAACTAGTGACTACTTCACATCAAATATAATGTATTATGGTAATATAAAGTTTAATAGAATAAACCTCACAATTTTTATTCATCTTTATGATTTGGTAAATTTTTGTGATGGCTCCTCTAGACAATTAGCCACAAAGAATTCTTCTCAAGGTGTTTCACAAAGTATGAATTATGATTGTCCTTTAGTTGGATTATTTTTTATTAAGGACCAAACAAGTTTTCAAGGGACCTAAAACCTTTAGTTACAAAATGTTGCCATTGGTGAAAACATGGAGAAAGGGCAACCAACTAATAGCAGAAAACCAAAAGAGACCAAAAAATAAAAAGAGAACTAATTAAGATTCTTTAAGGTGTCAACCACTTCAGCTTCAAGTTGTGACATATTCAAAGATATTTTCTTAATATTCAAAATGTCCTAGACTACTTGGTCAGCAACCCTCTTCAGATTAGGATGAGTTTGTTTGTAGGGACCCAACTCCTCATCGGGAAACTATTTTCCTTTATCAACAACATCCACATCCACTACCTATATCTTATTCTAATGTATTTTCTCAAATCTCTCTACCATGGTGTTCATGCTATTTGCACTATTCTTGATAACCTTGTGGGTGAATGAAACTAGAGTGATGAGATTGTCATTTATGTTCTTCATTTTAGATTCTAGGCCCTTAAATCTTCCCTTGTAATCTAGTTTCATAGTCTCAACATATTTATTTTAGATTCTAGGCCTTTAAATCTTCCCTCATAATCTAGTTTCTTATATTGATTGTTGGTAACAGCCTGCAAATTAAGGTGGATATCATTGATTTCATGAAAAACCCACATGTTCATTCTGAAATTATCCACCACTACCTTCCTGACAATGCTCAGAAGATAATTAGGGCTCTCCTGTTCTAGATTAAGAAAGGGGGAATTCAAGATTCAAATCACGAGAAAAAGAGGTTCTTCCTTTCTTGTCAGTAGAAGGCATAGAGTTTCTACAAACACTATGAATTGAGGGGTCAGAGTCTTCCTTCCTAGCAAAGACAAGGAAGACCCTTTTCTTCTTTAAAACCTTCTTCCAACTCTAGGAAGCTTTCCCTCCCACAACAAAGAAAAAGGATCAAAATTGGCATCAGTACTCCAACCATGTTCACTTTAGAAAATAGATTGTCTGACCCCTCATCGTTAGAGCCCATAACTTCCTTATAAGAAGCAAGGGAAATTCTACATTTTTTAAAGGAGAAGGAAACTACTTTTAGTGCTTATAAATAAGTACTAGAAGCCCTTTATGTAAAATTGGGTTATTAGGGTTCTTCCTATGATCCTTAATGCTAGCATTCACTAAGGAAAAAAGATAGAAAGAGATAGAGATCCTAATCCTATTTCAAAGGTGATTGAGAGACACAAAATGGTGACCATAAATTTATTAAAATGACAATTCAAGGAAAAATATTTTATAAGTACCTTTAGAACCACTAACCAAATCGATTGAAAGGAATCATAGTCATACCCACCATTGGGATGCTTCAACAACTTCTCCTTTTCCTTTCCCTTTCAAGATTTCTTGATAATCACTTCAGAATGCTTCTTATCCTTTTACACTTTGACACCATCCATTAGCATACACGTAACCTAGTAGATGACCTCCTTGGTAATATCAAAATTTTGGCTGAACAAGGTAATATGGCTATTCTTCTAGCCATTAGCAAACTAGGTAGTGACCTTAGGGTCAAAGACATGGAGTCTCTTACAAAATGGTGTAACATTCTCCTTGTCCAGTATCCTCTATATAGTCATGTTCTTGTTCTCCTTATAATAGTTAATGGGTTTTAATCTCTTTCTATCACCCCCCATGATGTAAGCCCTGCACAACACCTCTGCTAAATTAAAAAATAAGAAATATAGAGAAAAACCAATAAGGGATAGAAAGAAAATAGCCTAGAAAGTGTGTGAGGAAATGGGAAAATTATTAGAACACCCTTCCAAGTACCTCCACCTCATCATACTAAATGAACTCTACATAATCAACAAGTAAATCAATGACATAGAGCTCATAAAAAATTTGGAAATATTTGAGTTTCACATGTAACCTATCATAGACAATAAATAGTCCAACAACCACTAGCAAGTAGTCATCCTCTCTCCAATACATTATATTATCACTTTTAACCCCATAGTTTGCAAAAAAATCAGCAACCCCATTCTCTTCTCTATAGACGTGAAATAAAACATTTTTCAAACCAATTTCTAATATCCATAGATGCCTTAATCCAATTGCATATGGACCATGAAGGATTTTGAAAAGCCTTGAGACATTGGATAATACTATTAGAGTCCCCCTCAATCCAAACATATCTGCAATTCAACTGTCTAGTAAGATACAAACCGTGGTATGACATGATAGCTTTGGTTGGTTTGACTTCCCAAGATTTAGATGGTTGTTACCTGTAGTCACATAAATCTGTCCACTTAATTAAATGAATATTTAATATTTATTTGATTATTTAACCATCAATTAATAATTAATTAAATTAATATATTTAATTAATTCATCTTAACCCTCTTCTCCTATTAATTAAATAAATTATTCAATTTATTTGATTTAATTCACTTAACCAAATTCAGACCATTAATTAAATAAATAAATCATATTTATTTAATTAAATCTTCTCTCACATTTAAATAAATTAATATTTATTTAAATCCCCCAAAATCCCACCTCTCACATTTAAATAAATAAATCATTTATTTAAATCACCTTTATCCTCCACCCACTTGCATTTTCCTACAAATACAAGTTGCACAATTATTTTAAATAAATAATTTATTTAAATCACCTTTATCCTCCACCCACTTGTATTTTCCTACAAAAGCAAGTTGCACAACTATTTTAAATAAATTATTTATTTAAAAAAATAAATAAAAAATCCTATTTATCCTCACCCACTTGAAACCTTTAATGGTTTCCCTTAAAGTATTCAAACTTGATGGCTTTAAAGTCTTCAAACTTGATGGCTTCCTTCTATAGTCTTCTTAAGACTTTAATGGTTTTCCTTAAAGTCTTCAAGCCTTTAATGGTTTCCCTCAAAGTCTTCAAGCATTTTAATGCTTTATCTTCATTTTTCTCATTTAAATAAATTAATATTTATTTGAATATTTATCCAAATGCAAATTACACCATTTAATTGAAATAAATGATTTTATTTTAATTGAAAATACCAAAATTTCTCCCACTTGCATTTTCCTACAAAATCCACTTGTATGCCTAAACCCCTTCTAGATTCTTCTAAACCCTTCCTAATTAGCCTAATCCATCCCCTAAATATTGTCACATTCCTAAGCAAATTGGAGTCACTTCTCAAAGACTCCAAAGTCTTTGAAAAGCAATTAATGCTTTGTGTGTTCAACAAATTAACCCTCAAAGTCTTGGATAACCTTTGAAAGCTTCCAACCTTCAACCACTAAATGGCTCAAAGTCTTGGATAACCTTTGAAAGCTTTCAACCTTCAACCACTTAATCCCCAAAGTCTCCAATAACCATTAATGGTTAATTCAACCCTCCCACATGGTTAAAACATTTGTTTTGACTCAACCTCTATCCAACCCAAAGGTCTCATCAGGCCATTAATGCTTTGACCATGATTATCTCTTAAACATTTGCACAAAGGTTTATCCTTGGATTAACTCTTAATCCAGTGGGTAATCTTAATTTAGACTTGACCCTTGCCTTCTAGATAACCATGAGGTCTTCTCAGGCCTTTAATGCCTCCAACCTCTTCTCTCAACCCAATCCTATGTTGAAACTTGTCACCATTTTATTGGTGCCAATTGTGCACATGGATCCCCAACTTTCAATCCTAACCCTTGTTAAGATTGCTCAATCTTAACCCTTCATTTCCCTATTTCTTCTATAAATAGAACCCTTCTCCTCAAGCAAAAGAGGAAGCATTTTAGAGTAGTGTTGTTATACTGGCATTAGCATAGAGCTTTTTCATAGCATCACTATCTACTCTTGCATAGTATTTGCTTATCATATTCAACCATCTTGAATCTCCCTATGGCATCCATGGCTAGTGCTAAAAGCTGAGAGCTACACTCATTTGGGACTTGGAGAGGAGAGAAACAAGGGAGAAGCATCAAAAGGCATCATGGAAGCATCTTAGGGAGGCTCTTCTCCTTTCTTTTATTTTGTTAAACTTCTTTCATGCTTTTTGAAATCTCTCTTGATATGTTTGGAATGGTTTTTAGTTCTTTGTTTTGTTTTTATGGTTGAAACTAACTTATTAACATTGAACTTTTTTGTTGCCTTGTCCCCATTTCCATGACATCATTTGGTGAACCCGACGTGAATCCAAACACCAAAAAGATCATTTTTTTTTTAACCAATAACATGTTTGAATGTTGAAAATGTCACACAGGTTGCGATTTTGACACTGTTTTGGTGCGTTTGGCATTATTTTGGCGCTATTCCCCCTGTTTCAGTGCTTTTCCCTTCTCTGTCTTTCCCTTTCTTTTAATACGTTTGTGTTAAATAGTGCCTCTGTTCAAACGCAGACTAGCGCTATTGTAACAAAACATTGTACAAATCACCTTGTAACCAAAAAAAAAATAAAAAATTTAGGCTTGTAGAAGCCCACCAAATAGGCAGATTTTACTAACTATTTTTCTCTTTTGTGCAGATTTAAATTAGATTAAAGAGTAGATTTATATTTTTTACTAACTTGTTTTTGAAGTTGGTTTTAAAAATGAATTCACTTTTTATTTTGGTTTAAAATTAACTTCACATTTCAAATTTGGGCTTTTGAAAAAGAATCACACATTTGTTTGGGGCTCTTAAAAAGAATTTCATTGTTCAAAGGTAAAAAGAACCACAAACTTATACAAAAACAACTTTATTTTTTTTTTTTTTTTTTTTGCAAGTTAGGAAACAAACTTCGTTTTGGTGCTTAAAATCAACAAGGCAAATTTTATTTCTTGCATCAAGATAAAACTCACAATCCACACTTCCATTTTTGGTGCAAATAAAATTCACAATCAACTTGTCTCATTTTCAAAGCAATTTTACTTCATGCAAACGTGTTTTTCATTAAGTTGACCAGGATTTTCAAATTCTAGTTTACTCAAACAATTGCCTTTGAAAATTAAAAAGAACACCATGATTGTTGGAGCAACATCTCCAAATAGATAGAAAATCATTGCGATGACAAATTAAAAGGAACAAGTGAATTTTGTGTTTGGCACACTTGTGCAAAAGAGTTGGTCGAGTGGTCCTACCTCTAACACACACTATCCTCTCCCTTGGCTCTCGTGGTCCTAGGTGCAAGAGAAAAGTGTTAGTAACGCTCAAATTTTATCTTTTTAAGAGAGGCCTGCCAAGGGATCGATACTCTTGGGAACGACCTCGAGCGGTAAATCCTTCGAGCCGCTATAGAAATCAGGTGAGAGCGAAAGCTGTAGCCTTGGGTATAGCTGTTCCTACAGTGTAACTAGCCGAAAGGACAAATGGGCCCCACCACCAGTTACAAGGCTCTTAAGTGAGTCACTGCAGAATGAACTTATGTCCAAAGCCATCGAACATGACTAAACACCTTTAAGTAGTAGCCCACCTGTTCTATTGATTGAGGATATTTGAGGTATAATTTAGTGCAAGAGCATAGATGGTTTTGCTCCCAAGATACTCACCATACATATTTCCTTGAGTAGAAACATAGCTTTTTGAAAAGTCACTTGTGGCTTGATAAAAGTGGTGACTCCCCCATCATAGGGATCATCTATTTGTTATGCTCGTGCAAGACTTAGTATATCACATCCTTACCTGCCATGGCGGGATTCATAAGGTATGTAGTACCAAAGTCGAAGAAATATCAAGACGTGGGCTAAATTTATCACAACTGGCCATTTGACCTTAGGGATAAAAAGTGTTTGAAGTGTGTTCGTTTTACAGACCTAGTGCGAATTGAGCCGACTTCAGGCTTTGGAAATACACCTTAAAATAAATCTAAAGGAAGGGTCAAAAACAAGTCCAAGGATTGGGTTGATCTAGACCCATACTCATTTGTGCCTTTGAGGCTACAATCTTGTGTTTGTGTGCTTGCTTTGTTTTCTTGTCAAAGAAAAATCAGAAAATCAATCCCAAAAACAAAGTATTCATCCAACATCTGTCAACACAACCAAAAATACCAAAAACAAAGTGCAAACAAACAAAGAGTCAAAAATTTATGACCATTCTTCACATCTTGCGAAAGAAGAAGTGTCATCAGAATATTACCTTGAAAAGAAGACCATTAAGCTCAAAGGCTTTGATCAAAAGGAGGAAATTCTTCTATCTCAATAGACAAATCTTTGTCTCACATAGAGTCTTTCTACATCGCATGCGTCTCTATCTTCAAGGTAAAACAAACGAGTTTGATTCAGAATCATTGAACCACAGAGCTTTTATGCAATATAGAGCTCTGAGTTATCACAAAAATCAAGGAGGAAAGATTAATCCCAATTTCTTCCCAAACATCTATATCACCTACAACACAGCTCGAGAAGTGCCACCAACGTCTGAAAGGGAAGAAGAAGAGTTTGTCCCATTTGTGACACAAAGTTTTTATTGAAAGTTGAAAACATTTTCATCCATCATCCCACTCATACATCATCACTTCATCATCAATCCATCCCAACTCTCAAAACATTAAGAGGTTCTTGTCCCACGATTCCTTTTTAGATATTGCTTGAAATCAAACACATCACATCACTTTTAGATTGTTTCTACATCTAGGATAAGCTCACCCTAAGAGACACATCTACGCAGGTTAAAACTAGTTCATGAGTGAATCCTCTCATTACTAGGTAGTCAAAATCTGTAACACATCTCAGATTTCTCTACACCTTATCACATCCAAACTTATCAAACAAACAAGCAATTCAAAGAAAGGAATTTCGGTTACATCTACCTTAAAAGTGCTAGAGATCCCCATACAACACAAATCACCAATCATCAATCTTTCATTTCATCACCAACTCATCATCATCTTCAATCAACTTCAAAACAAACTTGCAAACAAAATGGCTCAAACCCGATCGCGATCAAGGCAACGAGAAATAGAAATTGAGGAAAAAGAGGACAATCTCAATGAATTTCAAGAAGCACTTGGAGGAAATGTAAATGATGAAAACCCAAGTAGTCCCACTCCTTCAACAATCAAAAGGGTTCAGCATAACCCTCATTTTAACAGATTATTTGATGAAATATTAAGGAGCAATGCGGATGCTCACTTTTTAAGACTCGCTCAAGAAGGAGCCAAACTCCCCTCGGACTTTGATCTTGCCCAATTAAGACAAGCATCAGAAAGACAAAGTCGCCATGAGGAGGAAAGAGGTAGAAATCACATCAGATATAACATCCCTCGAGGTAACCCACCACCTCCTCCTCCAAATGAAATGGAGATGTTGCGGCAACAAGTCGAGAATCTCGCCCAACAACTTCATAGTGGTGTTAAGACCAATCAATTCTCACTTAACGACATCTGTCCCTATCTGTTTGATAGGAATCTTTATATGCCACCCTTTCCACGCGGGTTCGAAACACCAAAATTCGAAAAATATAGAGGAAAGGGAGATCCCCGCGATCATGTCCGAGAATTTCATTCCGCTTGTCTCGAAGTTGCATATGAAGACACATACCTAATGCGCCTTTTTCCCCAAAGCTTGGGAGGAACAACCACATCATGGTTTTCCCGACTTCCAGGAGGCATTAGAACATTTGAGGAACTCATCCAGAAGTTCTTATCTCATTACTCTTATAATATTGAACGCGACATCACCATGGCTGATCTATGCAACACCAAACAAAAACCAGGTGAATTATTCTCAGTATTCCTGCAACGATGGCGCCAAATGTCTAGCAGACGTTCTCTTCAGTTACCTGAACGAGAACTAGTGGAAATTTTCATTTCCAACTTAAACGAAGAAATGGAATTTCACCTGGATGTCAAAGACACAGATTCTTTTAACGATATGATCACCAAAGGTATAAAATGTGAAAGGGCACTCATCAAAAAAGGACTCATCAAAATCTTTAATGAACCCAAAGATGGTCCTCGCCCGCGCTTCAATAGCGATAAACCGAACTTCTGGAACAAGAATAAGAATATCGTCAATGATGGGGTTGTGGATGCTCGGACTGTCCAAAATGCACAACCTGTGGTTCGGTTTGCAGGACAAAATCCTCCACCTCAAAATAACACAAATGTCCTTCCTAATCAAGGTCGCATCACATCTCAAGATGAACCAAGACCTCGTCCACAAAAACAAAAACGCACATACACTCCCTTAGGGGAACCCATTGAAACAGTGATGCGACAACTCATTTCTCAGAATTTGATCACTCTACCTAAGTTATCAAATTATGAGCCTCAAGTCAAACCGGCATGGTGGAGAGATACTGAACATTGTGAGTTCCATCAAGGAAGAGGACATAAGACAAGTAATTGTCATCGATTGAAAGATCTCATTCAGGATCTTATTGACCGAGGAGAAATTGAAATTGAAGGACATGACCCAAAAACAACCAATAATGATCATCAGATGTTCAAGAATCCACTTCCATCGCAAGATCAAAGGGGTCCTTCCACGTCCAGACGAGGTCCTGATACCACTGATTATACGCAAGCTGCGTATAATTACACTGTCAATCACCTGTATGATGCCAGTGAACAAATTGCAACTATCACCTTCAAAAATCCCACCTCAAATTGCAATGTTGTTACACGTCGTGGCAAGGTCACCATCAAGGCAGCTCCACAAGGCACCACCTCCATCCCAAAGCAGTACAATCTTGTGGAACAATTAGACAAAACCCCTGCACTTATATCCATCTTGGAGCTTTTGCGTCTGTCACCCTCTCATAAAACAATCTTGGATCAAGCACTCCAAGAGGCGTCAGTCCCTGCAAACCTGAACACGGACCAATTTCAAGCCATGGTTGGAAGTCTAAAGTCATCACCTTGTCTCACTTTTTCCGAAAGTGATAACTCTTCCTTCCAACAACCTCATAACGCTTCGCTACACATTGAAGGATTTGTCAACCAACACAGGATCAAGCGAGTCTTGATAGATAATGGAGCAGGCCTAAACATTTGTACACTATAGTTGGTCACAGCATTGGGATATGCACTAGAATCAGTGGATCCTCGCAAGAAGATCACCATCAAGGCCTATGATGATGCAGAGCGTTCATCCAAAGGAGCTGTGGTACTACCCATCCGAGTGGGCCCTGTGGTAAAACACATAATTTGTCAGGTTTTGGACCTTCCTCTGCCATATAATCTATTATTAGGGAGACCTTGGATACATGCCATGCAAGCCGTTCCATCTACCTACCATCAATGTATCAAGTTCCCACATAACGGTGTAGAGATCACAATCCTGGGCGATGCAAATCCCTTTGCGTTTTGCCATAATATCAGCCATCAACCAGAGATTACTGTTCCTAATAATAGGGAAGCCATTTCCTCCACATCATATGTAAATCCCGCCTCTCTTGCCAGTTCAAACACTCCTATACCCAAGCAAGAAAAGCTTAAGATGAAAGTCGCAGAGGAAGGTCCTGGAGAATACAACTTGAGTCAGCTCTTTTGTGTGGGACAAATGCCTACTTCTCCTAGAACACATGGTAAACCACAGCAGTTACTCCAGCAACCACTAAACATGCCTGCATGTGCCTTAACGCCTTTCATCCTTGGAAAGAGTCAAGAGGAAGAGACACAAGATAAGGACCTAGCGGAATGGATCTATAAAGATCCCATCACCACTGACAAACCGCAAGTTACACTTCCTACGGAACAATATGGCAAAGGCCTCCTCATTAAGCAAAGAATGGGATATGATGGTCAGAGTGCTTTGGGATACTGCAAACAAGGACGACACGAACCGCTACTACCAGAATTCAAGCCCAAAGGTAATACAGGCCTTGGCTTTGAAAAAGAGATCCTTCCTAAACTCAGATTCAAAGGAAAACCCAGCAAACCATTTTGCCCACCTACTGCAAAGAGGATACCTTTCATAATCAAAGCACCATCAAGCACTATCCCCACTGCCCCCTCAAGGCTCACAACTCCACCATCACCAATGTCACTCATCCCATCAAACGAACCAGTAATCCTATCAGCAACACCAATAGCAGCAGCAACTGTATCAGAACCCGCTGCAACATCTATGGCGCCAGTAATTCCAGCAGAAGCCACTGAGTCACCATTACCAATACTTCTAGTAACAAATCCTTTAAACCCCATCACAGTTCCTGCAGCACCGATCACCACAAAGATACATAAACCAATCACACCTGCCGTGTTCAACTCCAAAGACATCCCAGTATGGTATAGCAATCGGATGCTGGAGAGTGATTCAGAGACCGACTCACATGAGTGGGAATTCGATTCAGTGCAACTTAACACTTCAGATGAGGAAGACACATCACCACCTCCACCCCGCAAAGACATCCCTGTTTACGGAGAAGCACAGATAAAGACCACTTGGGTACCTGAGCTGGAAACATCTTCCACAGACCCTACGTCTCATCCTACGCCGGATTCTGACAGGGAGAGTACCATCAACGACCTTCACCACACTGTCTTAACCCTCACTGATACATCTCCCGCACTTAACTTAATCGATGAGGTAATGCCCATTATCCACCCTGAACTCATCGAATGGAATCAACCAAATCCCCCATGTCTTGACCTCTTCCAAAACGATGAGGCTATCATTGACTTTTTGGAATTAAGGGATAATCTACCAAGCGGGGATCACAAAGCTGGATTTGCCATTGAACTTAATAGCGCAGCATACTTCGGGGCGGATGCCAAACCCTTCAGCTGCAAAAATATAACATTAAAACATGGATCTTCCAGTGAAAACCACACTGTGGCACTATTTGATCCCACAAAAGTAAAAAGAAAGAGCGTATCCAATGGTGAAAACCTCTCTGAGGCACCTGAGGATGAAGGGTTTGACATTCTCCCTGATAGTACACAACAGGAACGATCAACGATTCTTATCGAGGAAACCAAAGAATACAATGTGGGGACTCCTGAAAACCCTCATATCATACATCTGGCATCTCTTCTCATTCCAGAGGAACAACCTCAATTTATAGAGTTCTTCCAACAGCGTCAGATCAACTTTGCATGGTCATATGCAGACATGCCTGGGCTTGATCCTGATTTAGTCATGCATCATCTCATAGTAGCAAAAGGAGCCAAACCTGTCAAGCAGAAGCTTCGTAAGATGCATCCTCAGATTGCCGTGCTAGTCAAAACAGAACTCAAGAAACTCCTGGATGTTGGTTTCATTAGACCAATTGATTATGCAG
The DNA here is from genome assembly GCF_030272615.1 of Cryptomeria japonica. Taxonomy (NCBI): domain Eukaryota; kingdom Viridiplantae; phylum Streptophyta; class Pinopsida; order Cupressales; family Cupressaceae; genus Cryptomeria; species Cryptomeria japonica. The sequence continues at coordinate 845,257,514 of NC_081407.1, forward strand.
AATGGATCTCCAACATTGTACCAGTTGGCAAACCAAAAGGGGGCATCCGCATTTGTACAGACTTCAGAGATCTGAATAAGGCATGTCCTAAGGATGACTTCCCTCTACCAAATATCGACATCATAGTAGATTTGACAGCAGGACATGCCATGCTTTCACTCATGGATGGCTTTTTAGGATACAATCAAATAAAGATCGCACCAGAGGACCAACATAAGACAGCCTTCACATGTCCATGGGGCACATACTGCTGGAATGTAATGCCTTTTGGTCTAAAGAATGCAGGAGCGACCTATCAAAGAGCAATGACCACCATCTTCCATGACATGATGCATACTATAATGGAAGATTATGTGGATGATTTACTAGCAAAATCACTTACTAGAGAAGGACATCTTCACATCTTAGATAAAATCTTTGATAGACTGGAACAATATCATGTTCGACTCAACCCAAAGAAATGTGTCTTCGGAGTGACCTCCGGGAAGCTTCTAGGATACATTGTCTCAAGCAAAGGTATTGAGGTCGATCCAGCAAAGGTTAAGGCAATCATGGACATGCCACCTCCAAAGAATATCAGTCAGCTAAGGACACTACAAGGACGGCTTCAATCCATCCGCAGATTCATTGCACAATTGGCTGATAAGTGTCACCCATTCACACACCTGCTACACAAGAACATACGCTTCCAATGGGATGACAGATGCCAGCAAGCATTTCAGGCACTTAAAGACTATCTCATGAATCCACCATTGTTGATGCCACCAGATCCAAGTAGACCATTATTGCTCTATATCTCAGCAACAAGTACAGCATTGGGTGTACTACTGGCACAACATAATGCAGAAGGAAAAGAGTGTGCTATTTACTACATCTCTCGCACACTTGTGGGCTATGAACTCAATTACACACCTATTGAGTGAGCTTGCCTAGCAGTAATCTTGGTAGCCACTAAACTGAGGCACTATCTGTTAACACACAAGGTGCAACTCATTGCAAAGATTGATCCACTCAAGTATTTACTTAACAAAGCAGCATTGACAGGTCGCTTAGCTAAATGGGTAATGATTCTAAGTGAATTCGACATCGAGTATGTGGACCGTAAAGCTATCAAAGGTCAGGTCATTGCAGATCAATTGGCCGATGCACCACTCATAGGCGATCATCCTCTCATTTCCAATTTTCCAGATGAAGAGATATTCATGATCACAGAAGCACAGCCATGGAAACTATATTTTGATGGTTCATACACTAGGCACGGCTCGGGGGCAGGCATTTTGTTTATCACACCTCAAGGTGATAGCATCCCAAAGTCTTACAGGCTCACATTTCCATGCACAAACAACATAGCAGAGTATGAGGCTTTGATCACAGGACTCAGATTAGCCATACAATGGAAATTACAAGAACTACAAGTATATGGCGACTCACAACTGGTCATTCGACAAGCAACTGATGAATATCAGACCAAAGATGATAAACTCATGCCATACAAGCAAATGGTGGACACTCTAAAGACATCATTTACTACTATCACTTTTGAGCAGATACCAAGAGATCAGAATCGAGCTGCTGACGCTATGGCTACTATCGCATCTCTCCTAGATCTTCCACAGAATTCAACACGCTACGAGTTCTTGGTCGAACAGCTTTGGATCCCCGCTTATGATATCCCCGAATCCGAAATGATATGTTGCCTTGTTGGTTCTGAATCCCCACGGTACGGTGAGTTCTACACCTATCTCCGCGATCACACCCTTCCTCCCAACCAATCAAATAACCAACCTAAAACCTTCATTCGCCAAACTGCTCGATATACCATTATTGCCGAAACCCTATACCGACGCGGTCTTGATGGTACTCTCCTTCGATGTCTGGAACAAGGTGAGATAAAAAAGGCTTTGGAAGAGGTACATGAAGGAATTTACGGGACTCACTCAAGTGGTCCGTCACTAGCCAAGAAACTCATGTGAGCTGGATACTATTGGCCATCTATGGAAAAGGATTCCTACTACTTTGTCAGGAAATGCAAGAAATGTCAAGTTCACGGTGACCTGATACATGCACCAGCCCAGGAACTGCAACCAATCATGACACCATGGCCTTTCTGTCAATGGGGCCTTGACCTTGTGGGTAAGATTCATCCATCTTCATCCAACGGCCATAAATTCATTATTACCGCCACCGAATATTTCACCAAGTGGATCGAAGCTGTTCCACTTACCCAAGTCACCGGCAAGCAGATCGCCTCATTCATCCTCAATTACATCATCTGCCGGTATGGTGTGCCCATGTCCATTGTCACAGATAACGGTCTTCCTTTCAAAAATCAGGATGTTCGTGAGCTTTGTGAGAAATTTCATATCCAACACCGCTTTTCCACTCCCTATTACCCACAAGGCAATGGTCAGGCCGAAGCATCCAATAAAAACATATTGAGGATCCTAAAGAAGACAGTCAATGATGCCGGTCGTGATTGGCATGTTCAATTGAATCCAGCGCTATGGGCATATCGAACTAGCATTCGAACCCCTATAGGTGCAACTCCTTATTCATTGGTCTATGGTGCTGAAGCTATCTTACCTATTGAGGTCGAGATACCATCCTTACGAGTTTCCTTGCATAATCTCATCGATGATGAAGCCTACAGAGTATCCCGTCTTCAGGACTTAGAGTTACTTGATGAGAAGCAACAAGCTGCATACAATCACCTCAAAGCCTATCAGCAGCGCATGAGTAGACGCTACAATCACCGAGTTAGATCTCGTACATTTGAGGTAGGTGATCTTGTTCTTCGAGAAAATCCTCGCAACCAACCAAACAAAGAACATCAAGGCAAGTTTGAATCAAACTGGTTGGGCCCATATGTTGTCACTGCTGTATTTGGGTCCGGGGCATATCAGTTGGCCACATCAGATGGAGAACCACTCGCAGACCCAATCAATAGCATGCACCTCAAACGGTTTTATACCTAAGGTGTACAGAGCATCAGGCTCCCCTACATATCAGAAAAATACCAAAAACATTCAGAAAATTCCTGAAGAAAATACAAAAACATTCAAAAAAAGTAAAGAAAAATCATGCATCCAAACGGTGAACAACCACTCCGGTGGCACCTTGGGTAAGTACGATGGTGAAAACCTGGCAAACAGGTGCCACTCGTAAAGGCAATAGCTCCATTATCTTTCAGACTTGTTGCGATCACATTCATGCACACATACATCCATCCATCCCAACCATGGCTTGTTATTTGATCTGCAATTAAGAAAGTACTCCATGCGTCTAGCATCCCACCTTTTCATAGTCAGGTCTACAAACTGGGGGCAATACCCTTACCCTAATGATGGAAGTGGATTCTACATTGTCTTATATATCATTACGCTCTTCATTCAGGCAATCATCAGAAAATATCAAAAACATTCAAAAATGACTCTCAAAATACCAAAAACATTCAAAATTGTTTCACAAAATCCAAAAAACATCAGAAAAACCATCAAAAATCACACAAAAACATGGCAACACCTTGTACATATTTATCCGATCAGATACAAAATAAACATTGACAACTACTCACACACTGACCACTTATCAATCAAACCAAAACAATTGACATCAACAATCCAACCCGTCTTTAAAACAAGGATGCATCCTTCCTTACCAAAACAAAGACAAGATGATGTTTTCTTTGACAAGAAAATTATGTTAAGCTATCAAATACTTGGTTGATTTGTGAGTAATTCATTTGTTTATCTGTATTGGGATCTTTTCAACATTGTTTTGTATCGTTTGTGCATTATTTCCGATGAAGTTCTGGGGCATGTACTAATGGTGTCTACGTGGGAAGTTCACCAAGCTACATGATCTTATGCAAAATGCAGTCATAGATCATTACGGCTTGCTGACTACAGCGTATACCTCGACCATATGGGCATGAACCATTACCAAGGATCCTTATTCTTTATTCTTTATGTATATACTATTTGTTTGCAGGTACAATGCTTTTTCTTTGGTTCCTCCTACCTCATCCAAACTGGATAAAGGTTTTATCTCTTATTACGGTATGCACTTGTCTCAGGATCTGATCAACCTAAGATCAAGGAGGACGATCCAAGTCATGCACGAAAGGAGATAATCCTTGTCTGTTCCGCAAGCAATACTCAGGTCAACTTGATCCATTATATCAAGTTGCTTGTATTAACTTGCTATATAAAATCCATGTAAGAAATACTCTGGTCATCTTGAATCTTTATGTCAAGTTGCTTGTATTTTCTTACAACATTTTAAAGCTCAATGATGAAAAATAAAGCACCATGGATCGTCATTCCATCTCATCTTTATATATTGCATTTCGTTGCATTCCACCCATCCATACATTCATAATAGCTGCATATCATGCATACATAGTCATAATAATGCATACTCTATTTTCCTCTTCTTCCATAGGAATGAGTCATAAGTCCTCCATATCTTCTATCTAACATCAAATCCCCCCTCACCCTCCCTATCTTGATCATCAACATCATCCTAATCCCTTCATCGCTTCCCATCCTCACTCATCCACAAAATTAAGCCAGTTACTCTATCTACACAGATACATCGACTCCCACACACCTAGACTATCAACAGATACTCTGATCAAGTATCTTCGGGTCTCAACAGGTAATCGATTATGGTAATCCTAGACTACATCAGGCATTTATCATAATGACCTAGTCTCAACGGGGCTGCCATGATTCCCCACAACCATCCATCACATGCACACACTATCAATTGATCAACCAATCAAACACAATCCAACGGACAATTACATCAATTGTCTACGTCTCAACGAGTATTTTGCTTCATATACCTTGACTTCATCGGACAATTACATCAATTGTCTAAGTCACATCAGGTCACTTTGATTCACTTACTCAGACTTTATCATGTCCAAGCGACCAACTGACATCAACTGTCACGCTTTGACTTGACCGGGGCAATTAAACCGATTGCACCAGATTGTCCAAACAATTTTGATCAATTGTATAGCATCAATCCACACCCCACACTACATCTGCTATGTATCTCTTGCATGACCTCAGGGTACCCACTGGCTTGTTGTTTCTTCATATTCACTCCATTTTCTCCCATTCTTTCATCATTAGTTCTAATTTCTTCTATTCTACCTCCCCTCCGCTTTTCATTCTTTTTCGAGAGATCGCCCGATTTTTCAAAAACATTCGGCCCATCTCTCGAGGGGGCATACCACCCATTAAATTTACATTTTATGGGGCATTTCTTCACACCTATTTTTCTTTCTTTGAAACGACGCGATAAACTGCACCGTCTCAAAGAGGGGCAAATGTAGTCACATAAATCTGTCCACTTAATTAAATGAATATTTAATATTTATTTGATTATTTAACCATCAATTAATAATTAATTAAATTAATATATTTAATTAATTCATCTTAACCCTCTTCTCCTATTAATTAAATAAATTATTCAATTTATTTGATTTAATTCACTTAACCAAATTCAGACCATTAATTAAATAAATAAATCATATTTATTTAATTAAATCTTCTCTCACATTTAAATAAATTAATATTTATTTAAATCCCCCAAAATCCCACCTCTCACATTTAAATAAATAAATCATTTATTTAAATCACCTTTATCCTCCACCCACTTGCATTTTCCTACAAATACAAGTTGCACAATTATTTTAAATAAATAATTTATTTAAATCACCTTTATCCTCCACCCACTTGCATTTTCCTACAAATACAAGTTGCACAACTATTTTAAATAAATTATTTATTTTAAAAAAAAAAAAAAAAATCCTATTTATCCTCACCCACTTGAAACCTTTAATGGTTTCCCTTAAAGTATTCAAACTTGATGGCTTTAAAGTCTTCAAACTTGATGGCTTCCTTCTATAGTCTTCTTAAGACTTTAATGGTTTTCCTTAAAGTCTTCAAGCCTTTAATGGTTTCCCTCAAAGTCTTCAAGCATTTTAATGCTTTATCTTCATTTTTCTCATTTAAATAAATTAATATTTATTTGAATATTTATCCAAATGCAAATTACACCATTTAATTGAAATAAATGATTTTATTTTAATTGAAAATACCAAAATTTCTCCCACTTGCATTTTCCTACAAAATCCACTTGTATGCCTAAACCCCTTCTAGATTCTTCTAAACCCTTCCTAATTAGCCTAATCCATCCCCTAAATATTGTCACATTCCTAAGCAAATTGGAGTCACTTCTCAAAGACTCCAAAGTCTTTGAAAAGCAATTAATGCTTTGTGTGTTCAACAAATTAACCCTCAAAGTCTTGGATAACCTTTGAAAGCTTCCAACCTTCAACCACTAAATGGCTCAAAGTCTTGGATAACCTTTGAAAGCTTTCAACCTTCAACCACTTAATCCCCAAAGTCTCCAATAACCATTAATGGTTAATTCAACCCTCCCACATGGTTAAAACATTTGTTTTGACTCAACCTCTACCCAACCCAAAGGTCTCATCAGGCCATTAATGCTTTGACCATGATTATCTCTTAAACATTTGCACAAAGGTTTATCCTTGGATTAACTCTTAATCCAGTGGGTAATCTTAATTTAGACTTGACCCTTGCCTTCTAGATAACCATGAGGTCTTCTCAGGCCTTTAATGCCTCCAACCTCTTCTCTCAACCCAATCCTATGTTGAAACTTGTCACCATTTTATTGGTGCCAATTGTGCACATGGATCCCCAACTTTCAATCCTAACCCTTGTTAAGATTGCTCAATCTTAACCCTTCATTTCCCTATTTCTTCTATAAATAGAACCCTTCTCCTCAAGCAAAAGAGGAAGCATTTTAGAGTAGTGTTGTTATACTGGCATTAGCATAGAGCTTTTTCATAGCATCACTATCTACTCTTGCATAGTATTTGCTTATCATATTCAACCATCTTGAATCTCCCTATGGCATCCATGGCTAGTGCTAAAAGCTGAGAGCTACACTCATTTGGGACTTGGAGAGGAGAGAAACAAGGGAGAAGCATCAAAAGGCATCATGGAAGCATCTTAGGGAGGCTCTTCTCCTTTCTTTTATTTTGTTAAACTTCTTTCATGCTTTTTGAAATCTCTCTTGATATGTTTGGAATGGTTTTTAGTTCTTTGTTTTGTTTTTATGGTTGAAACTAACTTATTAACATTGAACTTTTTTGTTGCCTTGTCCCCATTTCCATGACATCATTACCCATCATAGAGTTTGATAGATATTGTAAATGGATCAATTATTTTACTTAGAAAAGATATTGTTTAGATAAATCCCCCAAAAATCATACACAAAGAGTGATTCAACAAGCACCATGTCTCATGTCAGATTCATATCAATTGATATTGTCTAGAACCCTTTTTCTCTCTTTCATTTTGTTGAAGCTACTCATGAGGAGTTCATCCTTAAGAATGGAACTTGGTATGTAAATAATAGGGTCTCCAAAGAGTTTTATCATGTCACAATTTTTAATTGGTCTTTTTTATTCTTTCTCCACTATTTTCATCTTTTGGTGTAGCCTTCCCAAAGTATACTCTTTTCAACCATTATACTCTTCAATTTTGCATTAAGTGGAAAATTAGTTTCCAAAGGTTAGTAATAATTCTTCTTATCACATATTATAGAGTCATCAACCTATATTGACCTACATCTATTTGGTGTGGAACTTTGAGGATAGGCCATATAAATAAAAAACTACATTAATTAATGGAATGGAGTCATCAACTATACCTGTCTTCGTTTACATCACTGGTAGCTAGCTAGATTTATTTACAATACATACATGATGAGCCATAGATATTCACCTAGCAACTATAACACTTTAATCCAACCCCTTCAATACCACCTTGCAGTCATAAATTATTGAGCTCCACTATAAGAATTGAATTTATATTAATCATATAGTTAAAGGTGTCAAGATAAAAGCCTAAATACATTGGTTGAAGGTGAAAAACTAAGCTTCTAAAGATTTCTTTTAAGATCTTTATCCTTTTTCCAACTCTCAAATAATCAACTATATTAGAGAAGGCTAATAGTTACTCAAAGATATTCTTAATATTCTTCAATCCTTTCTTAGGAATCATGACTAGGTTTTTGAAGCATAGAAGAATTATCCTAAAAATGATCATGCCTTGAAAGAGTACCTAAAGGTTGTTCCTCATTGAGTCTCTTCTTCTCAATGTATTTTCTTGGTCAATTTAACTATATTGCTAATTTTCAAGAAATAGTCTTTACTATGACTAATGATAATTCCCCCAATTGTGATATCTTGTAACTTTACAAGACCCTTTGGAACTATGTTATTTGACAATCATGCTTGATTTTATCTTAATTTCTTTCATTCCAATTCCTTAGAAAAAATTATTTAAAAATAAAATATCAAATTCATACCTAAATATAGTGATATTGAAGATCTCTTGAACTGGATGTCATTCACATTTCTTAATGTTTCAGCTATGACCACATGAAAATCCCTTATATTAAATTTATGACATATTCAATTATGAATTGTGTGACCAAAGAGAAATAGTTTTATTAAGTCTAGACTTATCCTAGATAATATCACTATTATTTGGGGAGGTGTAAAAGTGAGTTAACTTCATAAAAATTAAATTTTTAAAGCTTATGATCACAATGAGAGGCTTTTATCCTTTCCATGCTCTATGGTTTAAGATAGGATCCTTAGTTCATTGAATCTATCTACATAGTCTTCTCAAATTCTTGATCTTGTCTCACTATTGACAACTAGAAATATAATCATTTAGCCTTTTCACGTCTACTTTTCAAAAATACATCTTATCTCTTTCATATTATGTGATTAATGTTAAAGGTTTTGTATACCTATTGGGTTATTCTATGGACCTCAATGGTTGGTCAATGACATTTCTTCACCTAATTAGACATCTCAATTAGTTAATGATATTTTTTTAGAGATTCTTTTCTCACTCTTTGGAAGAGGAAAATGATGTTTTCAAGCTCTCCACTACTTCAATATGTTTTTCCAAAGACATGGGTTTTAATTATCAACTAAAATAAACTTAATATTATATGTAAATATTTATTCCTATGCCTCATAAGTTAGATCTTGCAATCATTGGTGAAAAGATTAGAAAGTGTGTCCTAATACTCCATTTCATAATCTCAAGCCTCACAAAGACTATAGTTGGATTTTATCTTATTTAAACATGGGGCTATTTTAAACTAGGGATGAATTTTACAATCTCCAATATTAATTTGGTAGTGTGGATTTTACACAATTTGGTCAAAAATTATTGAGCCAAAGCTCACTCATTTTAATTAGTTCATTCTTTTCCAAGACCTTCACATTGGTTCTAGTTCAACGCACATGAGATTTGAAAATATTTTATTTCATTTATTAAGTCATCAAGAGTCTCTCAAGAATCTTATTTTGTTTTGTCCAAGAGACAAGCTACCTAGTTTTGGTTTCAAGATTTCTTCAAACCCTTTTGACAAGTGATCCTTTTTCAAGTCATATAGTGTTACTAAGGGATTGAACTAAAATCCCTTCCAAATATAATCATATTTGATATTCTTTTACGATGAGTATTCTCCTAAGCATTTGAAAAGATAGGAGTTTGGATTTTCTCTTGATGTTCTGCTAATCATAATTTTTCACTTTATTCTAAATTTGTAATATGTTCTAATGTGACTGTGTATATTCAAATGTAGAAAAATAAAGATTTGATTTGAGGTTTCTCACATCCAAGTTTTATTGGATCATTCAAGTAATACTTCAAGTGTTGTTGTCAGTGTCCCTTAAACCCCTACCTCTAGTAGATTTTACCCTCCACCTTGTAGGTATCATCAATAATATAATGATACTACTTATGCCAATTGGAATGATTATTACCATGCTTGTCTACCTCTTATGAGAAGAGAGACTTGTCAATGAGGATGGTTCCATCTCAGTTACCATTGTTCTACTTCCCCAAATTTTGGTGGTTGGATTACTCATTGGCTAAAATTTGGCAAGTCCGTTGAGCTAGCTCTTCATATTTTTCTTATTTGACTTGCAAATGAAAATAAATAGGACAATAATAAAAAAAATGACAGTGATACTTGAAAACCTCCAATGGACATTTTGGATGCCAATGATGTACAAGACAAACTAAATGATTGAGACTCATCTTCTCCCTATGCTCTTACTCTCACTTCTTAATAACTTATTTTAATTGTGTTATTTCTATTCTAAATTGTAAACAACCGACCTCATTTACGAAAATTTCAAACATTATCTTTTACTTTTTTATAAATACTATTCACTAAAAAAACCCATTAATTTTTTTAACACAAAAAAATTTAAACATTTCCAAAACTGCTCTTTTAAATTATATTAAAAATACTAATTATTAGTGTATAAAATCAATTCAATGATATAAAAAGTCAAAGCAAAAACACAATATACATGAAACTCTAAGTTCAATGTTTGTTCCTTATAAAAATGAGTCCCTTACTAATTTGCGTGGTCTTGTCTTGAATTGTTGTCTCTTCAACACGCAATAAAAGTCCCTTTGCCGCCTCTTCAATTGCTGCAATTCAACGCGCAATATTTTTACATATTAAAACATTTGCACTCCATCGTCCATCTCTATAAATACGATTTACCTTGTTTATACATCACCATTCTCGATCTTCGCTCTCTATCTCGCAAAAAATTCACTCGGCTCTTCTTTCTTCATTTGTAAACCAATACGTACGTTTCTTTGCTTGATATTCATTCTGGCAATTAGTATGGAGAGATCGATTCATCTGAAAGTTATGGCAGTGTTGCTCGTGCTCAACGTTATGTTTTTCCTCGCTGTCTCTGCTCGACCAATCTTGACAGAAAAAGTGAATACAAATGCAAGCGTGAACAACAATGATTCAATTGATAATCTGGTTGAAATTGTGGAGATGTTAGCATCTGGTTCTAACTATTCAGGCAACATCAAAGATCCAAATTGCCACAAAAGATCAAACTTATATTGAGTCAAGTTTCCCTATTCTTCTTTGGATATCCTAATGTTGTTATATTTCGATATATATTTTGAGAGCTAATATCTTAGAAAGTTGATAAGGGTTATGCTTGTATGAACTCAATGTGTATACATAATTGAAGGTGAACTTTGACATTGGGATAAGGGTTATGCTTGTATGAACTCAATGTGTATACGTAATTGAAAGTGAAATTTGATATTGGGATTTTAAAATTGTTCTATATAGTTCTTTGTATACGTAATTATACATGTAATTTATTGTTAATGGATTTCTTTAGGTATTATAATATAGTGAGTTAGAAAATTATAATCTTAGTGACAAATCTTCATGGTTCTGTTGTTTTTCAGATATAGTATATTTAAAGTATATTATTCTTTTATTTCTTTATGATTACAATTGTAATAACTTTTATGATCAATTTTGTTGATCTTGTATATTTGAATAAATAAAGTTTCTCATTCCTTTTATTTTGTATTGAACTACCCACAATCTATTTAAGAATTATGCATTATAATTTAGATTTACATACATCCCTTGGTCTAAGTCTTAAGTCTTTTATAAAATTGTGCATAATAGGTTTGAGTGTCAACAAATGGTTTCATTGTGAAGGAAGATTTGCATCATTGTGTTACTATCTTTGGTGTCATTTGATCGGTGACAATTTGTTGGAGGAACAAAAAAAAATTCTGCTAGATTGATGATATTCTCTAATTTATAAGTTATTTTCTCTTCGAGATGGAAAATATACTAATTAATTATTGGCCAACTCTTAGTACTATTAAGTTTTGCATACAAGCTCTTAAGTATATTTTGAAAGTAGATACAAAACTTAATTTACATAGTATTTCCTCTTCTCTCCTCATCATAAGTATACTTCTCTATGCTACATGTTTGTGCTATATATAGATGTTTGATTAAACGCTTGAGGCAAATAATGGATTTTATTTGAAAATATTTTCTTAGATGGATATTTCTTTTGAAGATTATTCTTGCTAGCCATAATATGATAAATCTATATGTGAAGTATACTCTAATGAGGTTTTCCTTTCTAGCATTCAAATTCACGATGACCTTCCAATCAAGAATTAACTATTACCCAGATTGATAATGTTATTGTCATGGAAATAAATAGTATGTTTTATTAATAACTCTTTTAGTAAAAAGCCAACGTTACTCACTTAAAGACCTAGGATGATAAAATTCAAATATTTCATTTTGCTACTAACATATATAAAAAAATTAGATTCACATGTATCCCCAAATTTGTTAATCTCATATCCAACAAACTTAAAATTTATTTTCCGAGCATTTTTATTCTAGTGATTGACCATTAGATTGTGTGTATATGCAATCCTTTCTTACACTGATATATAATTTCAGAACATTTGATAAACATTGCAAGTTCAAAAAAATTATCAACAATTATTGGATAATTCATGGAGCTACTATAATCATTTCTTGGATCATTCTATTTCCTCTTACGATAAATTTGAAGATGTTGTTATTCATAACAATTAACCAATTAAAAAGATGTATAGTATATGAAAAATAAGTTTTTATTCATTTATGAATTTAATATTATATTTGATAAATGTATAATTGATATTCCATTATGTATGCCCAAATCAAGAAGCTTTCTAGATGTTTTATTAGAGAATACTTATTCACTATTATAATAGCCTATTTCTTGCTATCAATATTAGGAATTTTAAAAATTTAGGTGTTAGTTCACTTCTTGTCATAGCACTAAGATAATCCTAACATCTCATGAATGGATTTTATTAAAATATTCATAAAATTGAATCCTTTACTTATGTTATCTTCAATTTATGAATGTGATCTTATAAGTAAAACAACTATTTTCTCGAGTAAGTCATCTCACAGAGTTGATAACCAAAGCTTATTAGAGGAAAAGGTAACATCAAGATTAGGAATTTATAGTAAATTTCCCATTAGTTTACACACTTATACAGTCACTAAGCATCTATAAATTGATTGGTGATTATAATCAAAACACTCAATTTTGTTAAGATTAAGATGCAAACAACCATGTAAATCCTATATATTTAATTACTCTTAATATGATTTGTAATTTACTCATCAGAGATGAACGTAATACCAATAAAGGTAATTGTTCTTTACTAAAGGAGGAAGGTTAAAACTAGATAGTTTATTTTATCAATAGGGAAAAATATTTGTATAGGAGTGAATTGAATTAGTTGTCAAGAATAGATACAACAACTCTAACTAATCAACAACCAATGTAATATCTACTTAGCAAATATTTGCCAACATTTCCCCTTATTACATTGTTCCTACAAAAGGACCAGCATGACCTTTAAAACCATGATCCTGCCAAGGGAACCCCCCTTAAAGACTACATCACAAAACTTGTTGATAACATTTTTAATAATTTGAATCATGACGGTGTTTGTTGGATTCACCCCCCAGGGGATTGGATAGAAGCTAATTTTAATAGGATGGCTAAGGGCAATCCTGGGTTGACTGGGAGTGGGGGAGTGTTAAGATATCATAATGGCAATTTCATTTCGGCTATGGAACTCTCCTTGGGCTCACAGTCTAATGACATAGCTAAAGCCATAGGAGCTTTCCAGGTAATTGATCTTGCAAATAAAATAAATTTCAAATATATTTGGATTGAAGGAGATTCAAAAAACATTATTGAGTGCCTTCTTGGAAAATCCCCCCCCCCTTCTTGGACTATAAAAAGTTGGATAAAAGAAGCTAAATCTATCTTATCTAACTTTAAAAGGGTTAAAATTTCCCATTCCTTTAGGGAAGCTAATAAGGTTGCTGACTACTTCGTCAATGAAGGGGTTAAGCATATGGGTCAAAGGACATGGCAGGCTTATAGTGATTTGGGAGCTAACATCAGAGACAATTGATTATGATATCATTTATGGGAAAGCTGTCATTTTTAATAATAATGAAGCAAAGTAGATATTGGTATAGTGTTATCATTAGCTATGGTGGTGGCGCCTTAATTATCTATACAGGTTGGTGAGGGCTAGCACATATTGTGGGTGCTTTGGTTTTGCTACTAGTTTTTGGTTTAGGTTACTTGCTCTGCAATCGATAGAAAAATTCCCTGTGAGAAAATGGTGGGAAGCTGGAAGAGGGTTTAGTCGAACAACTATAAGAAGTGCAAGAAAAATATGAATTTCTGGAGGCATATCAAAAGGGGGGGTTGAGTCCTTTTCTCGAGAAGCTCCATGGTGCTAACCCTGAAATTACTGAGTATTTCACTAAAAACTAGGAGGATGGGATTTTTATCTCTAGGAGAAAGGTCAAGATTGACAAAAATCTGATTGGGGAAATTGTTGGGCTCTCCACAAAGGAATGAAGTTCTTTCATGACAGAAAGTTATCAAATGAAGCGGTCACGAAATTTCCCAAAACTGATGAGGAAAGGGAGGTGCTGGTCAAAATCTCTATCAGTTGCTTTGATGCTAGGAAGGTTAAGATGCTTTGGAGGGACGTGCTCAGAGTTATCATGGAATACATTATGGTGGATGACAGATTTACCAGAGTCTACCACTACCACTTTTCCCTCCTCAATCATTTTTGACACAAGGTAAGCATTTCATTGCCTTACTACCTATTTTTCTCTCTGAAACATATCATTAAGAAACACCAAAAAAACCCTAAGAAATATCTTTTCCTTCATGCGGGCCTTATTCTATTAATCCATGAGCATTTTGCTAATATGTCAGCCCCATCTAACCTCATTTTTCCTTCAGCTTCAGAAGGTTATAATACTAATATTAGTATGTCTGAGGACGAGGGCGCATGAGACACTAATTGGGAAGAGGAAGAGACTGCCCCCCCTAAGAGTGGGTTGAAGAAAACCTTACAGACCAAGCCCTCTAATAAAAAAGTCTCCTCTATGAAAACCCTCACTAGTACTTCTCCAAAAGCTAAAAACAAGGAGAAAGCCCTCCCCAAGAAAGAGTTGGTTTCCTATTCTGAGGATTCCCCGAAGGACTCTTCCACTACTCCTAAATCTACTGATGGCTCCCATACCTCTTACCCTCAAACTAATAGAGATAATAGGCCCAAATTCCATGAAGATCTCAGACCTAAAGACTATTATTTCAAGCCTGAAAAGGAATTTCCTGATGATATTTTGGCAATAGCTAGAAATGGGGTGGTTGACTACTTAAAATCATAAACTGGGTTTTTCATGAAATTAAGGACCTGGGTCTTAAAAACATGGTTGTTTGTAGTAAACTAGATGAAATGGAAGCTAAAGGTGTGCCTCGAAAAGGCTGCTAGTGTTTTATGGAATGAAGAAGAGAAGATGTCGATGCTCGAGTGCCTTCAAAAATCTGTTGAGCTCATGGATAACACGAAGAAGTAAAATGAGAAAAAGATAAAACATCTACAATGGGAAATTAGCAAAATCTAGGGTATTATGAATTTCATCATGAAGAAAAGCCACAAAATTGTGAAGAATTTTGCTACTACAATATACACCTTAGTGAATAAGCTAGAAAACACTCAGCAGGTGACCCTGTTTGTGGACCTGGAAGCTGACAAAGACAAAATTGAGAAAGAGGATTCTGACCCTTTGAAGAGGATTAGAGCCAACTTGAAAAGAAAAGAAGATTCGGCACCTTAGGAGATCCATGAGTTGAAGAATGTGGCTCAGGAGATGACTAACCTTGAAGCTCAGATTGTCAGAACATTAAAGTCCTTAGGTTAGCTTTGTTCATTTTGCGTTGGAGTTTTGCTGATTTTTTGTCTCGTTGCTATTGTCCTTTTGTGTGTGTTTAGCGGCTTTCTTGTCTTAGAGAGCGTTATTTGAACATTTTATCTTTCTTGTAAACTCTATGGTTTTGAGTCCTTGTAAAACCTATTTTTTCCTTAATCAAAAACATTTTTAATAATTCAAGTAAACTAGGGATGGCTTTTCCAATCTTCATTATTAGCTTGGTAGTGTTGATTTTACACAACTTGGCCAACAATTCCAAAGCCAAACCTCACTCGATTTATGTAGTTTATTCTTTTCCAACGACTTCTCATTGGTTTTTAGAGGTCAAGCCACATGAGATTTTCAAATATTTTATGCTATTTATTAACTCATAAAGAGTGTCTCAAGCATATTTTTAAGTTTTTTCCTAGAGCTCAAGCTACCCAATTTTGGTATAAGATTTGTTCAAGCCCTTTTGGCTTGATCCTTTTCCATGGATTATGGTGTTACTAAGGTATTGATCTAAATTCCTTCCAAAAGTAATCATATTTGATATTATTTTAGGATGAATATTCTCACTAGCATTTGACAATATAGATATTCAATGATTTTATATTAATGTTCTACTATAAAAGATATTCACTTTATTGTAATTTTTTACATGTTATAATTTGTTTATTTATATTAAAATACAAGAAAATAAAAAATTTGACTTGAATTTTCTCACATCCAGTTCTATTGATAATACCTCACATTTTTTCACTAGTGTCCCTCTAACCCCTACCTCAAGTATATTTTAGCCTCTACCTTGTAGGTATTATCAATAATACAATGATTCTACTCATACCAATTGGAATGATCATTATCATACCTCTCTACCTCTTATAAGAAGAGTTGATTCTCATTGAGGATGATTGCATTTCACTTAGCATTGTTCTTTTATTAAGTCTAGTTTTTTCTTAGACAATATCATTACTATATTGGATAGTATAAATGTGAGTAATCTTCATGAAAAATAATTTTTTAAATATTATTATCCCAATGAGTGCTCTTTTATTCTTTCTATTATCTAAGATTTAAGATATGGACCTTAGTTCAATCAATCTATCTATATACTCTTTTCAAGTTCTTGATGTTGTCTTACTATTGATAGTACCTTTTTTAATACATATTATGTGTTTTCTATTCAATGATTTTTATACCTATTGGTTTATTCTATGGATCTCAATAGTTGGTCAAAGATATTTCTTCACCTAAATTGATATCTCAATTAGTTAATGGAAATTTTTCCAATGATTTTTTTTCTCACTCTTTGGACTAGGAAAATGATACTTATCAATATATCCACTTCTTGGATGTTTTTTGAAGAGACTTACATTTTAATATTCAATCAAAACAAACTCAATGTTATATGTAATGATTTTTTCCTATGTTGAGAATATATTTGATCTTGTAAAACCTAGTGGAAAGATTAGAAATGGTATCCTAATACACCATTTCATAATTATAAGCCTCACATTTAGGCTATTGTTGGATTTCATCTTATTTACCCTTTTACCTATTATAAACTAGGGATGGTTTGCATCCTATTTACCCTTGTACACCATTTGGTCAACAATTCTTCATCCAAAGCTAACTTTTTTTTATTTAGCTTATTCTTTTCTAATGCCTTTCCATTGGTCCAAGGTCAACATATGAGGTTTATAAATATTTTATGTTCTTTATGAAGTTGTCATGAGTCTCTCAAGCATCTTTTTTAGTTTTTTTGTAGAGGTCAGGCTAATTGATTGTGGTTAAAAGATTTCTTCAAGCCCTTTTGACTTGATCTATTTTCATGGCATATGGTGTTAGTAAGGGATTGCCCTAAAATCTCTTCAAAATATAATCATAATGTTCTTAGTGTTAGTTAAATGTGTAATCAAGGACACACCATTACTTTGCATGCTCAAGGTTGTGAGATATGAAAGGAAAGTATAGGAAAAATATTTGTTTATGTAAATAGTGTTTATGGTGAAAATGGAAACAACAATGATGAAAGACTAAATGAATTCAACCACAAAACCCTAGCCTAACAACAACAAAGATCCACCATAACATATGAAGATTACCTAAGACAATGCAAATCAAATGAAATCACAAAGATTATACCATCACATGTCCAATAGGGTTTGGATCTCCATTCTTCCTATCTCCATTGATCTTGCTTGATATATTTGCTCTCAGATTTTATATGCACAAGAGCTCAACAAAAAACAGAAATGTGGTTGCAAGTAGGATCGCATAAGAAAGTTCAAAAGCATAATGTAGTCAAGTCGTAAGTGGGGTTGAATGCATAGTGAGAGTTTGATAATGAAGGAAGCATCTCCTTATATAGAAGACACTATATCAAATGAAGAGATAAGATTGAGAGGTGTAAAAGATAAATGGTCGGCTATGATTAGAGGGTAGGTAAAGAAAATAAGAAAATAATAAGAGGGTAGGTAGTGTAGGAATTAAGAGATGAATGACTCGTGTCATGGGTAGAAAAGGCTAATGAATTAATTAAATAAATAAAGATTTAATTAATTAATAGAATAAGTGGGATCAATTAAATAAATAAGATATTTATTTAATTTAGGAAAAGGATAAATTAAATAAATAAAAGTATTTATTTAAATGAGAAATAAGGCTAGAAGAGGATAAATGAATTAATTAAATAAATAAAGATTTATTTAATTAATAGAAGAATTAGGCTTAAATAATTAAATAAATAAAGACATTTATTTAATTAGACTGGACAATTTTAGGTGTCTACATTTTGCCCCTCTTTGAGACAATGCAGCTTGTCGCGTTGTTTCAAAGAAGATAATATGAACTGATACAAAGTTGCCCCAAGATGGGAATGATATGCCCCCTCGAGAGATTGGATGAAAATGTCTGAAAAGATCGCAGACAATCTCTCGATAAGAAAAAAATACTAGAATGGACTGACCAGATAGGATAGAGTGATAGAGTCACGGGATAAAGAAGACTGACCGGGAGACTAGGGCTAGGGCTAGGACTAGGGCAGTCTATAAGATAGACCACGAGGGGAATACATCCTCATTGTCATCCACACATCCAAGAGATCAGAGTGCAGAGAGAGAATAGAGTAGCAATAGTCAGCAGCGATGGCATTGGTTCACAGATTCTATCACGTTCGCTGATTTCAGAGGCCAGCAGAGGTAGGAGAGCCAATGAGTACCGCCAAAACCTCCTTGTACTTTGTCGCATTAATTGTTGTCATAAATGCATGCTAGGTAGTGCAATAAATGCGCTTTAGATATGTCTAGAAAAAATGTCAAGCGGGTTAAAAACATCAAGGCGTGTTTGCGTTGGTGCTAGGCACATCTAGGTAGGATAGGCACGTTTGTGAAGGACAAGTGAGTCTGTGTATTTCAGGCACGTCTATGCAATCTCTAAGCATGTTTATGTCTTCAAGGTCAAATCGGCAGTTCTGTGATGAACATACGCTGTCGATTGGATAAGCTGTTGAGAGGATACACTCAAGCAGCTCCTCTAGGGAAGACTAGGATAGATCAAGGCACTTTGTGATGAACAGTGAGTGCCAAGACATAGTACTTTGTGATGAACAGGGAGTACCAAAACACGTAGTACTTTGTGATGAACAGGGAGTACCAATAGGATAGATAACAACACTTTGTGATGAACAGTGAGTGTCACTGGGATAGATAGCAACACTTTGTGATGAACAGTGAGTCTCACTTTGACTGACATGATTGCTTTGCTTGACTGCAGGAGTATTTGCCTATGTTGGAGTCCCAAGAGAGATTCTCATCGACATAGAGATTATGACCAGAGCTATCATTCGAGGATGGAGCTGCTATTGAGGCTATGGATCTGAGATACATCTTGTATGTGCTTGAGTTTCGAGCGAACATGGGGTTGCTGACTGCGTTGGCTAAGAGATGGCACTCAGAGACATGCATGTTTCATTTGCCTATGGGTGAGATGACAGTCACATTAGAGGATGTGTATAGGATACTATGGATACCGATCGATGGGGAGTTAGTTCCTTACGATCGAGATGAAGACAGGGGGGCCCTGAGACGATTATTTCAGGATTTCGGACAAGAGATGAGAGCTGGATACGTGGCATGGGATACCATGATAGTGATAGGACTAACACTACTAGTAGTCCTAAGAGGTGTGATCAGTGGGTTCCTGTGTCTAGACAGGGTGACACGAGGGTTGGTTGTGGGCTGGGGAGCACCTTGGAGACACTAGTGACATAGCACACCAGATATGCCTGGGGATCATGTGTCCTAGCACACTTGTACTATGAGTTGCATCAATTTGTGTATCATGGATCTGTAGGATTGGGCTGTGGAGTTACATTGTTGCAGGTGTGGGCATATGAACATCTGCCAGTTACCCGACCGATACATTTCAGGGGCAGGGGTCATGGATGTAGCTTTGTTCATTTGTATGATATGATTACCTCATAACGGATTGGCAGGTTGGAGCATTGGCGTCGAGTCCTAGATGAGATTGACACTGTGATATGGAGGTCGTACTGTCAATGGGAGTAGTGGGAGGAGGACACAGTGGATCTACCTTATACCTTCTGAATCAGATATTTGATTGGGCGGACACCCTATGTATTGGAGTGATAGCTGATTGATAGGGCATGTAGGTAGTTTGACCATATTCAGCAAATGCCATGAGGTTCCGGGATGTATGCTCAGATAGTCAGGGATCAGGCACACTTTGGGCCATTGTTGTCGTATGATCAGGTCGTGATGCAGTTGGTAGAGATGGTGTCGATACCATGGGATATGTGGCCAGAGATTGAGGATGCAGGCATGGATGCAGAGTACATGGCATATTGGGCTGAGCATCCCTTTCCACGGCTGACAAACCCAGGGGAGCCTCTAGATGGATATGGTGGTGGGGATGGGGATGATGATGGAGATGGTGGGGGGAGAGGCCAACGGAGGAGACGGGGTGCTATTGGAGAGAGGAGGGTGGCTCCACAGAGAGAGGGTGGAGAGGAGAGAAGCTCGGGTGTAGAGGGGTCGCGGTGGATTGCCACTACAGGTGCCAGCAATATAAGGTCCTAGATAGGTGCAAGGACAGGGGCAGAGGCAGGTGCAGGCAGAGGTACTTGTACCAGTATAGGGGGAGCCACAGGAAAAGCCATAGGGGGCTGAGGAGGAGGAGAATGAGCTACTTGAGCTGAGGGAGATCTGCCAAGGATAGGCAAATGAGATCCAGGACCTGGAGAGAGAGACAGTTAGGCTGAGGAGGCGACTGAGGGAGATAGAGCATGAGCGAAATTAGGCTATCCAGCGCTATACTAAGGCTGAGACAGCGCTGAGGACTAGGACACAGGTGGTAGAGGACACAGGGGCTGGATATGCCTATGTTCTACGGGTAGCGGAGGAGATAGGTTACTAGCAAGACCTATATTACGGGGCAGTGCCACTAGAGTAGCGAGCGAGGAGCTTCCGCAGATAGAGGGGGTTATGGGTCCTCCACCACCACCAGATAGAGGGGGCAGGAGAGATGATCCTGGGGTGGGTCCTTCTAGGGCTTAGACTCCATTGAGGCCAAGAGGCTCCGAGGGAGGGAGTTCATCATAGCCATAGAGGGCTCCCTATGTATCAGTTTTGTACTATTTTGTATGATGATGTAGACACCTTTGGGTGATTTTGTAGCCATATGTATTTTGACATCATTATATCATGACACTTTTGATTATATATATACGAGATGATTCATCTTTGTGGCAGCTATATGCATGTGTACCTATGTGATGAGATGTTTTATGATGTATGTTTCTATGTGATGATTATGATATGGATGCAAATATGTATATGATGAAATGCAATATTTTTGTTCTTTTATGTTTTAATGTTATGTATGATACAAATGCGAATGTATGAAATACAAATGAATATGACAATGCAAATAACTATTGTAAGATGTGCTAACGTGTGTTCTGTGTAGGATGTGATGCAATTGTGATATCTATATGTATGTATGAAATACTTAATATGTGCTAATGCAGGTGCAACTACATGAAATGCAAATATTTTTTGGCATGTCATTATACTCAGTCATGTAATAACAGGCTACACAAACTCAAGAAGGATGATGGAGGTCAATCAAGAAATGGGGATGGAAGATAGAAGATATGAAAGTGAAAGAGCTTCTTGTGCATTATCATCATTGAGCTTTATTATGGCAAAATAGGTTATGACAATCGAGGCATATGTTCGACCCAGAAAGTCATTGTACTTGTTTGCATGGAGATAACATAGTCACAAACAAGGAATGCCCCAATTCATACTAGACTCTCAGTGTCCTCATATCCTTGGACAAGTCATAGCATTACTAAGAGACAATCCACAGACAGCAAAGAAAAATAGGTGACGATACCCCATCCTCGCCTTTCTAGTCAAAGACATCCTAGAGATAGAATCTCTAGTCAGAGACATCCTGGAAAAGCTAAAAGACATGTCACCAAAAGATAAAATCAAAATAAAACCAAGAATCGACACCAACATCCACTGTAGTACTCAATTTTAGTGTCTCTTGTCACTTGTATAAGTCTTATTTGATTGTGGTCACAATGTTTACTTTCATAGAAAGGATAGATAGCATTGAACCATAACGTTGTCTGAGTCTATTGAAAGATTTGATTTGTTCAAGCCCATTGTTGCTATTGTGTCTCATCTGAAACTGACTGAATCCATGCAACTGATACTTTATTGCGGAGAAGATGAAACTTTAATGTGGATTGGTGATGCAAATGTTGCTTTATTGTGGATTGTGCGCGGATAGACTGAAGAAGGTTGGAAGAGACTGTACTCCCCAGAATAGGCGATGCTCTTAGTTCCACACCCATCACTAGACATAGGATTTGCCTTAGCCATAGATAGGAGCTAATTTATGATGGATGGAAAGGGATGAAAAGGAATGTTTATTATGAATGGCAAACCAATCTTGGGTAGATCAATAACAAGCCATGATGGGAATGTGTAAGTTTTATTGTGGATGAATAGGTTGTGAGTGTGTGCAAAGTGAAAGGATGAAATGGAATCCTAAAGGACGGAGGAGAAATGTCTCTTCACATGGTGCTGGTGACCCAATTTTCACCATGGTACTTTCCCAAGGTGCCACCGAAGTGGTTTTCACCGTTGGACGAAATGTTTTTTCTTCACTTTTTTTTTTTTTAAATTTTTTTTGTTTTTTTTGTATTTTTGAATTAGGATACGCTGAAGAGCTATGTGTAAAACCTATGAAGGTGCATGTTGTTGATAGGATCCTCCAAAGGTTCACCCTCTATTAAGTTGGATATGCCAATTATGGCTAGCGTCATCGACTATCTTTTTTAAGATTTTAAGGATTGTTTTATTAGATGCCTCAGCTTGACCGTTACCTTGGGGGTAATATGGAGTGGAGAAATGATGGAAAATATGGAAGTGGTCATAGAGTTCATGAACATCCTAATTTTTGAAGGGACACCCATTATCGGTGATAATGGAAATAGGAATACCGTATCGACAAATGATATAATTGAGAATGAATGTAGCAATTTGTTTTCGAGTGACTTGTGTGAGACGCATGACTTCAATCCATTTTGTGAAATACTTTGTGGCAGTGATGATGAATTTATGACCATTGGAAGGTGGAGGGTGAATCTTGGTAGTCAACTCGCATAAATTTTGCAACTTTCGGAACAGATTCGCTTGGTAGTCAACTCGCATAAATTTTGATTTCAACTTAGCAACCATCCGATCTCATGTATTTATCTTCTCTTTACCTCTTCTCTATCTATCAACCTGCAAATTCTCCCACCAAAGAGATGCATGACCTTTCAACTAGGTACAAGCATACTTCACCTTTCTTTCTTCTGCGGTGTTCTCAAAATATAAATATTTCTCCATATTTGAGATCCAATCCATCAATTCATCGGAATCCAACTTTTCATCATATTCCAGTGGGTAAAATAAGGTTTAGTATTTGTCCTACTCAAAACCCTCAAAAACCTCTCTTCATCTGGATAAATTGTCAATGGGTTTACTTGTTCTATCGGGGCTTCTTCTCCTTCATCTTCACTCACATCTTCAATATGTCAACCTCTTCTCTAGGCTGTGTCAATGACTTGTCACTGGGTTGTAATTCCTTGCAAAATTTCCATCTCAGCAAGATCTGCATTCCCGCATGCTCCACCATTCCTATTTCCTCTTTGCGCCATCTTTAGGCCAGTCCTCTACAGCTGCAGTTCGGATCCACAATCAGCCACCCCACAAAAAATTCTCAGGACCACATAATCTCTGGAATGAAATCTCACTCTAATACCACTTGGTCCAGTCACTGGTTAGGAGGGACCTCAAAGAGATCAAGATGGACCGGTCAGCAAGAGTAAACACACCGGAAACACAAGGAGATGATGGAGGCAATGCAAAATAGAATGAATTATATCATGAAAACTTATTACAATCAACTGGTAACATTCAAATTATAGAAACTGGCTCACTGGCCTACTAAAACATGCTCAATTAAAGAACAGGTCACAACCGGGATCTCAAATCTTAAGATCTAGCTTCTATGTTTTGTCTACCACTTTGGATCTCATTCTAATACTTAATTATAATGATTTGTATGATCCAAGGGATCCAGTTGGCCCAAAATGGGATTAGATATGGAAGAACAAGACCTAATGTGTAATATTAACAAGGTCAGTCTCTGCCAAACAAATTCCTATGAAAAATCCAAAGCATGAAGTGTCGATCAAAGGGAAGGTCGGACACATGCCAAGGAATATTATAATCAATGCTCAGGGCTCTACAAGCTACAGAAGGGATCTGGTAGATCACTAATGCAAATTGGTCCAAGCAACCAATACGAGAAAATTGTCTCAGAAATTGGTAGCGATAAGTTGCCAAAAAAAGATCCAAATGCTCTACGGTTTGGGAATAAGGTAGATAATCAAGTCGTCAAGAAAAATCCAACTCCTCAAGATCTAGTGAGCCAATGCCAAAAAATGCATAATGAAATGTTGAAACTACAAAATAAAAATCAAAACAGAAAGGAAATATTTTTGGTTGATGCAAGATTGCCAAGAAATGGGGATGCTCCTGCATCATATTTGCAGGCTCTATCTTTCTTCATTTCAAATGTTTCTTCAATGCTATGGTCTGATGTCCTCAAATCTAATCTAGAGGGTCTAATTTATTTCTTCTTTTTAATTTTTTACTATATCCATTTCGAAAAGATTGGCTTTTCCATATTTGATTCAATCATCAAGGGCTTATTGTATATTTATCTATGTAATTCTCGATGCTATCTTTCTTGTATTTAAAGAGCTGATTGTACTTATATTCCAATGTGTATTTGGTTTCTTGTGAATTGATTGTATTACAATGTATACTTGTCGTATTCTATGTATGTATGTGATTCTTTGAAAAAATTGAAATTGAATGCAAATTTTATTGGATTGAATATTATGAGTAATTGATAGTATGCCTTTTGTAATCCTATAGGGTTTCATCATTTGATATTTCCAAGTGATAGAATAAAATTAGAAGAAGAATCCATGGGTAAAGAAGGAAGAGGGAAACATAAGGAATATGTAGGATAGAAATGAATGGAAACTAATTATAAATTGGTCCTCATTGTGGACAAAATGTGGTCACAAAAAATGAAATAGTGTGGAAGAAAAATAAATAATTGCTACTAATTTAATAAAAATATTACCAACTGCAAAATGTATGTAGATTTCAAATATGTAGTTCATTTTGAATAATTCAAATAAATACACTAGAGTGATCAAAAGAAAAGAGAATAATTAAAGGGTAGTAGAGAAATCATAGAGCTTGAGCAAAAAAAAAAAATTGTAGGCATTAAACATCATGGACTAGGAAAAAGAGGAATTTGACATGCAAGTGATAGGTGAATATTCTCTAAAACATCATTAATTGTCTTTTAATAATTACATAAAGAAAAAAAAATGATGAAGTATAGGTAGAAAATATATTTTCTAGATGTGAAGACTTTAATTTGATGGAATATTTGTCAAATAATGCACTATATTTTAAACTTTCATCAATAAGCCATGTTGCTTTGAGAAGAATATCTTGGTTAACTCTTAGTTATGAGTCTAGAGTCCTAGAAATGGTGGTGGTTATGTTAACTCAACAAATTCTCTTTTTCCAAAAGAAGTTGAGAATAACTTTAAATTTTATAGTTGGTGCAACTTGTATCTATAGAAAAATATTGTCATTATGCAAATAAATTTAAAAAAGTTATAATGTGAAGATATACAATTTAGTATAGGGTATGTAGATTCAATAATTCAAATTCATGATTGCTTTTGCACATGGGATTCAAGTTACTCATTAAAAATAAAATAAAAAATAATTATCTTGTGTATGCTAACAGTGTTGGGAGGAATTTTTTTTTACGATTTATAGATGATTGTTTAAAGACATTTTGTCTAATTGAAGGAAAAAATTTAGATGATAGAAAAATTAAGATAGTCACAATATAACACATGATATGGGAAGGTTGCAAGAGAAAAGTATCTCATTATGATGCTCTATATTTTACGGCTAATCTTAGAAAAGTGCCTTTTAGATAAATTTTCATAAAAGATTTCTATCTTTTAATATATAAAGAAATTTTTATGAAGGATGAGGTTCCACAAGATGGTTTCATTATGCTTGGCATCAATTAGGACATGATGGAAAAATAAATTAGTAGATGGCAAGACAAAGTGATTGATTATTTTATCCATTAATAAGTAGCTAAGAGTCTTGCTACAAAAAAACTATATACATTTTCAAAGACACAAAGTTTTTATACTTGGATCATATCAATGGTACTCCATATTTCCAAGATAATGAAACATAAGAAGCACATGATGAGCTTATGAAGGTAACCTAATGATGTCTTATAATTTTCATCATATCTTTTTTACATCAACTTGTGATAGAATATGGTTTCTCAAGATAAGGTAATTGATATTTATTAATTCAATATTTGGACTCCACTCAAATTGAGAGAAAAAGGTTCAAAGTTATATAGGATGAGTTTCATACTTATGTTAGAATAATTTAGTATGCCCAAGAAGAAAAAATATAATTATGATTAATTTGGAAAAGGTTGAATTTATAATATCATTTTCTAATTATTAGAGCCCCCCTCAAAGTGCTCCATTATTTTATTAATTATTATATTTATTTCTCAGAAACATCCTAACATGTAGTTTTAGTAAAGGTTTTAGTTTTTTTCTTGTTTATTATTTTTTGGCAATCGAGTACAATATGAGTTGAATGATTGACTTGTAGGTATATGAGTTTCATGATTGAATTTTAGGTATTGTTATGTTACAAAAATAACTTTGGAATTTGAATTTTGGTAACACTCCTATATAAAATTACTTTGAGATTTTTATTATATCAACTTTGATGTTGAATAACATAATTGGCTTCTCCTAGAGTGTGGTTATCTTCTCACAAAACTGTTTTTGTGACATAGATCATCTTGTCATGGTATGGCATTCTCGGTGTAATAAAATTCCTATAAATATAGGATCATTTTTATTGCACGTTTGTTATTAAGGCCTAACAAACAAATTAATTTATACACCATTTGTTTCTTTCATGGTCTCAAATATTAAACACCTTAGGTTTTTCATGTTAATGGTAGGAATTTTTGTGGAAACCTTAGATTGAGAGAAATTTTTAGCAAAGGGAAACTTTACGTGGAAAAAATGGAAGGCACGTCAAGGATAAACATAGAGAAGTTCATGGTTGCTTAATTTTATCTTTCTACTTAGATTGCTTAACATGTCTTAGAACAAATTCTTAATCTAAATGGGATTTGGTTGGGGAATGAAAATGAAACAAGAAATTGGTTGATTTACTGACAAATAATTTTATGAATGACAACTAGACTCATATTTACATATATAGAGAACAACAAGAACGCCAATGAGGCCAAGCACATGTCAATTTTTTGAAACGCCTAAAAAAGACAACGTTGCCTATTTATAACTAGCATAATCATTAGTCTACTTTCATAGAATAATAATCTCACTCAAAGGTTATGAATGAGATTTCAAAGTTGCAATTTTTCAACCATTCAAGTTTGTGTTTTTTATAGTTATTTGTTATGGTTTTAAGCATAACAATTTTAGTTTATTGTTGGTATAGTTGTTGATGTTTTTTATTTTATTCACGTAACATATTTTGATGTATTCCAAACCCATTGAATATAAGAAAAATGATTTAGAGTTTATGTTTCATTTATTAGCTTTGTTTGCTTTCTAAAATATCAATATTTATGCAAAAATTATGGATAATATAGGATTGTAATATTTTATTTAAATATCATTAATCTATAACTTATTTGCCTTTTTTTATTGAGGTTAATGCACATTTGAGGATATGTAATCATAATTAGTCAAATTATTGCCATTAATTAGTTAAGGACTAAGAAATACATCAATTCATCCAAAACATCTAACAATTTTATTTCTAACCTCACTACAAACCTTGATCCACTTTGATCAAATTATTGTCATTATGATACTATGAAAACATTTAATACTTGATGTTGCTACAATTATTCCACTTTCTATGAGCATTTCTTGGTCTCATGTACCAATCAATTCTTACATTGGAGTAATACTTCCCACATGTTTGTTTTAGTTCACAAGTGTTTTGGTTTCTCATTATTTTTTGCCAATTGCTTCTCACTCCTTAGCTCTATTACAATCATTTATTTTACACACTTCCTCTTATCTCTAGACTTTCCATGGTATTAAATAAACCAAAATGGAGTTGCTCATTCACTTTGTTGGTGATTTATAGTATATGGCAATCCTTGTGAAGATCAATGATACTAGGTTGAGAAAACAATTCTTCTTCCAAGGTGGTGATAAATTGGTTGTCATTTTAGAAGTGCTTGGTGATAAAACCTATAGTTCCATGTTTATCAATTTTGAAAATATCTAATAAAATTTTGTATGTGGTTAGTCCCCTGTGGAACATATAAGATTCCCTTTTATCTCTCAACCATAGTTTTTACTATTTCTATTTTCTAATGATTTTATTATATTTGTGTGGCTTGCTTTCTCAATTTGTTTATCTTTCCTTGACCCTTAATGTTTGAATGATACATAATTAGATGTTGTATAAATTTGATTGAAAGTAGATTTAGATTATTTATTGTCATTTTTTTTAAATGTATGATTATTTTAACATTTTTGAAGGGGTAGAGGAAGTAGATCAGGCCCCTTAATTCTAACCATTAGATTCAAATAGTTAAGAGTTCAATATTTTTTACATGCACACACAAATTCTACCACATAAATATTGGAAGCTAATTTCATAGTCATTAATTGATTAGTTATGTCTCTAAGAACATTTGGTTAAATTAGTTGTTTCTAAGCCTATATTGCCACATAAGTGTTGTAAGAAAGGGGTGGTTGTCTCGTTACAATAATGGATAGAAATAGGAGCTAAGGATTAGAAATATTCAATGGCGTGGTCCTTAGAGTTCATAAAAATGGTTTAGGTTAGAATTTATCTTCATATGCAATATCTTGACATGTACTAGTAAAAGCTCATATGTGAACATTGTAACCACCTTTTCCATAATATAAGTCAAATATAGTTACAATAAAGCCAACAGAAATGGACATGTAGTAATCTCAATGGCATGGTCCATATATGTAACAGACTATAGAGTAAGAGCTACAAACATGCTATCCACTTTCTTCTTAAGTTGATCAAACTACTTCAATAGTGTATTGAATATTTATAAGTGTGGGTAGTAGTGGTATGAGAAGCATGGGTAGAATGGAGGATATCTCAAAAGAGAGAGATTAATGGGAATGGAATGATAGAAAAATAGAAAATGACACTATAAATGCAAAGTCATCATAGAATGATAAGGAGGATTAATACAAATAATAGTGGTCATACTTATATGAATATGAATAAATACTGTCACACTTTGAATTAAGAATTCTAACTTGAACATAGATTGTAACAATTTAATAACATCCAAGTTACACACATAATGTACATACACAAAATAATATTTCCAAAATTCCCACTAAACATATATTTATCAAAACCTTCCTCAATTCCCTTAGAATCAAATATTTTTAGCTAAGTTGAGCTTGTTCCAATTGTTGTGATAGAAGTTGTTGATTTAATACCCCCAGACTTGTTGATTTAATGTCCAATTTTTGTACAACATTGCACCAATAGTTGTGAATTTAAAGTTGTTATTGCTAATAATGAGTACCAATAATTGAATGAAATATACCCTTTGTTGTAAAAAGAAACCAATCATATGATGCCACATTAGCTGCACAAGTATTGGGGCACTTTTTGCACGCCTATTGGTCTCAGTTTTTTTGGGGCTGTTTTGGATACCTTGGCAAAAAGCATACTGATGTGGCACCATACTTGATGATGTGGCCCTTAAACCTTAGTTAGAAGCAGGGGACTTGCCAAGTAAGCTGCTGTAAAAAATTGGGAGTGATATGAAATTTCCATGTAGGATTTTGAGAAGCGTGAAGTTAGGGTGCACAACTACTGGGTCCTCTCCCCTACCTATTGCATCAAAAATTACTTATAAAAATGCAGCTACACTTTCCATAAATTTCTAACAGACAAGTTGCAACTACCTCTAAGAAAATTCCTCTATCTCTATCCTTTATGCTTTGATGGATGTCCATACCCTGTTCGAAAGTTAGGGTGCACAACTACCGAATCCTCTCCCCTACCTATTGTATCAAAAATTACTTATAAAAAATCAGCTACACTTTCCACAAATTGTAACTACCTCTAGGAAAATTCCTCTATCTCTATCCTTTATGCTTTGATGGATGTCCATACCCTGTTCCAAAGTTAGGGTGCACAACTATTGAATCCTCTCCCCTACCTATTGTATCAAAAATTACTTATAAAAATACAGCTACACTTTCCACAAATTGCAACTACCTCTAAGAAAATTCCTCTATCTCTATCCTTTATGCTTTGATGGATGTCCATACCCTGTTCCAAAGCTCCCATTTGGCAAAGCTCCCATTTGGCACTACCTAGGATGATGCTGGAAAAGGTTGCAGTGTCTGGCTTCACACCTGCCAGGTGCATTTGGTTGAAGTTTCTAAAGCCTTTTTAACAAATCCATTTTGTTAATATCCTCTAATCAGGGCATTGATAACATATTTATTTGAGGCATTTTGTTAAACAGTTCGCATGCCTTGTATACGTTTCCACATTTTGCATATGCTGCGATGATGGCATTCTATAAAACATTTCGCCTGCCTTGTATATCCTTACACATTTTTTCATTCACGTCTGCCAAGGCAGTTGCAGTTTAAACATCTGATGGATTTCCTCTATCGATTATCCTGTGATGGATGTCTGTACCCTGTTCCAAAACTCCCATTCGACGCAGGTTGGGAGGATGCAAAGTCTGGGTTTAAATCTATGCATTTGGTTGAAAGTGTCTAAATCCTTTTCAACAAATGCATTGTATACGTATCCTGCAGTTGTAACATTCCCTGAGACCAAATTTCTTTAAGGCATCCAGTCAAATAGTTTACGTGCTTCCACATTCTACATACATGTCTACCAGAGCATTTTCGACTGTAATATATGACAGATCTCCCTTCCATTATTCTTCGATGGGCTTCCATACCCGGCGGTACTGCACCAAACATTTGGGCTTCCGTTCTGCTTCAGATACCTTGCAACTTCTTGTTTTACGTGATGCATTTGGCTTCTGAGTGGGAACAATTCTAATTTGAAATTAAGGGCAATGACTTTCAACTCGAACGGAAACGAACGCTGGCGACAGGAATGGGCCAACACATCTGCCACGTAAGTGGCTTAGTGTGTGCTGTTTAAGGCTGGCCGACAACGACCCTTTCCTACACTGTCAATTAACGTTTATATTTCTAAGTTTTATTTTGCTCAGCGTTTGTCAATTAAGATCACTGGTTATGCTTCCACCAAGACTCTTGAACGGTCACAGAGATTTATATGTTGTGCGTGGTCCGAGTGCGTTGCCATTTAACATGGCGAGAAAAAAGTGGGAATGTGTACGCAAAGATATCTTTTTGTCCGCATGGTCTCACTTTGCATCTCTATGCCTTTCCTCTTCACCCCATTTAACACTGTAAATTATGACCGGGGTTAGAGAAAGGTTGGAGGTTGTAGATTTTTTAATTTTCAATTGTTAATTTATTCGTAAATATATTTGTGATTGCCTTCTAAAATATTAAATAGAGTTTCAATATATTATCATAAAAGCATGAATAGAAATAAAATGCAGAAGAACATAAAAATTATACAAGAAGTTTAATAAGAGTTTAGATGTGATAAGTTTAGAGGTGATATATGCAGAGAAATCTATATCTATCGACGGTGGGAGTATGCTACTTATGTATCTCATTTATTCACGTTGTTACGATGAATTCCAATTTTTTTTTTGAGAAAGATATCTCTGAGCATTTCATATATATACCCTTCATGTAGATTTAAAATTTAAGACGTGATTAAGCTGAATATGGATATTTTTGATCCAGAGAATACAAATTAAATATTGCGCAATCTAGATGATGAAATGTGCCAATGATTTGTGGAAAAGGATAGATTGTATTTCTCTCTATCACCGCGAATCAGAAAAGATGAAAAAAATATGTAGAAGTGCCCACAATTTCAATGGCAGAAAAGACTCAATGTGCTAGTTGGATTTACAATAACTCTGTACGTCCTTGTTTTATCTTCTGCGGCAAGTAGGATCTGCAATGTGCCCTGCACAGTTAGAACCCGGCGATGCTAAAATCTCAACAATTTCAAGCAGATTATCAATTGATTTATTGTTTGTCATATCTGCATTTGTATTCAGTTTTTCCTTGAGTATTGGACGAGCAGCACTACCATAATTTTCAGAGCCATCGATCTCGCCATACTAACTACCAGAACGAAGCTTAAGGAAACAAAAGGTATTCCGTTTACAGAGCAAAGATGGGGAATGGGTATGGATTAGGAAAGTATATCGTATTTATAGACATAGACGACTGAGTTACAAGCATTTGAATTGGTCAATATTGAAAATTTGCCAAAGACCGGTGGTATTCAACGTAAAATAATGACGTGTTGAAGATGGAAACCAGAGGTCTTAAAATCTGCTTTTACTTTAAGAGGTGTAGGTCTTAAAATCTGCTTTTACTTTCAGAGGTGTAGCCCAAGAATGACGGATTTTTCGTGGATCAAACATTCACATTAGAATTTCATGTGGATTGTATTTTTGCTTTGACCTTTTCTACTTTTGAATTGATCATATATGGATTCAATCACTTAATGTCAACATCATCAACTTTAATTTCTTTTATTTTTATGCAAGTTATATAGAAAATTACAAAAAGTTACATTCATAATTCAACATCCATAATCATGAAACAAAACAAAGAATGACAAAATTACAAGAATATTTCTACCATAATAAAAATGTGGAAAACCTATCAAAACAAAATATGATAAATTTAATATTATCTCTAATAGAGATGTCCTAGATGTAAAATCGAGCATTCAAAAAAATGAAATGGTTCAATATATAAATCATATAAAAATAATATTACAAAAAAGATCAATATGATTCTTGTCAATGAGAAATGAATCAAAATGTCACTCCCTTATCCTACTACATGTTGTCATGAGGTGAAGACTTCTTGTAACACCCTTAAATTATATAGTTATGTAAGACATTTATTCTAATTTTGAGCATATTTCCTTAGCATTCATTAGAGTGAATGTAATGTACTTTATTGACAATTCTCTATTTATCTAGAAATGAAACATAAGAGAAACATTAAGGACAACTCAACATAATGGATGGCTAGATTATGGGTGTAGAAAGGTAAATTAAAAGGAGTGGGTGGCTCCTTTGGAACTTATTATCTACAAAGATCAAGAGGGTTAGCATAGATGTCATTGAAATGATGATTATGGACAAATAAAAGAATACAATTTTTGAAATGAAGCATAACTTAATAACTCTAGTAGCACACATGTTTTTCACTAAAAATGTAGTTTGCTAGTTCACTAATTGAGTATTATTTTTCATATAAGCGATCCATTGCTACAATAAAGATGTTTTTGTAACAAAGTTATTAAAGAGCAAACTAAAGTAAAATTTGGTGACTATGTATAACTTTTTAATAGCGTTCAACTAAGAGGGTAATTATTTTTCATATCATTATCCGATTAACTATCAAATGCATTTAAATAATAGAAATACAATTGATATTCCTTGCATGATGCAATAGAAAGACGACACTTGTCTCAATTTGGATTACACTCTATAGTTATTTGGTTTAATCAAATCATAGGCTTGAAATTGAACATGTCATTAATATTCTATCATCTGACGATGGTTGTATATACTAGCATACCTATATTTAAAAATATGTTTGGAAAATATTCAGGAAGATCGTTGGAAATATTAATTAACATAAAGAAAATGTTATTGCTATATTCAAAAAAAGATAAAGTACTCTTTAAATTTATTATTAAAAATTAAATTATATATGAAATTTTTTAAGGTATGTCAAACTGAATTGCAAGCTAAATATGTAAGATATTACTAAATTTTATATATTAATTATTTATAATATTAGTTTAATTTAAAACATTAATTTTTATTTTGAATATATTAAACTGAGAGATACTCGAACCTTTACATATCTACAAAAGAAGGTGGTGCAGGAGCACCTAGCTTCATTCTCAGCTTCATTTTCATCTCATGTTTGATTTTTGTTGTTTTAAGTTGGAAAGTGGTTTAGGATGTTTTTGAAGTTGTTCTAGGTTGTTTTGATGAGTTTTGAACTCATTATGGGGTTTTGGTTTCTTGTTTTCATCTTTTTGCTCAAAGTTGCCAGTTTGGTGTTGCCTGGCAAAATGATGGAAAAATGAGTTTTTTTTGTGCTTTTTGTTTTGAAAAATGTTTTAGACATGTTTTATGCTTGGGTTAGTTTTGGAGGTCAATCTTGCATTTTCTAGGCACCAAAAGTTGTCATTTAGGCATCAAAATGTCAAAATTAAGTGCCCTTGGACATGTACCTGTCCGTACAGGAGGTTAACCAACTTGGAGAGGTATTTAGTCTCCCGTTTTAACTATTTTAAGGGTTGATCATTCGAATTTAAGAAGCATTTTGCAAAGTTACACTAGTTTTCTCTGTTTTTCTCTAGTTTTTGGCTCCATGTGAACAACAGTCCGTACACCAGCTATACTTGGCCGTACTATTCTTGCATTTTAATTTTCTAATATGTTTCCTTAAACTTTTCCCTTTGGTGGCATTTTATTTTATCAAGTTTTGAGTTTGTGGCAAAATTAATTTGATTTGACAGTTTCACTGCCTTGTCTAGGAATTGGCAAGGATGCTTGACCAACTTGGTTTCTTGGAGTCCTAAAATGCTCATGGCTTCCCAAGAACCAGTTGGTCAACTTGTAGACTATGTAAATAGATGTTTTGTTTTCAAGAATGCAGGTGTAAGGAGTTTTTGTGGTCATTAAGCCCTAGGCAAGTGTGCCATTTGGCTAGGGTCTGGAAGGAATTTAATGCTTTGCTTTACTATAGCAAGTGCATTTAAAATTTTAACAAACTTGCCTTGTTGAAGAAGTTTGTATTCCAAGGCAAAGAGGCTTTCTAAGCCATGAGGAGATCGTTTGTAAGTTTACTTTGTGAAAATAATGTAAAAAATAGTGAGTCACTGTTTTAGAGTCAATTTTCTTGCAGTAGCCTACTCTCCATCATGCATTGGAGCTTGTAAGGTTGTTATACCTCCTTCTAATTGCTTGTGAACAAGCACAAGGAGTGTTCTTGATGTTAACTAAGGGTTTGAAGTTGCCAAGATCAATCAATGATCTTTGAGGCAAGACTTGAAATGCAAACTTGTTGTCACAGTCAATTAGGACTGAGTTTTTACTTTTTCCTTGAAGTTATACATGTATTCTTCTCCTTCCAAATGACAGGTATGAAGGAAAATAAGTCAACAAAGATTGATCCTTGTTAAGGAGCACTAAAAAGACTTTTTATGAGGAGTTATAATAATGAAAGTGAAGGTCACAGTGAACTACAAAAAAATAGTGAAAGACGAAGAGCAGCAACAGTCAACTTGACAATGAATTAATTCCATTTTGTAATTGCCTAATGCTTGTATGCAGGACTAACATGACTCTTCTTTTCTTCTAGATGGTAGACATTTTCACATTTTGAATGTAATTGGTTTTGTTTGCAAATGATGTGTTTGAAAGGGGCAATATTGGAAAAGTTGTAAAATGTTGCATTTTCCTTATAAGCAACTTTTAGTAAAAACTTGTTTTTCAAACTTTGAAGTGTAAATATTCTTATTTGTTGCCTAAATAGTCAGTAGGAGGGTGGCACTAAGGTCTCTTGTCAATATTGGAGGTCTATAGTTTGGATCTTGGTTTTTCACCATCAAAACCCTTCAAAACCCTCCTTTTTCACCCATTTTTGGGACAGTCATGGAGAAGGCCTGAGAGACCCTGAAACTTTATGAATCTTCAAGTATTCCCAAAAGGGTATCCAAAAATGTAAAGATTTTGTTCTGGAAGTCCATCGGTTGAACAGGGCGAGCACAAAACCCCTAATGTAGGGCTAATTACCTAGTAGCCCATTTTAGGGCTAAAACCAAGTTTTTGTCAAATCGGGTAAGCAAGTGAAGGTTGCAAAGCATGAAATCCAACAAAACAAGTTGAAACAGGTCAATATAACATGAATTCAACCTATTTGGTGAGTTTGGCTTCATAAGATGGTTTTGGAGCCCTTGGAAGGATGTCATCAAACTAGGGAGTTGGAGCTTTTGAGTAGCCAAGAAGAGATTGGCATAGGGAGGTGGAGAAAGGTGAGTTGTTAGACTACCTTTGATCTATTTGCACTCTAACCTTGGTATTTACACCTTGAAAATAGTTAGGAACTTTTTCCAAGCAAACATACTAATCACCTAACAACCACCCAGCACTTTCTTGCCCTATCAGAAGGCGACAAAACCAAGGACTCGTGAGAACTAAAAACCCATGAACAAAAAACTACTGCCAAAAAGAGGAACCCAGCAACAACCACTAACACTATAAAACCAAAACACTAGAACTAGACACCAAACACAACAAGAAAAAGCAATAAATAAATAGAAACACTCACCAATGGCTTACCGGATGGGAGAGAACACCAATTTCCTCTCTAGACAAATGTGCTTTCTTTTCTCCAACAAAGTGAGATTTTTGGAGGAATCTTCCCCAAAGGAAATGGTGAAGGATTCCAATGTGGATTTCACCCTCGAAATAGACACTTCAAACCCCATCGTGGTTGAGTACTCTAGATGTCTTCTTTTCTTTACCTACCTACTCACTATTTCATCTTGGATGTCATGAAGAGTAATATAATTCTTCTCTATAATCTCCCTATTTTGATCAAACATACTCTCCATATTCCTCCTTAGTATATATTGTTTTTTTCTTGTAGAGCTTCAACAATATCAACCAAGTCTTTCATATTCTTGGTTTGGCCAATCCTCTCAATGAGGTCCTTAACGGAGTTGTCCAATACTTCCCATTAATCAATCATCTCAACAAATTTCCTCAATGTCATCAAAGCCCTCTTCTCCTTCTCGTCCTTTTCCCAACTTGAGGCACTGGCATCCACCTCTAAAATGGCTTTCAACCTATCTATTTTATTTTTCCTTAGCTCAAATTGTCCCAAGAGCTAGTGGATGACAGGTTTACAGTGCTTATTAAACACTTTGCAAAGTTCATTCGCTTTAGCTACAAAGGGGGGAAATCCCTCCTTGATCAAAGAGCTCCAAGGGGAGGAATTAGGAAAATCATCGTCAGAAAGGGGGGATAGGGGATTAGCCTCTTTTCTTACAACTTATTTTCCGGGGTCCAATCTGACCCAATAGACCAAGAAGAGGTCGTGTCCTCTGATTCATCTTCAATAATGATTGGTTTTTAAATAGAGCTTTCACCAATAAGGGGGCCTAGAGGAGTTTTAGATTTAGTAGTCTGAGAGGGGTTAATCTAGGTGGGCACCTTTTCTATTTTAGGGGAAGCATTATCCACGGTTAGGTTGACCAGAACCTCAACACAAAGACCCAAACCATATTTTGAGCTTGAGGGGTTATTAGCAAGGCCATTAGAAGGGGTTAGACTCAAAAGGAAATCATATAGTCATAGGATGGACCTCGATACAGGGGAAGGGAACTCTTAGCCTTAGCAACCTCCATAGACTAGGATATGGGAGTGAAAATCCAGAAGGGAAAATTCATCCTTACCACATACCGAAGGTGATTGATCATCAAGAACAATTGAGAGTGAAACCACTTGAAGCGCCTGTTAAGGGTAAAGAACTTCATAAAAAGCACCATCGCAACCTTCCAAAAACTAGGCAGATCATCGATTTTGAAACCACTTTGGAGATGGGCCACCTTCTCTCCTAGGCCCAGAAATATTTTAAAGTCTTCCTTATAATTCCCTTTTGGATTCTTCTAGAAACTCATACCTTCTATAGAGAACCATGTAACCACAAAAATAGACTCCATCATCATAGTAAATTTCACTTTACCCACTTGGACAAAACTATTTTTCAAAGATGGGTAAATTGATTCAAGATCCAAGGATCAAAGCCCTTCATAGCCTCCACATAATTGGATAAATTTCCTTCCATCACTTTCTCCTAAAGGGAATTATTCTCTTTAAACTTTACACAAGTATTGGGCTATCTTTGTATTAAATTTCCTCCATCTTTATCATAAAAACCCCAAAGCCAATAGCCAAGAAAATTTCAAGTAAATTAGGGTAGAAAAAATCACAATCATAAGCAGTAATAGAAAGGTTACTTTCCTTAACATTAATATCACAAGTCCACCACATGATTTGATAGAAGTACATCATGGAGAGGATACCATATAAAAAGGCAAATTTCAAATCCTTAGGTTCCATAAATTTAGTTGTCCTCATTTATCATGACACATATTTCGTCAAGAAAATAGTGAAGATCCATTCAACATTAATGCCCTCAGAGAAGGGGCCCAAGTTAGAAAGCTTGTCAATAGTCTTATTACCCTCCCTAAAGATGTGTTGATACACGTGGTCAAATGTAGAGGTGACAATAAGATAATCTGATGGTATAAGATAATGTGGAGGTGACAATAAGATAATGTGGAGGTCACATGGACACTTATCCTAGGGCCATGGCATCACCTATTGATGGTATAATCATCTATAGTCAAGCATTTCAATTTCAAGGATTGCCTCTATCCTCAAAAGGAACGCTTCCAATTCCATTTCTATTTTAATTAGGGTTAATTCCAAACTTAGGTTTTGACTTAAGGCAAACCCCTATCCACAACCCCCTTTCTTTCATCTTTTGTACAGCTACAAGTAACCAATGGAGCCAAAAGACCTCAAATAGCATCAGGAGCCCCACACAAACTTGTTCCTAAAATTAGGACCTGATTTTTCGAGACTAGGGTGTTGGGGGGGTGCCCCTATCCTCGGTGTTTTTATTAGATTTTGGAGATAGATGCTAGACAGCTTCAGATTCTAGATTCAACAATAGCAACTCAAAAGACCAAGGTGCTAGATGCCCTAGTCTTACCTAATCAATATCAAATTTCAATCATAGGGACACAGTCAGATTCCCTATCAATTTATGTACCTATTGTGAAATTTCTATTTCATTATCAGTTGCCATAATCAATCCAAGTTGTTAGTTCATGCATTTTCCTTCTTATCTTAGATTTGGCGTTCAATTTATATCTTTTCAATTACATTTTCAACTCAGACAAAAGGGGAATAAGACTCCAATACAAATTCAACCCTCTTGTTAATACATTTGAGGTTGGATCGATTGGGTTCATCCTCCTTTTAGTGTGATGCATGTGAAAGTTAGGTTATTTCTCAGTTTACAAACCATAACTTGTGAAACCCTAATTCTCCATCTATTACAAGGAGAAGCATATGTTGAAGAGAAGTTAGAGAGCTTGTACACTTGCATAAACCAATCATATGATAAGTAGGTGACTCGCATTACTTATGAGAAGCACATGCTAAAGAAATATGTAAAATTTAGTACAAACCATCACATATTAGTAGGGGAGTGTTATCATAAAGGGGGGGCTTGTTACCACAAATAAGATCTTATAATGCAACCTAAGAGGGCTACCTCATAGTGAACATTTAGGAGAAATACAAAACAAATATTCAAAGACAACTTACAAGAAAAACTAACATAGAAAATAAAATTTTATAATGCAGTGAAAACATGGTGTACTATAATCAAATGAGCATATTACATGTCGCAGAGGAATAGTGCACATGGAAATACAAAGAAAAATGTTATTGTTAACAAGCCCAATGTTAGAGCTATTGACTATAGCATATAATTGGGTGGTTGCTAAGATAAGGAATTCTCTTGCTTAGATGAAGAAGACGTGCAATGTATATGAAATACATCATTTATCATATGTTTGGATATACAAGGGATGTGTAATTGACATGTTAATGGGTCTAACAATATATATTTAGAGAGTAAACAAATAAGAATGCAAATAAATCTTGATAATTTAGTAAATTGGTAACTCAACAAAGACTACTAAGACCGATTGCACACCATTAAGAAATGAAGGGGCAACTAGAAAGGGCGACTTGTAGAAGTAATGAGGAAAAGTGATGGGGTTTGTTAATAAATAGTACAAGACACATGAAGAACTTTAAATGATAATGATTGGAAGAACAAGTCACCAAAGCTAAAGAATGAAAAAGTGCATGTCAGCTCCAAAGCAATACACAAGGAAACAAGCGTAAGGAAAAGATAGAGCCATGTCTAGCTCATCCTATCATACATAAAAATATTATAGAAAAAGCACCCCAAGGGTGGATATTTGAAGATGTCTAATTTGAGTTTCCTATTAGTAGACTATGGTACTTATTACGATGTCGTTCTAAACATTTTATCCTTACGGTTAAATCCTTTCGAGGAGTGTATTCACCATAATCTCTACTTTGTCATTGAAGATATTCATTCCTTGGTGAATCACTTTCACGATTGGCTTCACCAAAAGACTTCTGAAAGAAATCCTCATAATTCTCATACTACATCAAACAAAACCTTGAACTTAAATGTTCATGTTTCTTTATTTTTACCCACTCCATTTTTTATGTGCCCTTTCTGGTTGTTTTTTTTCAAACATTAACAAAATAAAATAAAAATAACTTGTTGAATAACATCATTTCTACAATAGAAAAGGTCAAAACAAGAATACAATCTACAACAAATTTAGTTTTAATGTTTGGTCAGAGAAAAATTCGTCATTCTTTGCCTGCACTCGTTAAAATAAAAGCACATTTGAAAACCGTTAAAGTCTCTTTGCGGCCTCTTCAATTGCTCCCATTTCAACACGCCATTGTTTTACTTTGTATATTACCCTATTACAAATTTTAGTTTTGACCTATTCAAACGCTTGAACCCCGTCGTCTGTTTCTATAAATACAATATAACTGTATTATCCATAACGATTCCCGGTCTTTGCTCTGTATCACCCAAGACATTCGCCCAGCTTTTCTTTCTTCATTTGTTTCCTTTCTTAACATTCATTCTGCAGTTGCTATGGCCAGATCGATGCTTCTTAAAATTATGGTTTCCCTCGCTGTCTCTGCTCGTCCATTCCTCAAGCAAAAACTGAATACAAATGCTGGCATGATCAACAATATATCATTTCATAGTCTGTTTGACATCGTGGAGATGTTAAAATCGAGTTCTAACTGTGCAGGCAACATTAAAGATCCTAGTTGCGGAAACCACCGAAATTTTTTGCAGTGTACACATTTTCTGATCTGTGCTGAAAGGCAGAAATATAATTTATTCCGTCCCATCTATCTGGATTAGGTCATATTTAATTTGTTTTCTCGGAATCAAGGATATGCCTGTTCCGTTTAATCGCATCTTATATATGATTCATCAATGCTATATGAAATATTTCAATGGACTTCTTCTATGTCACAGGAATTACGTGTCTATAAAATCAAGAAAGTGGTGATATGATGAGTGAAGAGTTAAAAATTAATGAGCTTTTGAGTGTGTTTTGCGAAACATGAATAATTTATACGGTTTACCTGTTACAACAGGTGCGTTATGGTTTGCATATGGTTTTCGTGCTATTACAGTACTATTTGATTCAATAGTATTGAAGAGGCCCCATTGAATCCCTCTACCAAGTTATGATCATCACCTTATATTGTGTTTCGTTCCCTTAATATAGTCATATGCTTTAAATCCTTCATTGAGAATCCAAGTTTCAATATATTCAAGCTCTACATCATGGTCCTTCGAAGGCTTCCTATTTCGTTGGAGAACTACTATTGCCTGTGGATAATAACTTAACTAACAGATTTCTAATAATTTGTTTAGATTGACAATTAGCATGTGTCATAATACGCGTGATTCTTAATTGTTCATTACAAATTGCAGTGGCCCATGTCGTAGCTACCAAATGTAGCAGGCCATGAAGTGTCTTCATGAGAAGAATAATTCAAGGTGTCATCTGGTCGTTGGTCTAAAGTATGTGCATAAGAATGTGAAGGGGTGTTCACTTGGGCTTGAAAGGGTTCTAATTTTTCTAGCTTTCTCTTAAGGAGAACATTGACATAGGTAAAATGACGTTTCTGAAGATTGAATAGAGCAATTAGTGTGAACATATCTGAGTGCAAATAGAAATCCCCCGATTTTGTGTCAAGTTCTAAGACTAGGAAAGTTGCCCTTAATAAAACATACCTTTATTCACACACCTTAATAAAATAAACTCGTTAGTCGTATGTATGCTTGATGTATTCAAACTTGATTTATTAAAATGAAGGAAATCACAGTGTATCATCAATTTATTAAAAAATTATTGCACTTCAATTTTTAAATTGAAATATTTCAATTTTTGGGTATATTTTAATCATTTGAGTAATTGGGTTGTTGAGGGACACCAATGAGTTGAGAGGCAATCGATCCCCACTCCTACCCCCAATCAATCAATCCTAACACCAACTACAATGATAGAGGGCAAGGGAGACAAGGCAACAAGAAGTGGATGGAAATAATCCAACAATAGCATGCCTGTTTAATCATAATGGGTACAATCATATGATGAGGCTCTTATAAAAGTCTCTTTACAATGTCTTTAGACACCACCATCTGTCTAGAGATTTTGGTGCAGTCACCAGTTAGGAGGGACCTCAAACAGATCAATCTGGGCCAGTTAGCAAGAGTAAACACAATGGAAACACAAGGATATGATGGAGGCAATGCAAAATAGAATGAATTATATCATAAAAATTGATTATAATCAATCGGTAACATCCGGATTACATAAATCGGCTCACTGGCCTACTAAAACATGCTCAATTAAAGAACAGGTCACAACCGAGACCTCAAATCTTAAGATCTAGCTTGTATGTTTTGTCTACCACCTTTGATCTCATTCTAATGCACAATTACAATTATTTATACGATCCAAGGGATCCGGTTGGCCCAAAAAGGGATCAAATGTCGAACAACAAGACCTAACGTGTAAAAGCAACAAGGTCGTCCTTCGTGAAAGAAATTCCTCCAGAAAATCCAAAGGATGAAGTGTAGATCAAAGGGAAGATCAGCCACAGGCCAAGGAACATCAGAATCAACGC
Source organism: Cryptomeria japonica (assembly GCF_030272615.1). Taxonomy (NCBI): domain Eukaryota; kingdom Viridiplantae; phylum Streptophyta; class Pinopsida; order Cupressales; family Cupressaceae; genus Cryptomeria; species Cryptomeria japonica. The sequence goes on from NC_081407.1 coordinate 845,301,017, forward strand.
TCAAGGCTCTGCAAGCTACATAAGGGATCTGGTAGATCACTAATGCAAATAGGTCCGGGCAACCAGTACCAGAAAATTGTCTCGAAAACCAGTTGCGATAACTTGCCAAAAAATGATCCAAATACTCTGTGGTCTGGGAATAAGGTAGATGATCAAGTCCTTAAGAAAAATACAACTCCTCAAGATCCAGTGAGCCAATGCTAGAAAATACAAAATGAAATGTTGAAACTGTAAAACAAAAAGGAAATAGTTTTGGTTGATGCAAGATTGCCAAGAACTGGGGATGCTCCTTCATCAAATATCCGGGGTTGTTGAAAAAAAGTGAGTCTCTCACTTTGCTGGGGTCAAAGGAAAACCAAGGTGGTCTACCTCTTCCTAAGAAATCCAAGACGAATCTTCAACTGGCCTGCCTTTCCACTTCATAAGATACTCCTTATAGTGACTACTTCGAGTATTACGCCCAATCCTATTCTCCAAAATGTCTTCAATTTGAACCGGTTCCTTCCCGGACAACTATTTTTTCAAGTCTACAATATTGTCCTCACTAAATTCTGGTTCATGATACTGATGTAGATCTACAATGTTAAATATAGGTAAAATACTCAGACTATCCAATAACTCCACTTCTTATGCATTTTCGGAATTGAACTTTCTCAAAATCTTGCAAGATCTAAACTTCCTCATCTACAACTTGTTAAAGTTCCAATCAGAAATCTTTCTTTTCTCTAATACACCATCACTTCATCTCCAACTTCAAATTTCTTATGTCTTCTCTTCTCATATCCTTTCTCCTTATACTTGTTGTTCATGTCCTCCAAATACTGCTTAACTTGAATATGTAAGTCATTTATGTGATCTACAAATTCCTCTACTTCTAAACTTATCCAATCTTCACTACTGATATCTCTTAATTTTGATATACCTCTATGGTGTGCTCCAATAACAATCTCAAAAGGTGTCCTTTCGGTACTCCTATTTACTGAATTATTGTAGGAAAACTCTACTTGTGCAAGAATCAAATCCCAACTTTTGATTTTGTCTCCAACTAAGCATCTTAACAAATTTCCCAAGCTTTGGTTAACTACTTCTGTCTGTCCATCAGTCTGTGGGTGAAAAGTAGAACTAAACTACAAATCTGTCTTCATCTTATTCTAGAGTGTTCTCTAAAAATAACCGACAAAATTAGTATCTCTGTCTGAAACTATTCTTTTAGGAAATCCATGCAATCTCACCACTTCCTTGAAAAATAGGTCAGCTATATGCACTGCATCTGATGTTTTATTACAAGGTATGAAATGAGCCATCTTTGAGAATCTATCCACCACCACAAATATAGAATGATTCCCTCTATGCGTCTTAGGTAGTCCTAGTATGAAATCCATGCTTATATCCTCCCAAGGTCTCTCTGGTACTATCAAAGGCTTATACAATCCCACATTCTGACTACTAACTTTTGCAACTTGACAAACTCTACAAGTTTGCACAATTTTCCTAACATCCTTATGAATCTAGGGCCAAAAGTAATGCTCACTCACCAATGCTACTCTTGTATCAACACCAAAGTGTCCAGCTAATCCTCCACTATGTTTCTCCTTTATCAGATTCTCCCTCATAGAACTCTTAGGTATGCACAACTGAACTCCTTTGATCAACATGTCATCCTGAATGAAGTAATCCAACCACTTTCTTCTATCTACCATAACCGGTTCTCTACATGCTCTCCAAGGTTCTGCAAAATCTAGGTCATCATCATACAAGGTCTTGAACTCCTCAAATCCTAATACTGTCACTCTAATCTCTGTGAGCAAATTCCTCCTTCTACTCAATGCATCAGCAACTTTGTTAGATTTCCCTCTTCTATGCTTCAACACAAAGGTGTAACTCTGCAAAAAATTCTACCTATCTCATATGTCTCTAATTCAAATTACTTCGACTGTTCAAATACTGCAACACTTGATGATCTGTATACAACACAAACTCCTTAGGCAACAAGAAATGTCTCCACTTCCTCAAGGCTTGAACTATGGCATAAAATTCTTGATCATAAACTGAATATCTCCTCCAGGCATCATTCAATATCTCATTGAAATAAGCTACTGCTCTCCCTTCCTGACTCAATATGACTCTATTTGAAGTTCCATTTGCATCACAATCTACTTGAAATACTTTGTTGAAATCCAGTAAAGCTAACACAGACTGCTTAGTCACTTTCTGCTTCAGCAATTCAAAACTTTTGTTTGCTTTGGTTGTCCACTTGAATTCCTTCCTATCTCCCCTCATTGTCTGAGTTATAGGGTTACAAACTTAACTAAATTTTTTGATAAAGTTCCGATAGAAACTAGCCAATGCATGAAATGATCTCACCTCTCCAGTTCTTTCCGATGTAGGCCATTCAACAATTGCTTTTACTTTCTCAGGGTCCATCTTCAAACCATCCTCAGATATCACAAATCCCAAATAGACTAACTCTTCCTTCATGAAAGTACACTTCTTAAGATTTATCAGCAACTTTTCTTCTCTCTACCTTTGCAAAACTTGTCTTAAATGCAACAAATGCTCCTCTTTTGTCTTACTAAAAATCAGAATGTCATCCAAATATACAATAATAGACTTAGCCAATAATTTTTTCAATACCTCATTCATCAACCTCATGAAAGTACTCGGTGCATTAGTGAACCCAAAAGGCATCACCAACCATTGATACAGTCCTTCATTTGTCTTGAACATTGTCTTCCACTCATCTCCTTCTCTGATTATGATCTGATGATATTTAATCTTCAAGTCTATCTTTGTAAAGTATTTGGCTCCACTCAAATAGTCCATTACATCATCCATCCTAAGCAAAGGAAACTGGTATTTCACTGTGATATTGTTTATTGCTCTGGAATTGGTACACATCCTGCATTCTCCATTCTTCGTAGGTGCTAATACTGTTGGTACTACACAAGGACTCAAACTTTCTCTGATCAAACCTTTCTTCAACAGCTCATGCACTTGTCTATTCAACTCTGCATTCTTTGTCGGCGTCATCCGGTATGTCGCTTTGCTAGGCAAACTACCTTTGGGAATCAGGTCCATGTAATGACTGATACTTGTCACAGGTGCTAATTCATCAAGCACATTATCTGATATGATGTCTTCATACTCTAGTGTCAGCAACTCTTTTATCTCTTCTGGTTGTTCTTCTTCATGCTCTGGATTCTCAGTCTTCTTAGGAACTAGGGAAAAACACACATTCTCATGTCTCACTCCATCCAGGAATTTCCTTCCATCAGCCAAACAAATTCTAGCATTCATGTAGACTTCACTCTTCAAAGGCTTCTCCAAGGGAAACAAGGTTTGCTTCATCCCATTGGCCACAATAATGTATATATTCTTTCTCCCATCATGTATTGCTTGGCTATCAAACTGCTAAGGTCTACCCATCAAAAAGGTGACAAATATCCATAGGCATAATATCACACAAGACTTCATCATGATAATTCCTAATTTTCAATTTCACCAAACATTTCTCACTTACTAACAACTTATGATCATCCTCAATCCATGCTATCTGATAAGGTTTAGGGTGTTTCAATCTTTCCAAATTCAACCTAGTCACCATCTCTTATGAAACAAGGTTATCTACACTACCACTATCAATAACAACTTTACAATACTTACCAAATACCTTGCATCTAGTCTTGAACAAATTTCTCCTCTACAAGGGCTCCTCATCTTCTTTGGTATGACACAAAGCTCTCCTCATCATTAACAGTTCTCCATCTTTCAGTTTGTTAGCTGATCCTATGGGGCTTTCTTCCATCACTATTGTTCTCTAGGTATTCTCTATCTTCTTACACTCAAAAGAACGATGTCTTTCTCCTCCACACTTATAGAAAGTTCCTCTAAACACTCTCTTATCTTGTCTTCTATCATCTTTTGCAAAAATTTCACTCTGGTAGCCATCCAGTTCTCTCCTCTGGTAAAATTTCTTTTATCGTCCCAGTATGAATTTCCTTCTTTGCTTACTTCCTTGTCCTTGTCTGATTCGTACAATTTCCTCTTCCTCTGGTATATCCTCTTCCTCCTTGAAATCTTCCTCCAGAAAACCTTCCACCTCTACCTCTCTGTCTCTACTCATGTTTTTTGTTCAGCTTCTCTTATGCTTTCAGGGCATACTGGTAAGCTTCTTCAACACACTGCAACTCGATCAAATTGATTTCATCTTGTATAGACAACCGCAATCCTTTCAAATATCTTGCAACTTGTTCAAACTCATCATCAACATGTCTAGATCTGATATTCAACTTGTAGAATGCTTTGGTGTACTCTTTCACACTAGATTCCTTCTGCTTCAAGTTTTGCAACTTCCAGAACAAATTCACTTGGTAGTCAACTCGCATAAATTTTGATTTCAACTTAGCAACCATCCAATCTCATGTATTTATCTTCTCTTTACCTCTTCTCTATCTATCAACCTGCAAATGCTCCCACCAAAGAGATGCATGGCCTTTCAACTAGGTACAAGCATACTTCACCTTTCTTTCTTCTGCGGTGTTCTCAAAATCAAAATATTTCTCCATATCTCAGATCCAATCCATCAATTCATCGAAATCCAACTTTTCATCATATTCCAGTGGGGTAAAATAAGGTTTAGTATTCATCCTACTCAAAACCCTCAAAAACCTCTCTTCATCTGGATAAATTATCAGTGGGTTTACTTGTTCTATCGGGGCTTCTTCTCCTTCATCTTCACTCACATCTTCAATATGTCAGCCTCTTCTCTAGGCTGTCTCAATGACTTCTCACTGGGCTGTAATTCCTTGCAACATTTCCATCTTAGCAAGATCTGCATTCCCGCATGCTCCACCATTCCTATTTCCTCTTTGCGCCATCTTCATGCTAGTCCTCTACAGCTGCAGTTCGGATCTACAATCCGCCATCCCACAAAAAAATTCTCAGGACCACACAATCTCTGGAATGAAATCTCACTCTAGTACCACTTGGTGCGGTCACTGGTTAGGAGGGACCTCAAAGAGATCAAGATGGATTGGTCCGCAAGAGTAAACACACTGGAAACACAAGGAGATGATGGAGGGAATGCAAAATAGAATGAATTATATCATGAAAACTTATTACAATCAAATGGTAACATTCAGATTATAGAAACTGGCTCACTCGCCTACTAAAACATGCTCAATTATAGAACAGGTCACAACCGGGATCACACATCTTAAGATCTAGCTTCTATGTTTCGTCTACCACTTTGGATCTCATTCTAATACTTAATTATAATGATTCATATGATCCAAGGGATCCGGTTTGCCCAAAATGGGATCAAATATGGAAGAACAAGACCCAACGTTTAATAACAACAAGGTCGGTCTCCTTTAAAGAAATTCCTACAAAAAAATCCAAAGGATGAAGTGTCGATCAAAGGGAAGGTCGGACACATGCCAAGGAATATTATAATCAACACTCAGGGCTCTGCAAGCTACATAAGGGATCTGGTAGATCACTAATGCAAATAGGTCCAAGCAACCAATACTAGAAAATTGTCTCAGAAACCAGTAGCGATAAGTTGCCGAAAAATGATCCAAATGCTCTGCGGTTTGGGAATAAGGTAGATAATCAAGTCATCAAGAAAAATCCAACTCCTCAAGATCTACTGAGCCAATGCCAGAAAATGCATCATGAAATGCCGAAACTACAAAATAAAAATCAAAATAGAAAGGAAATATTTTTGGTTGATGCAAGATTGCCAAGAAATGGGGATGCTCCTGCATCATATTTGCAGGCTCTATCTTTCTTCATTTCAAATGTTTCTTCAATGTTATGGTCTGCTGTCCTGAAATCTAATCTAGAGGGTCTAATTTATTTCTTCTTTTTAATTTTTTACTATATCCATTTCAAAAAGATTGGCTTTTGCATATTTGATTCAATCATAAAGGGCTTATTGTATATTTATCTATGTAATTCTCGATGCTATCTTTCTTGTATTTAAAGAAATGATTGTACTTATATTGCAATGTGTATTTGGTTTGTTGTGAATTGATTGTATTACAATGTATACTTGTCATATTCTATGTATGTATGTGATTCTTTGAAAAAATTGAAATTGAATGCAAATTTTATTGGATTGAATATTATGAGTAATGATAGTATTCCTTTTGTAATCCTCTAGGGTTTCATCATTTGATATTTCCAAGTGATAGAATAAAATTAGAAGAAGAATCCATGGGTAAAGAAGGAAGAGGGAAACATAAGGAATATGTAGGATAGAAATGAATGGAAACTAACTATAAATTGGTCCTCATTGTGGACAAAATGTGGTCACAAAAAATGAAATAGTGTGGAAGAAAAATAAATAATTGCTACTAATTTAATAAAAATATTACCAACTGCAAAATGTATGTAATTTCAAAGATGTAGTTCGTTTTGAATAATTCAAATAAATACATTAGAGGAATCAAAAGAAAAGAGAATAATTAAAGGGTAGTAGAGAAATCATGAGATACTGATTTCTATGTGCGGTGAAGAATGGACGATGCAGATTGTCTTGTGATTTGTTTGAAATTGTATTGCTCTATGCAAAGTGTTTTGATGGTCAGGATTGGTCCACTTGTATTGTAAACCTAAAATGCTTCGGGTTTAGGGTTTATGCTACCGAACTAATTATTGTCTATAAGGTCGATGATGTTTGTTATTGTAAGTTGTTGGCAAATGTTGTGTGTGTATCCGAGTGATGAGATACTTGCCAGACCAATGAGAGAAAACTAGAGAGTGAAGTAGAGTAAATGAAAAGGATATGCCTTAGCATATAGTGTTGTTATCAGATCAAAGCTTTACCTGTTGTCTTCTAACCATTTCAACAGAAGAAAAATCCCTTTGCTAGGTAGCTTTAATAGGCTTACTGTAAATTTTCTAACCAGGTGACTCTAGTTCATTGAGTTCTTTAAATCCTCTAGCAAGGTAACCTTTAATAGGGTATATAGCCATCCCTTAACTGGGTGATCTTTAACAGGATTGGTTCCTAGTAGAACCTTATTGTAAAGTCATATTAAATCCCCCAATATGAACACACATGATATAATATTGCCTACCTAGTGGAGCCCCAGTGATAGTTTAAAACTCTTTTGTGCACATGATGTCCATTTGAATGCCTTCCAATATCCTCTCATTGTCTTTACCATTGGTGTAAAAATAACGATAATACTTGAAATGAAAGTATTATAAAAAAAATCAAATCTATAAAAATATCTCACCTCCCCAATACTTACTAGTGTTGGCCAAAACATAATTACCCTAAATTTCTTTAGGTTCACATTCCATCCTTAAGAAAAAAATGATAAATCCCAAATAGATCAAATTTTAATTTCATGAAACTACATTTCTTGATATTTATCAACAAATTCTCTTTTCTTAATTTAACATGTATAATACATGCTAATGAGAGCATAATCAAGTGCTTCTAAAACCCAAGGAGAAAGGAGGTAATGAGGAAAGAGATGATGATGGAAGCGGGGGGAGGGGTGTTCAGATGCTAGAAAGATATTATTTACGATATTTTGTGAGTTGCTTCACTCTATGGGTTGGTTCCTTTAGTGTCTTTTCTATGTATGAGCTTCTAGAGTTTATTTGGAGTTCTTTTTCTTAGCATAAATTCCAAGTTACATCTCCTATGTGATGTAACTTCTACTTTGTGTGTTGGTGGTTGCTAGAGAGATCTTTTCATGGTCATCCATCATGTGTAATGAGATTCTTCTTGATGTGATTTCTTTGTATTTGACCTTCGAGGTCTCTAATTTGTATTAGATGGTTCTACCATCTTGCTATGTATGGTGTTCTCGATAGCCTTAAATTAATGTTTCCTTTGGCCCTCAATCTAGGTTATATCAGCATAGTTGTCTTTGTTGATATTGTTTGGGGATTCTCTATATATTGGGTCCTCAATTTTTGGAGTTCTTCCTTATTTTTCTCTCCTCGAGTAGAGGCCTACATGACATTACACATCTTACAAGTTGTCATTTAAGAATCCCAGAAATATAGGAGATACTCTTACATGCATCATAGACTATCAATAACAAATGTAAGGATTCTCTTACGTGTGCCATAATAGTTGATTCTCACATCCAAATTGATTCACCCCACTTTTAGCCTTTACAATTGTCTTATAATTTATCATAACATCCCTAAATATAGGCCTTACACACTATACCACTAGATGGTCATCTTTTGACAACTAAAAACTTGATTTTTAAGGCAGCGACATGTGGCAAAAGTTCCAACTAATAAAATCCACGCCCCTAATGCTAGAGCACAATTATTTAATTACATGAATACCAAATAACCATGGGAAAATGTAGGTTAATAATGGAGCATAATTCAAAAATTGCCCGTTTCACCTTTTTAGTCATCCTTTTGGCTAGTTTCTATTAAGGTGGCAGATGTCTTTCTCATAAACCATTGTCACTATCCTTTTCCCTCGAAATCATTGTTGTTTGCAAACAACTAGTTTTCGCATTTCCTACCTAGTTTATAATACCAGGACCTAATGAAGCAAGAGAACAAAAGGTGCCTTATATAATACCATATATTTTTGTAAAAGACATTGCTAAGTATTTTCAAGAAATTTTACAACTTCTACAAGAGAAGTAATCACAAATAGCAACTAAAGCCGTAAATATCAATTTTTTTCTTAAATTTTTAAGCTAAATAAAGATAAATTAAAATATATTATATTTTTTCATATAATCAAATTCTACATATTTATGATATATGAAAAACAGAAGAAACACATAAATTAAATATTGACTCGCTATTTAAAACATATAAAATTATAAGACCTATTATGTTAATTTAAGTAGATAAATATTCAACTAACCTTAACTTCGTAGGAAAATTATTAGTATACTCTAATGATATTGTTCTAATCATTATATGCACTTGAAATTTATTCAAATTTATTATGCCCTCTCAACATATTTTATTTTATGCGGGTCTTCAATTAATTTTTTACATTAACCTATATAATATAGCAAGGAACCACTTTTATGGAAAACAATACTCAATTATAGAACTAGCAAACTGAATTCTTAGTTGAAAATCTTCATTGTGCTAATATTCTTAGGTTATGGTTAATTTAAAATATTTTATTATGTCATTATTCTATAAGTACAATTTTGATGACTTTTAGGATCGTGCTATTTGACATCATATACACTAAATCATAGAGTACTATTCTCCTCCTTTTAATTTATTTAATAGCACACAATATAATTATGATTTATGCATCACTTTCTATAATTTCTTGTTTTGTATGATTTCTATGTAGATAGAGAATTTTTAATAGATATATTTTAAATCATTTAAATGTAATATACAAAAATATGCTCAAAATTTTAATGAAGTGTTCATTTATTTATAACTTTAAGTGGATAAAAAAAACTCTTTCACTCAATGACAATATGTAGTATAATGAGATAATGATTAACTCCATTTTTTGGAATTTTTTTTTATTGATAGTGAAAGTGAACTTTTATTAATTTTCTCATTGATAAGAAATGTCAATTTTATATTATATCATTTTATATGATTTATTCATTAAACCATTTGACATTTTTAATGTTAGATTCTAAATCTAAAAGGTAGTTCTTTGGTAAACAATTTCAAGAGTGTCATATTTAGTTCTAATGTTCTCCAAATTTCTTATTACATGGGAAATAATATTCGATTAATTTATCAAAGGATCTAGGGATTACTTATTTTATTTCTATAATTGTGGTTGTTCAATAATATGCCACTTATTTTATGACTTATTTTTCAAGGATCGTACAAAGAATAGAGATGGAAGATAATAATAACAACATTGTGAAATGGAATTCGTATAAATCCATGTCGCTTATAACAATTGATTGATCTAGTTTAATTTAGTTTAAAGTGAAAATAGAACCTCAAAAATTTGCACATAAAGTCAATTGAATGAAGATTTATTTTTGTGAAAATAATTCTATTAATTCATACAAGAAATTAAGAAAATATAAATCAAACTAAAAGAAATTAGATTAACTTAATTTTGAAAGGTTAAAAATATGCATTTTTTCTAAGCATTAAGAATCATACTTTTATTTTCATGTTACTTTCTCTATATTGACTTAAAATAAAGTAAATTTACTAACTAAAATAACAGGTTCAAATGAACTAGTGACTACTTCACATCAAATATAATGTATTATGGTAATATAAAATTTAATAGAATAAACCTCACAATTTTTATTCATCTTTATGATTTGGTAAATTTTTGTGATGGCTCCTCTAGACAATTAGCCACAAAGAATTCTTCTCAAGGTGTTTCACAAAGTATGAATTATGATTGTCCTTTAGTTGGATTAATTTTTATTAAGGACCAAACAAGTTTTTAAGGGACCTAAAACCTTTAGTTACAAAATGTTGCCATTGGTGAAAACATGGAGAAAGGGCAACCAACTAATAGCAAAAAACCAAAAGAGACCAAAAAATAACAAGAGAACTAATTAAGATTCTTTAAGGCGTCAACCACTTCAGCTTCAAGTTGTGACATATTCAAAGATATTTTCTTAATATTCAAAATGTCCTAGACTACTTGGTCAGCAACCCTCTTCAGATTAGGATGAGTTTGTTTGTAGGGACCCAACTCCTCATCGGGAAACTATTTTCCTTTATCAACAACATCCACATCCACTACCTATATCTTATTCTAATGTATTTTCTCAAATCTCTCTACCATGGTGTTCATGCTATTTGCACTATTCTTGATAACCTTGTGGGTGAATGAAACTAGAGTGATGAGATTGTCATTTATGTTCTTCATTTTAGATTCTAGGCCCTTAAATCTTCCCTTGTAATCTAGTTTCATAGTCTCAACATATTTATTTTAGATTCTAGGCCTTTAAATCTTCCCTCATAATCTAGTTTCTTATATTGATTGTTGGTAACAGCCTGCAAATTAAGGTGGATATCCTTGATTTCATGAAAAACCCACATGTTCATTCTGAAATTATCCACCACTACCTTCCTTACAATGCTCAGAAGATAATTAGGGCTCTCCTGTTCTAGATTAAGAAAGGGGGAATTCAAGATTCAAATCACGAGAAAAAGAGGTTCTTCCTTTCTTGTCAGTAGAAGGCATAGAGTTTCTACAAACACTATGAATTGAGGGGTCAGAGTATTCCTTCCTAGCAAAGACAAGGAAGACCCTTTTCTTCTTTAAAACCTTCTTCCAACTCTAGGAAGCTTTCCCTCCCACAACAAAGAAAAAGGATCAAAATTGGCATCAGTACTCCAACCATGTTCACTTCAGAAAATAGATTGTCTGACCCCTCATCATTAGAGCCCATAACTTCCTTATAAGAAGCAAGGGAAACTCTACATTTTTTTAAGGAGAAGGAAAATACTTTTAGTGCTTATAAATAAGTACTAGAAGCCCTTTATGTAAAATTGGGTTATTAGGGTTCTTCCTATGATCCTTAATGCTAGCATTCACTAAGGAAAAAAGATAGAAAGAGATAGAGATCCTAATCCTGTTTCAAAGGTGATTGAGAGACACAAAATGGTGACCATAAATCTATTAAAATGACAATTCAAGGAAAAATATTTTATAAGTACCTTTAGAACCACTACCCAAATCGATTGAAAGGAATCATAGTCATACCCACCATTGGGATGCTTCAACAACTTCTCCTTTTCCTTTCCCTTTCAAGATTTCTTGATAATCACTTCAGAATGCTTCCTATCCTTTTACACTTTGACACCATCCATTAGCATACACGTAACCTAGTAGATGACCTCCTTGGTAATATCAAAATTTTGGCTGAACAAGGTAATATGGCCATTCTTCTAGCCATTAGCAAACTAGGTAGTGACCTTAGGGTCAAAGACATGGAGTCTCTTACAAAATGGTGTAACATTCTCCTTGTCCAGTATCCTCCATATAGTCATGTTCTTTTTCTCCTTATAATAGTTAATGGGTTTTAATCTCTTTCTATCACCCCCCATGATGTAAGCCCTACACAACACCTCTTCTAAATTAAAAAATAAGAAATACAGAGGAAAACCAATACGGGATAGAAAGAAAATAGCCTAGAAAGTGTGTGAGGAAATGGGAAAATTATTAGAACACCCTTCCAAGTACCTCCACCTCATCATACTAAATGAACTCTACATAATCAACAAGTAAATCAATGACATAGAGCTCATAAAAAATTTGGAAATATTTGAGTTTCACATGTAACCTATCATATACAATAAATAGTCCAACAACCACTAGCAAGTAGTCATCCTCTCTCCAATACATTATATTATCACTTTTAACCCCATAGTTTGCAAAAAAATCAGCAACCCCATTCTCTTCTCTATAGACGTGAAATAAAACATTTTTCAAACCAATTTCTAATATCCATAGATTCCTTAATCCAATTGCATATGGACCATGAAAAACCTTGAGACATTGGATAATACTATTAGAGTCCCCCTCAATCCAAACATATCTGCAATTCAACTATCTAGTAAGATACAAACCATGGTATGACATGATAGCTTTGGTTGGTTTGACTTCCCAAGATTTAGATGGTTGTTACCCATCATAGAGTTTGATAGATATTGTAAATGGATCAATTATTTTACTTAAAAAAGATATTGTTTAGATAAATCCCCCAAAAATCATACACAAAGAGTGATTCAACAAGCACCATGTCTCATGTCAGATTCATATCAATTGATATTGTCTAGAACCCTTTTTCTCTCTTTCATTTTGTTGAAGCTACTCATGAGGAGGTCATCCTTAAGAATGGAACTTGGTATGTAAATAATAGGGTCTCCAAAGAGTTTTATCATGTCACAATTTCTAATTGGTCTTTTTTATTCTTTCTCCACTATTTTCATCTTTTGGTGTAGCCTTCCCAAAGTATACTCTTTTCAACCATTATACTCTTCAATTTTGCATTAAGTGGAAAATTAGTTTCCAAAGGTTAGTAAAAATTCTTCTTATCACATATTATAGAGTCATCAACCTATATTGACCTACATCTATTTGGTGTGGAACTTTGAGGATAGGCCATATAAATAAAAAACTACATTAATTAATGGAATGGAGTCATCAACTATACCTGTCTTCGTTTACATCAATGGTAGCTAGCTAGATTTATTTACAATACATACATGATGAGCCATAGATATTCACCTAGCAACTATAACACTTTAATCCAACCCCTTCAATACCACCTTGCAGTCATAAATTATTGAGCTCCACTATAAGAATTGAATTTATATTAATCATATAGTTAAAGGTGTCAAGATAAAAGCCTAAATACATTGGTTGAAGGTGAAAAACTAAGCTTCTAAAGATTTCTTTTAAGATCTTTATCCTTTTTCCAACTCTCAAATAATCAACTATATTAGAGAAGGCCAATAGTTACTCAAAGATATTCTTAATATTCTTCAATCCTTTCTTAGGAATCATGACTAGGTTTTTGAAGCATAGAAGAATTATCCTAAAAATGATCATGCCTTGAAAGAGTACCTAAAGGTTGTTCCTCATTGAGTCTCTTCTTCTCAATGTATTTTCTTGGCCAATTTAACTATATTGCTAATTTTCAAGAAATAGTCTTTACTATGACTAATGATAATTCCCCCAATTGTGATATCTTGTAACTTTACAAGACCCTTTGGAACTATGTTATTTGACAATCATGCTTGATTTTATCTTAATTTCTTTCATTCCAATTCCTTAGAAAAAATTATTTAAAAATAAAATATCAAATTCATACCTAAATATAGTGATATTGAAGATCTCTTGAACTGGATGTCATTCACATTTCTTAATGTTTCAGCTATGACCACATGAAAATCCCTTATATTAAATTTATGACATATTCAATTATGAATTGTGTGACCAAAGAGAAATAGTTTTATTAAGTCTAGACTTATCCTAGATAATATCACTATTATTTGGGGAGGTGTAAAAGCGAGTTAACTTCATAAAAATTAAATTTTTAAAGCTTATGATCACAATGAGAGGCTTTTATCCTTTCCATGCTCTAAGGTTTAAAATAGGATCCTTAGTTCATTGAATCTATCTACATAGTCTTCTCAAATTCTTGATCTTGTCTCACTATTGACAACTAGAAATATAATCATTTAGCCTTTTCACGTCTACTTTTCAAAAATACATCTTATCTCTTTCATATTATGTGATTAATGTTAAAGGTTTTGTATACCTATTGGGTTATTCTATGGACCTCAATGGTTGGTCAATGACATTTCTTCACCTAATTAGACATCTCAATTAGTTAATGATATTTTTTTAGAGATTCTTTTCTCACTCTTTGGAATAGGAAAATGATGTTTTCAAGCTCTCCACTACTTCAATATGTTTTTCCAAAGACGTGGGTTTTAATTATCAACTAAAATAAACTTAATATTATATGTAAATATTTATTCCTATGCCTCATAAGTTAGATCTTGCAATCATTGGTGAAAAGATTAGAAAGTGTATCCTAATACTCCATTTCATAATCTCAAGCCTCACAAAGACTATAGTTGGATTTTATCTTATTTAAACATGGGGCTATTTTAAACTAGGGATGAATTTTACAATCTCCAATATTAATTTGGTAGTGTGGATTTTACACAATTTGGTCAAAAATTATTGAGCCAAAGCTCACTCATTTTAATTAGTTCATTCTTTTCCAAGACCTTCACATTGGTTCTAGTTCAATGCACATGAGATTTAAAAATATTTTATGTCATTTATTAAGTCATCAAGAGTCTCTCAAGAATCTTATTTTGTTTTGTCCAAGAGACAAGCTACCTAGTTTTGGTTTCAAGATTTCTTCAAACCCTTTTGACAAGTGATCCTTTTTCAAGTCATATAGTGTTACTAAGGGATTGAACTAAAATCCCTTCCAAATATAATCATATTTGATATTCTTTTACGATGAGTATTCTCCTAAGCATTTGAAAAGATAGGAGTTTGGATTTTCTCTTGATGTTCTGCTAATCATAATTTTTCACTTCAAGTGTTGTTGTCAATGTCCCTTAAACCCCTACCTCTAGTAGATTTTACCCTCCACCTTGTAGGTATCATCAATAATATAATGATACTACTTATGCCAATTGGAATGATTATTACCATGCTTGTCTACCTCTTATGAGAAGAGAGACTTGTCAATGAGGATGGTTGCATCTCAGTTACCATTGTTCTACTTCCCCAAATTTTGGTGGTTGGATTACTCATTGGCTAAAATTTGGCAAGTCCATTGAGCTAGCTCTTCATATTTTTCTTATTTGACTTGCAAATGAAAATAAATAGGACAATAATAAAAAAAATGACAGTGATACTTGAAAACCTCCAATGGACATTTTGGACCCCAATGATGTACGAGACAAACTAAATGATTGAGACTCATCTTCTCCCTATGCTCTTACTCTCACTTCTTAATGACTTATTTTAATTGTGTTATTTCTATTCTAAATTGTAAACAACTGACCTCATTTACGAAAATTTGAAACATTATCTTTTACTTTTTTATAAATACTATTCACTAAAAAAACCCATTAATTTTATTAACACAAAAAAATTTAAACATTTCCAAAACTGCTCTTTTAAATTATATTAAAAACACTAATTATTAGTATATAAAATCAATTCAATGATATAAAAAGTCAAAGCAAAAACACAATATACATGAAACTCTAAGTTCAATGTTTGCTCCTAAGAAAAATGAGTCCCTTACTAAATTGATAAACACACCTTTCAATGTGGTCTTCTCTTGAATTGCAGCTTTTCAACGCGCAAAAGTTTTGACCTATTCATATTGCACGTCCGTTATCTTCGCTCTCTATCAAGAAATATGTATTTCTTGGGCCATACATTTACTTTGAATACCACTTCTTCAGCGAATTTCTATTTTGACCTATTCAAACACACTCACACCATCGTCCAATACTAAAGGAAAAACTGAATACAATTGCAGGCAACATTCCAGATCCTAGTTGCTGCAAAACATAAAACAAGGCTGCATAGAGTTACTGTGAATCTTCTCTTGAATTGCAGCTTTTCAACGCGCAAAAATGAGTCCCTTACTAAATTGATTGCGTGGTCTTCTCTTGAATTGCAGCTTTTCAACGCGCAAAAGTTTTGACCTATTCATATTGCACGTCCGTTATCTTCGCTCTCTATCAAGAAATATGTATTTCTTGCGCCATACATTTACTTTGAATACCACTTCTTCAGCGAATTTCTATTTTGACCTATTCAAACACACTCACACCATCGTCCGTCTCTACAAATACGATTTACCTTGTTTATCCATCACCATTCTCGATCTTCGCTCTCTATCTCGCTAAACATTCATTCGACTCTTCATTTACATTTCCTTGCTTAAGCTCCGTTTTAGCATTTAGCATGGCGAAATCGATGCTTTTGAAAATCATGGTAGTGCTGCTCGTGCTCAACCTTATGTTTTCCCTCGCTGTCTCTGCTCGTCCAATACAATTGCAGGCGTCGATAATCTGGTCGAAATTATGGAGATATTAAAATCGTGTTCAAACTGTGCAGGCAACATTCCAGATCCTAGTTGCTGCAAAACATAAAACAAGGCTGCATAGAGTTACTGTGAATCCAACGTACAGAACTATTATTTTGGTTTTTTTGGCTCCGCAGTGACGGAGAAATATTATCAAATCCCTTCCACACTAATCACTGACACATTTTTAAAACCAGAACGCTTTCATCCATCTGGATTGCGTAATATGTAATTATTTTTTCTGGTACATTGAATATGCATATTCAGCTGAGCCAAATCTTACGTATTAAATCAGCTGGTACATTGAATATTTGTTTTCTAATTGATAATTATTTTCCACATTGAAATTGGTGTGGTGCTAGTTCTGATTTCATGCAGAAATAACATTTTCCTTGCTATCAGCATTAGGATTTACATCTATTTCCCAATTATCATCACTCTTTAGTGGTAAATTATCAAAATTGTATTGAATCATGTTTCCCTACTCGTCTTTGGATATCTAATATTTTGATATTTCTTTTGAGAGCTAATATCTTGGAAAGCTGATAAGGGTTATTCTTGTATGAATTCAATGTGCATATGCAATTCAAAGTGAACTTTGACTGTGTGATTATAAAATTGTTTAATATAATTCATTGTATATGTAATTATATATGTAATTTATTGTTAATGGATTTCTTTACGTATTATAATATAGCGAAAAAGAAAATTATGATTTTAGTGAGAAATATTCATGATTCTATTGCTTCTAAGATATGGTTTCAGCATAGTATATTATTTTTCTCTTTCTTTATGATTATAATTCTAATAACATTTATGATCAATTTTGTTGATCTTCTATATTTTAAAACATAAAGTTTCTAATTCCTTTTATTTTGTATTGAATTACTCACAATCTATTTAAGAGTTATGGATTATTATTTAGATTTACATACATCCCTTGGTCTAGGTCTTGAGTCTTCTATAGAATTGTGCATAATAGGTTTGAGTGTCAACAAATGGTTTCATTGTCAAGGAAGCTTTCCATCATCATGTTACTATCTTGGGTGTCATTTGATTGGTGAGAATTTGTTGGAGGAACCAAAAAAATCTACTCTTGAGGATATTCTCTAAATTAAAAGTTTTTTTCTCTTTGAGATGAAAAAAATACTAATTAATTATTGACCAGCTCTTAGTACTATTAAGTTTTGCATATAAGATCTTAGATATATTTTGAAAGTCTATACAAAACTTAATTTATATAATATTTCCTCTTCTCTCCACATCCATAAGTAAACTTATTTATGCTACAAGATTGTGCTATATATAGATGTATGGTTATATGGTTGAGGCACATAATGGATTTTATTTGAAGATAATTTCTTAGTTGGAGAATTCTTTTGAAGATTGTTGTTGCTAGCCATAATATGATGAATCTATAGGCAAAGTAAACTCTAATGAGATTTTCCTTTCTAGCATTCAAAATCATGATGATATTTGAATCAAGAATAAACTATTACTGGGATGATAGTGTTGTTGTCATGGAAATAAATAGCATATTTTATTCACAGCTCTTTTAGTAAAATGCCAAGGTTAGTAACCTAAAGACCTAAGATGATTAAATTCAAATATTTCATTTTACTGTACTAAAAGATACAAAAACATTGAATTCACATGTATCCCCAAATTTCATAATCTCATACCCAACAAACTCAAAGTTTATTTTTCTTATTTTTTTTCTATTGATTAAGCATTAGGTTTTGTGCATATGCAATCCTTTGTTACATTGATCTATACTTTTAGGACATTTGATAAACATTCCAAGTTCAAAAAAATTCTCAACAATTATTAGGTAATTCATGGCACTCCTATAATCATTTCCTGGATCATTCCATTTCTTCTTACAATAAATTTGAAGCTATTGTTATTCATCCCAATTACCCAATTGAAAAGATGTATAGTTTATGAAAAATAATTTTTTATTCATTTCTCGAATTAAGATTAGATTTGACAAATGTATAATTGATATTCCATTATGTATGCCCAAGTCAATAATATATCTTGATGTTTTATTAGAAAATAATGAATCATGATTATAATGTCCTATTTCATGCTACCAAAATTAGGTTTTTTAAAAATTTAGGTGTTAGTTCACTTCTTATCATAGAACTAAGATAATCCTAACATCTCATGCATCGATTTTATTAAAATATTCATAAAATTGAATCTTTTACTCATGTTATCTTCAATGTATGAATTCGATCTTACAAGTTAAACAACTATGTTCTTGAGTAAGTCATCTCACAGAGTTGATAACCAAAGCTTCTTATAGGAAAAGGTAACATCAAGATTAGGATTTATAGTAAATTTCATGATGGTTTACACACTTATACAATCACTAAGCATCTAAAAATTGATTGGTGATTACAATCAAAATACTCAAATTTGTTAGGATTGAGATGCAAACAACCTTGTAAATCCTATATATTTATTACTCTTAATATTATTTGTAATTTACTCATGAAAGATGAAGGTAATACCAATAACGATAATTATTCTTTACTAAAGGAAAGAGGTATAACTAGATAGATTATTTTATCAATAGGGAACAACATTTGTATAGGAGTAAATCGAATCCTTTGTCAAAAATAGCTACAACAACTTTAATTGATCGACAAACAAAGTAATAACTACTTAGCAAATATTCACCAACATTCCCCCTTATTACATTGTTCCTAGCAAAGGACCATCATGACCTCAAAAACAATGATCTTGCCAAGGGAACTCCCCTTAAAGCCTACATCACAAAACTTGTTAATTATATTTTTAATAATTCAGGTAAACTAGCAATGGCTTTTGCATTCTTCATTATTAGTTTGGTAGTGTTTATTTTACATAGCTTGGTCAAGAATTTTTTATCCAAAAATCACTCATTTTATGTAGTTTATTCTTTTCCAAAGCCTTCTCATTGGTTCTTACAGGTCAAGGCACATGATATTTACAAATATTTTATGTTATTTCTTAACTCATCAAGAGTGTCACAAAAAACATTTTTTAGTTTTTCCTAGAGATCAAGCTACATAGTTCTGGTTTAAGATTTATTCAAGCACTTGTAGCTTGGTCCTATTTAAATAAATATGGTGTTAGTAAGGTATCGACCTAAATTACTTCGAAATGTAATCATATTTGATATTATTTTAGGATGAATATTCTCATTAGCATTTAAAACTATAGAAATTCAACAATTTTCTATTGATGTTCTACTATAAAAACATTCACTTTATTGTAATTTTTTTATATGTTTTAGTTTTTTTATTTATATTTAAATGCAAGAAAATAAAGATTTGACTTGAAGTTTCTCACATCTAGTTCTATTAGTAATACCTTACATTTTTTCATTAGTGTGACTCTAACCCCTACCTCAAGTATATTTTATCCTCCACCTTGTAGGTATCATCAATAATACAAATATTCTACTCGTGCCAGTTGGAATGATCATTATCATGCCTCTCTACCTCTTATGAGAAGAGACATTTCACTTAACATGGTTCTTTTATTAAGTCTATATTTTTTCCTAGCCAATTTCATTACTATCTTGTATAGTATAAAAGTGAGTAATCTTCATAAAAATTACAAACATTATAACCCACCCTTCTCCCTATACACTTACTCACACTTCTTAATGACTCATTTTAATTGTGTTATTTTCTATTCTAAATTATAACCCACCCACCTCATTTATGAAAATTAGAAATTCACTAAAAAAAAAACCACTAATTTTATTGACATAAAAAATTAAAACATTTATAAAACCTTATAATAAAAGCACTGATTATTAGTGTATAAAATCAATTCAAAGATATAAAAAGTCAAAGCAAAAACACACAATACACGAAACTCTAAGTTTAATGTTTGCTCCTTAAAAAAATGAGTACCTTAGTAAATTCATAAACACACCTTTCAAGACCACGAAAGCGCTTAATTTGCGTGGTCTTGTCTTGAATTGCTGTCTCTTCAACATGCAATAAAAGTCCCTTTGCCGCCTCTTCAATTGCTGCAATTCAACGCGCAATAGTTTTACTCTGAATAACACCAATTTCAATTTTGACATATTCAAACATTTGCACTCCATCGTCCATCTCTATAAATACGATTTAACTTGTTTATACATCACCATTCTCGATCTTCGCTCTCTATCTCGCAAAAAATTCACTCGGCTCTTCTTTCTTCATTTGTAAACCAATACGTACGTTTCTTTGCTTAATATTCATTCTGCCAATTAGTATGGCGAGATTGATGCTTCTGAAAGTTAAGGCAGTGCTACTCGTGCTCAACGTTATGTTTTTCCTCGCTGTCTCTGCTCGACCAATCCTGACGGAAAAAGTGAATACAAATGCAAGCGTGAACAACAATGATTCAATTGATAATCTGGTTGAAATTGTGGAGATGTTAGCATCTGGTTCTAACTGTTCAGGCAACATCAAAGATCCTAATTGCCGCAAAAGATAAAACAATGATGTATAGAGTTATTGTGAATCCAGCGCACATAACTAAGATTTTTCGCCATGGAAATCCACGAGAGCTTTCCATTATTTGGGTATTTTGTGGTCCACGGTGACAACGAGAAAGAGAAATATAATTAAATCCCTTGGACACTAGTCGCTAACACATTTTAAAACCAGAACGCTTTCATACATCTTGATTGCGTAATATGTAATCAAAACGCTAGTCACTAACACATTGTAAAAGTCAAAACGCTTTCATCCATCTGGATTGCGTAATATGTAATTATTTTTCTGTAATCAAGAATATACATATTCAACCCAATCAAATCTTAAATATCAAATTTGTTTCATTAAATATTCGTTTTCTAATTGGTCATTGTTTTCCACATTGAAATTGGTGTGGTGCTAGCTCTAGTTTCAAGCAGAATTAACGTTTTCCTTTCTATTTCCCAATTATCATTACTCTTTTAGTGGTAGACTATCAAACTTATATTGAGTCAAGTTTCCCTATTCCTCTTTGGCTATACCAATGTTGTTATATTTCGATATATATTTTGAGAGCTAATATCTTAGAAAGTTGATAAGCGTTATGTGTGTATACGTAATTGATAGTGAAATTTGATATTGGGATTTTAAAATTGTTCCATATAGTTCTTTGTATATGTAATTATACATGTAATTTATTGTTAATGGATTTCTTTAGGTATTATAATATAGTGAATTAGAAAATTATAATCTTAGTGACAAATCTTCATGGTTCTGTTGTTTTTCAGATATAGTATATTTAAAGTATATTATTCTTTTATTTCTTTCTGATTACAATTGTAATAACTTTTATGATCAATTTTGTTGATCTTGTATATTTGAATAAATAAAGTTTCTCATTCCTTTTATTTTGTATTGAACTACCCACAATCTATTTAAGAATTATGCATTATAATTTAGATTTACATACATCCCTTCGTCTAAGTCTTAAGTCTTTTATAGAATTATGCATAATAGGTTTGAGTGTCAACAAATGGTTTCATTGTCAAGGAAGATTTGCATCATTGTGTTACTATCTTTGGTGTCATTTGATCGGTGACAATTTGTTGGAGGAACAAAAAAAACTTCTACTAGATTGATGATATTCTCTAATTTATAAGTTATTTTCTCTTCAAGAGGGAAAATATACTAATTAATTATTGGCCAACTCTTAGTACTATTAAGTTTTGCATACAAGCTCTTAAGTATATTTTGAAAGTAGATACAAAACTTAATTTACATAGTATTTCCTCTTCTCTCCTCATCATAAGTATACTTCTCTATGCTACATGTTTGTGCTATATATAGATGTTTGATTATATGCTTGAGGCAAATAATGGATTTTATTTGAAAATAGTTTCTTAGATGGATATTTCTTTTGAAGATTATTCTTGCTAGCCATAATATGATAAATCTATATGTGAAGTATACTCTAATGTTCCTTTCTAGCATTCAAATTCACAATGACCTTCCAATCAAGAATTAACTATTACCCAGATTGATAATGTTATTGTCATGGAAATAAATAGTATGTTTTATTAATAACTCTTTTAGTAAAAAGCCAAAGTTACTCACTTAAAGACCTAGGATGAACAAATTCAAATATTTCATTTCGCTACTAACATATATAAAAAAATTAGATTCACATGTATCCCCAAGTTTGTTAATCTCATATCCAACAAACTTAAAATTTATTTTCCGAGCATTTTTATTCTAGTGATTGACCATTAGATTGTGTGTATATGCAATCCTTTGTTACACTGATATATAATTTTAGAACATTTGATAAACATTGCAAGTTCAAAAAAATTATCAACAATTATTGGATAATTCATGGAGCTACTATAATCATTTCTTGGATCATTCTATTTCCTCTTACGATAAATTTGAAGATATTGTTATTCATACCAATTAACCAATTAAAAAGATGTATAGTATATGAAAAAGAAGTTTTTATTTATTTATGAATTTAATATTATATTTGACAATTGTATTATTGATATTCCATTATGTATGCCCAAATCAAGAAGCTTTCTAGATGTTTTATTAGAGAATACTTATTCATGATTATAATAGCCTATTTCTTGCTATCAATATTAGGAATTTTAAAAATTTAGGTGTTAGTTCACTTCTTGTCATAGCACTAAGATAATCCTAACATCTCATGAATGGATTTTATTAAAATATTCATAAAATTGAATCCTTTACTTATGTTATCTTCAATTTATGAATGTGATCTTATAAGTAAAACAACTATTTTCTCGAGTAAGTCATCTCACAGAGTTGATAACCAAAGCTTATTAGAGGAAAAGGTAACATCAAGATTAGGAATTTATAGTAAATTTCCCATTAGTTTACACACTTATACAGTCACTAAGCAACTATAAATTGATTGGTGATTATAATCAAAACACTCAATTTTGTTAAGATTAAGATGCAAACAACCATGTAAATCCTATATATTTAATTACTCTTAATATTATTTGTAATTTACTCATCGGAGATGAACGTAATACCAATAAAGGTAATTGTTCTTTACTAAAGGAGGAAGGTTAAAACTAGATAGTTTATTTTATCAATAGGGAACAATATTTGTATAGGAGTAAATTGAATCAGTTGTCAAGAATAGATACAACAACTCTAACTAATCAACAACCAATGTAATATCTACTTAGCAAATATTTGCCAACATTTCCCCTTATTACATTGTTCCTACAAAAGGACCAGCATGACCTTTAAAACCATGATCTTGCCAAGGGAACCCCCCTTAAAGACTACATCACAAAACTTGTTGATAACATTTTTAATAATTCGAATCGTGATGGTGTTTGTTGGATTCACCCCCCAGGGGATTGGATAGAAGCTAATTTTAATGGGATGGCTAAGGGCAATCCTGGGTCGATTGGGAGTGGGGGAGTGTTAAGATATCATAATGGCAATTTCATTTCGGCTATGGAACTCTCCTTGGGCTCACAGTCTAATGACATAGCTAAAGCCATAACAGCTTTCCAGGTAATTGATCTTGCAAATAAAATAAATTTCAAATATATTTGGATTGAAGGAGATTCAAAAAACATTATTGAGTGCCTTCTTTTAAAAATCCCCCCCCCCCCCCCTTCTTGGACTATAAAAAGTTGGATAGAAGAAGCTAAATCTATCTTATCTAACTTTAAAAGGGTTAAAATTTCCCATTCCTTTAGCGAAGCTAATAAGGTTGTTGACTACTTCGTCAATGAAGGGGTTAAGCATGTGGGTCAAAGGACATGGCAGGCTTATAGTGATTTGGGAGCTGACATCAGAGACAATTGATTATGATATCATTTATGGGAAAGTTGTCATTTTTAATAATAATGAAGCAAAGTAGATATTGGTATAGTGTTATCATTAACTATGGTGGTGGCGCCTTAATTATCTATACAGGTGGTGAGGTCTGGCACATATTGTGGGTGCTTTGGTTTTGCTACTAGTTTTTGGTTTAGGTTACTTGCTCTGCAATCGATAGAAAAATTCCCAGTGAGAAAATGGTGGGAAGCTAGAAGAGGGTTTAGTCGAACAACTATAAGAAGCGCAAGAAAAATATGAATTTCTGGAGGCATATCGAAAGGGGGGGTTGAGTCCTTTTCTCGAGAAGCTCCATGGTGCTAACCCTGAAATTACTGAGTATTTCACCAAAAACTAGGAGGATGGGATTTTTATCTCTAGGAGAAAGGTCAAGATTGAAAAAAATCTGATTGGGGAAATTGTTGGGCTCTCCACAAAGGAATGAAGTTCTTTCATGACAGAAAGTTATCAGATGAAGCGGTCATGAAATTTCCCAAAACTGATGAGGAAAGGGAGGTGCTGGTCAAAATCTCTATCAGTTGCTTTGATGCTGGGAAGGTTAAGATGCTTTGGAGGGAGGTGCTCAGAGTTATCATGGAATACATTATGGTGGATGACAGATTTACAAGAGTCTACCACTACCACTTTTCCCTCCTCAATCATTTTTGACACAAGGTAAGCATTTCATTGCCTTACTACCTATTTTTCTCTCTGAAACATATCATTAAGAAACACCAAAAAAACCCTAAGAAATATCTTTTCCTTCATGCGGGCCTTATTCTATTAATCCATGAGCATTTTGCTAATATGTCAGCCCCATCTAACCTCATTTTTCCTTCAGCTTCAGAAGGTTATAATACTAATATTAGTATGTCTGAGGACGAGGGCGCATGAGACACTAATTGGGAAGAGGAAGAGACTGCCCCCCCTAAGAGTGGGTTGAAGAAAACCTTACAGACCAAGCCCTCTAATAAAAAAGTCTCCTCTATGAAAACCCTCACTAGTACTTCTCCAAAAGCTAAAAACAAGGAGAAAGCCCTCCCCAAGAAAGAGTTGGTTTCCTATTCTGAGGATTCCCCGAAGGACTCTTCCACTACTCCTGAATCTACTGATGGCTCCCATACCTCTTACCCTCAAACTAATAGAGATAATAGGCCCAAATTCCATGAAGATCTCCGACCTAAAGACTATTATTTCAAGCCTGAAAAGGAATTTCCTGATGATATTTTGGCAATAGCTAGAAATGGGGTGGTTGACTACTTAAAATCATAAACTGGGTTTTTCATGAAATTAAGGACCTGGGTCTTAAAAACATGGTTGTTTGTAGTAAACTAGATGAAATGGAAGCTAAAGGTGTGCCTCAGAAAGGCTACTAGTGTTTTATGGAATGAAGAAGAGAAGATGTTGATGCTCGAGTAACTTCAAAAATCTATTGAGCTCATGGATAACACGAAGAAGTAAAATGAGAAAAAGATAAAACATCTACAATGGGAAATTAGCAAAATCTGGGGTACTATGAATTTCATCATGAAGCAAAGCCACAAAATTGTGAAGAATTTTTCTACTACAATATAAACCTTAGTGAATAAGCTAGCAAACACTCAGCAGGGGACCCTGTTTGGGGACCTGGAAGCTGACAAAGACAAAATCGAGAAAGAGGATTCTAACCCTTTGAAGAGGACTAGAGCCAACTTGAAAAGAAAAGAAGATTTGGTGCCTTAGGAGATCCATGAGTTGAAGAATGTGGCTCAGGAGATGACTAACCTTGAAGCTGAGATTGTCAGAACATTAAAGTCCTTAGGTTAGCTTTGTTCGTTTTGCGTTGGATTTTTGCTGATTTTTTGTCTCGTTGCTATTGTCCTTTTGTGTGTGTTTAGCGGCTTTCTTGTCTTAAAGAGCGTTATTTGAACATTTTATCTTTCTTGTAAACTCTATGGTTTTGAGTCCTTGTAAAACCTATTTTTTCCTTAATCAAAAACATTTTTAATAATTTAGGTAAACTAGGGATGGCTTTTGCAATCTTCATTATTAGCTTGGTAGTGTTGATTTTACCCAACTTGGCCAACAATTCCTAAGCCAAATCTCACTCGATTTATGTAGTTTATTCTTTTCCAATGACTTCTCATTGGTTTTTAGAGCTCAAGCCACATGAGATTTTCAAATATTTTATGCTATTTATTAACTCGTAAAGAGTGTCTCATGCATATTTTTAAGTTTTTTCCTAGAGCTCAAGCTACCCAATTTTGGTATAAGATTTGTTCAAGCCCTTTTGGCTTCATCATTTTCCATGGATTATGGTGTTACTAAGGTATTGATCTAAATTCCTTCCAAAAGTAATCGTATTTGATATTATTTTAGGATGAATATTCTCACTAGCATTTGACAATATAGATATTCAATGATTTTATATTAATGTTCTACTATAAAAGATATTCACTTTATTGTAAATTTTTTACATGTTATAATTTGTTTATTTATATTAAAATACAAGAAAATAAAAAATTTGACTTGAATTTTCTCACATCCAGTTCTATTGATAATACCTCACATTTTTTCACTAGTGTCCCTCTAACCCCTACCTCAAGTATATTTTAGCCTCCACCTTGTAGGTATTATCAATAATACTTGATGATTCTACTCATACCAATTGGAATGATCATTATCATACCTCTCTACCTCTTATAAGAAGAGTTGATTCTCATTGAGGATGATTGCATTGCACTTAGCATTGTTCTTTTATTAAGTCTAGTTTTTTCTTAGATGATATCATTACTATATTGGATAGTATAAATGTGAGTAATCTTCATGAAAAATAATTTTTTAAATATTATTATCCCAATGAGTTCTCTTTTATTCTTTCTATTTTCTAAGATTTAAGATATGGACCTTAGTTCAATCAATTTATCTATATACTCTTTTCAAATTCTTGATGTTGTCTCACTATTGATAGTTATAATCATTTGGCCTATTTAGGTCTATTTTTCAAGGATGTACCTTATTTAATACATATTATGTGTATTCTATTCAATGATTTTTATACCTATTGGTTTATTCTATGGATCTCAATAGTTGGTCAAAGATATTTCTTCACCTAAATAGATATCTCAATTAGTTAATGGAAATTTTTCCAATGATTTTTTTTCTCACTCTTTGGACTAGGAAAATGATACTTATCAATATATCCACTACTTGGATGTTTTTTCCAGAGACTTACATTTTAATATTTAATCAAAACAAACTCATTGTTATATGTAATGATTTTTTCCTATGTTGAGCATATGTTTGATCTTGTAAAACCTAGTGGAAAGATTAGAAATGGTATCCTGATACACCATTTCATAATTATAAGCCTCACATTTAGGATATTGTTGGATTTCATCTTATTTACCCTTGGACCTATTATAAACTAGGGATGGTTTTCATCCTATTTACCCTTGTACACCATTTGGTCAACAATTCTTCATCCAAAGCTAACTTTTTTTTTTGTAGTTTATTCTTTTCTAATGCCTTTCCATTGGTCCAAGGTCAACATATGAGGTTTATAAATATTTTATGTTCTTTATGAAGTTGTCATGAGTCTCTCAAGCATCTTTTTCAGTTTTGTTGTAGAGGTCAGGCTAATTGATTGTGGTTAAAAGATTTCTTCAAGCCCTTTTGACTTATCTGTTTTCACAGCATATGGTGTTAGTAAGGGATTGCCCTAAAATCTCTTCAAAATATAATCATAATGTTCTTAGTGTTAGTTAAATGTGTAATCAAGGACACACCATTACTTTGCATGCTCAAGGTTGTGAGATATGAAAGGAAAGTATAGGAAAAATATTTGTTTATGTAAATAGTGTTTATGGTGAAAATGGAAACAACAATGATGAAAGACTAAATGAATTCAACCACAAAACCCTAGCCTAACAACAACAAAGATCCACCATAACATATGAAGATTACCTAAGACAATGCAAATCAAATGAAATCACAAAGATTATACCATCACATGTCCAATAGGCTTTGGATCTCCATTCTTCCTATCTCCATTGATCTTGCTTGACATATTTGCTCTCAGATTTTATATGCACAAGAGCTCAACAAAGAACAAAAATGTGGTTGCAAGTAGGATCGCATATGAAAGTTCAAAAGCATAATGCAGTCGAGTCGTAAGCGGGGCTGAATGCATAGTGAGGGTTTGATAATGAAGGAAGCATCGCCTTATATAGAAGACACTATATCAAATGAAGAGATAAGATTGAGAGGTGTAAAAGATAAATGGTCGGCTATGATTAGAGGGTAGGTAGTGTAGGAATTAAGAGATGAATGACATGTGTTATGGGTAGAAAAGGCTAATGAATTAATTAAATAAATAAAGATTTAATTAATTAATAGAATAAGTGGGATCAATTAAATAAACAAGTTATTTATTTAATTTAGGAAAAGGATAAATTAAATAAAAAAAAGTATTTATTTAAATGAGAAATAAGGCTAGAAGAGGATAAATGAATTAATTAAATAAATAAATATTTATTTAATTAATAGAAGAATTAGGCCTAAATAAATAAATAAATAAAGATATTTATTTAATTAGACTAGACAATTTTAGGTGTCTACATTTTGCCCCTCTTTGAGACAATGCAGCTTGTCACATTGTTTCAAAGAAGATAATATGAACTGATACAAAGTTGCCCCAAGATGGGAATGATATGCCCCCTTGAGAGATTGGATGAAAATGTCTGAAAAGATCACAGACAATCTCTCGATAAGAAAGAAATACTAGAATGGATTGACCAGATAGGATAGAGTGACAGAGTCACGGGATAAAGAAGACTGACCGGGAGACCAGGGCTAGGGCTAGGACTAGGGTAGTCTATAAGATAGACCATGAGGGGAATACATCCTCATTGTCATCCACACATCCAAGAGATCAGAGTGCAGAGAGAGAATAGAGTAGCAACAGTCAGCAGCGATGGCATTGGTTCACAGATTCGATCGCATTCACTGATTTTCAGAGGTCAGCAGAGGTAGGAGAGCCAATGAGTACCGCCAAAACCTCCTTGTACTTTGTCACGTTAATTGTTGTCATAAATATATGCTAGGTAGTGCAATAAATGTGCTTTAGATATGTCTAGAAAAAATGTCAAGCGGGTTAAAAACATCAAGGTGTGTTTGTGTTGGTGCCAGGCACATCTAGGTAGGATAGGCACGTTTGTGAAGGACAGGTGCGTCTGTGTATTTCAGGCACATCTATGCAATCTGTAAGCATGTTTATGTCATGAAGGCACGTTTATGTCTTCAAGGTCAAATCAGCAGTTCTGTGATGAACATACGCTGTCGATTGGATAAGCTGTTAAGAGGATACACTCAAGCAGGTCCTCTAGGGAAGACTAGGATAGATCGAGGCACTTTGTGATGAACAGTGAGTGCCAAGACATAGTACTTTGTGATGAACAGGGAGTACCAAAACATGTAATACTTTGTGATGAACAGGGAGTACCAATAGGATAGATAGCGACACTTTGTGATGAACAGTGAGTGTCACTGGGATAGATAGCAACACTTTGTGATGAACAATGAGTGTCACTTTGACTGACATGATTGCTTTGCTTGACTACAGGAGTATTTGCCTATGTTGGAGTCCCGAGAGAGATTCTCGTCAACGTAGAGATTATGACCAGAGCTGACATTCGAGGATGGAGCTGCTATTGAGGCTATGGGTCTGAGATACATCTTGTATGTGCTTGAGTTTTGAGCAAACATGGGGTTGCTGACTGCGTTGGCTGAGAGATGGCACTCAGAGACATGCATGTTTCATTTTCCTATGGGTGAGATGATAGTCACCTTAGAGCATGTGTACAGGATACTACAGATACCAATCGATGGGGAGTTAGTTACTTACGATCGAGACGAAGACAGGGAGGCCCTGAGATGATTATTTCAGGATCCTGGACTAGAGATGAGAGCTGGACACGTGGCATGGGATACCATGATAGTGACAGGACTGACACTACTAGTAGTGCTATGGGTTCCTGTGTCCAGACAGGGCGACACGAGGGTTGGCTGTGGGCCGGGGAGCACCTTGGAGACACTAGTGACACAGCACACTAGATATGCCTGCGGATCGTGTGTCCTGGCACACTTGTACTATGAGTTGCATCAATTTGTGTATCATGGATCTATAGGATTGGGCTACGGAGTTACATTGTTGCAGGTGTGGGCATATGAACATCTGCCAGTTACCCAACCGATACATTTCAGGGGCAGGGGTCATGGATGTAGGTTTGTTCATTTGTATGATATGATTACCTCATAGCCACAGATTGGCAGGTTGGAGCATTGGCATCGAGTCCTAGATGAGATTGACACTGTGATATGGATGTCGTACTGTGAATGCGAGTAGTGGGAGGAGGACGCAGTGGATCTACCTTATACCTTCTGAATCAGATATTTGATTGGGCGGACGCCCTATGTATTGGAGAGATAGCTGATTGATAGGGCATGTAGGCAGTTTGACCATATTCAGCAAATGCCATGAGGTTCCAGGATGTATGCTCAGATAGTCAGGGATCAGGCACACTTTGGGTTGTTGTTGTCGTATGATCAGGTCGTGATGCAGCTGGTAGAGATGGTGTCGATACCATGGGATATGTGGCCAGAGATTGAAGATGCAGGCATGGATGCAGAGTACATGGCATATTGGGCTGAGCATCCCTTTCCATGGCTGACAAACCTAGGGGAGCCTCTAGATGGAGATGGTGGTGGCGATGGTGGGGGGAGAGGCCAACGGAGGAAATGAGGTGCTGTTGGAGAGAGGAGGGTGGCTCCACGGAGAGAGGGTGGAGAGGAGAGACAAGCTCAGGTGCAGAGGGATTGCGGTGGACTGCCACTATAGGTGCCAGCAGTATAGGGTCCTAGACATGTGCAGGGATAGGGGCAGAGGCAGGTACAGGCAGAGGTACTTGTACCAGTATAGGGGGAGCCACAGGCAAAGCCACAGGGGGCTGAGGAGGAGGAGGATGAGCTGCTTGAGCTGTGGGAGATCTGCCAAGGATAGGCAGATGAGATCTAGGACCTGGAGAGAGAGACAGTTAGGCTCAAGAGGCGGTTGAGGGAGATAGAGCATGAGCGGAATTAGGATATCCAGTGCTATACTAAGGCTGAGATAGTGCTGAGGACTGGGAGGTAGGCGGCAGAGGACACAGGGGCTGGATATGCCTATGTTCTATGGGTAGGGGAGGAGATAGGTTACTAGCGAGACCTATATTATGGGGCAGTGCCACCAGGGTAGCAGGCGAGGAGCTTCTGCAGATCATCACAGACAGCGACGGCTATGGGAGGGAGCCAGAGGAGATAGGCATCTAGCGGTGGGGTTATGTGACCTCCACCACCACCAGATAGAGGGGGCGAGAGAGATGATCCTGGGGTGGGTCCTTCTAGGGCTCAGACTCCATCAAGGCCAAGCAGCTCCGAGGGAGGGAGTTCATCATAGCCATAGAGGGCTCCCTATGTATTAGTTTTGTACTATTTTGTATGATGATGTAAACACCTTTGGGTGATTTTGTAGCCATATGTATTTTGACATCATTATATCATGACACTTTTGATTATATATATACGAGATGATTCATCTTTGTGGAAGCTATATGCATGTGTACCTATGTGATGAGATGTTTTATGATGTATGTTTCTATGTGATGATTATGATATAGATGCAAATATGTATATGATGAATGCAAAAATTTTGTTCTTTTATGTTTTAATGTTATGTATGATACAAATGCGAATGTATGAAATACAAATGAAAATGAAAATGCAAATAACTATTGTAAGATGTGCTAACGTGTGTTGTGTGTAGGATGTGATGCGATTTTGATATCTATATGTATGTATGAAATACTTAATATGTGCTAATGCAGGTGCAACTACATGAAATGCAAATATTTTTGGCATGTCATTATACTCAGTCATGTAATAACAAGCTACACGGACTTAAGAAGGATGATGGAGGTCAATCAAGAAATGGGGATGGAAGATAGAAGATATGAAAGTGAAAGAGCTTCTTGTGCATTATCATCATTGAGCTTTATTATGGCAAAATAGGTTATGACAATCGAGGCATATGTTCAACCCAGAAAGTCATTGTACCTGTTTGCATGGAGATAAGATAGTCACAAACAAGGAATGCCCCAGTTCATACTAGACTCTCAGTGTCCTCATATCCTTGGACAAGTCATAGCATTACTAAGAGACAATCTACAGACAGCAAAGAAAAATAGGTGACGATAACCCATCCTCGCCTTTCTAGTCA
Source organism: Cryptomeria japonica (assembly GCF_030272615.1). Classification (NCBI taxonomy): domain Eukaryota; kingdom Viridiplantae; phylum Streptophyta; class Pinopsida; order Cupressales; family Cupressaceae; genus Cryptomeria; species Cryptomeria japonica. The sequence goes on from NC_081407.1 coordinate 845,333,683, forward strand.
AAGACATCTTGGAGATAGAATCTCTAGTCAGAGACATCCTGGAAAAGCTAAAAGACATGTCACCAAAAGATAAAATCAAAATAAAACCAAGACTCGACACCAACATCCATTGTAGTACTCAATTTTAGTGTCTCTTGTCACTTGTATAAGTCTTATTTGATTGTGGTTACAATGTTTACTTTCACAGAAAGGATAGATAGCACTGAACCATAATGTTGTCTAAGTCTGTTGAAAGATTTGATTTGTTGAAGCCCATTGTTGCTGCTGTGTCTCATCTGAAACTGACTGAATCCATGCAACTGATACTTTATTGCGGAGAAGATGAAACTTTATAGTGGATTGGTGATGTAAATGTTTCTTTATTGTGGATTGTGCGCGGATAGACTGAAGAAGGTTGGAAGAGATTGTACTCCCCAGAATAGGCGATGCTCTTAGTTCCACACCCATCACTAGACATAGGATTTGCCTTAGCAACAAATAGGAGCTGATTTATTATGGATGGAAAGGGATGAAAAGGAATGTTTATTATGAATGGCGAACCAATCTTGGGTAGATCAATAACAAGCCATGATGGGAATGTGTAAGTTTTATTGTGGATGAATAGGTTGTGAGTGTGTGCAAAGTGAAAGGATGAAATGGAATCCTAAAGGATGGAGAAGAAATGTCTCTACACATGGCGCTGGTGACCCAATTTTCACCATGGTACTTTCCCAAGGCGCCACCAAAGTGGTTTTCACCATTGGACGAAATGTTTTTTCTTCACTTTTTTTTTTTTTTTTTTTTTTTTTTTTGTATTTTTTAATTAGGATACGCTGAAGAGCTATGTGTAAAACCTATGAAGGTGCATGTTGTTGATAGGATCCTCCAAAGGTTCACCCTCTATGGTTGAGAGCTGATATGCACCAAATCCATATGCTGCTATGATGATGTAAGGACCAAGCCAATTTGGTTCGAACTTGCCCTTCTTCTCTCTGTCTTGCTAATTTTTAGGATTTTCTCTGAGAACCAAGTAACCTACCTCAAATGTGTGAGGCTTGACTTTATGATTGTAGCTGCGACTCATTCATTGTTGATAAGCCTTGAGATGATTAAAAGTAGTTTGTCTTCGTTCATCCAATAGTTCAAGTTCTTGTAAGCGAGAGACCCTGTAGTCTTAATCACTGATAATGGTTTGCAAAGAGACTCGTAAAGAGGGTAACTCGAACTCAATAGGCAAGATAGCTTCAGTGTCATAGACAAGTGAATAGGGTGTAGCTCAAGTAGGTGTGCGAAAGTTGGTGCGGTAAGCCCAAAGTGCGGGATTAAGTTGGATATGCCAATTATGGCTAGCGTTGTCGACTGTCTTTTTTAAGATTTTAAGGATTTTTTTATTAGACGCCTCAGCTTGACTGTTACCTTGGGGGTAATATGGAGTGGAGAAATGATGGGAAATATGGAAGTAGTCACAGAGTTCACGAACATCCTAATTTTTGAAGGGACGCCCATTATCGGTGATAATGGAAATAGGAATACCATATCGACAAATGATATAATTGAGAATGAATGTAGCAATTTGTTTTCCAGTGACTTGTGTGAGAGGCATGACTTCGATCCATTTTGTGAAATACTCTATGGCAGTGATGATGAATTTATGACCATTGGAAGGTGGAGGGTGAATCTTGGTAGTCAACTCACATAAATTTTGCAACTTTCGGAACAGATTCGCTTGGTAGTCAACTCGCATAAATTTTGATTTCAACTTAGCAACCATCCAATCTCATGTATTGATCTTCTCTTTACCTCTTCTCTATCTATCAGCCTGCAAATGCTCCCACCAAAGAGATGCATGACCTTTCAACTTGGTCCAAGCATACTTCACCTTTCTTTCTTCTGCGGTGTTCTCAAAATCAAAATATTTCTCCATATCTAAGATCCAATCCATCAATTCATCGGAATCCAACTTTTCATCATATTCCAGTGGGGTAAAATAAGGTTTAGTATTCGTCCTACTCAAAACCCTCAAAAACCTCTCTTCATCTGGATAAATTGTCAGTGGGTTTACTTGTTCTATCAAGGCTTCTTCTCCTTCATCTTCACTCACATCTTCAATATGTCAACCTCTTCTCTAGGCTATGTCAATGACTTCTCACTGGGCTGTAATTCCTTGCAACATTTCCATCTAAGCAAGATCTGCATTCCCGCATGCTCCACCATTCCTATTTCCTCTTTGCACCATCTTCATGCCAGTCCTCTACATCTGCAGTTCAGATCCACAATCTGCCACCCCACAAAAAAATTCTTAGGACCACGCAATCTCTGGAATGAAATCTCACTCTAATACCACTTGGTCCAGTCACTGGTTAGGAGGGACCTCAAAGAGATCAAGATGGACCAGTCAGCAGGAGTAAACACACCAGAAACACAAAGAGATGATGGAGGTAATGCAAAATAGAATGAATTATATCATGAAAACTTATTACAATCAACTGGTAACATTCAAATTATAGAAACTGGCTCACCGGCCTACTAAAACATGTTCAATTACAGAACAGGTCACAACCGGGATCTCAAATCTTAAGATCTAGCTTCTATGTTTTGTCTATCACTTTGGATCTCATTCTAATACTTAATTATAATGATTTGTATGATCCAAGGGATCCGGTTGGCCCAAAATGGGATCAGATATGGAAGAACAAGACCTAATGTGTAATAATAACAAGGTCGGTCTCTGCCAAAGAAATTCTTATGAAAAATCCAAAGCATGAAGTGGCGATCAAAGGGAAGGTCGGACACATGCCAAGGAATATTATAATCAACGCTCAGGCCTCTACATGCTACAGAAGGGATATAGTAGATCACTAATGCAAATAGGTCCAAGCAACCAATACTAGAAAATTGTCTCGGAAACTAGTAGCGATAAGTTGCCAAGAAAAGATCCAAATGCTCTGCGGTTTGGGAATAAGGTAGATAATCAAGTCGTCAAGAAAAATCCAACTCCTCAAGATCCAGTGAGCCAATGCCAAAAAATGCATAATGTGGTTTAAAGAACTGATTGTACTTATATTGCAATGTGTATTTGGTTTGTTGTGAATTGATTGTATTACGATGTATACTTGTCATATTCTATGTATGTATGTGATTCTTTGAAAAAATTGAAATTGAATGCAAATTTTATTGGATTGAATATTATGAGTAATTGATAGTATGCCTTTTGTAATCCTATAGGGTTTCATCATTTGATATTTCCAAGTGATAGAATAAAATTAGAAGAAGAATCCATGGGTAAAGAAGGAAGAGGGAAACATAAGGAATATGTAGGATAGAAATGAATGGAAACTAATTATAAATTGGTCCTCATTGTGGACAAAATGTAGTCACAAAAAATGAAATAGTGTAGAAGAAAAATAAATAATTGCTACTAATTTAATAAAAATATTACCAACTGCAAAATGTATGTAGATTTCAAATATGTAGTTCATTTTGAATAATTCAAATAAATACATTAGAGTGATCAAAAGAAAAGAGAATAATTAAAGGGCAGTAGAGAAATTATAGAGCTTGAGCAAAAAACAAAATTGTAGGCATTAAACATCATGGACTAGGAAAAAGAGGAATTTGACATGCAAGTGATAGGTGAATATTCTCTAAAACATTATTAATTGTCTTTTAATAATTACATAAAGAAAAAAAAATGATGAAGTATAGGTAGAAAATATATTTTCTAGATGTGAAGACTTTAATTTGATGGAATATTTGTCAAATAATGCACTATATTTTAAACTTTCATCAATAAGCCATGTTGCTTTGAGAAGAATATCTTGGTTAACTCTTAGTTATGAGTCTAGAGACCTAGAAATGGTGGTGGTTATGTTAACTCAACAAATTCTCTTTTTCCAAAAGAAGTTGAGAATAACTTTAAATTTTATAGTTGGTGCAACTTGTATCTATAGAAAAATATTGTCATTATGCAAATAAATTTAAAAAAGTTATAATGTGAAGGATATACAATTTAGTATAGGGTATGTAGATTCATTAATTCAAATTCATGATTGCTTTTGCACATGGGATTCAAGTTACTCATTAAAAATAAAATAAAAAATAATTATCTTGTGTATGCTAACAGTGTTGGGAGGAATTTTTTTTTACGATTTATAGATGATTGTTTAAAGACATTTTGTCTAATTGAAGGAAAAAATTTAGATGATAGAAAAATTAAGATAGTCACAATATAACACATGATATGGGAAGGTTGCAAGAGAAAAGTATCTCATTATGATGCTCTATATTTTACGGCTAATCTTAGAAAAGTGCCTTTTAGATAAATTTTCATAAAAGATTTCTATCTTTTAATATATAAAGAAATTTTTATGAAGGATGAGATTCCACAAGATGGTTTCATTATGCTTGGCATCAATTAGGACATGATGGAAAAATAAATTAATAGATGGAAAGACAAAGTGATTGATTATTTTATCCATTAATAAGTAGCTAAGAGTCTTGCTACAAAAAACCTATATACATTTTCAAAGATACAAAGTTTTTATACTTGGATCATATCAATGGTACACCATATTTCCAAGATAATGAAACATAAGAAGCATATGATGAGCTTATGAAGGTAACCTAATGATGTCTTATAATTTTCATCATATTTTTTTTACATCAACTTGTGATAGAATATGGTTTCTCAAGATAAGGTAATTGATATTTATTAATTCAGTATTTGGACTCCATTCAAATTGAGAGAAAAAGGTTCAAAGTTATATAGGATGAGTTTCATACTTATGTTAGAATAATTTAGTATGCCCAAGAAGAAAAAATATAAGTATGATTAATTTGGAAAAGGTTGAATTTATAATATCATTTTCTAATTATTAGAGTCCCCCTCGAAGTGCTCCACTATTTTATTAATTATTATATTTATTTCTCAGAAACATCCTAACATGTAGTTTTAGTAAAGGTTTTAGTTTTTTTCTTGTTTATTATTTTTTCACAATTGAGTACAATATGAGTTGAATGATTGACTTGTAGGTACATGAGTTTCATGATTGAATTTTAGGTATTGTTATGTTACAAAAATAACTTTGGAATTTGAATTTTGGTAACACTCCTATATAAAATTACTTTGAGATTTTTATTATATCAACTTTGATGTTGAATAACATAATTGGCTTTTCCTAGAGTGTGGTTATCTTCTCACAAAACTGTTTTTGTGACATACATCATCTTGTCATGGTATGGCATTCTCAGTGTAATAAAATTCCTATAAATATAGGATCATTTTTATTGCACGTTTGTTATTAAGGCCTAACATACAAGTTAATTTATACACCATTTGTTTCTTTCGTGGTCTCAAATATTAAACACCTTAGGTTTTTCATGTTAATGGTAGGAATTTTTTATGGAAACCTTAGATTGAGAGAAATTTTTAGCAAAGGGAAACTTGACGTGGAAAAAATGGAAGGCACGTCAAGGATAATCATAAAGAAGTTCATGGTTGCTTAATTTTATCTTTCTAGTTAGATTGCTTAACATGTCTTAGAACAAATTCTTAATCTAAATGGGATTTGGTTCAGGAATGAAAATGAAACAAAAAAATTGGTTGATTTACTGACAAATAATTTTATGAATGACAACTAGACTCATATTTACATATATAGAGAACAACAAGAACTCCAATGAGGCCAAGCACATGTCAATTTTTTGAAATGCCTAAAAAAGCCAATGCTACCTATTTATAACTAGCATAATCATTAGTCTACTTTCATAGAATAATAATCTCACTCAAAGGTTATGAATGAGATTTCAAAGTTGCAATTTTTCAACCATTCAAGTTTGTGTTTTTTATAGTTATTTGTTATGGTTTTAAGCATAACAATTTTAGTTTATTGTTGGTATAGTTGTTGATGCTTTTTATGTTATTCATGTAACATATTTTGATGTATTCCAAACCCATTGAATATAAGAAAAATGATTTAGAGTTTATCTTTTATTTATTAGCTTTGTTTGCTTTCTAATATATCAATATTTATGCAAAAATTATGGATAATATAGGATTGTAATATTTTATTTAAATATCATTAATCTAAAACTTATTTGCCTTTTTTTATTGCGGTTAATGCACATTTGAGGAAATGTAATCATAATTAGTCAAATTATTGCCATTAATTAGTTAAGGACTAAGAAATACATCAATTCATCCAAAACATCTAAAAATTTTATTTCTAACCTCACTACAAACCTTGATCCACTTTGATCATATTATTGATCATTCCCAATCTTGGTGTTGTTTTTATTGTTCATAAAATTATCAATAAAATAAGATATAACCTTAGCTATATATGATTCTAATAAAACATTTAATACATGATGTTGCTACAATTATTCCACTTTCTATGAGCATTTCTTGGTCTCATGTACCAATCAATTCTTACATTGGAGTAATACTTGCCACATGTTTGTTTTAGTTCACAAGTGTTTTGGTTTCTCATTATTTTTTGCCAATTGCTTCTCACTCCTTAGCTCTATTATAATCATTTATTTTACACACTTCCTCTTATCTCTAGACTTTCCATGGTATTAAATAAACCAAAATGGAGTTACTCATTCACTTTGTTGGTGATTTATAGTATATGGCAATCCTTGTGAAGATCAATGATACTAGGTTGAGAAAAAAATTCTTCTTCCAAGGTGTTGATAAATTGATTGTCATTTTAGAAGTGCTTGGTGATAAAACCTATAGTTCCATGTTTATCAATTTTGAAAATATCTAATAAAATTTTGTATGTGGTTAGTCCCCTGTGGAACATATAAGATTCCCTTTTATCTCTCAACCACAGTTTTTACTATTTCTATTTTCTAATGATTTTATTATATTTGTGTGGCTTGCTTTCTCAATTTTTTTATCTTTCCTCGACCCTTAATGTTTGAATGATACATAATTAGATGTTGTAGAAATTTTATTGAAAGTAGATTTAGATTATTTATTGTAATTTTTTAAAAATGTATGATTATTTTAACATTTTTGAAGGGGTAGAGGAAGTAGATGAGGCCCCTTAATTCTAACCATTAGATTCAAATAGTTAAGAGTTCAATATTTTTTACATGCACACACAAATTCTACCACATAAATATTGGAAGCTAAATTCATAGTCATTAATTGATTAGTTATGTCTCTAAGAACATTTGGTTAAATTAGTTGTTTCTAAGCCTATATTGCCACATAAGTGTTGTAAGAAAGGGGTGGTTGTCTCGTTACAATAATGGATAGAAATAGGAGCTAAGGATTAGAAGTATTCAATGGCATGGTCCTTAGAGTTCATAAAAATGGTTTATGAACTCTTAAAATCTGCTTTTACTTTAAGAGGTGTAGGTCTTAAAATTTGCTTTTACTTTCAGAGGTGTAGCCCAAGAATGACGGATTTTTCGTGGATCAAACATTCACATTAGAATTTCACGTGGATTGTATTTTTGCTACGACCTTTTCTACTTTTGAATTGATCATATATGGATTCAATCACTTAATGTCAACATCATCAACTTTAATCTATTTTATTTTTATGCTAGTTATATAGAAAATTACAAAAAAGTCACATTCATAATTCAACATCCATAATCATGAAACAAAACAAAGAATGACAAAATTACAAGAATATTTCTACCATAATAAAAATGTGGAAAACCTATCAAAACAAAATATGATAAATTTTATATTATCTCTAATAGAGATGTCCTAGATGTAAAATCGAGCATTCAAAAAAATGAAATGGTTCAATATATAAATCATATAAAAATAATATTACAAAAAAGATCAATATGATTCTTGTCAATGAGAAATGAATCAAAATGTCACTCCCTTATCCTACAACATGTTGTCATGAGGTGAAGACTTCTTGTAACACCCTTAAATTATATAGTTATGTAAGACATTTATTCTAATTTTGAGCATATTTCCTTAGCATTCATTAGAGTGAATGTAATGTACTTTATTGACGATTCTCTATTTATCTAGAAATGAAACATAAGAGAAACATTAAGGACAACTCAACATAATGGATGGCTAGATTATGGGTGTAGAAAGGTAAATTAAAAGGAGCGGGTGGCTCCTTTGGAACTTATTATCTACAAAGATCAAGAGGGTTAGCATAGATGTCATTGAAATGATGATTATGGACAAATAAAAGAATACAATTTTTGAAATGAAGCATAACTTAATAACTCTAGTAGCACACATGTTTTTCACTAAAAATGTAGTTTGCTAGTTCACTAATTGAGTATTATTTTTCATATAAGAGATCCATTGCTACAATAAAGATTTTTTTGTAACAAAATTATTAAAGAGAAAACTAAAGTAAAATTGGGTGACTATGTATAACTTTTTAATAGCGTTCAACTAAGAGGGTAATTATTTTTCATATCATTATTTGGTTAACTATCAAATGCATTTAAATAATAGAAATACAATTGATATTTCTTGCATGATGCAATAGAAAGATGACAGTTGTCTCAATTTGGATTACACTCTATAGTTATTTGGTTTAATCAAACCATAGGCTCGAAATTGAACATGTCATTAATATTCTATCATCTGACGATGGTTGTATATACTAGCATACCTATATTTGAAAATATGTTTGGAAAAAATTCAGGAAGATCGTTGGAAATATTAATTAACATATAGAAAATGTTATTGCTATATTCAAAAAAAGATAAAGTACTCTTTAAATTTTTTATTAAAAATTAAATTATATATGAAATTTTTTAAGTTATGTCAAACTAAATTGCAAGCTAAATATGTAAGATATTACTAAATTTTATATATTAATTATTTATAATATTATTTTAATTTAAAACATTAATTTTTATTTTGAATATATTAAACTGAGAGATACTTGAACCTTTACATATCTACAAAAGAAGGTGGTGCAGGAGCACCTAGCTTCATTCTCAGCTTCATTTTCATCTCAGGTTTGATTTTTGTTGTTTTAAGTTGGAAAGTGGTTTAGGATGTTTTTTAAGTTGTTCTAGGTTGTTTTGATGAGTTTTTAACTCATTATGGGGTTTTGGTTTCTTGTTTTCATCTTTTTGCTCAAAGTTGCCAGTTTGATGTTGCCTGGCAAAATGATGGAAAAATGAGTTTTTTTTGTGCTTTTTGTTTTGAAAAGGTTTTAGACATGTTTTATTCTTGGGTTTAAGGTATGAGAAGTATTTTTAGGTGAGGGTTAGTTTTGGAGGTCAATCTTGCATTTTCTAGGCACCAAAAGTTGTCATTTAGGCATCAAAGTGTCAAAATTAAGTGTCCTTGGACATGTACCTATCCATACATGAGGTTAACCAACTTGGAGAGGTACTTAATCTCCTGTTTTAACTATTTTAAGGGTTGATCATTCGAAGTTAAGAAGCATTTTGCAAACTTACACTAGTTTTTTGGGTTTTTCTCTAGTTTTTGGCTCCATGTGAACAACAATCCGTACACCAGCTGTACTTGGCTGTACTGTTCTTGCATTTTAAGTTTCTAATATTTTTCCTTAAAATTTTCCCTTTGGTGGCATTTTATTTTATCAAGTTTTGAGTTTGTGGCAAAATTAGTTTGATTTGACAGTTTCACTACCTTGTCTAGGAATTGGCAAGGATGCTTGACCAACTTGGTTTCTTGGAGTCCTAAAATGCTCATGGCTTCCCAAGAACTAGTTGGTCAACTTGTAGACTATGTAAATACATGTTTTGTTTTCAAGAATGCAGGTGTAAGGAGTTTTTGTGGCCATTAAGCCCTAGGCAAGTGTGCCATTTGGCTAGGGTCTTGAAGGAATTTAATGCTTTGCTTTACTATAGCAAGTGCATTTAAAATTTTAACAAACTTGCCTTGATGAAGAATTTTGTATGCCAAGGAAAAGAGGCTTTCTAAGCCATGAGGAGATAATTTGCAAGTTTACTTTGTGAAAATAATGTAAAAAACAGTGAGTCACTGTTTTAGAGTCAATTTTCTTGCAATAGCCTACTCTCCATCATGCATTGGAGCTTGTAAGGTTGTTATACCTCCTTCTAATTGCTTGTGAACAAGCACAAGGAGTGTTCTTGATGTTAACTAAGGGTTTGAAGTTTCCAAGATCAATCAATGATCTTTGAGGCAAGACTTGAAATGCAAACTTGCTGTCACAGTCAATTAGGACTGAGTTTTTACTTTTTCCTTGAAGTTATACATGTATTCTTCTCCTTCCAAATGACAGGTATGAAGGAAAATAAGTCAAAAAAGATTGATCCTTGTTAAGGAGCAATAAAAATACTTTTTGTGAGGAGTTCTAATAGTGAAAGTGAAGGTCACAGTGAACTACAAAAAAACAATGAAAGACAAAGGGCAACAACAGTCAACTTGACAATGAATTAATTCCATTTTGTAATTGCCTAATGCTTGTATGTAGGGATAACATGACTCTTATTTGCTTCTAGATGGTAGACATGTTCACATGTTGAATTTAATTGGTTTTGTTTGCAAATGATGTGTTTGAAAGGGGCAATATTCGAAAAGTTGTAAAATGTTGCATTTTCCTTATCAGCAACTTTTTGTAAAAACTTGTTTTTCAAACTTTGAAGTGTAACTATTCTTATTTGTGGCCTAAATAGTCATTAGTAGGGTGGAACTAAGGTCTCTTGTCAATATTGGAGGTCTATAGTTTGGATCTTGGTTTTTCACCATCAAAACCCTTCAAAACCCTCCTTTTTCACCCATTTTTGGGACAGTCATGGAGAAGGCCTGTGAGACCCTAAAACTTTTTGAATCTTGAAGTATTCCAAAAAGGGTATCCAAAAATGTAAAGCTTTTGTTCTGTAAGTCCATTGGTTGAACAGGGCGAGCACAAAACCCCTAATGGAGGGCTAATTACCTAGTAGCCCGTTTTAGGGCTAAACCCAAGTTTTTGTCAAATCGGGTAAGCAAGTGAAGGTTGCAAAGCATGAAATCCAACAAAACAAGTTGAAATAGGTCAATCTAACATGAATTCAACCTATTTGGTGAGTTTGGCTTCATAAGATGGTTTTGGAGCCCTTGGAAGGATGTCATCAAACTAGGGAGTTGGAGCTTTTGAGTAGCCAAGAAGAGATTGACATAGGGAGGTGGAGAAAGGTGAGTTGTTAGACTACCTTTGATCTATTTGCACTCTAACCTTTGTGTTTACACCTTGAAAAGAGTAAGGAACTTTTGCCCAGCAAACATACTAATCACATACCAACCACCCAGCACTTTCCTGCCCTATGAGAAGGCAACAAAACCAAGGACTCGTGAGAACTAAGAACCAATGAACAAAAAGCTGCTACCAAAAAGAGGAACCCAACAACAACCACTAACACTAGAAAATGAAAACATTAAAACTAGACACCAAACACAACAAGAAAAAGCAATAAATAAATAGAAACACTCACCAATGGCTTACCGGATGGGAGAGAACACCAATTTCCTCTCTAGACAAATGTGCTTTCTTTTCTCCAACAAAGTGAGATTTTTGGAGGAATCTTCCCCAAAGGAAATGGTGAAGGATTCCAATGTGGCTTTCACCCTTGAAATAGACGCTTCAAACCCCATCGTGGTTGAGTACTCTAGATGTCTTCTTTTCTTTGCCTACCTACTCACTATTTCATCTTGGATGTCATGAAGAGTAATATAATTCTTCTCTATAATCTCCCTATTTTGATCAAACATGCTCTCCATATTCCTCCTCAGTATATCTTACTTTTTTCTTATAGAGCTTCAACAATATCAACCAAGTCTTTCATATTCTTGATTTGGCCAATCCTCTCAATGAGGTCCTTAACAGAGTTGTCCAATACTTCCCATTAATCAATCATCTCAACAAATTTCCTCAATGTCATCAAAGCCCTCTTCTCCTTCTCATCATTTTCCTAACTTGAGGCACTTGCATCCACCTCTAAAATGGCTTTCAACCTATCTATTTTATTTTTCCTTAGCTCAAATTGTCCCAAGAGCTAGTGGATGACAGGTTTACAATGCTTATTAAACCCTTTGCAAAGTTCATTCTCTTTAGCTGCAAAGGGGGGAAATCCCTCCTTGATCAAAGAGCTCCAAGGGGAGGAATTATGAAAATCATCATCAGAAAGGATGGATAGGGGATTAGCCTCTTTTCTGACAACTTATTTTCTGGGGTCCAATCTGACCCAATAGACCAAGAAGAGGTCGTCTCCTCTGATTGATCTTCAATAATGATTGGTTTTTAAATAGAGCTTTCACCAACAAGGGGGCCCAGAGGAGTTTTAGATTTAGTAGTTTGGGAGGGGTTAATCTAGGTGGGCTCCTTTTCTATTTTAGGGAAAGCATTATCCACAGTTAGATTGACCAGAACCTCAACACAAAGACCCAAACTAGATTTTGAGCCTGAGGGGTTATTAGCAAGGCCATTAGAAGGGGTTAGACTCAAAAGGAAATCATATAGTCATAGGATGGACCTCGATACAGGGGAAGGGAACTCTTAGCCTCAGCAACCTCCATAGACTAGGATATGGGAGTGAAAATCCAAAAGGGAAAATTCATCCTTACCACATGCCGAAGGTGATTGATCATCAAGAACAATTGGGAGTGAAAGCACTTGAAGCGCCTATTTAGGGTAAAGAACTTCATAAAAAGCACCATCGTAACCTTCCAAAAACTAGGCAGATCATCGATTTTGAAACCACTTTGGAGATAGGCCACCTTCTCTCCTAGGCCTAGAAATATTTTAAAGTCTTCCTTATAATTCCCTTTTGGATTCTTCTAGAAACTCATACCTTCTATAGAGAACCATGTAACCACAAAAATAGACTCCATTGTCATAGTAAATTTCACTTTACCCACTTGGACAAAACTATTTTTCAAAGATGGGTAAATTGATTCAAGATCCAAGGATCAAAGCCCTTCATAGCCTCCACATAATTGGATAAATTTCCTTCCATCACTTTCTCCTAAAGGGAATTATTCTCTTTAAACTTTACACAAGTATTGGGCTATCTTTGTATTAAATTTCCTCCATCTTTATCATAAAAACCCCAAAGCCAATAGCCAAGAAAATTTCAAGTAAATTAGGGTAGAAAAAATCACAATCATAAGCAGTAATAGAAAGGTTACTTTCCTTAACATTAATATCACAAGTCCACCACATGATTTGATAGAAGTACATCGTGGAGAGGATACCATATAAAAAGGCAAATTTCAAATCCTTAGGTTCCATAAATTTAGTTGTCCTCATTTATCATGACACATATTTCATCAAGAAAATAGTGAAGATCCATTCAACATTAATGCCCTCGGAGAAGGGGCCCAAGTTAGAAAGCTTGTCAATAGTCTTATTACCCTCCCTAAAGATGTGTTGATACACGTGGTCAAATCTAGAGGTGACAATAAGATAATCTGATGGTATAAGATAATGTGGAGGTGACAATAAGATAATGTGGAGGTCACATGGACACTTATCCTAGGGCCATGGAATCACCTATTGATGGTATAATCATTTATAGTCAAGCATTTCAATTTCAAGTATTGCCTCTACCCTCAAAAGGAACGCTTCCAATTCCATTTCTATTTTAATTAGGGTTAATTCCAAACCTAGGTTTTGACTTAAGGCAAACCCCTATCCACAACCCCCTTTCTTTCATCTTCTTTACAACTACAAGTAACCAATGGAGCCAAAAGACCTCAAATAGCATTAGGAGCCCCACACAAACTTGTTCCTAAAATTAGGACCTCATTTTTCGAGACGAGGGTGTTGGGGGGTGCCCCTATGCTCAGTGTTTTTATTAGATTTTGGAGATAGATGCTAGACAACTTCAGATTCTAGATTCAACAATAGCAACTCAAAAGACCAAGGTGCTAGATGCCCTAGTCTTACCTAATCAATATCAAATTTCAATCATAGGGACACTGTCAGATTCCCTATCAATTTATGTACCTATTGTGAAATTTCTATTTCATTATCAGTTGCCATAATCAATCCAAGTTGTTAGTTCATGCATTTTCCTTCTTATCTTAGATTTGGCGTTCAATTTATATCTTCAAGCTCTACATCATGGTCCTTCGAAGGCTTCCTATTTTGTTGGAGAACTACTATTGCCTGTGGATAATAACTTAACTAACAGATTTCTAATAATTTGTTTAGATTGACAATTAGCATGTGTCATAATACGCGTGATTCTTAATTGTTCATTGTCTAAAACATTAAAAATTGCAGTGGCCCATGTCGTAGCTACCAAATGTAGCAGGCCATGAAGTGTCTTCATAAGAAGAATAATTAAAGGTGTCATCTGGTCATTGGTCTAAAGTATGTGCATAAGCATGTGAAGGGGTGTTCACTTGGGCTTGAAAGGGTTCTAATTTTTTTAGCTTTCTCTTAAGGAGAACATTGACATAGGTAAAATGACATTTCTGAAGATTGAATAGAGCAATAAGTGTTAACATATCTGAGTGCAAATAGAAATCCCCCGATTTCGTGTCAAGTTCTAAGACTAGGAAAGTTGCCCTTAATAAAACATACCTTTATTCACACACCTTAATAAAATAAACTTGTTAGTCGTGTGTATGCTTGATGTATTCAAACTTGATTTATTAAAATGAAGGAAATCATAGTGTATCATCAATTTATTAAAAAATTATTGCACTTCAATTTTTAAATTGAAATATTTCAATTTTTGGGTATATTTTAATCATTTGAGTAATTGGGTTATTGAGGGACACCAATGAGTTGAGAGGCAATCGATCCCCACTCCTACCCCCAATCAATCAATCCTAACACCAACTACAATGATAGAGGGCAAGGGAGACAAGGCAACAAGAAGTGGATGGAAATAATCCAACAATAGCATGCCGATTTAATCATAATGGGTACAATCATATGATGAGGCTCTTATAAAAGTCTCTTTACAATGTCTTTAGACACCACCATCTGTCTAGAGATTTTGGTGTAGTCACCGATTAGGAGGGACCTCAAAGAGATCAATCTGCACCGGCTAGCAAGAGTAAATGCAATGGAAACACAAGGATATGATGGAGGCAATGCAAAACAGAATGAATTATATCATAAAAATTGATTATAATCAATCGGTAACATCCAGATTACATAAATCGGCTCACTGGCCTACTAAAACATGCTCAATTAAAGAATAGGTCACAACCGGGACCTCAAATCTTAAGATCTAGCTTCTATGTTTTGTCTACCACCTTCAATCTCATTCTAATGCTTAAGTACAATTATTTATACGATCCAAGGGATCCGGTTGGCCCAATAGGGGATCAAATGCTGAAGAACAAGACCTAACGTGTAAAAACAACAAGGTCATCCTCCACAAAAGAAATTCCTCTGGAAAATCCAAAGGATGAAGTGTAGATCAAAGGGAAGATCAGCCACAGGGCAAGGAACATCAGAATCAATGCTCAGGGCTCCGCAAGCTACATAAGGGATCCGATAGATCACTAATGCAAATAGGTCCAGGCAACCAGTACCAGAAAATTGTCTTGAAAACTGGTAGCGATAACTTGCCAAACAATGATCCAAATACTCTGTGGTCTGGGAATAACGTAGATGATCAAGTCCTTAAGAAAAATACAACTCCTCAAGATCTAGTGAGCCAATGCTAGAAAATACAAAATGAAATGTTGAAACTGTAAAACAAAAAGGAAATATTTTTGGTTGATGCAAGATTGCCAAGAACCGGGGATACTCCTTCATCAGATATCCGGGGTTGTTCAAAAAAACTGAGTCTCTCACTTTGCTAGGGTCAAAGGAAAACCAATGTGGTCTACCTCTTCCTGAGAAATCGAAGATGAATCTTTAACTGGCCTGCCTTTCCACTTCATAAGATACTCCTTATACTGACTACTTCAGGTATTACGCCCAATCCTATTCTCCAAAATGTCTAAACTTCCTCATCTACAACTTGTTAAACTTCCTCATCGACAACTTGTTAAAGTTCCAATCAGAAATCTTTCTTTTCTCTAATACACCATCACTTCATCTCCAACTTCAAATTTCTTATGTCTTCTCTTCTCATATCCTTTCTCCTTATACTTGTTGTTCATGTCCTCCAAATACTGCTTAACTTGAATATGTAAGTCATTTATGTGATCTACAAATTCCTCTACTTCTAAACTTATCCAATCTTCACTACTGATATCTCTTAATTTTGATATACCTCAATGGTGTGCTCCAATAACAATCTCAAAAGGTATCCTTCCGGTACTCCTATTTACTGAATTATTGTAGGAAAAATCTACTTGTGCAAGAATCAAATCCCAACTTTTGATTTTGTCTCCAACTAAGCATCTTAACAAATTTCCCAAGCTTTGGTTAACTACTTTTGTCTGTCCATCAGTCTGTGGGTGAAAAGTAGAAATGAACTTCAAATCTGTCTTCATCTTATTCTAGAGTGTTCTCCAAAAATAACCGACAAAATTAGTATCTCTGTCTGAAACTATTCTTTTAGGAAATCCATGCAATCTCACCACTTCCTTGAAAAATAGGTCAGCTATATGCACTGCATCTGATGTTTTATTACAAGGTATGAAATGAGCCATCTTTGAGAATCTATCCACCACCACAAATATAGAATGATTCCCTCTATGCGTCTCAGGTAGTCCTAGTATGAAATCCATGCTTATATCCTCCCAAGGTCTCTCTGGTACTATCAAAGGCTTATACAATCCCACATTCTGACTACTACCTTTTGCAACTTGACAAACTCTACAAGTTTGCAGAAATTTCCTAACATCCTTATGAATCTGGGGCCAAAAGTAATGCTCACTCACCAATGCTACTCTTGTATCAACACCAAAGTGTCCAGCTAATCCTACACTATGTTTCTCCTTTATCAGATTCTCCCTCATAGAACTCTTAGGTATGCACAATTGAACTCCTTTGATCAACATGTCATCTTGAATGAAGTAATCCAACCACTTGCTTCTATCTACCATTACCAGTTCTCTACATGCTCTCCAAGGTTCTGTGAAATCTGGGTCATCATCATACAAGGTCTTGAACTCTTCAAATCCTAATACTGTCACATTGATCTCTCTGAGCAAATTCCTCCTTCTACTCAATGCATCAGCAACTTTGTTAGATTTCCCACTTCTATGCTTCAACACAAAGGTGTAACTCTACAAAAAATTCTACCCATCTCATATGTCTCTAATTCAAATTACTTCGACTGTTCAAATACTACAACACTTGATGATCTGTATACAACACAAACTCCTTAGGCAACAAGTAATGTCTCCACTTCCTCAAGGCTTGAACTATGGCATAAAATTCTTGATCATAAACTGAATATCTCCTCCAGGCATCATTCAACATCTCATTGAAATAAGCTATTGCTCTCCCTTCCTAACTCAATATGACTCTAATTGCAGTTCCATTTGCATCACAATCTACTTGAAATACTTTGTTGAAATCCAATAAAGCTAACATAGACTGCTTTGTCACTTTCTACTTCAGCAATTCAAAACTTTTGTTTTCTTTGGTTGTCCACTTGAATTCCTTCCTATCTCCCCTCATTGTCTAAGTTATAGGGTTACAAACTTAACTAAATTTTTTGATAAAGTTCCAGTAGAAACTAGCCAATGCATGAAATGATCTTACCTCTCCAGTTCTTTCTGGTGTAGGCCATTCAACAATTGCTTTTACTTTCTCAGGGTCCATCTTCAAACCATCCTCAGATATCACAAATCCCAAATAGACTAACCCTTCCTTCATGAAAGTACAGTTCTTAAGATTTATCAGCAACTTTTCTTCTCTCTACCTTTGCAAAACTTGTCTTAAATGCAACAAATGCTCCTCTTTTGTCTTACTAAAAATCAGAATGTCATCCAAATATACAATAACAGACTTAGCCAATAATTTTTTCAATACCTCATTCATCAACCTCATGAAAGTACTCGGTGCATTAGTGAACCCAAAAGGCATCACCAACCATTGATACAATACTTCATTTGTCTTGAACATTGTCTTCCACTCATCTCCTTCTCTAATTATAATCTGATGATATTTAATCTTCAAGTCTATCTTTGTAAAGTATTTGGCTCCACTCAAATAGTCCATTACATCATCCATCCTAAGCAAAGGAAACTGGTATTTCACTGTGATATTGTTTATTGCTCTAGAATCGGTACACATCCTGCATTCTCCATTCTTCTTAGGTGCTAATACTATTGGTACTACACAAGGACTCAAACTTTCTCTGATCAAACCTCTCTTCACTAGCTCATGCACTTGTCTATTCAACTCTGCATTCTTTGTTGGCATCATTCAGTATGTCGCTTTGCTAGGTAGACTAGCTTTGGGAATCAGGTCCATGTAATGACTGATACTTCTCATAGGTGCTAATCCATCAAGCACATTATCTGATATGATTTCTTCATACTCTAGTGTCAATAACTCTTTTATCTCTTCTGGTTGTTCTTCTTCATGCTCTGGATTCTCAGTCTTCTTAGGAACTAAGGAAAAACACACATTCTCATGTCTCACTCCATCCAGGGATTTCCTTCCATCCGCCAAACAGATTCTAGCATTCATGTAGACTTCACTCTTCAAAGGCTCCTCCAAGGGAAACAAGGTTTTCTTCATTCCATTGGCCAAAATAGTGTATATATTCTTTCTCCCATCATGTATTTCCTGTCTATCAAACTGCTAAGGTCTACCCAACAAAAAGGTGACAAATATCCATAGGCATAATATCACACAAGACTTCATCATGATAATTCCTAATTTTCAATTTCACCAAACATTTCTCACTTACTAATAACTTATGATCATCCTCAATCCATGCTATCTGATAAGGTTTAGGGTGTTTCAATCTTTCCAAATTCAACTTAGTCACCATCTCTTATGAAATAAGGTTATCTACACTACCACTATCAATAACAACTTTACAATTCTTACCAAATACCTTGCATCTGGTCTTGAACAAATTTCTCCTCTGCAAGGGCTCCTCATCTTCTTTGGTATGACACAAAGCTCTCCTCATCATTAATAGTTCTCCATCTTTCGGTTTGTTAGCTGATCCTATGGGGCTTTCTTCCATCACAATTGTTCTCTAGGTATTCTCTATCTTCTTACACTCGAAAGAACGATGTCTTTCTCCTCCACACTTATAGAAAGTTCCTCTAAACACTCTCTTATCTTGTCTTATATCATCTTTTGCAAAAATTTCACTCTGGTAGCCATCCAGTTCTCTCCTCCAGTAAAAATTTCTTTTATCGTTCCAGTATGAATTTCCTTCTTTGCTTACTTCCTTGTCCTTGTTCTGATTCGTACAATTTCCTCTTCCTCTGGTATATCCTCTTCCTCCTTGAAATCTTCCTCTAGAATACCTTCCACCTCTACCTCTCTATCTCTGCTCATGTTTTTTGTTCAGCTTCTCTTCTGCTTTCAAGGCATACTAGTAAGCTTCTTCAACACTCTGCAACTCAATCAAATTGATTTCATCTTGTATAGACAACCACAATCCATTCAAATATCTTGCAACTTGTTCAACCTCATCATCAACATATCTAGATCTGATATTCAACTTGTAGAATGCTTTGGTGTACTCTTTCACACTAGATTCCTTTTGCTTCAAGTTTTGCAACTTCTGGAACAGATTCACTTGGTAGTCAACTCTTATAAATTTGTATTTCAACTTAGCAACCATCCAATCTCATGTATTTATCTTCTCTTTACCTCTTCTTTATCTATCAACCTGCAAATGCTCTGACCAAAGAGATGCATGACCTTTCAACTAGGTACAAGCATACTTCACCTTTCTTTCTTCTACGGTGTTCTCAAAATCAAAATATTTCTCCATATCTGAGATCCAATCCATCAATTCATCGGAATCCAATTTTTCATTATATTCTTGTGGGGTAAAATAAGGTTTATTATTCATCCTACTCAAAACCCTCAAAAACCTCTCTTCATCTGGATAAATTATCAGTGGGTTTACTTGTTCTATTGGGGCTTCTTCTCCTTCATCTTCACTCACATCTTCAATATGTCAGCCTCTTCTCTAGGTTGTCTCAATGACTTCTCATTGGGCTGTAATTCCTTGCAACATTTCCATCTCAACAAGATCTACATTCCCACATGCTCCACCATTCCTATTTTCTCTACAGCTGCAGTTCGGATCTACAATCTGCCACCCCACAAAAAAATTCTCAGGACCACACAATCTCTGGAATGAAATCTCACTCTAGTACCACTTGGTGCAGTCACTGGTTAGGAGGGACCTCAAAGAGATCAAGATGGAGTGGTCAGCAAGATTTAACACACCAGAAACACAAGGAGATGATAGAGGCAATGCAAAATAGAATGAATTATATCATGAAAACTTATTACAATCAATTGGTAACATTCAGATTATAGAAACTGGCTCATTGGCCTACTAAAACTTGCTCAATTATAGAACAAGTCACAACCGGGATCTAAAATATTAAGATCTAGCTTCTATGTTTTGTCTACCACTTTGGATCTCATTCTAATACTTAATTATAATGATTTGTATGATCCAAGGGATCCGGTTTGCCCAAAATGGGATCAGATATGGAAGAACAAGACCTAACGTGTAATAACAACAAGGTCGCTCTCCTTCAAAGAAATTCCTACAAAAAATCCAAAGGATGAAGTGTCGATCAAAGGGAAGGTCAAACACATGCCAAGGAATATTATAATCAACACTCAGGGCTCTGAAAGCTACATAAGGGATCTGGTAGATCACTAATGCAAATAGGTCCAAGCAAATAGATCCAGTGAGCCAATGCCAGAAAATGCATAATGAAATGTTGAAACTGCAAAATAAAAATCAAAATAGAAAGGAAATATTTTTGGTTGATGCAAGATTTCCAAGAAATGGGGATGCTCCTGCATCATATTTGCAAGCTCTATCTTTCTTCATTTCAAATGTTTCTTCAATGTTATGGTCTGATGTCCTGAAATCTAATCTAGAGGGTCTAATTTATTTCTTCTTTTTAATTTTTTACTATATCCATTTCGAAAAGATTGGCTTTTCCATATTTGATTCAATCATAAAGGGCTTATTGTATATTTATCTATGTAATTCTCGATGCTATATTTCTTGTATTTAAAGAACTGATTGTACTTATATTGCAATGTGTATTTGGTTTGTTGTGAATTGATTGTATTACAATGTATACTTGTCATATTCTATGTATGTATGTGATTCTTTGAAAAAATTGAAATTGAATGCAAATTTTATTGGATTGAATATTATGAGTAATTGATAGTATGCCTTTTGTAATCCTATAGGGTTTCATCATTTGATATTTCCAAGTGATAGAATAAAATTAGAAGAAGAATCCATGGGTAAAGAAGGAAGAGGGAAACATAAGGAATATGTAGGATAGAAATGAATGGAAACTAATTATAAATTGGTCCTCATTGTGGACAAAATGTGGTCACGAAAAATGAAATAGTGTGGAAGAAAAATAAATAATTGCTACTAATTTAATAAAAATATTACCAACTGCAAAATGTATGTAGATTTCAAATATGTAGTTCATTTTGAATAATTCAAATAAATACATTAGAGGAATCAAAAGAAAAGAGAATAATTAAAGGGCAGTAGAGAAATCATGAGATACTGATTTCTATGTGCGCTGAAGAATGGACGATGTAGATTGTCTTGTGATTTGTTTGAAATTGTATTGCTCTATGCGAAGTGTTTTGATGGTTAGAATTGGACCACGTGTAATGTAAACCTAAAATGCTTAGGGTTTAGGGTTTATGCTACCGAACTAATTATTGTCTATAAGGTCGATGATGTTTGTTATTGTAAGTTGTTTGCAAATGTTGTGTGTGTATCTGAGTGATGAGATACTTGCCAGACCAGTGAGAGAAAACTACAGAGTGAAGTAGAGGAAATGAAAAGGATATGCCTTAGCATATAGTGTTGTTATCAGATCAATGCTTTACTTGTTGTCTTCTAACCATTTCAACAGAAGAAAATTCCCTTTGCCAGGTAGCTTATATAGGCTTACTGTAAATCCTCTAACCAGGTGACTCTAGTTCATTGAGTTCTTTAAATCCTCTAGCAAGGTAACCTTTAACAGGGTATATAGCCATCCCTTAACTGGGTGATCTTTAACAGGATCGGTTCCTAGTAGAACCTTATTGTAAAATCTTTAACCAGACTAGACTCCTAACAGAGAAAGCTTCAAAGGAGTTCAAAAACAAGCTTGTGGGTATTCATCCCCACCATGGTTTTTCCTATTTGGGTTTCCACGTGAAAAATCTCTGTGTCACGAGTTGTGCATTTTTCATGTGATGATTAAGTATTCTTTATTTAAGTGATTATACATGCAGAGCTAATGGTTATGGTATTGTTGACACAACAAATGCATATGTTTATGGGTGAAGTAGTTATCAAGTATTAAATGTATTTGAAGTGTTCAAACTTACCGGTCTATGCTGTCTAAAGTCTTACTGTGTTTAACCGGTATTGCCATGGTTAAGTTCGGTAATAAAGACAACCGATTTGCATTGTTTTAACTTGATAAGTTGTGGAGAAGTTTTTGTATGTAATGATTCACCCCCCCTCTCAGTACCAGTTAGGGTATCTATTGTTCATCATTATTCATCAGTTCAATCCTACCATTCAAATTTTGATATATAGCTTCATGCACTCAAAAACATTGGATTAATGGATTTTTTTCTAGAAATTTAAATTATTTAAAAGTCATTTAGAATTTTTTTATTTTATTTTCTTAAATACAAATATTATGATGCTATCACACTTTTGTATTTCATGAGTTGAAACTATCTATCACATATTAATGCAAATAAATTTCATAATGTGTTAGAGATAATGCCACATATCAAATATAATCACTAAGAATTTGTCAAGTTACAAAAAAAAAAAAGGAAATTAAGAACTTGGCTATTCACTAATAGGTGATCTTCCTAGAAGAAGCACATGTTGAATAGGATTTGGAGATCTTGTTCACTTGCATAGACCAATCATAAAACAATTTGGTGATGCACATTACTTAGTAGAAGCTCATGCTAATGAAATCCATATAATTTATTGTAAATCATCACACATTAGTGAATGTAATCGTAAAGAAGGGACTTGATACTATAAAGAAAATATCAAAATGAAATATAAGAGGGCCACCTCAATATTGAAAATTTAGAAGAAATAGACGAAAAATATTAAGAGAAAAATCAAATGAAAAGCTAGCATAGTAAACAAAATTTTATAGTAGGAGATAGTTTTCCGCATCAAGTTGAATTATGATATTGCTATTAGGATTCAACTGTGTAGTTTTTGAGTCAAACTCATTGACCCATGATTCATGAGTAATGGTTCACAAGAACCCATCTCTCATGATAATGAATGGTACACTTGGAACTCATTACATCTAGGTGATGCTCATAGGGGTGAAGCATTGGGACTTCCCGAGAGGTCACCCATCCTAGTACTACTCCAGCTCAAGCACACTTAACCATGGAGTGTCCTCCAAGGTTAAGCCCACTCAACTTGCAACCCCATTTTTAACCTTCAGCAAGTGTTGTATGGTTCATAAGGCACAACACTTGCTAAAGGTTTTGCAAATGGGGTTGCAAGATGAGTGGACTTAAGCTTGGAGGAAACTCCATGATTAAGCATGCTCGAGTTGTATTAGTACTAGGATGGGTGACCTTCCAGGAAGTCTCAATGCTTCACCTGTGTGAGCATCACCTAGATGCAATGAGTGCTAAGTGTACCATTCATTCTCATGAGGGATAGGTTATTGTGAACCACTACTCATGAATTATGGGTCAATGAGTTTGACTCAAAAACTACATAGTTGAATCCTGATGGCAATATCATAAAATTTAATAGCTCAAGGAAAACATGAGGTGTTACAATAAAATCAACATACTACATGTGGCAAGGGAATGGTGCACATGCAAATAAAGGGAAGAAGGTTGTTTTGAAAATCCCAATGTTAGTACTAGATAATAGTATATAAGTAGATGAGTGTTATAATAAAGAATGCTATTGAGATTATACTAAGATTATGTCTAATGTAGATGAAATGCACCATTTATCATATAATTGGATGTCTAAGGTATGTGTAATTGACACATTGAGCATAATAAGTCTATCAATACCTACGTAGAGAATAAAGAAAAGAAAATACAAATGTGACGACAACAAAGGCATGCAAATAAATCTTGATAATTTAGTAAATTGGTAACTCAAGAAGGACTATAAGAAAACTTATACACCATTACTAAATGTTAGAATCTACAAAATTACTATTTAGGACCATTATTATCCTTGGGATAAATTTTCCATGTTTAGTGAAGTACCATAAGTCAATCAATCCCTTAATAAAAGTACACTAGGTTTAATCTCAAACTTATGATCCTTTTCTAATATAAATCAGCATGATTCCACTTAATTAGGTTTTATTAAGGCAAATAACCAGCAAGTAATAATAGCACTTTACAAAAAATTGATTCTAAATAATGCATACAATATCACTCTTCATTCAAATATATGTAAAGACCAAATATTCTCTTCTATAATAATCCCATTGCTATAAATAATCCATAATAATTTAATTTGATAATAAATAAAAAATAGCCAACATTCATGAATAATAAAATGACTACCATAGAAACTATAACTTTTTTTTCTCAATTAACAACTACAATATTTTTTTTTTATAAAATAATTAGTAGCAAATAATGCTACTGGTTAGTATGGAGAAATTTTGATTATAAGTATAATTAATCCATAATAATTAATTTGATAAGAAATAAAAAATAGCCAACATTCATGAATAATAAAATGGCTACCATAGAAACTATAACTTTTTTTTCTCAATTAACAACTACAATATTTTTTTTATAAAATAATTAGTAGCAAATAATGCCACTGGTTAGTATGGAGAAATTTTGATTATAAGCATAATTATAAAAATTAAAATTATAATTAATAAATAAACAAAGGAAATGGCTAATATATAGAGACAAAACATTAAGTACCAACCAACAAATAATGGTAACGAAGAATATAGATTTCAAATAAAAATAATTAACCTTGGAATGCTTGCTCAAATATTGATATTCCTATGGAAAACACAAATAGGCCACATTAAAGTTCAAAATAATGTGGTTAATCTTATTATTTAGCACTTAAAAGAATTTGCTGACATTGTCAATTGTTGATCATTGATAAAAGGAATTTTCCTATGGAGTTTTTATGGAATTGTAGTAGATTATATGAAGATAGGTCACAATAAGGAAATACCTATGAACACAAATAAAAATACCTATGGAATTGTAGTAGATTATATGAAGAGGCAAATGAAGTTAATGCCACTCTAGAAGAGGTTGAAGCTATCCAAAAATTACTAAGATTATATTCTTAATCTTTTAGGAGTAAAATAAAATAGTCATTAAACATGTATATTTCTGCCAAAAATTATTGAGTGTTGTTTTATTTGAATGGAAGAAATTATTCAACTCAATATAAATGAGAAATAAAATACGAAGAAAAAAAAGTAAACGTACACATCAAGATGAAGAAGAATTTGTGAAAAAAATAGCTATAACCTATTAGTTATAAGACTTGAAAAAAAGAAAGGAAAATATTTCTTTATTACATGTGATTTAAAATAGGGGTCGATAATATTTATTAATGTTGAGTTAATCATGTAGATGTGCTATTTTTTAATAAAAAGTAGAAACACCTCCTTTCTAGTATATGATCATAATATATGGTACCTAGAAACATACATAACAATCTAGTTTATTTATGTGTATCAAGCAATATTATACCCTACTTCTTACTTTTGTGAAAAACATGGATTTACATTGGTGAAATCAAGAAAAAGATAGTTATTCAATTGGATAAGATTGAGGTAGACATGATAGCTGAATTAAATTCATAGATATTCAACTAGCTTGTTGATCAACCAATTTACTACACACCAACTTTGATTAGTCTTGACTACACACCATACACCCACTTTCATTAGTCCTAATTTATACTTATTTCTTTTCTTTTGAATAGTTAGAGATAGTTATATTGACTCCTAATAAAGAGATTTAAAATGAGAGACTCATTGTGTTCATTAATTCTCGATGTAAAATAAAAATGATGCAATCCAATATTTAGATAGAATACAACAAAACACAAAATTGATCCATTTCAATCACTACCATACCAGTTAACTATCTAAATAAAAAACATTGTGAGATCATATCCTTTAAAATGTTTCATGCAAAGAAAGAAATGGATTAAATTTCTTTTTTTGTTATATCTAAATATAATTATGTTATGAAGCGTTTCATAAGAATGAACCTACCGTCCACTAGCTTTTGGGACAATTTGAGGTGGCAAAATAGAAAATTAATAGGCTTGAAGCTATTGTAGATGCAGATGCCAAAGCCTCAAGTTGGGCTAAGGATGAGAAGGAATAGGGGCTTGGAAGGAAGTGGGCAAATTTTTTGCTATGATTGATAAATGAGAAGTAGTGGAAAACTCTATGAAGGAGCTTAGTAAGAAAATTGGCCAAAGCAAGAATACAAAGGACTTGGTAAAGATGGTGGAGACATTGCAGGAAATTAGGAAATAATGAAGCGGAAAATGGAGATCATGTTTGATCAGAACAATGAGACAACATAGAAGAACTCTGCTGCTCTTCATGCTATTTAAGAAGAAATTGCAGGGAGCTCTAGGTCGAGAAAAGACGACATTTGGAGTCTTCCACTATGAAGGAGCTTGAAGCATCTATATTAGAGGTGGAAACAATGTCGAACGTCCTAGCCATTTCTTCTAGGAAATGTTTGTACAAAAAGCTCACTTTTTTTGGAGAAAGGTAAATATATTTGTCTAGAGAGGAAGTTGGAGTTATCTCCCACCAAGTAAGCTATTTATTCATGCTTTCGATGGGAGAGTGTGCTTGTTTTGCCTTGGTATCTGGTTGTTCTAGTTTCTGGATTTGTAAGTGGTGGTGTAAACCTATTGGGTTCACTTTTTGGTAGGAGACTTTTGTTCTTGAATCCTCATCCCTCCTGAGCCCTTGGTTTGTCGGTTTTTGTTGCAATTATCTAAAGGTTCAAGCCTCTCCTGGTTTAAAATATTGAGAACTACAATTTAGTTTCAATCTAAATCACAAGCTTTAACAAACTTCAAATAAATATTGATAATTCATTATTTTTCACCCTAATATTTGTTAGGATAAGGGCTTACAATTTTTTGTAAAATATGTTTTAAATACTACTTTCTTTTTTGCATTATGGTTAGATGAGACTTGGATTAAATTTTTGGTTGTTTTGAAGAATGAACATGTGAATAAGGAGATACTACACATTTGACAATATTTATAAATTAATTATAAATTAAAAAATATATGTTTTATTTTTAATTAATTAATAAATACAATCAAATATACTTCCTAATGTCTATGTAGACATTGCACTCAATCCATAGTTGAATCATTCACCCATTTCAATGGGATCTCAAGAAAAATAAAGAAATATTATTTTATACAAATCAAAAGATTAGCACAATTTGTCTCACGTGTTC
Source organism: Cryptomeria japonica (assembly GCF_030272615.1). Taxonomy (NCBI): domain Eukaryota; kingdom Viridiplantae; phylum Streptophyta; class Pinopsida; order Cupressales; family Cupressaceae; genus Cryptomeria; species Cryptomeria japonica. The sequence continues at coordinate 845,361,208 of NC_081407.1, forward strand.
CTCAACCCTTCTTGTCAATCTTTATATTTCCTCTTCAATATACACAAACAAGAATCTAATAAACTACTACTATGAGTGAGTTGTATATTTTTGTTTTGCAAATTAGTTCAACACAATTAGATCTTTTTAAACAAATATACACACACACATATATATATATATATATATATATCATAATAGTTTAAAATTTATTACAATATATTTAAATTTAATATAACATTTTTTTTATATATAATTTTATTATATATTTTAAAAAACAAATTTATATAAGACTAAGTCATCTAATCTAAATTGTACTAAATCTTATTGTAATGTTCATACCTAATTCATACATATGATTCAACCCAAAAGGCTTTTGTTGTTATATCATTAGAATATAAAGTTTAAGTTCATGCAATTTACTGAAACATTATTTAGTTTAATGGTCAAATAGTCTATAGAAATTGTATATTTCATTCAAATCTGAAGTGTTAAATATTTGTCTTATGTTTATCTTAATTAATTCAAAGGATAATTGAAGGTACGTGTAGATCAATTTTTTCAGTTTATCTTTAATTTGTTATTATTTTAAAACTATATTATTTCCTCCTTTAGAAAGATGATATATGTTAAAAAGAACAAGTTTTATTCAACTTATTCATATAAAATCTATGTAGAAATTGGTCTATCTCAAGATTCAAACGAAACTATGGTATGCATAAAAATGACATGCACCATGTTCATATATTTTATATATTAGTAAATTTCAAATATTTTTGCATTTTTCAATCCTCTAAATATAAAATTAGAGATTGTTCTCTCATTATCCAAAAGCTCAAACTAGCCTTCAAGCTAGTGTCTATGGTAGTTAGGTACGTAGAAATGTTTGGATTTAATGTTTGCATTTGAAATTTGTTTATAACAGGACCAATAAATGCCCCAAGTTCAACAATGTTCCCAATCTTAATGGTGTATCTTATAAATTATCAATTGTAGTAGTTCATTTTCATTGTAACACTACTTAAGGAAACAAATAAATGTTCATGTTGCAATAAAAGCCCTCCTCTCCTAGTGAACCTTATAAAGAAGTTAGTAAGTCATGTTATTTTATAACTTCACTCTTTGTGAATTCTTTATTCCACACAAAATTTATGGTTCAATTTACTTCTCCACTAAAGGACATTAGGCGCTCATATAGACCTTTTCTGGAGTTTGAGGAAAGTAATTAATTCTTGTGAAGTGACACATTTCCTTTTAGATTTTTCTCCACAAAACTAGAATTAGTTTATGAAATATAGTTTATTTACATTGCAAAGGTTGGTTTTTAAAGGAAATGTCACTACACTTGTTGTTAATGAACTATATTTCTTTCCATGCAGGGTATAAAATGGATTCACATTCTACAAGTATAATTTGTAGGGCCTTTTATAGATATTTGGTCATCTAGGTATTGTTTATCTTTAAGAGATCAGTCTTATTAATTTTCTTCTATAAACTATGCCTCATATCATGTCGATGTGTAGTATTTAGTTTAAAATCAATCTCAACCAATAATACGTATGTATGGAAAATTTACAAATGGATATAACTCGTATTCTAGAGTGTTATTGGTAAAGATTAATATATTAATTCCGCTAAGATTGTTAATATATATCAGCTAAGTGATTTTATTAAAATGAATTTCCTTTAAACATGGCTTATAAATGTGTTTTCTAAATACTTGTGGGTCTATAATTATAATTTCAATAGAGTTGAAGTGATCTAAAAAGATAATTGTCTGGTCCTTCAACCAAGATTTAACATAGTAGAATTATCATGAATAGAAAGAAATTATCATTGGTTAAAATAACAAAGGGATTATAGAATGCATACTTGTTGGCTATATGTAGATTACAAATTGGATCTCAAGCTTCCATAGGCTTAAAAAGTTACATGCAAATATGAAAATAAAAATTAGAATAAGACTTTTCCACCTAACTCTAACTCTTTATTCTAGGTTTCTAATCACCAACCTTTTTATTCTCCTCTCACTAAATCACTCACAATGAATGAAAGAGGCATTCATATATAAGATCCAATCTTTATGAATGATTGGCATCAATCACATGTTTCCCAACACTCAATGTTGTATGAAATGTGTAGGTCAACCTAATGCTCATGATGAAGTTCCAAGAATTAATTTAATAGGCTATAATTAAACTTAGTTCATTTGGTTCCAATGTTCCTAATGATTTTTTTAGAATTGATTCCACAATGCATGAAAAATATCTACATGCTTTTCTAGTGAACTCTATACTATCTACTTTATATTTCAATCTTCTATTACTAATATCTTCTTGAAATATAATCCAATAATCCTATTATCTTTAATATGTTAGGTGTGTTGTTGTTGTAGATATCCAATTTCTACTACAAGCCAAATATATGTAATTTGGTGAAATGTGATAGCATTTTTTTATATTCTCTTACACCAAACACTCAATATTATTCGAAAAGTGAGTCTTGTACTTGGCTTGTTCTAGAGAAAATCCAAGGTGTTTTATCTTATCTGGTGAAATCCATGATGATTTTCCTACTAGATTTCCTTCCCATTTCACTAAATATTTCATATAATATTTATTTCTATTTTTATTACTGTTTAAAAATCTTACCGATTTTCTCAAGTGTTGTTGCTTCAGTATTTTTTCACTAGAAGACACTTCCTTGATGTCACCACTTGGTTTGTCTTTATGATATTGGTGAAGATTAGAAATCTTGAAAATGGGTGCTATGCCAATCTCGTTTTGTAAGATGACCTCATAAGAATTTTCTAAATCAAACTTCATGAGAATCTTACATGGATCAAATTTGTTCATCTTCAACATGTTGTACGTGCCTATTGGGAATATATCCTTCTTGAGATACACCATAAATTAATCACAAATGATAGACTCTTTGTTCCTTCCCTTATCATCTATCTAAGATTTGTATTTTCTATTTATCATCTCCAAGTGTTCCCTAACTTGAGTGCATTGTTTCCATGTAGTTTACAAATTTATCTACTTTCATGATCTTGTTTTCCTCTACACTAATATCTTTGAGTTTTGATACTCCCCTAGGATTTAGTATAGTCACAATTTGAGAGAGATGTGTTCCAATACTCTATTTTATCGAATTATTGTATCCAAATTTTTCTTCTGATATAGCTATGTCCCAATTCCTTATTTTATCTTCTACTAAACATTTCAACAAGTTGTCAAAAATCCTATATACTACCTCTATTTGTTCATCAATCTATGGATAAAATATTAAATTGAATTCCAAATGTTTCTCCAACTTTTTACATAATATCCTTCACAAATATCATATGAACTTCACGTGCCTATCTAAAATTATACTTCATTTTAAACCATGCAATCCCATGATCTCTTTAAAAAATAGGTTAGCAACATGTAACGCATTATGTGTTTTCTTGCAAGGAATGGAATAATCCATCCTAAAAAATTGATCTATTATTGCGAATATGGAATCATGTCCTCTCTATATCTTTGAAAATTCTAATATAAGATCCATCCTAATATCTTCCCAAGGTCTTTCCTGTATAGATAGATGTTTTGTACAATCTAGTATTATGACCAATTCCTTTTGCAGCTTGATCGGTTCTATGTTCTCGAATGAATTTCTTGACATCCTTATAAATTTGATGCCAAAAGTAATGAATACACATAGAGAAAAGATCCTAAGGGAGACAGAGCTACGCCTAGCACATCCTGTCACTCATAAAAAATAGTACAAAAACGGCACCTCAAGGGTGGATATTTTGAGATGTCAAATTGGAGGTTCCTATTAGTCTATATACTTCTTAGGATGGAGTTTTAAATATTTTACCCTTAAGGTTAAATCCTTTCTATTAGAGTACACAACATAATCTCCACATTGTCATTGAAGAAAACCTCATTCCTTCATAAATCACATTCAAAATTGGCTTCACCATAGAACTTCTGAACCAAATCCTCACAATTTTGATACTACATCAAATTAAAAACATAAATATAAAATTTTGAATCTTTATTTTATACACTTTATTTTTTATTATATTTTTTCTAAAATATTTATTGAAAATAAAATTTTAAAAATTAACAAAATAAAATAAAAAACTACTCATTGAATAACATCAATTCCACAATAGAATGGCCAAAATCAGAATCTAACTAAAGAAATTCAAGTTTTAATGTTTTGTCCAGGATAAATCCTTCATTCTTGGCTTACACTTCAAATAAAAGCACATTCCAAAATCGTTAAGTCGCTTTGCCGCATATTGAATTGCTTCCTCTTCAACGCACTATTGTTTTACTTTGAATATAACCCTTGATGAGCGAATTTCAATATTGACCTATTCAAACACTTGCACTCTGTCATCTGTCTCTATAAATACAATATACATTGTCCATCCATACTCATTCTTGATCTTTGCTCTGTATCACACAATATATTCACCCAGCTTTCCATTCTCCATTTGTAAACCGAACAAGTTTCCTTGCTTAAAGTTTGTTCTAGTAGATAGTATGGTGAGATTTATGCTTCTTAAACTCATGGCAGTGCTGCTTTTGCTCAACCTTATGTTTTCCCTTGCTGTCTATGCTCGTTCATTCCTCAAGGAAAAACTAAATACAATTGCAAATATAACCAACAATAAATCAATTGATAATCTGGTTGAAATTGTGGAGATGTTAGCATCGGGTTCTAATTGTGCAGGCAACATTCTAGATCCTAATTGCCGCGGGAGATAAAACAAGGCTGTATAGACTTATTATTGTTCCATCTCACATAATTAAGATTTTTCACCATGCAAACTTCAACGTTTTTACATTGATTTCATATTTTCTAATATGGTGTGACAGGGAGAAATAGAAGGTATTATGTCCCATCTATAATCACATTCATTAAAGAAATATGAAATATCTTAACGTGTCTAAAAAATTAAGAATGTGTTGGTATGATAAGTGAAGGGTTATTAACTAATGAGCTATGGTTTGGATCTAATCCCAGCTTCAGTGTTTTGGTGCTATTACAATAATAATTGACTCAGTATTATTCAAATGGTCGTATTGAATCCCTTTACAAAGCTATAATCATTCTTTTATTTTGTGTTTTTGATAAAGATAAATAGGTTTTACAGGTACCTAAAACTCAGAGTATTACAGACCAAGGCTAGCAGCCAATCAGATAAAAAACCTAAGCAAAATAGGTGACAAACCCCACACGAACCGAATGTCAAAAAACAAAACTAAGAAATCCAAAAAATAGGGCAAAACACTCTAAGAGAGTGCACCAATTCAGTATTTTTTTGAATAATCTTCTTGTTAATTTTCTCCAAATCCTCCATGATGAATTTGGAGTTTCCCTAGTCCTCGCTCCGGCTCTTGATTCTAGTGCAAAGACTCGAGCTAATCTTCCCATCAGCAGCACTTTGTCCACCCTCCGAGGCATTCTTTATTCCCTTATCTTGTGTTTCTTTCCATTAATAAAATATTTATAGTGGTTTGTCTTTTTGGTTGAAATTGAGAACTGAGTTTTAATATATTCAAACTCTATGCTATGGTTCGTTTAACATAAGTAAATGTTCATGTTGCAATCAAAGCCCTCCTATTCTCCTAATGAACCTTCTAAAGAGGTCAGTAAATATTTCTATTTTAGAACTCCACTCTTTGTGAGTTCTTTATTCCTCACAAAAGTGATGGTTTGGATTGCTTCTCCACTAAATGAAAGTAGGTAGTCATAGAGATCTCTTCATATGCTTGAAGAAGCTGATTTATTCTTAAAAAGGGACATATTTCCTTTGACAATTTTCTCTATGCAAAATAGTTTCTTTGCATTGCAATGGTTGGTTTCGAGATAAATGTCATGGAGAACTTGGTCTTCATGATATATATCTCTTGCCATGCTAGGGATAAAATAAATGCACATGCTGCAAAATTGTTATGTGGGATTTTTAATTGATATTTGCTCATTTAAGTATTCTTTGTCTTTAGAAAATTAAACTTATCATCTTTTTTCTAAAGTATTTCTCATATCATGTTGATGGGTATATTTATTTTAAAATCAATCTAACCAATATTAGATAAGTAGGAAAAATTTACAAATGGATATAACTCATATTCTATAAATGATATTGGTGCTTTTAAAACTTAATATGTAATTTTCTTTTAATATTATTAATATTAATCAATTACATGATTTAACTAAAATGAATTTTCTTTAAAAATGGCTTGCAAATGAGTTTTTTAATCCTATTGAATCTTTAGTTATAATTTCAATATAATTTTTTATTAAGATAAACGAGTTTTATAGGGACCCAAAACCCAAATCCAACAAAAAATAAAACATAGAAATCAGAGTCTAACCAACTGCTAACTAACTACAGAAATAAGGGATTCACCCTAGAATAGAAAACCAAAAAAAAAGACCTAAACAGGATACAACAACATAAAAAACTAAGATAGAGCTTTCATAAGCTCAACATTTTTCTAGATCACTTTATTATTAATCTCCTCGAGTTCCTCCATTATAAACCTCGAACTACCTGTCACTTGATGTTTTCTCTTCGTCCTGGTACATGGTCTCGTGGACGCGTGCACCTCCTGATTCATCTTAGTCAAGTTGATATCTGGGGGAGTCTCTACTCTGGTCATCTGCTCCTTCTTTAAGGAAATTTCCTCATTAAATCTCTTAAGGACCTCGACATTGTTGTGCATAGCTTCATTGCTAACCTCCAACAAACTCTTTAGTTTACTCTTCAGTTTTTGTATCTCTTTCTCCAACTTGTCAATTTCATCTCATGTTTAGTCTTCATGATCTTGATATATTTCACAATTTGGTAAGATAACATCAGGAGTTCATCAGTCTTATTTGGAGTAGGAATCTCAGTGAAAGTGGCAATGAGATCTTTAATCCCCTATTTCAGAATATTGATTTCATCAAAAAACCATCGGAAACACTTTTCCTAATACATTAGCGACTTCCCTAGGAGCATATCAACATCCTTTTCCTCATATTTGGTCTCGTTGGGGTCCACATTGAGGGGGATGTCAAGTTTTATTTCATTATCCTCCTTATCAAGATTCACTGTCTTATTTCTAGTCATCTATTTTTTCCGATTTTGCGAGCCCAAAATGTGGGTCTGCGAAACAAGGCTTTTCTTTTTAGCAGCCCATCTAGGGGTTTTTTTTCTATTACTGCTAGTATTAGGAATGGTCTTTTTCAGGGCCCCCTCTTCCTCTAAGGTTTTATAATCTGAATCATCTGACACCTCGACATCATTCCAATCCATAGCTTTCCCAACCTCTGCATCATCAAACTCCGTATCTGATACATCATGCTTCTCCTGGCTGGCTAAAGACTTAGGGTTTTTTAGAGCATGGGAGGGTTTGACCTCATGGGCCTTCGCATACTCCATGATTAGGAGGATTAAACCCTCATGAAGAATCGAGTTATTCTCATTCTTAGCATTCTTACTAATAGATAACTCCAGAGAAGATAACAAGTAAAACAAAATGGAAATTCTTTTGTCATGTCTAAAATGTTCCAAACTTGTGAAATGGTAATTAAAAATGCTAGAAAAGTGACCATCAAGGGTAATGCACCTCATAATGAATTATGCCATGTCTGCCCAGAGACTCTAAAGGTCCAGCCGATTGTAGCCACCATCTGGGTTCTTCTTAACCCTATAATAAAAAATGCTAGAAAAGCGACCATTAAGGGTAATGTACCTCATAATGAATTCTGCCATGTCTGCCTAGAGACTCTAAAGGTCCAACTGGTTGTAGCCACCATCTGGGTTCTTCTTAACCCTAATTCTTTCACTTTGTTTATTGTAGAAAATAGAGAGGGCTTTTTTCAAGTTCTTCCTTTCCGTGAAGAATTTTATGCCCTCTTTACTGAGCCCAGAAATCTTCACAATGAAATATCTGTCGATTCTGAACTCTGCCCCATACACATGCAGTACCCCATTATCTCAATTACTCACAAATATGTCTATGAGCTAATTATTTTTTCCATGAAGTTTTCAAACAAAGGGTTCCATTCCCCCATCCACAATTTCCCTCCAGACCTCCTCATTCTTCTCCCAAAGTTCACACGAGGACAACTCCATTCTATTTTTGTCTTCACCCATTGTGATGCTACTTCTATGTTTTTTTTCGGATGACACCAAAATGAGACTTCAAGCTAACACAAAACAAATAGAGCCACAGGAACAATCTGGAAACTTTCCTTTGCTCTTTTCTATGAAAAACCCTACACATGTGATCTATCATCATTAATGTTTGAGTGGTGAAAGATTTTCGACATCCTTCCTGCCACCACTTTTCATCATCTCTAACCACACCTAGATTAGCCATGTGGTTAGTTGGCCTATTACCCTCCCTCAAAACATGTGATATTTTAATATCCTCAAATTTGGTCATCATTTCCAAGCATTCTTGCATTAAATGGTTAATCGTCCAGCTGGGAGGAGATTTTTTGTTCAAGCAATTTATTATATATAACGAATCACTCTCCAACCACACCTTCTTAAATCCTCCACGACTTGCCATTTTAAGCCTAATGTAGGCTGCATTTGCCTTAGCAAAATGGTTTGTCTAGATTCCCAGTGGGAGTGCCACTATTGAGACAATCCTACCATTGTAATCATGTGCAACTCCCCCACAGCTTGCCGGCCTAGGATTACCTTTGGTCACCCCATCAACATTAATCTTGATCCACCCCCTCGGAGGAGCAATCCAAGCAATCTTGGGTCTTGTATGTTTCATTTTAATAGTAGGTCTAGAAATATCCCAATCAATGTGCCATCTATTGATGATGTCCCAATCCATTTTTGAAGAATTAATAACCAAATCATACTATTGGGAGGGGGAAGACGCAATGAAATTTTCCTTAATAGAGGATTGAATACGACTAGCAAACATAGTAGCCGGAGAGTCTTTGTCCCTAAAAATGTGATTATTTTTCTTTCCTTCCAAATGCCCCAGGCCACATGAGGGAGCATAAAATTCTAAAAAAACTTAAGAGCCTGATTATCTGAAGGACACGACCATTGCAGCCAATAATCCAACAAACTCAAGGGGAAGCACCAACTAATACCCCAAATGTCAAAAAAATGTGTCCAAATCTCTTGACTAAAAGAGTAATGTAATTAAAGATGGGCAATATCCTCAACCTCTTCCTTGCAAAGAAAGAAGTGATTAAGCAACAACATCCCCCTTCTATAGAGGTTATCAATGGAAAGCACTTTATTTTTCATAAATAGCCAGATGAAAAATGTTAATTTTGGGGATCAGGAACTTATTCCAGAGACAAGACCAAAAAGGGGTCAGAGCATAGGATCTTGAGAGCAAAGCAAAGGCCTGAGAGACCAAGAAACCACCAAAAGAAGATCCCACCTAGACTAGAGAATCTTCAATAGGAATAGAGGGAATGTCAATAAAAGAAGCCATTTCTCGAGAGGGAGGAGAAACGGATTCGGAAAAGACAAGTCAATCCAACTACCATCCCTAATATAATCAGCAACCAAGAAGTCAATCCAATCTTTACAATACTCCATGAAAGGGACAACCCAACTACAATCAATTAAGGGGATATCACCAACTCACCAATCTTCCTAGAAATGAATGTTTCAACCATTACCAAGGCACCACTTTGACCCTTTAGAGATGAGTGCTCTAGTATTCAAAAAGCTTGACAAAAGGCTAGAAACATTCTAGAACATACCAAAACCTTCAAGGATATTTTAAAGAAGATCGAGAAGAATGAAGGTACTTATAATCAATGATAGTAGTTCATTCATTGGATTCCTTAATCACTCTCCACAATTGTTTGGCCAACACTGCCATATTAAAATCACAGTTATGTTCAATCGCCAACCTACCGAGTTTTTTTGGCATACAAACTTTGTCCCAAGCAACCAAATGAAGGTGATTCTTAGATTCAGTTCCTTTCCACAAGAAGTTCTTATGGATATTTTCCATTTGATAAACAAGTTTGGCCAGGATTTTAAAAAGACTCATGGCATAAATAGGGAGATTCTACAATGAAGCTTTAATCAAGTGAAGATTGTCAGCTTGGCTCAGCAAAGCCCCTTTCCAGTCCGCAAGTTTGTTCTAGAACCTATCAATTAGATAAGAACAAAAAGCATTTGAATCTAGACCCTGGCAGAGAGGGAGCCCTAAATAGGTATCAAGGAAAGAGGCCATTTTACACCCCAAGACCTCAGCGATCTTAATTTATCTATGAGAAGGGGTATTCAGAAAGACGATTGAACTTTTAGGGATACTAATCCTCTACCCTAAACCCTTTTCATAAAGAGAAAGAAGTTGTTTCAACAATTTAGCCTCTGAGAACAAACTTTCCCCCATCAGCAACGTATCATACATAAATTGTTGATCGGAACAAATTTGAGGGCTTGAAGATAGTCTAAGACCCTTAAGTCTACCAACCTTGACTTCCCTTAGAATAATCTTATTGAGAGATTCTCCCATAATAATAAACGAGAATGATGAGATGGGATCCCATTGTCTGAGACCCTTGGAGGCCGAGAAAAAACTACAAGGAGATCCTTTAATCAACACCAAAAACTTGGGAGTTGAAATTCACTGATTAATCAATTGAATGAAGCAATCACCAAAATCAAAAGCATGAAGCATCCTAATTAAAAAGCTCCAATCCACCCTATCATACGCCTTTAGTTGAAGCCCTAAGAAAAGGATTTTCCAATCATCCAACCAAAACCCAACATAATAGAATTATCATAAATAAATAAAAAAATTCCATTGCTTCAAATAGAAAAGATATTATAGAATACTTATTTGTTGGCTACATGGAGAATACATATTGGATCTCAAGCTTCTATAGGCTAATTAAAAAATTACATACAAATATGACAATAAAACTTAGAATAAGACTTAAACTACTAACTCTAACTCCTTATGCTAATTTAACCACCAAACCCTCTAATATTCTATCACTAAATTACTCATGATTAAGGAAATATGTTCTCATACATAAGATCTAATCTTTAAGAATTATTAACACCCATCTTATGTTTCCCAACACTCAATGTTCTATGAAATTGTAGGTTGGCCTATTTTTCATGATGAATTTTCAAGAATTAATAAAATGTGATTTAATCCAATCTAAGGGTTCCTTTGGGTTTAATATTCCTCATGATGTCCTAGAATTGACACCACAAGGTATGAAGAAGCTCCACATTCTTTTCTAGTTCAACTATTTACTATCTACATTGTACTACAAAATTCTATGAGTGATATATCTTCTTGAAAACTAATCCAAGTATATGAGTGTTATTTTGTAGATATATATTTTCTATTACATGAAAAATTTATGTGATTTGGTGTAATGTGATAAGATTTTCTAGGATGCTCCTACATTAGACACTGAATGATATTATTTGGAAAGTGAATCTTGCACTTGGCTAGTTCTATAGAAAATCCAAGGAATTCTATCTTATCTTGTGAAATCTATGATGATTTTTCTATTATAATTCCTTTCTATTTCACTAGATGTTTCATATAATATCCATTTATTGTACTATTGTTTTATAAAATCTACTTGAATTTCTCTTGTTGTTGCTTCAATAGTTGTTCCTTTCAATATAAAATTCCATGATGTTGCCACTTGGCTACCATTTATGAAGATTTTCAATCTTGAATATTGGTGATATGATAATTTTTTTGTTAACTCTATATCAAAAACATTTTCTAAATCAAACTTTATGAGAATCTTACATGGACCAAAGTTTGGCATCTTTAACTTGGTGTATGTGCCTACTAGGAATATTTGCTTCTTTAGATACACCATAACTTCATCACCAATTGTAAACTCTGTGTTTCTTCTCTTCTCATCTACTTGACCTTTGTATTTTCTATTCATCATCTCCAAGTGTTCCCTAATTTGATTGTGCAATATTTTCATGTAGTTTATAAATTTGTCTACTTTAACGCACATTTTTTCCTTTGCAATGATAACTTGAGTTTGATACTCCATTAGGATGTAATCTAGTCACAATCTCAAAGAGGTTCCTTCCTATACTTTGATTTATTCAATTATTGTATACAAAATTTTCTTGTGAAATAACTATGTCCCAACATCTCATTTTATCTTTTACCAAACATCTCAAAAAATTTAAAAAACTCCTATACGCTACCTCTATTTGTTTATTAATCTATGGATGAAATTTTCTACTAAATTATAAATCTTTTTTCATCATTTTCTATAATATTCTCCAAAACTATCATGTGAACTTGGTGCCCCTATCTAAAATTATACTTCTCATTAAACCATGCAATCTCATAATCTCTTTGAAGAAAAGGGTAGAAACATGTACATTATTATTTGTCATCTTTCAAGAAATAAAATAAGCCATATTAACAAATTGATTTTCCATTAAAATATGTAATCATGTCCTCTCTACATCTTTATAATCCCAATATAAAATCCATTCCAATATCCTCCCAAGGTTATTCTAGTATAGATAGATGTTGGTACAATCTAGTATTATGACCACTTCCTTTTGCAACTTGATTAGTTATATATTCTTGAACTAATTTTTTCGCATCCTTATAAATTTGAGGATAAAAATAATGTTTGTGCTAACCATATTTTAAATACCATAGAGTCCTACTAATCCATCACTATGTTTCTCAATGATCAATTTCTCCCGCATTGAACTCCTAAGAATGAATTATTTAATTTACTTTGAACAACATATCATCTAGAATGAAATAGTCTTGTTAATTTCTTTTGTAAATCACTACTGGGTCTCTACATTCTTTCAAAACTTCTATAAAGTATGGGTCATTTTAATATTAGAGTTTCAATTCATCAAATTACATTATAGATAATTTAATTATTTTCAATAGATTCATCCACATACTCAACACATCTAGAACATTATTTGAATTTCTATTCCAATATTTCAATGCATTTGTATGGCCCTAGATGAACTCTCCCAACCTCATGTGTGTTTTTTTTTAATTTACCTTTACTTCTCAAGTATTCTAAGGTTTGATGATTAGTATTCAACATAAATTCCTGCAATAATAAATAATGTCTACACTTCTTCAAAGAATGAATTAGGCAAAAAAACTCTTGATCATATAGTAAACATCTCTCCCTTTCATCATTTAACTTCTCACTAAAATAATATATTTGTCTACCTTCTTGACTAAATACTACTCTTATTGCACTTCCATTAGCATCACAATGAATATGAAACACTTTATCAAAATTGGGAAAAGTTAACATTGGTTATTTTGATACCTTGAACTTAATAGTTCATGTGAGAGATTCACTTAGTGAACCTAGGTTATATCATGTGTGTTCATGGCATATTAAATAATCCACCTATTTTCAAAAAATATTGCCCTAAATTCTTTTTTGTCACCCCCTCCCAATACACAGTGCAAATTTAAAACTCCCCCATTTTCACTAGATATTGTATTTTTTAATATCCTAAATTAAAAAACCCCTAATTTCAATAGATAGGCAATATATTAAGCTCATTTTTTGGGATATTAAATCCCCCAATATGAACACACATGATATAATATTGCCTACCTAGTGGAGCCCCAGTGATAGTTTAAAACTCTTTTGTGCACATGATGTCCATTTGAACACCTTCTAATATCCTCTCATTGTCTTTACCATTGGTGTAAAAATAATGATAATACTTGAAATGAAAGTATTATAAAAAAAATCAAATCTATAAAAATATCTCACCTCCCCAATACTTACTAGTGTTGGCCAAAACATAATTACCCTAAATTTCTTTAGGTTCACATTCCATCCTTAAGAAAAAAATGATAAATCCCAAATAGATAAAATTTTAATTTCATGAAACTACATTTCTTGATATTTATCATTAAATTATCTTTTCTTAATTTAACATGCATAATACATGCTAATGAGAGCGTAATCAAGTGCTTCTAAAACCCTAGGAGAAAGGAGGTAATGAGGAAAGAGATGATGATGAAAGCGGGGGGAGGGGGGTTCAGATGATAGAAAGATATTATTTATGATATTTTGTGAGTTGCTTCACTCTATGGGTTGGTTCCTTTATTGTCTTTTCTATGTATGAGCTTCTAGAGTTTATTTGGAGTTCTTTTTCTTAGCATAAATTCCAAGTTACATCTCCTATGTGATGCAACTTCTACTTTGTGTGTTGGTGGTTTCTAGAGGGATCTTTTCATGGTCATTCATCTTTTGTAATGAGATTCTTCTTGATGTGATTTATTTGTATTTGACCTTCGAGGTCTCTAATTTGTATTAGATGGTTCTACCATCTTGCTATGTATGGTGTTCTCGATAGCCTTAAATTAATGTTTCCTTTGGCCCTCAATCTAGGTTATATCAGCATAGTTGTCTTTGTTGATATTGTTTGGGGATTCTCTATATATTGGGTCCTCAATTTTTGGAGTTCTTCCTTATTTTTCTCTCCTCAGGTAGAGGCCTACATGACATTACACATCTTACAAGTTGTCATTTAAGAATCCCCGAAATATAGGAGTTACTCTTACAAGCATCATAGACTATCAATAACAAATGTAAGGATTCTCTTACGTGTGCCATAATAGTTGATTCTCACATCCAAATTGATTCACCCCACTTTTATCCCTTACAATTGTCTTATAATTTATCATAACATCCCTAAATATAGGCCTTACACACTATACCACTAGATGGTCATCTTTTGACAACTAAAAACTTGATTTTTAAGGCAGCGACATGTGGCAAAAGTTCCAACTAATAAAATCCACACCCCTAATGCTGGACAACAATTATTTAATTACATGAATACCAAATAACCATGGGAAAATGTAGGTTAGTAATGGAGCATAATTCAAAAATCACCCGTTTCACCTTTTTAGTCATCCTTTTGGCTAGTTTCTGTTAAGGTGGCAGATGTCTTGCTCAAAAACCAAAGTCACTAGCCTTTTCCCTCAAAATCATTGTTGCTTGCAAACAACTAGTTTTCACATTTCCTACCTAGTTTATAATACCAGGACCTAATGAAGCAAGAGAAAAAAAGGTGCCTTATATAATACCATATATTTTTGTAAAAGACATTGCTAAGTATTTTGAAGAAATTTTACAACTTCTACAAGAGAAGCAATCACAAATAGAAACTAAAGCCGTAAATATCAATTTTTTTCTTAAACTTTTAAGCTAAATAAAGATAAATTAAAATATATTATATTTTTTCATATAATCAAATTCTACATGTTTATGATATATGAAAAATAGAGGAAACACATAAATTAAATATTGACTCGCTAATTAAAATATATAAAATTATAAGACATATTATGTTAATTTGAGTAGATAAATATTCAATTAACCTTAACTTCGTAGGAAAATTATTAGTATACTCTAATGATATTGTTCTAATCATTATATGCACTTGAAATTTTTTCAAATTTATTATGCCCTCTCAACATATTTTATTTTATGAGGGTCTTCAATTAATTTTTTACATTAACCTATATAATATAGCAAGGAACCACTTTTATGGAAAACAATACTCAATTATAGAACTAGCAAACTGAATTCTTAGTTGAAAATCTTCATTGTGCTAATATTCTTAGGTTATGGTTAATTTAAAATATTTTATTATGTCATTATTCTATAAGTACAATTTTGATGACTTTTAGGATCGTGCTATTTGACATCATATACACTAAATCATAGAGTAGTATTCTCCTCCTTTTAATTTATTTAATAGCACACAATATAATTATGATTTATGCATCACTTTCTATAATTTCTTGTTTTGTATGATTTCTATGTAGATAGTGAATGAATTTTTAATAGATATATTTTAAATCATTTAAACGTAATATACAAAAATATGCCCAAAATTTCAATGAAGTGTTCATTTATTTATAACTTCAAGTGGATAAAAAAATCTCTTCACTCAATGGCAATATGTAGTAGAATGAGATAATGATTAACCCCATTTTTTTGGAATTTTTTTTATTGATAGTGAAAGTGATCTTTTATTGATTTTCTCATTTATAAGAAATGTCAATTTTATATTATATCATTTTATATGATTTATTCATTAAATCATTTGACATTTTTAATGTTAGATTCTAAATTCAAAAGGTAGTTCTTTGGTAAACAATTTCAAGAGTGTCATATTTAGTTCCAAATGTTCTCCAAATTTCTTATTACATGGGGAAATAATATTCGATTAATTTATCAAAGGATCTAGGGATTACTTATTTTATTTCTATAATTGTGTTTGTTCAATAATATGCCGCTTATTTTATAACTTATTTTTCAAGGATCATACAAAGAACAGAGATGGAAGATAATAATAACAACATTGTGAAATGGAATTTATATAAATCCATGTCGCTCATAACAATTGATTGATCTAGTTTAATTTAGTTTAAAGTGAAAATAAAACCTCAAAAACTTCCACAAAAAGTCAATTGAATGAAGATTTATTTTTGTGAAAATAATTCTATTAATTCATATAAGACATTAAGAAAATATAAATCAAACTAAAAGAAATTAGATTAACTTAATTTTGAAAGGTTAAACATATGCGTTTATTCTAAGCATTAAGAATCATACTTTTATTTTCATGTTACTTTCTCTATATTGACTTAAAATAAAGTAAATTTACTAACTAAAATAATAGGTTCAAATGAACTAGTGACTACTTCACATCAAATATAATTTATTATGGTAATATAAAATTTAATAGAATAAACCTCACAATTTTTATTCATCTTTATGATTTGGTAAATTTTTGTGATGGCTCCTCTAGACAATTAGCCACAAAGAATTCTTCTCAAGGTGTTTCACAAAGTATGAATTATGATTGTCCTTTAGTTGGATTATTTTTTATTAAGGACCAAACAAGTTTTTAAGGGACCTAAAACCTTTAGTTACAAAATGTTGCCATTGGTGAAAACATGGAGAAAGGGCAACCAACCAATAGAAAAAAACCAAAAGAGACCAAAAAATAACAAGAGAACTAATTAAGATTCTTTACGGTGTCAACCACTCCAGCTTCAAGTTGTGACATATTCGAAGACATTTTCTTAATATTCAAAATGTCCTAGACTACTTGGACAGCACCCCTCTTCAGATTAGGATGAGTTTGTTTGTAGGGACCCAACTCCTCATCGGGAAACTATTTTCCTTTGTCAACAACATCCACATCCACTACCTATATCTTATTCTAATGCATTTTCTCAAATCTCTCTACCATGGTGTTCATGCTATCTGCACTATTCTTGATAACCTTGTGGGTGAATGAAACTAGAGTGATGAGATTGTCATTTATGTTCTTCATTTTAGATTCTAGGCCCTTAAATCTTCCCTTGTAATCTAGTTTCATATTCTCAACATCTTTATTTTAGATTCTAGGCCATTAAATCTTCCCTCGTAATCTAGTTTCTTATATTGATTGTTGGTAACAGCCTGCAAATTATGGTGGATATCCTTGATTTCATGAAAAACCCACATGTTCATTCTGAAATTATCCACCACTACCTTCCTTACAATGCTCAGAAGATAATTAGGACTCTCTTGTTCTAGATTAAGAAGGGGGGAATTCAAGATTCAAATCGCAAGGAAAAGAGGTTCTTCCTTTCTTGTCAGTAGAAGGCATAGAGTTTGTACAAACACTATGAATTGAGGGGTCAGAGTCTTTCTTCTCTAAAACCTTCTTCCAACTCTAGGAAGCTTTCCCTCCCACAACAAAGAAAAAGGATCAAAATTGGCATCAGTACTCCAACCATGTTCACTCAAGTAATACCTCAAGTGTTGTTGTCAGTGTCCCTACCTCTAGTAGATTTTACCCTCCACGCGCAAAAGTTTTGACCTAAATTATGGAGATATTAAAATCGTGTTCAAACTGTGCAGGCAACATTCCAGATCCTAGTTGCTTTCATCCATCTGGATTGCGTAATATGTAATTATTTTTCTGGTACATTGAATATGCATATTCAGCTGAGCCAAATCTTATGTATTAAATCAGCTGGTACATTGAATATTTGTTTTCTAATTCATAATTATTTTCCACATTGAAATTGGTGTGGTGCTAGTTCTGATTTCATGCAGAAATAACATTTTCCTTGCTATCAGCATTAGGATTTACATCTATTTCCCAATTATCATCACTCTTTAGTGGTAAATTATCAAAATTGTATTGAATCATGTTTCCCTACTCGTCTTTGGATAACTAATATTTTGATATTTCTTTTGAGAGCTAATATCTTGGAAAGCTGATAAGAGTTATTCTTGCATGAATTCAATGTGCATATGCAATTCAAAGTGAACTTTGACTGTGTAATTATAAAATTGTTTAATATAATTCATTGTATATGTAATTAAATATGTAATTTATTGTTAATGGATTTCTTTACATATTATAATATAGCGAAAAAGAAAATTATGATTTTAGTGAGAAATATTCATGATTCTATTGCTCCTAAGATATGGTTTCAGCAGAGTATATTATTTTTCTCTTTCTTTATGATTATAATTCTAATAACATTTATGATCAATTTTGTTGATCTTCTATATTTTAAAACATAAAGTTTCTAATTCCTTTTATTTTTTATTGAACTACTCACAATCTATTTAAGAGTTATGGATTATTATTTTGTTGATCTTCTATATTTTAAAACATAAAGTTTCTAATTATTTTTCTGTAATCAAGAATATACATATTCAGCCCAATCAAATCTTAAATCTCAAATCTGTTTCATTAAATATTCATTTTCTAATTGTTCACTGTTTTCCACATTGAAATTGGTGTGGTGCTAGCTCTAGTTTCAAGCAGAAATAACGTTTTCATTTCTATTTCCCAATTATCATTACCTCTATTTCCCAATTATCATTACTCTTTCAGTGGTAAACTATCAAACTTATATTGAGTCAAGTTTCCCTATTCCTCTTTGGATATCCTAATGTTGTTATATTTCGATATATATTTTGAGAGCTAATATCTTAGAAAGTTGATAAGGGTTATGCTTGTATGAACTCAATGTGTATACGTAATTGAAAGTGAACTTTGACATTGGGATTTTAAAATTGTTCTATATAATTCTTTGTATACGTAATTATACATGTAATTTATTGTTAATGGATTTCTTTAAGAATTATAATATAGTGAATTAGAAAATTATAATCTTAGTCACAAATCTTCATGGTTCTGTTGTTTTTCAGATATAGTATATTTAAAGTATATTATTCTTCTATTTCTTTATGATTATAATTTTAATAACTTTTATGATCAATTTTGTTGATTTTGTATATTTGAATACATAAAGTTTCTCACTTCTTTTATTTTGTATTGAACTACCCACAATCTATTTAAGAATTATGCATTATTATTTAGATTTAAATATATCCATTGGTCTAAGTATTGAGTCTTTTATAGAATTGTGCATAATAGGTTCGAGTGTCAACAAATGGTTTCATTGTCAAGGAAGATTTGCATCATTGTGTTACTATCTTTGGTGTCATTTGATCGGTGACAATTCCTTGGAGGAACAAAAAAAAATTCTACTAGATTGATGATATTCTCTAATTTATAAGTTATTTTCTCTTTGAGACGGAAAATATACTAATTAATTACTGACCAATTCTTAGTATTATTAAGTTTTGCATACAAGCTCTTAAGTATATTTTGAAAGTAGATAGAAAACTTTAATTACATAGTATTTCCTCTTCTCTCCTCATCCACAAGTATACTTCTCTATGCTACATGTTTGTGCTATATATAGATGTTTGGTTATATGCTTGAAGCAAATAATGGATTTTATTTGAAAATAGTTTCTTAGATGGATATTTCTTTTGAAGATTATTCTTGCTAGTCATAATATGATGAATCTATATGTGAAGTACACTCTAATGAGGTTTTCTTCTCTAGCATTCAAAGTCATGATCAACTTCGAATCAAGAATTAACAATTACTCAGGCTGATAATGTTATTGTCATGGAAATAAATAGTATGTTTAATTAATAAATCTTTTAGTTAAAAGCCAAGGTTACTCACTAAAAGACCTAGGATTAAAAAAATTCATTTTGCAACTAACATATACAAAAAAATTAGATTCACGTGTATTCCCAAATTTTTTTAATCTCATATCCAACAAACTTAAAATTTATTTTCCTCATTTTTATTCTAGTCATTTAGCATTAGGGTTTGTGTATATGTAGTCCTTTCTTACATTGATGTATAATTTTAGAACATTTAATAAACATTGTAGGTTCAAAAAAATTCTCAACAATTATTGGGTAATTCATGGAACTACTATAATCATTTCTTACTAAAGGAGAAAGGTTAAAACTAGATAGTTTATTTTATCAATAGGAACAACATTTGTATAGGAGTAAATTGAATCAGTGGTTAGGAATAGCTACAACAACTTTAACTAATCAACAACCAATGTAATATCTACTTAGAAAATATTCACCAACATTTCCCCTTATTACGTTGTTCCTACAAAAGGACCATCATGACCTTAAAAACCATGATCTTGCCAAGGGAACCCCCCTTAAAGATTACATCACAAAACTTGTTGATAACATTTTTTAATAATTTGAATCGTGATGTTGTTTGTTGGATTCAACCCCCAAGAGGTTACATAAAAGATAATTTTGATGGGGTGACCAAGGGCAATCCTGGGGTGAATAGGAGTGGGGGAGTGTGAAGAGATCATATTGGCAATTTTGTTTTGGCTGTGGCACTCTCCTTGGGCTCATAGTATAATCACATAGCTAAAGCCATAGGAGCTTTCCGGGTAATTGATCTTGCAAATAAAATGAATTTCAAAAATATTTGCATTGAAGGAGTTTCAAAAAACATTGTTGAGTGCCTTCTTGGCAAATCCCCCTCCTCTTAGACTATAAAAAGTTGGATAGAAGAAGCTAAATCTATCTTATCTAACTTTGAAAAGGTTAAAATTTCCATTCCGTTAGGGAAGCTAATAAGGTGGCCGACAACTTCACCAATGAAGGGGTTAAGAATATGGGTCGAAGGACGTGGTAGCCTTATAGTGATTTGGGAGTTGACGTCAGAGACAACTGATTATGATATCATTCATAGGAAAGTTGTCATTTTTAATAATGATGAACAGAAGTAGATATGGGTACAATGTTATCAGTTGATATGGTGGCAGCACCTTAATTATCTCTACGAGAGGCGAGGGTTGACACGTATTGTGGGTGCTTTAGTTTTGCTACTAGTTCTTGGTTTAGGTTACTTGGTCTACAGCCGATAGAAAAATTGCATGTCATAAAATGGGGGGAAGCTAGAAGAGGGTTGAGTCGAACAACTATGAGAAGAGTAAGAAAAATACAAATGTATGGAGGCATATCAAGAGGGGGGATTGAGTCCTTTTTTTGAGAAGCTCCATGGTGCTAACCCTTAAATTACTTAGTATTTTGCCAAAAACTGGAAGGAGAATGGGATTGTTCTCTCTGGGAGAAAGGTCAAGATTGACGAGAATCTCATTGGGGAAATTGTTGGGCTCTCCACAAAGGGGACAAATTTCTTTCATGATAGAAACTTCTTGGTTGAAGCAATCATCAAATTTCCCAAAACTGATGCTGGGAAGGTTAAAATGCTGGTCAAAATCTCTAACAGTTATTTTGATGCTGGGAAGGTTAAAATGCTTTGGAGGGAGGTGCTCAGAGTTATCATGAAATACATCATAATGGATGACAGATTTACCAGAGCCTATGGCTACCACTTTGCCCTCCTCAATCATTTTCGATACAAGGTAAGGATTTCATTTCCTTACTACATATTTTTCTCTCTAAAACATAGCATTAAAAAACACGAAAAAATCCCTAAGAAATATCATCTCTTGCATGTGGGCCATATTCTATTAATCCATGAGCCTTTTGTAAATTTGTTGGCCCCGTCTAACCCCATTTCACCTTCGGCCTTGTAAGGTTATAATACTGATATTATTATGTCTGAGAACAAGGGTGAATAAGACACTAATTGGGAAGAGGAAGAGACTCCTTCCCCTAATAGTGGGTCGAAGAAAACCTTATAGACCAAGACCTTGAATAAAAAAGTCTCCTTTGTGAAAACCCTCACTAGTACTTCTCCAAAAGCTAAAAACAAGGAGAAAGCCCTCCCCAAGAAAAAATTGGTTTCCTATTCCGAGTATTCCCCGAAGGACTCTTCTGCTACTCTTGAATCCAGTGATGGCTCCCATACCTCTTACCCTCAAACCAAAAAAGATAATAGTCCCATATTCCCTAGAGATCTCAAACCTAAAGACAATTATTTCAAGCCTAACCGGGAATTTCCTGATGATATTCTGGCAATAGCTAGAAATGGGGTGGTTGACTACTTCAGAATTATAAAGTGGTTTTTTCTTGAAATTAAGGACCTGAGTATTAAAAACAAGGTTGTTTCTAGTAAACTAGATGAAATGGAAGCTAAAGGGGTGCCTCAGAAGGCTATTGGTGTTTTATGGAATGAAGAAGAGAAGATGTTGATGGTCGAGTGCCTTCAAAAATTTGTTGAACTCATGGATAAGATGAAGAAGGAAAACAAGAAAAAGATAAAACATCTAGAAGGGGAAATTGGCAAAATATGAGTTACTATGAATTCCATCATAAATCAAAGCCACAAAATTGTGAAGAATTATGGTACTACAATGAACACCCTGGTGGATAAGCTAGAAAACACTAGAAAACACTTAGTAGTGGACCTTATTTGTGGACTTGGAAGCTGACAAAGATAAAAGCAAGAAATAGGATTTTGACCTTTTGAAGAGGACTAGAGCCAACCTGAAAAGAAAACAGGATTCAACACCTCAGAAGATCCATGAGCTGAAGAAGGTGGCTCAGGAAATGAATAACCTTGAAGTTGAGACTGCCGAAACATTAAAGTCCTTAGGTTAGCTTTGTTTGTCTAGTTTTGGAGTTTTTATGATTTTGTGTCTCGTTGTTGATGTCCTTTTGTGTGTGTTTAGCAACTTTCCTATCTTAGAGAATGTTATGTGAATATTTTATCTTTCTTGTAAACTTTGTCATTTCGGGTCCCTGTAAAACCCATTTTTTCCTTAATCAAAAATATTTTTAATAATTCAGGTAAACTAGGGATGGCTTGTGCAATCTTCATTATTAGTTTGGTAGTTTTGATTTTACACAAGTTGGCCAACAATTCCTAAGCCAAAGCTCACTCATTTTATGTAGTTTATTCTTTTCCAAAGACTTCTCATTAGTTTATAGAGGTCAAGCCACATGAGAATTTCAAATCTTTTATGTTATTTATTAACTCATCAAGAGTGTCTCAAGCATATTTTTTAGATTTCTCCTAGAGCTCAAGCTACCTAGTTTCGGTATAAGATTTATTCAAGCCCTTTTGTCTTGATCCTTTTCCATGGATTATGGTGTTACTAAGTTATTGATCTAAATTCCTTCCAAAGGTAATCATATTTGATATTATTTTAGGATAAATATTCTCGCTAGCATTTGACAATATAGATATTCAATGATTTTCTATTGATGTTCTACTATAAAAGACATTCACTTTATTGTAATTTTTATACACATTGGTTTATTCTATGGATCTCAATAGTTGGTCAAAGATATTTCTTCAACTAAATAGATTTCTCAATTAGTTAATGGACATCTTTCGAAAGATTCTTTTCTCACTCTTTGGAATAGGAAAATGATACTTATCAATATATCCACTACTTAGATATTTTTTTGAAAGACTTAGGTTTAAAGAATCAATCAAAATAAACTCAATATTATATGTAATGATTTCTTCCTATGTTGGGCTTATATTTGCTCTTGTAAAACTTGGTGGAAAGATTAGAAATGGTATCCAAATATACCATTTCATAATTATAAGCCTCACAAAGGCTATTTTTGGATTTCATCTTATTTACCCATGGACCTATTCTAAACTAGGGATGGATTTTGCATTTCCATTATTAGTTTGATAGTGTCAATTTTAAACCATTTGGTCAACAATTGTTCAGCCAAAGTTCACTTGTTTTATGTAGTTTATTCTTTTCCTATGCCTTTTCAAAGGAATTTGGCTTTTTTCTTGATGTTCTAGTAATCATAATTTTTCACTTTATTATAAATTTGTAATATGTTCTAATGTGATTATGTATATTGAAGAATCATTCGGGTAATATGTCAAGTGTTGTTTTCAATGTCCCTTAACACATACCTCTAATAGAGCTTACCCTCCACCTTGTAGGTATCATCAATTATACAATGATTCTACTTATGCCAAGTGGAATTATTATTACCATGCTTTTCTACCTCTTAGAGAAGAGATACTTCTCAATGAGGATGGTTGCACCTCACTTACCATTATATTACCTCCCCAAATTTTGGTGGTTGGACTTCTCATTAGCTAAAATTTGGCAACTTCCTTGAAGTAGCTCCTCGTATTTTTCTTATTTGATTTGCAAATGAAAATAAATAGGATTATAATAATAAAGACAGTAAGGATACTTGAGAACCACCAATGGACATTTTTTACCCCACTGATGTACAAGACAAACTAAATGATTGAGACTCACCTTCTCCCTATACACTTACTCACACTTCTTAATGACTTATTTTAATTGTATTGTTTTCTATTCTAAATTATAACCCACCCACCTCATTTATGAAAATTTGGAACATTATCTTTTACTTTAATATAAATACTATTCACTTAAAAAAAACCACTAGTTTTATTAACATAAAAAATTAAAACATTTCTAAAACGGTATAATAAAAACACTAATTATTAGTGTATAAAATCAATTCAAAGATATAAAAAGTCAAAGCAAAAGCACACCATACATGAAACTGCAAGTTTAATGTTTGCTCCTAAAAAAATGAGTACCTTAGTAAATTCATAAACACACCTTTCAAGACCACGAAAGCGCTTAATTTGTGTAGTCTTGTTTTGAATTGCTGTCTCTTCAACGTGCAATAGTTTTACTTTGAATATCAACATTGACCTATTCATATTGTTGTCTTCGCTCTCTATCAAGCATGAAAGCACCTTTAACACCAGCAAAGGCCCTTTGCCGCCTCTTCAATTGTTGCAATTCAACGTGCCATACTTTTACTCTAAATATCACCAAATTTCAAATATATTTGGATTGAAGGAGATTCAAAAAACATTATTGAGTGCCTTCTTGGAAAATCGCCCCCCCTCTTGGACTATAAAAAGTTGGATAGAAGAAGCTAAATCGACCTTATCTAACTTTAAAAGGGTTAAAATTTCCCATTCCTTTAGGGAAGCTAATAAGGTTGCTAACTACTTCGTCAATGAAGGGGTTAAGCATACGGGTCAAAGGACATGGCAGGCTTATAGTGATTTGGGAGCTGACATCAGAGACAATTGATTATGATATCATTTATGGGAAATTTGTCATTTTTAATAATAATGAAGTGAAGTAGATATTGGTATAGTGTTACCATTAGCTATGGTGGTGGCGCCTTAATTATATGTACGGGTGGTGAGGGCTGGCACATATTATGGATGCTTTGGTTTTGGTTCTAGTTTTTGGTTTAGGTTACTTGCTCTGCAATTGATAGGAAAATTCCCTATGAGAAAATGGTGGGAAGCTGGAAGAGGGTTTAGTCGAACAACTATAAGAAGCGCAAGAAAAATATGAATTTCTAGAGGCATTTCGAAAGGGGGGGGTTGAGTCCTTTTCTTGAGAAGCTCCATGCTGCTAACCCTTAAATTACTGAGTATTTCACCAAAAACTAGGAGGATGGGATTTTTCTCTCTAGGAGAAAGGTCAAGATTGACAAAAATTTGACTGGGGAAATTGTTGGGCTCTCCACAAAGGAACAAAGTTCTTTCATGACAAAAAGTTATCAGATGAAGCGGTCATGAAATTTCCCAAAACTGATGAGGAAAGGGAGGTGCTGGTCAAAATCTTTATCAGTTGCTTTGATGCTGGGAAGGTTAAGATGCTTTGGAGGGAGGTGCTTAGAATTATCATGGAATACATTACGGTGGATGACAGATTTACTAGAGTCTACCACTACCACTTTTCCCTCCTCAATCATTTTTGACACAAGGTAGGGATTTCATTACCTTACTACCTATTTTTCTCTCTGAAACATATCATTAAGAAACACCAAAAAAACCCCAAGAAATATCTTGTCCTACATGCAGGCCTTATTCTATTAATCCATGAGCATTTTGCTAATATGTCAGACTCGTCTAACCTAATTTTTCCTTCAGCCTCAGAAGGTTATAATATTGATATTAGTACGTCTGAGGATGAGGGCGTATGGGACACTAATTGGGAAGAGGAAGAGACTGCCCCCCCTAAGAGTGGGTTGAAGAAAACCTTACAGACCAAGCCCTCAAATAAAAAAGTCTCCTCTATGAAAACCCTCACTAGTACTTCTCCAAAAGCTAAAAACAAGGAGAAAGCCCTCCCCAAGAAAGAGTTGGTTTCCTATTTTGAGGATTCCCTGAAGGACTCTTCCACTACTCCTGAATCTACTGATGGCTCCCATACCTCTTACCCTCAAACTGATAGAGATAATAGGCCCAAATTCCATGGAGATCTCAGACATAAAGACTATTATTTCAAGCCTGATCAGGAATTTCCTGATGATATTTTGGCAATAGCTAGAAATGGGGTGGTTGACTAATTAAAATCATAAAGTGGGTTTTTCATGAAATTATGGAACTCAGTCTTAAAAACATGGTTGTTTCTAGTAAGCTAGATGAAATGGAAGCTAAAGGTGTGCCTCAAAAAGGCTGGTGGTGTTTTATGGAATGAAGAAGAGAAGTTGTCAATGCTCGAGTGCCTTCCAAAAATTGTTGAGCTCATGGATAACATGAAGAAGTAAAATGAGAAAAAGATAACACATCTACAATGGGAAATTGGCAAAATCTGGGGTACTATGAATTTCATCATGAAGAAAGCCACAAAATTGTGAAGAATTTTGCTACTACAATGAACACCTTGGTGGATAAGCTAGAAAACACTCAGCAGGGGACCCTGTTTGTGGACTTGGAAGCTGACAAAGACAAAATCTAGAAAGAGGATTCTGACCCTTCGAAGAGGACTAGAGCCAACCTGAAAAGAAAAGAAGATTCGGTGCCTTAGGAGATCCACGAGCTGAAGAATGTGGCTCAGGAGATGACTAACCTTGAAGCTGAGATTCTCGGAACATTAAAGTCCTTAGGTTAGCTTTGTTTGTTTTGTGTTGGAGTTTTGCTGATTTTTTGTCTCGTTGCTATTGTCCTTTTGTGTGTGTTTAGCGGCTTTCTTGTCTTAGAGAGCATTATTTGAACATTTTATCTTCCGTGTAAACTCTATGGTTTTGAGTCCTTGTAAAACCTACTTTTTCCTTAATCAAAAACATTTTTAATAATTTAGGTGAACTACGGATGGCTTTTGCAATTTATTAGCTTGGTAGTGTTGATTTTACACAACTTGGCCAACAATTCCTAAGCCAAATCTCACTCAATTTATGTAGTTTATTCTTTTCCAATGACTTCTCATTGGCTTTTAGAGGTCATGCCACATGAGATTTTCAAATATTTTATGCTATTTATTAACTCATAAAGAGTGTCTCAAGCATATTTTTAAGTTTTTTCCTAGAGCTCAAGCTACCTAGTTTTGGTATAAGATTTATTCAAGCCCTTTTGGCTTGATCATTGTCCATGGATTATGGTGTTACTAAGGTATTGATCTAAATTCCTTCCAAAAGTAATCATATTTGATATTATTTTAGGATGAATATTCTCACTAGCATTTGACAATATAGATATTCAATGATTTTATATTAATGTTCTACTATAAAAGATATTCACTTTATTGTAAATTTTTTACATGTTATAATTTGTTTATTTATACTAAAATACAAGAAAATAAAAAATTTGACTTGAAGTTTCTCACATCCAGTTCTATTGATAATACCTCACATTTTTTCACTAGTGTCCCTCTAACCCCTACCTCAAGTATATTTTAGCCTCCACCTTATAGGTATTATCCATAATAAAATGATTCTACTCATACCAATTGGAATGATCATTATCATACCTCTCTACCTCTTATAAGAAGAGTTGATTCACATTGAGGATGAATTCATTTCACTTAGCATTGTTCTTTTATTAAGTATAGTTTTTTCTTAGACAATATCATTACTATATTGGATAGTATAAATGTGAGTAATCTTCATGAAAAATAACTTTTTAAATATCATTATCCCAATGAGTGCTCTTTTATTCTTTCTATAATCTAAGATTTAAGATATGGACCTTAGTTCAATCAATCTATCTATATACTCTTTTCAAATTCTTGATGTTGTCTCACTATTGATAGTTATAATCATTTGGCCTTTTTAGCTCTATTTTTCAAGGATGTACCTTATTTAATACATATTATGTGTTTTCTATTAAATGATTTTTATACCTATTGGTTTATTCTATGGATCTCAATAGTTGGTCAAAGATATTTCTTCACCTAAATAAATATCTCAATTAGTTAATGGAAATTTTTCCAATGATTTTTTTTCTCACTCTTTGCACTAGGAAAATGATACTTATCAATATATCCTCTACTTGGATGTTTTTTCCAGAGACTTACATTTTAATATTCAATAAAAACAAACTCAATGTTATATGTAATGATTTTTTCCTATGTTGAGCATATATTTGATCTTGTAAAACTTGGTGGAAAGTATAGAAATGGTATCCTGATACACCATTTCATAATTATAAGCCTCACATTTAGGCTATTGTTGGATTTCATCTTATTTACCCTTGGACCTATTATAAACTAGGGATGTCTTTCATCCTATTTACCCTTGTACACCATTTGATCAACAATTCTTCATCCAAAGCTAACTTTTTTTATGTAGTTTATTCTTTTCTAATGCCTTTCCATTGGTCCAAGGTCAACATATGAGGTTTATAAATATTTTATGTTCTTTATGAAGTTGTCATGAGTCTCTCAAGCATCTTTTTTAGTTTTGTAGTAGAGGTCAGGCTAATTGACTGTGGTTAAAATATTTCTTCAAGCCCTTTTGACTTGATCTATTTTCATGGCATATGGTGTTAGTAAGGGATTGCCCTAAAATCTCTTCAAAATATACTCATAATGTTCTTAGTGTTAGTTAAATGTGTAACCAAGGACACACCATTACTTTGCATGCTCAAGGTTGTGAGATATGAAAGGAAAGTATAGGAAAAATATTTGTTTATGTAAATAGTGTTTATGGTGAAAATGGAAACAACAATGATGAAAGACTAAATGAATTCAACCACAAAACCCTAGCCTAACAACAACAAAGATCCACCATAACATATGAAGATTACCTAAGACAATGCAAATCAAATGAAATGACAAAGATTATACCATCACATGTCCAATAGGGTTTGGATCTCCATTCTTCCTATCTCCATTGATCTTGCTTGATATATTTGCTCTCAGATTTTATATGCACAAGAGCTCAACAAAGAACGAAAATGTGGTTGCAAGTAGGATCGCATATGAAAGTTCAAAAGCGTAGTGTAGTCGAGTCATAGGTGGGGCTGAATGCATAGTGAGGGTTTGATAATGAAGGAAGCATCTCCTTATATAGAAGACACTATATCAAATGAAGAGATAAGATTGAGAGGTGTAAAAGATAAATGGTCCGCTATGATTAGAGGGTAGGTAGTGTAGGAATTAAGAGATGAATGACATGTGTCATGGGTAGAAAAGGCTAATGAATTAATTAAATAAATAAATATTTAATTAATTAATAGAAGAAGTGGAATCAATTAAATAAATAAGATATTTATTTAATTTAGGAAAAAGATAAATTAAATAAATAAAAGTATTTATTTAAATGAGAAATAAGGCTAGAAGAGGATAAATGAATTAATTAAATAAATAAAGATTTATTTAATTAATAGAAGAATTAGGCTTAAATAATTAAATAAATAGACTAGACAATTTGAGGTGTCTACATTTTGCCCCTCTTTGAGACAATCCAATTTATCGCGTTGTTTCAAAGAAGATAATATGAACTGATACAAAGTTGCCCCAAGATGGGAATGATATGCCCCCTTGAGAGATTGGATGAAAATGTCTGAAAAGATCGTAGACAATCTCTCGATAAGAAAGAAAGGCTAGAATGGACTGACCGGATAGGATAGAGTGACAGAGTCATGGGATAAAGAAGACTGACTGGGAGACCAGGGCTAGGGCTAGGGCTAGGGCAGTCTATAAGATAGACCACGAGGGGAATACATTGTCATTGTCATCCACACATCCAAGAGATCAAAGTGTAGAGAGAGAATAGAGAAGCAGCAGTCAGTAGCGATGGCATTGGTTCACAGATTCGATCGCGTTCGCCGATTTTAGAGACCAGCAGAGGCAAGAGAGCCGGTGAGTACAGCCAAAACCTCCTTGTACTTTGTTGCATTAATTATTGTCATAAATGCATGCTAGGTAGTGCAATAAATGTGCTTTAGATATGTCTATAAAAAATGTCAAGTCGGTTAAAAACATCAAGGCATGTTTGCGTTGGTGCCAGGCGCGTCTGGGTAGGATAGGCACGTTTGTGAAGGACAAATGCGTCTATGTATTTTAGGCGTGTCTATGCAGTCTATAAGCATGTTTATGTCTTCAAGGTCAAATTGGCAGTTCTGTGATGAACATACGCTATCGATTGGATAAGCTACTGAGAGGATACACTCAAGCAGGTCCTCTAGGGAAGACTAGGATAGATTGAGGCACTTTGTGATGAATAGTGAGTACCAAGACATAGTACTTTGTGATGAATAGAGAGTACAAAAACATGTAGTACTTTGTGATGTATAGGGAGTACCAATAGGATAGATAGCAACACTTTGTGATGAATAGTGAGTGTCACTGGGATAGATAGCAACACTTTGTGATGAACAGTGAGTGTCACTTTGACTGACATGATTGCTTTGCTTGACTGCAGGAGTATTTGCCTATGTTGCAGTCCCGAGAGAGATTCCCATTGACACAGAGATTATGACTAGAGCTGACATTCAAGGATCGAGCTGCTATTGAGGCCATGGGTCTAAGATACATCTTGTATGTGCCTGAGTTTCAGGCAAACATGGGGTTGTTGACTGCGCTCGCTGAGAGATGGCACTTAGAGACATGCACGTTTCATTTGCCTATGGGTGAAATGACAGTCACCTTAGAGGATGTGTACAAGATACTGCGGATACCGATCGAGGGGGAGTTAGTTCCTTTCGATCGAGATGGAGATAGGGAGGCCCTGAGACAAGTGTTTCAGGATCCCAGACTAGAGATGAGAGCTGGACACGTGGCATGGGATACCATGACAGTGACAAGACTGGCACTACCAGTAGTGCTAGGAGGTGTGATCAGTGGGTTCCTATGTCCAGACAGGGTGACACGAGGGTTGGCTGTGGGCTGGGGGAGCACCTTGAAGACACTGGTTAGATAGCACACCAGATATGCCTGGGGACCATGTGTGTTGGCACACTTGTACTATGAGTTGCATCAGTTTGTGTATCATGGATCCGTAGGATTGGGCTGCAGAGTTACATTGTTGCAGGTGTGGGCATATGAGCATCTGTTGGTTACCCGACCGATACATTTCAGGGGCAGGGGTCATGGATGCAGCTTTGTTCATTTGTATGATATGATTACCTCACAGCCACGAATTGGCAGGTTGGAGCATTGGTGTTGAGTCCTAGATGAGATCAACAATGTGATATGGAGGTCATACCATGAATGCAAGCAGTGGGAGGAGGACGTAGTGGATCTACCTTATACCTTCCGGAGTAGATATCTGATTGCGTGGACACCCTATGTATTGGAGAGACAGCTGATTAATAGGGTATGCAGGCATTTTGGCCATATTCAACGGATGCCACGGGGTTCCAAGATGTATGCTCGGACAGTCAGGGATCAGGCATACTTTGGGCCATTGTTGTCATATGATCAAGTCATGATGCAGCTGGTAGAGATGGTGTCGATGCCATGGGATATGTGGCTAGAGATTGAGGATGTAGGCATGGATGCAGAGTACATGGCATATTGGGCTGAGCATCCCTTTCCACGACTGACAGACCCAGGGGAGCCTCTAGATGGAGATGGTGATGGGGATGGGGATGATAATGGAGATTGTGGGGGGAGAGGCCGACAGAGGAGATAGGTGCTATTGGAGAGAGGAGGGTGGCTCCATGGAGAGAGGGTGGAGAGGAGAGATAGGCTCAGGTGGTGAGGGGTCGTGGTGGATTGCCACTATAGGTGGCAACAACATAGGGTCCTAGATAGGTGCAAGGACAGGGGTAGAGGCAGGTACAGGCAGAGGTATAGGTTCCAATACAGGGGGAGCCACAGGTAAAGCCATAGGCAGAGGCACAAGGGGCTGAGGAGGAGGAGGATGAGTTGCTTAAGCTGAGGGAGATCTACTAGGGACAGGCAAATGAGATCCAGGACCTGGAGAGAGTGACAAGTAGGCTCAAGAGGTGACAAAGGGATACAAAGCATGAGTGGGATCAGGCTATCTAGCGCTATACTAAGGCTGAGATAGTGTTGAGGGCTAGGAGGCAGGCGGCAAAGGACACAGGGGCTGGATATGCCTATGTTCTATGAGTAGGGGAGGAGATAGGTTACTAGCGAGACCTATATTATGGGGCAGTGCCACCAAAGTAGTGGGCGAGGAGCTTCCGCAGACCATCGCAGACAGCGATGGCTACGGGAGGGAGCCAGAGGAGACAAGCATCCAGCGGTGGGGTTATGGGTCCTCCACCACCATCAGATAGAGGAGGTAGGAGAGATGATCCTGGGGCAGGTCCTTCTAGGGCTTAGACTCCGTTGAGGCTAGGCGGCTCTGAGAGGGACTTCATCATAGCCATAGAGGGCTCCCTATGTATCAGTTCTGTACTATTTTATATGATGATGTAGACACCTTCGGGTGATTTTGTAGCCATATGTATTTTGATATCATTGTATCATGACACTTTTGATTATATATATACGAGATGATTCATTGTTGCACCAGCTATATGCATGTGTACCTATGTCATGAGATGTTTTATGATGTATGTTTCTATGTGATGATTATGATATGGATGCAAATATGTATATGATGAAATGCAATACTTTTGTTCTTTTATGTTTTAATGTTATGTATGATGTAAATGCGAATGTATGAAATGCAAATGAATATGATAATACAAATAACTATTGTAAGATGTGCTAACATGTGTTGTGTGCAGGATGTGATGAGATTGTGATATCTATATGTATGTATGAAATGCTTAATATGTGCTAATGTAGGTGCAACTACATGAAATGCAAATATTTTTGGTGTGTCATTATACTCAGTCATGTGATAATAGGCTACACAGACTCAAGAAGGACGATGGAGGTCAATCAAGAAATGGGGTTGGAAGATAGAAGATATGAAAGTGAAAGAGCTTCTTGTGCGTTATCATCAATGAGCTTTATTATGGCAAAATAGGTCATCACAATCGAGGCATATGTTCGACCCAGAAAGTCATTGTACCTGTTTGCATGGAGATAAGATAGTCACAAACAAGGAATGCCCCAGTTCATACTAGACTCTCAGTGTCCTCATATCCTTGGACAAGTCATAGCATTACTAAGAGACAATCCACAGACAGCAAAGAAAATTAGGTGATGATACCCCATCCTCACCTTTCTTGTCAAAGACATTCTAGAGATAGAATCTCTAGTCAGAGGCATCCTGGAAAAGGTAAAAGACATGTCACCAAAAGATAAAATCAAAATAAAACCAAGACTTGACACCAACATCCACTCTAGTCCTTAATTTTAGTGTCTCTTGTCACTTGTATAAGTCTTATTTGATTGTGGTCACAATGTTTACTTTCATAGAAAGGATAGATAGCACTGAACCATAATGTTGTCTAAGTCTGTTGAAAGATTTGATTTGTTGAAGCCCATTGTTGTTGCTGTGTCTCATCTAAAACTGGCTGAATCCATGTAACTGATACTTTATTATGAAGAAGATGAAACTTTATTGCAAATTGGCAATGCAAATGTTGCTTTATTGTGGATTGTGCGCGGATAGATTGAAGAAGGTTGGAAGAGACTGTACTCCCCAGAACAGCCGATGCTCTTAGTTCCACACCCATCACTAGACATAGGATTTGCCTTAGCCACAGATAGGAGCTGATTTATTATGGATGGAAAGGGATGAAAAAGAATGTTTATTATAAATGGTGAACCAATCTTGGGTAGATCAATAACAAGCCATGATGGGAATGTGTAAGTTTTATTATGGATGAATAGGTTGTGAGTGTGTGCAAAGTGAAAGGATGAAATGGAATCCTAAAGGACGGAGGAGCAATGTCATTACACATGGTGCTGGTGACCCAGTTTTCACCATGGTACTTGCCCAAGGTGCCACCGAAGTGGTTTTCACCGTTGGACGAAATGTTTTTTCTTTACTTTTTTTTTTTTTTTTTTTTTTTGTATTTTTAAATTAGGATACGCTGAAGAGCTATGTGTAAAACTTGAGAAGGTGCATGTTGTTGATAGGATCCTCCAAAGGTTCACCCTCTATGGTTGAGAGCTGATATGCACCAGATCCATATGCTGTTGTGATGATGTAAGGACCAAGCCAATTTGGTTCGAACTTGCCCTTCTTATCTCTGTCTTGCTGATTTTTAGGATTTTCTCTAAGAACCAAGTCACCTACCTCTAATGTGCAAGGCTTGACTTTATGATTGTAGCTGCGACTCATTCATTGTTGATAAGCCTTGAGATGATTAAAAGCAGTTTGTCTTCATTCATCCAATAGTTCAAGTTCTTGTAAGCGAGAGACCTTGTACTCTTCATCACTGATAATGTTTTGCAAAGAGACTCGTAAAGAGGGTAACTCAACCTCAATAGGCAAGATAGCTTCAGTGCCATAGATAAATGAATAGGGTGTAGCTCCTATAGGTGTGCGGACGCTGGTGCAGTAAGCCCAAAGTGTGGGATTAAGTTGGATATGCCAATTACGGCCAGCGTCATCGACTATCTTTTTTAAGATTTTAAGGATTGTTTTATTAGATGCCTCAGCTCGACCGTTACCTTGGGAGTAATATGGAGTGGAGAAACGATGGGAAATATGGAAGCGATCACAGAGTTCACGAACATCCTGATTTTTGAAGGGACGCCCGTTATCGGAGATAATGGAAACAGGAATACCGTATTGACAAATGATATAATTGAGAATGAATGTAGCAATTTGTTTTCCAGTGACTTGTGTGAGAGGCATGGCTTTGATCCATATTGTGAAATACTCTGTGGCAGTGATGATGAATTTATGACCATTGGAAGATGGAGGGTGAATCTTTCCTATGAGATCGAGTCCCCACTGACAAAAGGGCCAAGGAGTCACAATTGGTTGAAGTTCTTGTGCTAGCGCATGAATGAGGTCTCCATGAAGTTGACATTGTTTACATTTCTTGACAAACTGATATGAATCTTTTTCCATATTGGGCCAGTAATATCTAGTCCTGATGAGTTTCTTGGCTAAGGTAGGACCACTAGAATGTGGACCACATATCCCTTCATGTACTTCACGTAATGCATTTTGAGCTTCATCACTTTCTAAACATCTAAGAAGAGTGCCATCTAGACCTCAATGATATAGGATATCAGCTAAAATGACATATCGAGAAGATTGGCGAATGAAAGTGCGGCGTTGGTTATTGGATAGGTCAGGAGGTAGGATATTGTCACGAAGGTATGTGAAAATGGAACCGTATAACTGGGACTCAGGACCAACAACACATATCATCTCAGTAGGAGTGATTTCATATGAGGCAACCAAAAGGTTATCCACCAAGAACTCATAGCAGGTCTCATTCGGAGGTAGATCGATCAGTGAAGCAATTGTAGCCATGGCATCTGTAGCTCGATTCTGCTCTCTTGGTATCTGCTCAAAGTCTAACTTTGTGAAATGTTGTTTCAGGTCATCCACCATTCTTTTGTAAGGGATTAATTTCTCATCCTTTGTTTGGTAGTCATCAGTTGCTTGACGAATCACGAATTGAGAGTCCCCAAAAACACGAAGTTCCTAGATCTTCCACTGAACTGCAATCCATAATCCAGTTGTTAATGCCTCATATTCCACTATGTTATTAGTGCAGGGAAATGATAATCTATATGATTTTGGTATGGAATCCCCTTGAGGAGTTATGAAGAGGATACCAGCTCCTGCCCCATGATGCGTGTATGAGCTGTCAAAGTATAGGTGCCATGGCTTTGCATGTGACACTGTTAAGATGGATTCATCTAGAAATTATGAAATTAGAGGAACATCATCTATCATTGGGGCATCATCTAACTGATCTGGGATGGCTTGTCCTTTTATTTCTTTTTTGTCCACATACTCGATGTCAAATTCACTCAGGATCATCACCCACTTGGCTAGTCGCCCAGTAAGTGTTGCTTTATTGAGAAGGTATTTCAATGGATCAATCCTTGCAACCAACTTAGTCTTATGAGTTAACATGTAATGTCATAATTTCTGTGAAGAAAAGACCACAGCATGACATGGATGCTCAATTGGTGTGTAATTTATCTCATATCCCACCAATGTGCGACTGATATAATATACTGCCTTTTCTTTACCCTCAGCAACCTGTTGTGCTAAGAGTGCCCCCAGTGCTATTGAAGTGGGTGATATGTATAGTAATAAAGGTTGATCTAGAACTGGTGGCATCAAGACTGGGGGATTCAGAAGATAATCTTTGAGTGTCTGGAAAGCTCGTTGACAATTATCATCCCATTCGAATTTGATGTTTTTATGTAGCAAGTGTTGAAAAGGATTGCATTTATCTGCAAGTTGTGCTATGAATCTTTGTATGGACTGAAGTCTCTCTTGCAAAGATTGAAGTTGACTGATATTTCTTGGTGGTTGCATCTCTAAGATGGCCTTGACTTTTGCTGGATCAACTTCGATTCCTCTTGTCAAGCGGATTCTTAGATATTTGAAAGGAACAGTTGACTATGGAATGTGGTATCCATATAATGGTGACTTTAAACTCAAATTATATACCGATGTCAATTGGGTAGGTAATGTAGACGACCAGAAGAGCACAACTGGTGGAGCATTCTTTCTTGGTGAAAGACTAGCCTCCTGGACAAGCAAGAAGTAGAGTTGTACTTCTCAGTCTACAACTGAAGCAGAATATGTGGTAGCATTTATTAACTGCACTCAAGCAATCTGGATGAAACATGTATTGGAAGGTTTCAAAGTACCTATATTTGAACCGGTGAGTATATTTTGTGACAATACTAGTGCAATCAATATTTCCAAGAATCTGGTATTGCATGCTATAACTAAGCAAATTGAGCTCAAGTATCATTTCTTGAGAGAGAAGGTTCAGAATAAGGAGGTTGTACTAGAACATGTTTCTAGTAAGGAGCAGCTAGCAAATATATTCACTAAGCTCTTACCGAAGACTACATTTACCTATTTGAGAGGTGAATTAGGGGTTCTGCCCCTTCATGAAGTCAACTAAAGTTGTGTGCTCCACATCAGTCAGGTACTACAGTGTCAAATCTTTCAGGATTGATGTGTTGAAGGATGCTACTCCATAGGGGGAGCAGCATAGTGGAGAATGGAAGCTTGTGCCTCCACTTTGGAATTGTTGTCAAAGGGGGAGAAGATATCTAATGTATGGGGAGAAGATATCTGATGTATTAGCAAAAGATATCTGATGATGCATAATATGCTGGTCTATGATGTTTATAGTTGCAGTGCTACATTGAGTATTGCCATCAATGCCAAAGGGGGAGATTGTTGGCATATGATGAACCGACATGTTGATATGATGATAATGTATGTTGTCATTGATGTCAATAACTGCAAGTGAACTAGTATGCAGATTGGAAGAAGTTGGTGAACCAGTATGAAGAGATGCAGTGAACCGGTGTCGGGGTTTCACTGAGTGTGACTATGGGTTGGTAGTCTCAGCTCTAGGGTTTCCAGTTTGGAAATCTCGCTTGTGCGATGCAACTGATGACATTTTGTGATGAGTTAGCTAAGAGATGAAGATGAGATCATGATGCCACGTCAGCTTTGTGCACGTGAAGGATTCCCTTGAGGATCTTGCATGTGAATATCGGTTGCATTAAATTTCTACCTTGGAAATGAACATTCTTCTTAGTAGTATGAAAAGAAAGCGTGATGAGATACTGATTTCTATGTGCGATGAAGAATGGACGATCCAGATTGTCTTGTGATCTGTTTGAAATTGCATTGCTCTATGTAAAGTGTTTTGACAGTCAAGATTGGACAGCTTGTATTGTAAACCTAAAATGGTTAGGGTTTAGCATTTATGCTACCGACCTAATTATTTTCTATAAGGTCAATGATGTTTGTTATTGTAAGTTGTTGGCAAATGTTGTGTGTGTATCCGAGTGATGAGATACTTGCCAGACCAGTGAGAGAAAACTGCAGATTATAAAAGATAGAAGTTAATGAAAGGTATCTGTTAGTTTTTTCAGAAGAATATGAATAAGGTTTTTGGACTTGCATATCAGTGGTACAGTACATATTATTGTTTGCAGCACTCAGGATTTGGAATATAGCTTGCACAGTTGGTACATGATGGTAACCTCTCCACAACTTGAAACAGATTAAAACTCGGTTTATTGTGGTTATATCGAGCACAAAGTACATGTGGGGAAAAGAGAAGGGTTAGAACAAGAAGCACAATCATCATTCTCATTAACATCGATCCTACCATTTTCATTGTTGGAGAAAGTCCTTAGAAAATGATAATGTTCATTGAAGAACTCGACACAAACAAAAGCTAGGTGGAATGCAATGTATTATGGAGAGATCGAATGAAGACGGAATATATAATGCAATATGTTTAAACAATGATCAGAATAGTTGAAGATTATAATTCGTAAAAGGACCCATTCAAAATTTTAAACTCAACAATGACGTGTGAGACACTCAACAAGCACTAAGACTTTATTAATATATGTACTAAATCTTATTGTAATGTTCATACCTAATTCATACATATGATTCAACCCAAAAGGCTTTTACTGTTATATCATTAGGATATAAAGTTTAAGTTTATGCAATTTACTGAAACATTATTTAGTTTAATGGTCAAATAACTAAATAAATGCTTGGATTTAATGTTTGCATTTGAAATTTGTTTATAACAGGACCAATAAATGCCCCAAGTTCAACAATGTTCCCAATCTTAATGGTGTATCTTATAAATTATCAATTGTAGTAGTTCATTTTCATTGTAACACTACTTAAGGAAACAAATAAATGTTCATGTTGCAATAAAAGCCCTCCTCTCCTAGTGAACCTTATAAAGAAGTTAGTAAGTCATGTTATTTTATAACTTTACTCTTTGTGAGTTCTTTATTCCACACAAAATTTATGGTTCAAATTACTTCTCCACTAAAGGACATTAGACGCTCATATAGACCTTTTCATGAGGTTGAGGAAGGTAATTAATTCTTGTGAAGTGACACATTTCCTTTTAGATTTTTCTCCACAAAACTAGAATTAGTTTATGAAATATAGTTTATTTACATTGCAAAGGTTGGTTTTTAAAGGAAATGTCACTACACTTGTTGTTAGTGAATTATATTTCTTGCCATGCAGGGTATAAAATGGATTCACATTCTACAAGTTTAATTTGTAGGACTTTTTAAAGATATTTGGTCATCTAGGTATTCTTTATCTTTAAGAGATCAGTCTTATTAATTTTCTTCTATAAACTATGCCTCATATCATGTTGATGTGTAGTATTTAGTTTAAAATCAATCTCAACCAATAATACGTATGTATGGAAAATTTACAAATGGATATAACTCGTATTCTAGAGTGTTAATGGTAAAAATTAATATATTAATTCCCCTAAGATTGTTAATATATATTAGCTAAGTGATTTTATTAAAACGAATTTCCTTTAAACATGGCTTATAAATGAGTTGTCTAAATACTTGTAAATACTTGTGGGTCTATAATTATAATTTCAATAGAGTTGAAGTGATCTAAAAGGATAATTGTCTAGTCCTTCAACCAAGAGTTAACATAGTAGAATTATCATGAATAGAAAGAAATTATCATTGGTTAAAATAAGAAAGGGGTTATAGAATACATACTTATTGGCTATATGGAGATTACAAATTGGATCTCAAGTTTCCATAGGCTTAAGAAGTTACATGCAAATATGAAAATAAAAATTAGAATAAGACTTTGCCACCTAACTCTAACTCCTTATTCTAGTTTTCTAATCACCAACCTTTTTATTCTCCTCTCACTAAATCACTCACAATGAATGAAAGAGGCATTCATATATAAGATCCAATCTTTATGAATGATTGGCATCAATCACATGTTTCCCAACACTCAATGTTGTATGAAATGTGTAGGTCAACCTAATGCTAATGGTGAAGCTCCAATAATTAATTTAATAGGCTATAATTAAACTTAAGGGTTCATTTGGTTCCAATGTTCCTAATGATTTTTTAAGAATTGATTCCACAATGCATGAAAAATATCTACATGCTTTTCTAGTGAACTCTATACTATCTATTTTATATTGCAATCTTCTATTACTAATATCTTCTTGAAATATAATCCAATAATCCTATTATCTTTAATATGTTAGGTGTGTTGTTGTTGTAGATGTCCAATTTCTACTACAAGCCAAATTGATGTAATTTGGTGAAATGTGATAGCATTTTTTTATATTCTCTTACACAAGACACTCAATATTCTTCGAAAAGTGAGTCTTGCACTTGGCTTGTTCTAGAGAAAATCCAAGGTGTTTTATCTTATCTTGTGAAATCCATGATGATTTTCCTACTATATTTCCTTCCCATTTCACTAAATGTTTTATATACTATTTATTTCTAGTTTTATTACTGTTTAAAAATTTTATCGATTTTCTCAAGTGTTGTTGCTTCAGTAGTTATTCCCTAGAAGACACTTCCTTGATGTCACCACTTGGTTGGTCTTTATGATATTGGTGAAGATTAGAAATCTTGAAAATGGGTGCTATGCC
The DNA here is from genome assembly GCF_030272615.1 of Cryptomeria japonica. Taxonomy (NCBI): domain Eukaryota; kingdom Viridiplantae; phylum Streptophyta; class Pinopsida; order Cupressales; family Cupressaceae; genus Cryptomeria; species Cryptomeria japonica. Next base: position 845,402,255 of record NC_081407.1, read on the forward strand.
AATCTCTTTTTGTAAGATGGCCTCATAAGAATTTTCTAAATCAAACTTCATGAGAATCTTACATGGATCAAATTTCTTCATCTTCAACATGTTGTACATGCCTATTGGGAATATATCCTTCTTGAGATACACCATAAATTAATCACAAATGATAGACTCTTTGTTCCTTCCCTTATCATCTATCTAAGATTTGTATTTTCTATTTATCATCTCCAAGTGTTCCCTAACTTGAGTGCATTGTTTCCATGCAGTTTAGAAATTTATCTACTTTCATGATCTTGTTTTCCTCTACACTAATATCTTTGAGTTTTGATACTTCCATAGGATTTAGTATAGTCACAATTTGAGAGAGATGTGTTCCAATACTCTATTTTATCGAATTATTAAATATCCAAATTTTTCTTCTGATATAGCTATATCCCAATTCCTTATTCTATCTTCTACTAAACATTTCGACCAATTGTCAAAAATCCTATATACTACCTCTATTTGTTCATCAATCTATGGATAAAATATTAAATTGAATTGCAAATGTTTCTTCAACCTTTTACATAATATCCTTCACAAATATCATATGAACTTGGTGTCTCTATCTAAAATTATACTTCATTTTAAACCATGCAATCCCATAATCTCTTTAAAAATTAGGTTAGCAACATGTAAAGCATTATGTGTCTTCTTGCAAGAAATGGAATAATCCATCCTAACAAATTGATCTATTATTGCAAATAGGGAATCATGTCCTCTCTCTATCTTTGAAAATTCTAATATAAGATCCATCCTAATATCTTCCCAAGGTCTTTCTTGTATAGATAGATGTTTTGTACAATCTAGTATTATGACCACTTCCTTTTGCAGCTTCATCAGTTCTATGCTCTTGAATGAATTTCTTGACATCCTTATAAATTTGATGCCAAAAGTAATGTTTTTTAACCATATCTTCTATGTTGACTCTAAAGGAATACACTTAGGGAAAAGATCCTAAGGGAGACACAACCACGACTAGCACATCTTGGCACTCATAAAAAATAGTACAAAAAGGGCACCTCAAGGGTGGAGATTTTGAGAAGTCAAATTGGAGGTTCCTATTAGTCTATCATACTTAGTAGGATGGATTTTTAAATATTTTACCCTTAAGGTTAAATCCTTTCTATTAGAGTACCCAACATAATCTCCACATTGTCATTCAAGAAAACCTCATTCCTTCATACATCACATTGAAAATTGGCTTCACCATAGAACTTTTGAACCAAATCCTCATAACTTTGATACTACATCAAATTAAAAACATAAATATAAAATTTTAAATCTTTATTTTATACACTCTATTTTTTATTATATTTTTCTAAAATATTTATTGAAAATAAAATTTAAAAAATTAACAAAATAATTAAAAATTACTCGTTGAATAACATCAATTCCATAATAGAATGGTCAAAATCAGAATCTAGCTAAAGAAATTCAAGTTTTAATGTTTTGTCCAGGATAAATCCTTCATTCTTGGCCTACACTTCAAATAAAAGCACATTCGAAAATCGTTAAGTCACTTTGCCGCATATTAAATTGCTTCCTCTTCAACGCGCTATTGTTTTACTTTGAATATAACCCTTGATGAGCAAATTTCAATATTGACCTATTCAAACACTTGCACTCCATCATCTGTCTCTATAAATACAATATACGTTGTCCATCCATACTCATTCCTGATCTTTGCTCTGTATCACACTATTTGGTCTCATTGGGGTCCACATTGAGGGGGATGCCAAGTTTTATTTCATTATCCTCCTTATCAAGATTCACCGTCTTATTTCCAGTCTTCTATTTTTTCCGATTTTGTCAGCACGAAATGTGGGTCTGCAAAACAAGGCTTTTGTTTTTAGCAGCCCATCTAGGGTTCTTTTTTCTACTGCTGCTAGTATCAGGAATGGTCTTTTTCAAGGACCCCTCTTCCTCTGAGGTTTTATAATCTAAATCGTCTGACACCTCGACATCATTCCAATCAGTAGCTTTCCCAACCTCTGCATCATCAAACTCCATATCTGATACATCATGCACCTCCAGGTTGGCTAAGGACTTAGGGTTTTTCAGAGTAGGGGAGGGTTTGACCTCATGGGCCTTCGCATACTCCATGATTAGGAGGATTAAACCCTCATGAAGAATCAATTTATCCTCATTCTTAGCATTCTTACTAATAGATAACTCCAGAGAAGATAACAAGTAAAACAAAATGGAAATTCTTTTGTCATGTCTAATATGTTCTAGACTTGTGAAATGGTAATAAAAAATGCTAGAAAAGTGACCATCAAGGGTAATGTACCTCATAATGAATTATGCCATGTCTGCCCAGAGACTCTAAAGGTCCAATCGGTTCTAGCCACCATCCGGGTTATTCTTAACCCTACTTCTTTCACTCTGTTTATTGTAGAAAACAGAGAGGGCTTTTTTCAAGTTCTTCCTTTCCATGAAGAATTTTATGCCCTCCATACTGAGCCCAGAAATATTGACAACAAAATATTTGTCAATTCTAAACTCTGCCCCATACACACGTAGCACCCCATTATCCCAATTACTCACAAATATGTTTGTGAGTTAATGATTTTGTCCATGAAGTTTTCAAACAAAGGGCTCCATTCCCCCATCCACAATTTCCCTCCAGACCTCCTCATTCTTCTCCCAAAGTTCACACAACCACAACTCCATTCTATTTTTGTCTTCACCCATTGTGATGCTACTTCTGTGTTTTTTTTTAGATGACACCAAAACCAGACTTCAAACAAAGGGCTCTTTTCTATGAAAAACCCTACACATTTGATCTATCATCATTAATGTTTGAGCGGTGAAAGATTTTCGACATCCTTCCTGCCACCACTTTTCATCATCTCTAACCACACCTAGATTAGCCATGTGGTTAGTTGGCCTATTACCCTCCCTCAAAACATGTGATTTTTTTAATATCCTCAAATTTGGTCATCATTTCCAAGCACTCTTGCATTAAATGGTTAATCGTCCAGCTGGGAGGATATTTTTTGTTCAAGCAATTTATTATATTTAATGAATAACTCTCCAACTACACCTTCTTAAATCCCCCACGACTTGCCATTTTAAGAACAATGTAGGCTGCATTTGCCTCAGCAAAATGGTTTGTCTAGGTGCCCAGTGGGAGTGCCACTGTCGAGACAATCCTACCATTGTAATCATGTGCAACTCCCCTATAGCTTGTTGGCCTAGGATTACCTTTGGTTTCCCCGTCAACATTAATCTTGATCCACCCCCTCGGAGGAGCAATCCAAGCAATCTTGGGTCTTGTATGTTTCATTTTAATAGTAGGTCTAGAAATATCCAAATCAATGTGCCATCTATTGATGATGTCCCAGTCCATTTTTGAAGAATTAATCACCAAATCATATTGTTGGGAGGGGGAAGACACAATGAAATTTTCCTTAATAGAGGATTGAATACGATGAGCAACCATAGTAGCTGGAGAGTCTTTGTCTCTAAAAATCTGATTATTTTTCTTTCCTTCCAAATGCCCCAGGCCACATGAGGGAGCATAAAATTCTAAAAAAACTTAAGAGCTTGATTGTCTGAAGGACACAACCATTGCAGCCAATAATTCAACAGACTCAAGGGGAAGTACCAACTAATACCCCAAATGTCAAAAAAATGGATCCAAATCTCCTGACTAAAAGAGTAATGTAATTAAAGATGGGCAATATCCTCAACCTCTTCCTTGCAAAGAAAGCAGCGATTAGGCAACAACATCCCCCTTCTATAGAGGTTATCAATGGAAAGCACTTTATTTTTCATAACTAGCCAGACGAAAAATGTTAATTTTGGGGATCAGGAACTTATTCCAAAGACAAGACCAAAATGGGGTCAGAGCATAGGATCTTGAGAGCAAAGCAAAGGCCTAAGAGACCAAGAAACCACCAGAAGAAGATCCCACCTAGACTAGAGAATCTTCAACACGAATAGAGGGAATGTCAATAAAAGAAAGTCATTTCTCGAGAGGGAGGAGAAACGGATTCAAAAAAGACAGGTCAGTCCAACTACCATCCCTAATATAATCAGTAACCAAGAAGCCAATCCAATCTTTATAGTACTCCATGGAAGGGACAACCCAACTACAATCAATTAAGGGGCTATCACCAACCCACCAATCTTCCCAAAAATGAATGTTTCGACCATTACCAAGGCACCACTTTGACCCTTTAGAGATGAGTGCTCTAGTATTCAAAAAGCTTGACAAAAGGTTAGAAACATTCTGGACCATACCAAAACCTTCAAGGATATTTTGAGGAGATCGGGAAGAGCGAAGGTACTTATAATCAATGATAGTAGTTCATTCATTGGATTCTTTAATCACTCTCCACAATTGTTTGGCCAACAATGCCATATTAAAATCACAAATATGTCTAATGGCCAACCTACCGAGTTTTTTTGGCATATAGACTTGGTCCCAAGCAACCAAATGAAGGTGATTCTTAGATTCAGTTCCTGTCCACAAGAAGTTCTTATGGATATTTTCCATTTGATCAACAAGTTTGGCCAGGATTTTCATTAGTTGAAGATTGTCAACTTGGCTCAGCAAAGCCCCCTTCCAGTTCGCAAGTTTGTTCTAGAACCTATCAACTAGATTAGAACAAAAAGCATTTGAATCTAGACCCTGGCAGAGAGGGAGCCCTAAATAGATATCAAGGAAAGAGGCCATTTTACACCCCAAGACCTCAGCGATCTTAATTTGTCTATGAGAAGGTGTATTCAAAAAGAAGATTGAACTTTTAGGGATACTAATCCTCTACCCTGAACCTTTTTCATAAAGAGAAAGAAGTTGTTTTAATAATTTAGCCTCTGAGAACAAACATTCCCCCATTAGCAACGTATCATCCATAAATTATTGATGGGAACAAATTTAAGGGCTTGAAGATAGTCTAAGACCCTTAAGTCTACCAACCCTGACTTCCCTTAGAATAATCTTACTAAGAGCTTCTCCCATAATAATAAACAAGAATAGCGAGATGGGATCCCATTGTCTGAGACCACTGGAGGCCGAGAAAAAACTAGAAGGAGATCCTTTAATCAACACCAAAAACTTGGGAGTTGAAATGCACTAATTAATCAATTGAATGAAGCAATCACCAAAATCAAAAGCACGAAGCATCCAAATAAAAAAACTCCAATCCACCCTATCATAGGCCTTTAGTTGAAGGCCTAAGAAAAGGATTTTCCAATCATCCAACAAAAAGCCAACATAATAGAATTATCATAAATAAATAAATAAATTCCATTGTTTCAAATAGAAAAGATATTATAGAATACTTATTTGTTGGCTACATGGAGAATACATATTGGATCTCAAGCTTCCATAGGCTAATTAAAAAATTACATGCAAATATGACAATAAAACTTAGAATAAGACTCAAACACCCAACTCTAACTCCTTATGCTAATTTAACCACCAAACCTTCTAACATTCTATCACTAAATTACTCATGATTAAGGAAATATGTTCTCATATATAAGATCTAATCTTTAAGAATTATTAACACCCATCGTAGGTTTCCCAACACTCAATGTTCTATTAAATTGTAGGTTGGCCTATTTTTCATGATGAATTTTCAAGAATTAATAAAATGTGATTTAATCCAATCTAAGGGTTCCTTTGGGTTTAATATTCCTCATGATGTCCTAGAATTGACACCACAAGGTATGAAGAAGCTCCACATTCTTTTCTAGTTGAACTCTTTACTATCTACATTGTACTACAATATTCTATGAGTGATATATCTTCTTGAAAACTAATCCAAGTATATGAGTGTTATTTTGTAGATATATATTTTCTATTACATGAAAAATTTATGTGATTTGGTGTAATGTGATAAGATTTTCTAGGATGCTCCTACATTAGACACTGAATGATATTATTTGGAAAGTGAATCTTGCACTTGGCTAGTTCTATAGAAAATCCAAGGAATTCTATCTTATCTTGTGAAATCTATGATGATTTTTCTATTATAATTCCTTTCTATTTCACTGGATGTTTCATATAATATCCACTTAATGTATTATTGTTTTATAAAATCTACTTGAATTTCTCTTGTTGTTGCTTCAATAGTTGTTCCTTTCAATATAGAATTCCATGATGTTGCCACTTGGCTACCATTTATGAAGATTTTCAATCTTGAATATTGGTGATATGATAATTTTTTTGTTAACTCTATATCAAAAACATTTTCTAAATCAAACTTTATGAGAATCTTACGTGGACCAAATTTTGGCATCTTTAACTTGGTGTGTGTGCCTACTAGGAATATTTGCTTCTTTAGATACACCATAACTTCATCACAAATTGTAAACTCTGTGTTTCTTCTCTTCTCGTCTACTTGACCTTTGTATTTTCTATTCATCGTCTCCAAGTGTTCCCTAACTTGATTGTGCATTGTTTTCATGTAGTTTATAAATTTGTCTACTTTAATGCATATTTTTTCCTTTGCAATGATAACTTGAGTTTGATACTCCATTAGGATGTAATCTAGTCACAATATCAAAGAGGTTCCTTCCTATACTTTGATTTATTCAATTATTTTATACAAAATTTTCTTGTGAAATAACTATGTCCCAATATCTCATTTTATCTTTTACCAAACATCTCAAAAAATTTAAAAAACTCCTATAGGCTACCTCTATTTGTTTATGAATCTATGGATGGAATGTTCTACTAAATTTTAAATCTTTTTTCATCATTTTCTATAATATTCTCCAAAACTATCATGTGAACTTGGTGCCCCTATCTAAAATTATACTTCTCATTAAACCATGCAATCTCATAATCTCTTTGAAGAAAAGGGTAGAAACATGTACATTATTATTTTTCATCTTTCAAGAAATAAAATAAGCCATATTAACAAATTGATTTTCCATTAAAATATGTAATCATGTCCTCTCTACATCTTTATAATCCCAATATAAAATCCATTCCAATATCCTCCCAAGGTTATTCTAGTATAGATAGATGTTGTTACAATCTAGTATTATGACCACTTCCTTTTGTAACTTGATTAGTTATATATTCTTGAACTCATTTTTTCGCATCCTTATAAATTTGAGGATAAAAATAATGTTTGTGCTAACCATATTTTAAATACCATAGAGTCCTACTAATCCATCACTATGTTTCTCAATGATCAATTTCTCCCACATTGAACTCCTAAGAATGAATTATTTAATTTACTTTGAACAACATATCATCTAGAATGAAATAGTCTTGTTAATTTCTTTTGTAAATCACTACTGGGTCTCTACTTTCTTTCAAAACTTCTATAAAATATGGGTCATTTTAATATTAGAGTTTCAATTCATCAAATTACATTATAGATAATTTAATTATTTTCAATAGATTCATCCACCTACTCAACACATCTATAACATTATTTGAATTTCTATTCCAATATTTCAATGCATTTGTATGGCCCTAGATGAACTCTCCCAACCTCATGTGTGTTTTTTTTTAATTTTCCTTTACTTCTCAAGTATTCTAAGGTTTGATGATATTGTATTCAACATAAATTCCTGCAATAATAAATAATGTCTACACTTCTTCAAAGAATGAATTAGGCAGAAAAACTCTTGATCATATAGTAAACATCTCTCCCTTTCATCATTTAACTTCTCACTAAAATAATATATTTGTCTACCTTCTTGACTAAATACTACTCTTATTGCACTTCCATTAGCATCACAATGAATATGAAACACTTTATCAAAATTGGGAAAAGTTAACATTGGTTATTTTGATACCTTGAACTTAATAGTTCACATGAGAGATTCACTTAGTGAACCTAGGTTATATCATGTGCGTTCATGGCATATTAAATAATCCACCTATTTTCAAAAAATATTGCCCTAAATTCTTTTTTGTCACCCCCTCCCAATAGACAGCGCAAATTTAAAACTCCCCCATTTTCACTAGATATTGTATTTTTCAATATCCTGAATTAAAAAACCCCTAATTTCAATAGATAGGCAATATGTTAAGCTCATTTTTTGGCATATTAAATCCCCCTATATGAACACACATGATATAATATTGCCTACCTAGTGGAGCCCCAGTGATAGTTTAAAACTCTTTTCTGCACATGATGTCCATTTGAACACCCTCTAATATCCTCTCATTGTCTTTACCATTGGTGTAAAAATAATGATAATACTTGAAATGAAAGTACTATAAAAAATATCAAATCTATAAAAATATCTCACCTCCCCAATACTTACTAGTGTTGGCCAAAACATAATTACCCTAAATTTCTTTAGGTTCACATTCCATCCTTAAGAAAAAAATGATAAATCCCAAATAGATCAAATTTTAATTTCATGAAACTACATTTCTTGATATTTATCAACAAATTCTTTTTTCTCAATTTAACATGTATAATACATGCTAATGAGAGCATAATCAAGTGCTTCTAAAACCCTAGGAGAAAGGAGGTAATGAGGAAAGAGATGATGATGGAAGCGGTGGGAGGGGCGTTCAGATGCTAGAAGGATATTATTTATGGTATTTTGTGAGTTGCTTCACTCTATGGGTTGGTTCCCTTAGTGTCTTTTCTATGTATGAGCTTCTGGAGTTTATTTGGAGTTCATTTTCTTAGCATAGATTCCAAGTTACATCTGCTATGTGATGCAACTTCTACTTTGTGTGTTGGTGGTTGCTAGAGGGATCTTTTCATGGTCATTCATCTTGTGTAATGAGATTCTTCTTGATGAGATTTCTTTGTATTTGACCTTTGAGGTCTCTAATTTGTATTAGATGGTTCTACCATCTTGCTATGTATGGTGTTCTTGGTAGCCTTAAATTAACATTTCCTTTGGCCCTCAATCTAGGTTATATCAGCATAGTTGTCTTTGTTGATATTGTTTGGGGATTCTCTATATATTGGGTCCTCAATTTTTGGAGTTCTTCCTTATTTTTCTCTCCTCAGGTAGAGGCCTACATGACATTACACATCTTACAAGTTGTCATTTAAGAATCCCCAAAATATAGGAGATACTCTTACATGCATCATAGACTATCAATAACAAATGTAAGAATTCTCTTACATGTGCCATAATAGTTGATTCTCACATCCAAATTGATTCACCCAACTTTTAGCCCTTACAATTGTCTTATAATTTATCATAACATCCCTAAATATAGGCCTTACACACTATACCACTAGATGGTCATCTTTTGACAACTAAAAACTTGATTTTTAAGGCAGCGACATGTGGCAAAATTTCCAACTAATAAAATCCACGCCCCTAATGCTAGAGCACAATTATTTAATTACATGAATACCAAATAACCATGGTAAAATGTAGGTTAATAATGGAGCATAATTCAAAAATCACCCGTTTCACCTTTTTAGTCATCCTTTTCGCTAGTTTCTGTTAAGGTGGCAGATGTCTTGCTCAAAAACCAGTATCACTATCCATTTCCCTTGAAATCATTGTTGTTGGCAGACAACTAGTTTGGCATTTCCTACCTAGTTTATAATACCAGGACCTAATGAAGCAAGAGAAAAAAAGGTGCCTTATATAATACCATATATTTTTGTAAAAGACATTGCTAAGTATTTTAACGAAATTTTACAATTTTTACAAGAGAAGAAATCACAAATAGAAACTAAAGCCATAAATATCAATTTTTTTCTTAAATTTTTAAGCTAAATAAAGATAAATTAAAATATATTATATTTTTTCATATAATCAAATTCTACATATTTATGATATATGAAAAACAGAAGAAACACATAAATTAAATATTGACTCGCTATTTAAAACATATAAAATTATAAGACCTATTATGTTAATTTGAGTAGATAAATATTCAACTAACCTTAACTTCATAGGAAAATTATTAGTATACTCTAATGATATTGTTCTAATCATTATATGCACTTGAAATTTGAATAATTTATTATGCCCTCTCAACATATTTTATTTTATGCGGGTCTTCAATTAATTTTTTACATTAACCTATATAATATAGCAAGGAACCACTTTTATGGAAAACAATACTCAATTATAGAACTAGCAAACTGAATTCTTAGTTGAAAATATTCATTGTGCTAATATTCCTAGGTTATGGTTAATTTAAAATATTTTATTATGTCATTATTCTATAAGTACAATTTTGATGACTTTTAGGATCGTGCTATTTGACATCATATACACTAAATCATAGAGTAGTATTCTCCTCCTTTTAATTTATTTAATAGCACACAATATAATTATGATTTATGCATCACTTTCTATAATTTCATGATTTCTATGTAGATAGAGAATTTTTAATAGATATATTTTAAATCATTTAAATGTAATATACGAAAATATGCTCAAAATTTTAATGAAGTGTTCATTTATTTATAACTTCAAGTGGACAAAAAAATCTCTTCACTCAATGACAATATGTAGTAGAATGAGATAATGATTAACCCCATTTTTTTGGAATTTTTTTTATTGATAGTGAAAGTGATCTTTTATTAATTTTCTCATTTATAAGAAATGTCAATTTTATATTATATCATTTTATATGATTTATTCATTAAACCATTTGACATTTTTAATGTTAGATTCTAAATCTAAAAGGTAGTTCTTTGGTAAACAATTTCAAGAGTGTCATATTTAGTTCCAAATGTTCTCCAAATTTCTTATTACATGGGAAATAATATTCGATTAATTTATCAAAGGATCTAGGGATTACTTATTTTATTTCTATAATTGTGGTTGTTCAATAATATGCCGCTTATTTTATAACTTATTTTTCAAGGATCGTACAAAAAACAGAGATGGAAGATAATAATAACAACATTGTGAAATGGAATTCATATAAATCCATGTCGCTCATAACAATTGATTGATCTAGTTTAATTTAGTTTAAAGTGAAAATAGAACCTCAAAAATTTGCACAAAAAGTCAATTGAATGAAGATTTATTTTTGTGAAAATAATTCTACTATTTCATATAAGACATTAAGAAAATATAAATCAAACTAAAAGAAATTAGATTAACTTAATTTTGAAAGGTTAAACTTATGCATTTATTCTAAGCATTAAGAATCATACTTTTATTTTCATGTTACTTTCTCTATATTGACTTAAAATAAAGTAAATTTACTAACTAAAATAATAGGTTCAAATGAACTAGTGACTACTTCACATCAACTATAATGTATTATGGTAATATAAAATTTAATAGAATAAACCTCACAATTTTTATTCATCTTTATGATTTGGTAAATTTTTGTGATGGCTCCTCTAGACAATTAGCCACAAAGAATTCTTCTCAAGGTGTTTCACAAAGTATGAATTATGTTTGTCCTTTAGTTGGATTATTTTTTATTAAGGACCAAACAAGTTTTTAAGGGACCTAAAACCTTTAGTTACAAAATGTTGCCATTGGTGAAAACATGGAGAAAGGGCAACCAACTAATAGCAAAAAACCAAAAGAGACCAAAAAATAACAAGAGAACTAATTGAGATTCTTTAAGGTGTCAACCACTTCAGCTTCAAGTTGTGACATATTCAAAGATATTTTCTTAATATTCAAAATGTCCTAGACTACTTGGTCAGCAACCCTCTTCAAATTAGGATGAGTTTGTTTGTAGGGACCCAACTCCTCATCGGGAAACTATTTTTCTTTGTCAACAACATCCACATCCACTACCTATATCTTATTATAATGTATTTTCTCAAATCTCTCTACCATGGTGTTCAAGCTATCTGCACTATTCTTGATAACCTTTTGGGTGAATGAAACTAGAGTGATGAGATTGTCATTTATGTTCTTCATTTTTTATTCTAGGCCCTTAAATCTTCCCTCGTAATCTAGTTTCATAGTCTCAACATCTTTATTTTAGATTCTAGGCCCTTAAATCTTCCCTCGTAATCTAGTTTCTTATATTGATTGTTGGTAACAGCCTGCAAATTAAGGTGGATATCCTTGATTTCATGAAAAACCCACATGTTCATTTTGAAATTATCCACCACTACCTTCCTTACAATGCTCAGAAGATAATTAGGGCTCTCCTGTTCTAGATTAAGAAAGGGGGAATTCAAGATTCAAATCGTGAGAAAAAGAGGTTCTTCCTTTCTTGTCAGTAGAAGGCATAGAGTTTCTACAAACACTATGAATTGAGCGGTCAGATTCTTCCTTCCTAGAAAAGACAAGGAAGACCCTTTTCTTCTTTAAAACACTAATTATTAGTATATAAACATTTCCAAAACTGCTCTTTTAAATTATATTAAACATTTCCAAAACTGCTCTTTTAAATTATATTAAAAACACTAATTATTAGTATATAAAATCAATTCAATGATATAAAAAGTCAAAGCAAAAACACAATATACATGAAACTCTAAGTTCAATGTTTGCTCCTAAGAAAAATGAGTCCCTTACTAAATTGATTGCGTGGTCTTCTCTTGAATTGCAGCTTTTCAACGCGCAAAAGTTTTGACCTATTCATATTGCACGTCCGTTATCTTCGCTCTCTATCAAGAAATATGTATTTCTTGCGCCATACATTTACTTTGAATACCACTTCTTCAGCGAATTTCTATTTTGACCTATTCAAACACACTCACACCATCGTCCGTCTCTACAAATACGATTTACCTTGTTTATCCATCACCATTCTCGATCTTCGCTCTCTATCTCGCTAAACATTCATTCGACTCTTCATTTACATTTCCTTGCTTAAGCTCCGTTTTAGCATTTAGCATGGCGAAATCGATGCTTTTGAAAATCATGGTAGTGCTGCTCGTGCTCAACCTTATGTTTTCCCTCGCTGTCTCTGCTCGTCCAATACAATTGCAGGCGTCGATAATCTGGTCGAAATTATGGAGATATTAAAATCGTGTTCAAACTGTGCAGGCAACATTCCAGATCCTAGTTGCTGCAAAACATAAAACAAGGCTGCATAGAGTTACTGTGAATCCAACGTACAGAACTATTATTTTGGTTTTTTTGGCTCCGCAGTGACGGAGAAATATAATCAAATCCCTTCCACACTAATCACTGACACATTTTTAAAACCAGAACGCTTTCATCCATCTGGATTGCGTAATATGTAATTATTTTTTCTGGTACATTGAATATGCATATTCAGCTGAGCCAAATCTTACGTATTAAATCAGCTGGTACATTGAATATTTGTTTTCTAATTGATAATTATTTTCCACATTGAAATTGGTGTGGTGCTAGTTCTGATTTCATGCAGAAATAACATTTTCCTTGCTATCAGCATTAGGATTTACATCTATTTCCCAATTATCATCACTCTTTAGTGGTAAATTATCAAAATTGTATTGAATCATGTTTCCCTACTCGTCTTTGGATATCTAATATTTTGATATTTCTTTTGAGAGCTAATATCTTGGAAAGCTGATAAGGGTTATTCTTGTATGAATTCAATGTGCATATGCAATTCAAAGTGAACTTTGACTGTGTGATTATAAAATTGTTTAATATAATTCATTGTATATGTAATTATATATGTAATTTATTGTTAATGGATTTCTTTACGTATTATAATATAGCGAAAAAGAAAATTATGATTTTAGTGAGAAATATTCATGATTCTATTGCTTCTAAGATATGGTTTCAGCATAGTATATTATTTTTCTCTTTCTTTATGATTATAATTCTAATAACATTTATGATCAATTTTGTTGATCTTCTATATTTTAAAACATAAAGTTTCTAATTCCTTTTATTTTGTATTGAATTACTCACAATCTATTTAAGAGTTATGGATTATTATTTAGATTTACATACATCCCTTGGTCTAGGTCTTGAGTCTTCTATAGAATTATGCATAATAGGTTTGAGTGTCAACAAATGGTTTCATTGTCAAGGAAGCTTTCCATCATTATGTTACTATCTTGGGTGTCATTTGATTGGTGAGAATTTGTTGGAGGAACCAAAAAAAATCTACTCTTGAGGATATTCTCTAAATTAAAAGTTTTTTTCTCTTTGAGATGAAAAAAATACTAATTAATTATTGACCAGCTCTTAGTACTATTAAGTTTTGCATATAAGATCTTAGATATATTTTGAAAGTCTATACAAAACTTAATTTATATAATATTTCCTCTTCTCTCCACATCCATAAGTAAACTTATTTATGCTACAAGATTGTGCTATATATAGATGTATGGTTATATGCTTGAGGCACATAATGGATTTTATTTGAAGATAATTTCTTATTTGGAGAATTCTTTTGAAGATTGTTGTTGCTAGCCATAATATGATGAATCTATAGGCAAAGTAAACTCTAATGAGATTTTCCTTTCTAGCATTCAAAATCATGATTATATTTGAATCAAGAATAAACTATTACCGGGATGATAGTGTTGTTGTCATGGAAATAAATAGCATATTTTATTCACAGCTCTTTTAGTAAAATGCCAAGGTTAGTAACCTGAAGACCTAAGATGATTAAATTCAAATATTTCATTTTACTGTACTAAAAGATACAAAAATATTGAATTCACATGTATCCCCAAATTTCATAATCTCATACCCAACAAACTCAAAGTTTATTTTTCTTATTTTTTTTCTATTGATTAAGCATTAGGTTTTGTGCATATGCAATCCTTTGTTACATTGATCTATACTTTTAGGACATTTGATAAACATTCCAAGTTCAAAAAAATTCTCAACAATTATTAGGTAATTCATGGCACTCCTATAATCATTTCGTGGATCATTCCATTTCTTCTTACAATAAATTTGAAGCTATTGTTATTCATCCCAATTACACAATTGAAAAGATGTATAGTTTATGAAAAATAATTTTTTATTCATTTCTCGAATTAAGATTAGATTTGACAAATGTATAATTGATATTCCATTATGTATGCCCAAGTCAATAATATATCTTGATGTTTTATTAGAAAATAATGAATCATGATTATAATGTCCTATTTCATGCTACCAAAATTAGGTTTTTTAAAAATTTAGGTGTTAGTTCACTTCTTATCATAGAACTAAGATAATCCTAACATCTCATGCATCGATTTTATTAAAATATTCATAAAATTGAATCTTTTACTCATGTTATCTTCAATGTATGAATTCGATCTTACAAGTTAAACAACTATGTTCTTGAGTAAGTCATCTCACAAAGTTGATAACCAAAGCTTCTTATAGGAAAAGGTAACATCAAGATTAGGATTTATAGTAAATTTCATGATGGTTTACACACTTATACAATCACTAAGCATCTAAAAATTGATTGGTGATTACAATCAAAATACTCAAATTTGTTAGGATTGAGATGCAAACAACCTTGTAAATCCTATATATTTATTACTCTTAATATTATTTGTAATTTACTCATGAAAGATGAAGGTAATACCAATAACGATAATTATTCTTTACTAAAGGAAAGAGGTATAACTATATAGATTATTTTATCAATAGGGAACAACATTTGTATAGGAGTAAATCGAATCATTTGTCAAAAATAGCTACAACAACTTTAATTGATCGACAAACAAAGTAATAACTACTTAGCAAATATTCACCAACATTCCCCCTTATTACATTATTCCTAGCAAAGGACCATCATGACCTCAAAAACAATGATCTTGCCAAGGGAACTCCCCTTAAAGCCTACATCACAAAACTTGTTAATTATATTTTTAATAATTCAGGTAAACTAGCAATGGCTTTTGCATTCTTCATTACTAGTTTGGTAGTGTTTATTTTACATAGCTTGGTCAAGAATTTTTTATCCAAAACTCACTCATTTTATGTAGTTTATTCTTTTCCAAAGCCTTCTCATTGGTTCTTACAGGTCAAGGCACATGATATTTACAAATATTTTATGTTATTTCTTAACTCATCAAGAGTGTCACAAAAAACATTTTTTAGTTTTTCCTAGAGATCAAGCTACATAGTTCTGGTTTAAGATTTATTCAAGCACTTGTAGCTTGGTCCTATTTAAATAAATATGGTGTTAGTAAGGTATCGACCTAAATTACTTCGAAATGTAATCATATTTGATATTATTTTAGGATGAATATTCTCATTAGCATTTAAAACTATAGAAATTCAACAATTTTCTATTGATGTTCTACTATAAAAACATTCACTTTATTGTAATTTTTTTATATGTTTTAGTTTTTTTATTTATATTTAAATGCAAGAAAATAAAGATTTGACTTGAAGTTTCTCACATCTAGTTCTATTAGTAATACCTTACATTTTTTCATTAGTGTGACTCTAACTCCTACCTCAAGTATATTTTATCCTCCACCTTGTAGGTATCATCAATAATACAAATATTCTACTCGTGCTAGTTGGAATGATCATTATCATGCCTCTCTACCTCTTATGAGAAGAGACATTTCACTTAGCATGGTTCTTTTATTAAGTCTATATTTTTTCCTAGCCAATTTCATTACTATCTTGTATAGTATAAAAGTGAGTAATCTTCATAAAAATTACAAACATTATAACCCACCCTTCTCCCTATACACTTACTCACACTTCTTAATGACTCATTTTAATTGTGTTATTTTCTATTCTAAATTATAACCCACCCACCTCATTTATGAAAATTAGAAATTCACTAAAAAAAAAACCACTAATTTTATTGACATAAAAAATTAAAACATTTCTAAAACCTTATAATAAAAGCACTGATTATTAGTGTATAAAATCAATTCAAAGATATAAAAATTCAAAGCAAAAACACACAATACATGAAACTCTAAGTTTAATGTTTGCTCCTTAAAAAAATGAGTACCTTAGTAAATTCATAAACACACCTTTCAAGACCGCGAAAGCGCTTAATTTGCGTGGTCTTGTCTTGAATTGCTGTCTCTTCAACATGCAATAAAAGTCCCTTTGCCGCCTCTTCAATTGCTGCAATTCAACGCACAATAGTTTTACTCTGAATATCACCAATTTCAATTTTGACATATTCAAACATTTGTACTCCATCGTCCATCTCTATAAATACGATTTACCTTGTTTATACATCACCATTCTCGATCTTCGCTCTCTATCTCGCAAAAAATTCACTCGGCTCTTCTTTCTTCATTTGTAAACCAATACGTACGTTTCTTTGCTTAATATTCATTCTGCCAATTAGTATGGCGAGATCGATGCTTATGAAAGTTAAGGCAGTGCTGCTCGTGCTCAACGTTATGTTTTTCCTCACTGTCTCTGCTCGACCAATCCTGACGGAAAAAGTGAATACAAATGCAAGCGTGAACAACAATGATTCAATTGATAATCTGGTTGAAATTGTGGAGATGTTAGCATCTGGTTCTAACTGTTCAGGCAACATCAAAGATCCTAATTGCCGCAAAAGATAAAACAATGATGTATAGAGTTACTGTGAATCCAGCGCACATAACTAAGATTTTTCGCCATGGAAATCCACGAGAGCTTTCCATTATTTGGGTATTTTGTGGTCCACGGTGACAACGAGAAAGAGAAATATAATTAAATCCCTTGGACACTAGTCGCTAACACATTTTAAAACCAGAACGCTTTCATACATCTTGATTGCGTAATATGTAATCAAAACGCTAGTCACTAACACATTGTAAAAGTCAAAACGCTTTCATCCATCTGGATTGCGTAATATGTAATTATTTTTCTGTAATCAAGAATATACATATTCAACCCAATCAAATCTTAAATATCAAATTTGTTTCATTAAATATTCGTTTTCTAATTGGTCATTGTTTTCCACATTGAAATTGGTGTGGTGCTAGCTCTAGTTTCAAGCAGAATTAACGTTTTCCTTTCTATTTCCCAATTATCATTACTCTTTTAGTGGTAGACTATCAAACTTATATTGAGTCAAGTTTCCCTATTCCTCTTTGGCTATACCAATTTTTTTATATTTTGATATATATTTTGAGAGCTAATATCTTAGAAAGTTGATAAGCGTTATGTGTATACGTAATTGATAGTGAAATTTGATATTGAGATTTTAAAATTGTTCCGTATAGTTCTTTGTATATGTAATTATACATGTAATTTATTGTTAATGGATTTCTTTAGGTATTATAATATAGTGAATTAGAAAATTATAATCTTAGTGACAAATCTTCATGGTTCTGTTGTTTTTCAGATATAGTATATTTAAAGTATATTATTCTTTTATTTCTTTATGATTACAATTGTAATAACTTTTATGATCAATTTTGTTGATCTTGTATATTTGAATAAATAAAGTTTCTCATTCCTTTTATTTTGTATTGAACTACCCACAATCTATTTAAGAATTATGCACTATAATTTAGATTTACATACATCCCTTGGTCTAAGTCTTAAGTCTTTTATAGAATTATGCATAATAGGTTTGAGTGTCAACAAATGGTTTCATTGTCAAGGAAGATTTGCATCATTGTGTTACTATCTTTGGTGTCATTTGATCGGTGACAATTTGTTGGAGGAACAAAAAAAAATTCTGCTAGATTGATGATATTCTCTAATTTATAAGTTATTTTCTCTTCAAGAGGGAAAATATACTAATTAATTATTGGCCAACTCTTAGTACTATTAAGTTTTGCATACAAGCTCTTAAGTATATTTTGAAAGTAGATACAAAACTTAATTTACATAGTATTTCCTCTTCTCTCCTCATCATAAGTATACTTCTCTATGCTACATGTTTGTGCTATATATAGATGTTTGATTATATGCTTGAGGCAAATAATGGATTTTATTTGAAAATAGTTTCTTAGATGGATATTTCTTTTGAAGATTATTCTTGCTAGCCATAATATGATAAATCTATATGTGAAGTATACTCTAATGTTCCTTTCTAGCATTCAAATTCACAATGACCTTCCAATCAAGAATTAACTATTACCCAGATTGATAATGTTATTGTCATGGAAATAAATAGTATGTTTTATTAATAACTCTTTTTGTAAAAAGCCAAAGTTACTCACTTAAAGACCTAGGATGATAAAATTCAAATATTTCATTTTGCTACTACCATATATAAAAAAATTAGATTCACATGTATCCCCAAATTTGTTAATCTCATATCCAACAAACTTAAAATTTATTTTCCAAGCATTTTTATTCTAGTGATTGACCATTAGATTGTGTGTATATGCAATCCTTCGTTACATTGATATATAATTTTAGAACATTTGATAAACATTGCAAGTTAAAAAAAATTATCAACAATTATTGGATATATCATGGAGCTACTATAATCATTTCTTGGATCATTCCATTTCCTCTTATGATAAATTTGAAGATATTGTTATTCATACCAATTAACCAATTAAAAAGATGTATAGTATATGAAAAAGAAGTTTTTATTCATTTATTCATTTATTCATTTAATATTATATTTGACAAATGTATAATTGATATTCTATTATGTATGCCCAAATCAAGAAGCTTTCTAGATGTTTTATTAGAGAATACTTATTCACAATTATAATATCCTATTTCTTGCTATTAATATTAGGAATTTTAAAATTTTAGGTGTCAGTTCACTTCTTGTCATAGCACTAAGATAATCCTAACATCTCATGAATGGATTTTATTAAAATATTCATAAAATTGAATCCTTTACTTATGTTATCTTCAATTTATGAATGTGATCTTAGAAGTAAAACAACTATTTTCTCGAGTAAGTCATCTCACAGAGTTGATAACCAAAGCTTATTAGAGGAAAAGGTAACATCAAGATTAGGAATTTATAGTAAATTTCACATTGTTTTACACACTTATACAGCCACTAAGCATCTATAAATTCATTGGTGATTATAATCAAAACACTCAATTTTGTTAAGATTAAGATGCAAACAACCATGTAAATCCTATATATTTAATTACTCTTAATATTATTTGTAATTTACTCATTGGAGATGAAGGTAATACCAATAAAGGTAATTGCTCTTTACTAAAGGAGGAAGGTTAAAACTAGATAGTTAATTTTATCAATAGGGAACAACATTTGTATAGGAGTAAATTGAATTAGTTGTCAAGAATAGATACAAAAACTTTAACTAATCAACAACCAATGTAATATCTACTTAGCAAATATTCACCAACATTTCCCCTTATTACATTGTTCCTACAAAAGGACCAGCATGACCTTTAAAACCATGATCTTGCCAAGGGAACCCCCCTTAAAGACTACATCACAAAACTTGTTGATAACATTTTTAATAATTCGAATCGTGACTGTGTTTGTTGGATTCACCCCCCAGGGGATTGGATAGAAGCTAATTTTAATGGGACAGTCAAGGGCTATCCTGGGTCGACTAGGAGTGGGAGAGTGTTAAGATATCATAATGGCAATTTCATTTCGGCTATGGAATTCTCCTTGGGCTCACAACCTAATGACATAGCTAAAGCCATAGGAGCTTTCCAGGTAATTGATCTTGCAAATAAAATAAATTTCAAATATATTTGGATTGAAGGAGATTCAAAAAACATTATTGAGTGCCTTCTTGGAAAATCCCTCCAGCCCTCTTGGACTATAAAAAGTTGGATAGAAGAAGCTAAATCTATCTTATCTAACTTTAAAAGGGTTAAAATTTCTCATTCCTTTAGTGAAGCTAATAAGGTTGCTGACTACTTCGTCAATGAAGGGGTTAAGGATATGGGTCAAAGGACATGGCAGGCTTATAGTGATTTGGGAGCTGACATCAAAGACAATTGATTACGATATCATTTATGGGAAAGTTGTCATTTTTAATAATAATGAAGCGAAGTAGATATTGGTATAGTGTTATCATTAGCTATGGTCGTGGTGCCTTAGTTATCTGTACGGGTGGTGAGGGCTAGCACATATTGTGGGTGCTTTGGTTTTGCTACTAGTTTTTGGTTTAGGTTACTTTCTCTGCAACCGATAGAAAAATTCCCTATGAGAAAATGGTGGGAAGCTGGAAGAGGGTTTAGCCAAGCAACTATAAGAAGCGCAAGAAAAATATGAATTTTTGGAGGCATATCGAAAGGGTGGGTTGAGTCCTTTTCTCGAGAAGCTCAATGGTGCTATCCCTGAAATTACTGAGTATTTTAACAAAACCTAGAAGGATAGGATTTTTCTCTCTAGGAGAAAGGTCAAGATTGACAAAAAACTGATTGGGGAAATTGTTGGGCTCTCCACAAAGGAACGAAGTTCTTTCATGACAGAAAGTTATCAAATGAAGCAGTCACGAAATTTCCCAAAA
Organism: Cryptomeria japonica; assembly: GCF_030272615.1. NCBI lineage: Eukaryota > Viridiplantae > Streptophyta > Pinopsida > Cupressales > Cupressaceae > Cryptomeria > Cryptomeria japonica. Next base: position 845,423,461 of record NC_081407.1, read on the forward strand.
CTGATGAGGAAAGGGAGGTGTTGGTCAAAATCTCTATCAGTTGCTTTGATGCTGGGAAGGTTAAGATGCTTTGGAGGGAGGTGCTCAAAGTTATCATGGAATACATTACGGTGGATGACAGATTTACCAGAGTCTACCACTACCACTTTTCCCTCCTCAATCATTTTTGACACAAGGTAAGGATTTCATTGCCTTACTACCTATTTTTCTCTCTGAAACATATCATTAAGAAACACCAAAAAAACCCTAAGAAATATCTTGTCCTGCATGCAGGCCTTATTCTATTAATCCATGAGCATTTTCCTAATATGTCAGCTCTGTCTAACCTCATTTTGCCTTCAACCTCAAAAGGTTATAATACTGATATTAGTATGTCTGAGGACGAGGGTGCATGGGACACTAATTGGGAAGAGGAAGAGACTGCCCCCCCTAAGAGTGGGTTGAAGAAAACCTTACAGACCAAGCCCTCGAATAAAAAAGTCTCCTCTATGAAAACCCTCACTAGTACTTCTCCAAAAGCTAAAAACAAGGAGAAAGCCCTCCCCAAGAAAGAGTTGGTTTCCTATCCTGAGGATTCCCCGAAGGACTCTTCCGCTACTCCTGAATCTATTGATGGCTCCCATACCTCTTACCCTCAAACTGATAGAGATAATAGGCCCAAATTCCATGGAGATCTCAGACCTAAAGACTATTATTTCAAGCTTGATCGGGAATTTCCTGATGATTTTTTGGCAATAGCTAGAAATGGGGTGGTTGACTACTTAAAATCATGAAGTGGGTTTTTCATGAAATTAAGGACCTGAGTCTTAAAAATAGGGCTGTTTCTAGTAAACTAGATGAAATGGAAGCTAAAGGTGTGCCTCGAAAAGGCTACTAGTGTTTTATGGAATGAAGTAGAGAAGATGTCGATGCTCAAGTGTCTTCAAAAAACTGTTGAGCTCATGGATAACACGAAGAAGTAAAATTAGAAAAAGATAAAACATCTACAATGGGAAATTGGCAAAATGTGGGGTACTATGAATTTCATCATGAAGCAAAGCCACAAAATTGTGAAGAATTTTGCTACTACAATGAGCACCTTGGTGGATAAGCTAGAAAACACTCAGCAGGGGACCCTGTTTGTGGACTTGGAAGCTGACAAAGACAAAATCCAGAAAGAGGATTCTGACCCTTCGAAGAGGACTAGAGCCAACCTGAAAAGAAAAGAAGATTCGACACCTTAGGAGATCCACGAGCTAAAGAATGTGGCTTAGGAGATGACTAACCTTGAAGTTGAGATTGTCGGAACATTAAAGTCCTTAGGTTAGCTTTGTTCGTTTTGTGTTGGAGTTTTGCTGATTTTTTGTCTCATTGCTATTGTCCTTTTGTGTGTGTTTTGCGGCTTTCTTGTCTTAGAGAGCGTTATTTGAACATTTTATCTTTCTTGTAAAACTCTATGGTTTTGAGTCCTTCTAAAACCTATTTTTTCCTTAATCAAAAACATTTTTAATAATTCAGGTAAACTAGGGATGGCTTTTGCAATCTTCATTATTAGCTTGGTAGTGTTGATTTTACACAACTTGGCCAACAATTCCTAAGCCAAATCTCACTCGATTTATGTATTTTATTATTTTCCAACGACTTCTCATTGGTTTTTAGAGGTCAAGCCACATGAGATTTTCAAATATTTTATGCTATTTATTAACTCATAAAACGTGTCTCAAGCATATTTTAAAGTTTTTTCCTAGAGCTCAAGCTACCCAATTTTGGTATAAGATTTATTCAAGCCCTTTTGGCTTGATCCTTTTCCATGGATTATGGTGTTACTAAGGTATTGATCTAAATTCCTTCCAAAAGTAATCATATTTGATATTATTTTAGGATGAATATTCTCACTAGCATTTGACAATATAGATATTCAATGATTTTATATTAATGTTCTACTATAAAAGATATCCACTTTATTGTAAATTTTTTACATGTTATAATTTGTTTATTTATATTAAAATACAAGAAAATAAAAAAATTGACTTGAAGTTTCTCATATCCAGTTCTATTGATAATACCTCACATTTTTTCACTAGTGTCCCTCTAACCCCTACCTCAAGTATATTTTAGCCTCTACCTTGTAGGTATTATCAATAATACAATGATTCTACTCATACCAATTGGAATGATCATTATCATACCTCTCTACCTCTTATAAGAAGAGTTTATTCTCATTGAGGATGATTGCATTTCACTTAGCATTGTTCTTTTATTAAGTCTAGTTTTTTCTTAGACAATATCATTACTATATTGGATAGTATAAATGTGAGTAATCTTCATGAAAAATAACTTTTTAAATATTATTATCCCAATGAGTGCTCTTTTATTCTTTCTATTATCTAAGATTTAAGATATGGACCTTAGTTCAATCAATCTATCTATATACTTTTTTCAAATTCTTGATGTTGTCTCACTATTGATAGTTATAGTCATTTGGCCTTTTTATGTCTATTTTTCAAGGATGTACCTTATTTAATACATATTATGAGTTTTCTATTAAATGATTTTTATACCTATTGGTTTATTCTATGGATCTCAATAGTTGGTCAAAGATATTTCTTCACCTAAATAGATATCTCAATTAGTTAATGGAAATTTTTCCAATGATTTTTTTTCTCTCTTTGGACTAGGAAAATGATACTTATCAATATATCCACTACTTGGATGTTTTTTCCAGAGACTTACATTTTAAAATTCAATCAAAACAAACTCAATGTTATATGTAATGATTTTTTCCTATGTTGAGCATATATTTGATCTTGTAAAACCTGGTGAAAAGATTAGAAATGGTATCCTGATACACCATTTCATAATTATAAGCGTCACATTTAGGCTATTGTTGGATTTCATCTTATTTACCCTTGGACCTATTATAAACTAGGGATGGTTTTCATCCTATAGGTTGTACACCATTTGGTCAACAATTCTTCATCCAAAGCTAGCTTTTTTTATGTAGTTTATTCTTTTCTAATGCCTTTCCATTGGTCCAAGGTCAACATATGAGGTTTATAAATATTTTATGTTCTTTATGAAGTTTTCATGAGTCTCTCAAGCATCTTTTTTAGTTTTGTAGTAGAGGTCAGGCTAATTGATTGTGGTTAAAAGATTTCTTCAAGCCATTTTGACTTGATCTATTTTCATGGCATATGGTGTTAGTAAGGGATTGCCCTAAAATATCTTCAAAATATAATCATAATGTTCTTAGTGTTAGTTAAATGTGTAATCAAGGACACACCATTACTTTGCATGCTCAAGGTTGTGAGATATGAAAGGAAAGTATAGGAAAAATATTTGTTGATGTAAATAGAACAAAAAATAATATATACATCCTCAATAAGATCAAGGGATGAAAATACTATATTGAAAAAATAGGTAAAATTTGGTTATGGCATAGAAGAATGGGTCATATAAGTTTTGACAATGTAATGAAAATTGACACTAAATAAGTTGTAAGAGATATGTAAAAGATTGTTAAACCTTCAATTACTCTTTTCAATATATGTTAGCATGGAAAAAAAACAAAAGAAAGCTTCGAATCAAGGATTACTCAACAAAAAAGTCACCAGAACTTGTCCATACAAATCTTTATGGACCCACAAGAACACAATTTGTAAGGTGAGAGTTATTTTATGATTCCAATTGATGATTATTAAAGAATTACTTTCTTAAATTTAAAAATATAAATCATTCAAGAAGTGTAAATCTTATAAAGCCTTCGTTGAAAATTAAGCTGAGTTAAAACTCAAGTCCTTAAGATCAGATTAAGTGAATGAGTTCACCTCAATTGAATTTGACAAATTTTGTGAGCATCGTGAAATAAAGAGACTTTTTTTAGATACAATAGCTCCACAATAGAATGGTGTTGTAGAAAGGAATAATCATACCATAGAAGCGATGGATAGAAAAATGTAGAATGAATCTAAGCTACCATACAAGTTTTGGAGAGAAGTAGTTAACACAACAATCTACATTCTAAATAGAGGGGAAATTAGAATCAACAATAGTATGGCACATTATGAATTATAGAGGGGAAGACCAACAATACTTAAATACTTTTAAGTTTTCAAGAGTAACTGCTACATAAGAAGAGATGATGAAGAGTTGGACTTTGGATCAAATGAAGACATCTTCCTTGGTTATTCCTCAAGAAGCAAGGCTTATAGATGTTATACTAGAAGATTTCAAATTTTCGTATAAAATTACAATGTAAAGGTAGATGGATAAAGGAACCAAAAGGAGAAAGTATAAAAAAAAGATCACCTCAAAGACTCAAGCTATGAGAATGAATAATATGCAAACTCAGAATACAAGGAAGAAAAAGATGATGATGAAAAATATGAAATGGGATGAAAATAAACAAAGACACCATCTAGATTTTTTCAAAGGAATCATTTAAAAAATATAATTCTTGGCCATAAAAACTATTGGATTTCAGACTAGAAGAAGATAAGTAAGTGCAACAAAACATAAAAATTTCTCTATATTATCTAAAATTGAGCCTAAGGAATTTGAAGAAGATAGAGAAGAAAAGTATTAGATTGTTGCTATGGAAGAAGAGCTAAATCAAATTCAAAAGAACAAGACATGGGAACTTGTCCCATGACCAAAAGATAATAATGTGATTGGTAGCAAGTGGATCATTAAGAATAAACTAAATGAAGATGGTCAAGTGGTAAGAAACAAGGAAATGTTAGTTTTTAAGGCTATGCTCAAATTGAAGTTATAGATTCTGAAGAAAAATTTTCTTCTATTGAAATATTAGAAGATATCAAAAAAAATTTATTATTTTCTTGATTCAAGAACTTTATCTATCAAATGCATATTAAGTTAGTATTTTTCAATGATAATATAGATGAACTATGCATTGAACAACCAAAAGGGTTCCTATTATCTAAGAATAAGGATTATGTGTGCAAGTTGAAGAAAACACTTTATGAGACAAAATAAGATCCTAGAGCCTAGTACTCAAGACTCGACAAACACCTACAAGAACAAGGGTCCAAAAGAGGAATTATGGATAGTAATCTCTACAACAAGATTGAAGGTGATAATCAATTGATTGTTGTGGTATATGTAGATGGAATCATTCTTAGAGGTAGGAGAAATAAAATGTTCCAAGATTTTGCAAAAGAAATAAAAAAAGAGTTTGAGATGTCTATGCTTATTGAGTTATCATTATTCATTGGTTGATGAATATCTCAGTCCAAAAATGGTACATTTATCTCACAAACCAAATACATCAAGGAAATGTTGAAGAAATTTAGATTTGAAGACTACAAATGAGTTAGCATACCCATGATTGTAGGCTATAATTTAAGAAAAGATGATGAATCTATTGAAGCAAGACAAATGATATACAAGTCAATAATTGGGGACCTACTATATGTGACAACATCAAGACCAAATATTATGCAAGAAATAGGCATGATGACACATTTTCAAGCAACATCAAAATAAACTCATGTGAAAGAAGTTGAGAAGATATTTAAATTTATCTAAAAGGAACCTTGAATTTTGGTGTGTGGTATTCAAGGGATAAAGTTTTCACTCTAGCATCATACATAGATATGGATTGGGAAAGTGTGTTGATGGTAGAGCAAGTACAGATAGAAGACCTTTTTTTCTTGGTAACAACCTAGTATCATGGTTAAACATGAAATATAGCTTTCATTTTATATATCCACAACAAAGGTTGAACACATAGTACTAGCATCACGTTACACATTAGTTCTTTGGATGAAGCATACATTGAGGTGCATTAAGGTTGAATATGATTATCCCAAATTTCCATAATTTGTAACAACACTAGCCAATCAATATCATAAATAACCCTATTATGCGCTTTATAACAAATCACATTCATATCAAATAGAATTTCTTAAGAGAATAGATAGTAGAAGAGAATGTCAAGTTGAAGCATATTGCCAGAAAAGAACAAATTGTAAATATTTTTACAAGTCCCTTACCTAATGAGACTTTTGAGTATCTCAAGAAGAAATCAAGAGTAATATCTCTCTCATCTAGTCATACTTTTGAGTATCTCAAGAAGAAATCAAGAGTAATATCTCTCTCATCTAGTCACTAAAGTCTTAAAGAGAAGCATGAATTTGGGATGAGCTAATCACTACAATATATTTCAGCTTTATGAAATACTTACTACTGATGTCAAAGGGGAGAGTTACAAATAGTGGAGATTTATAAAAAGGAGGACAATTATGTTTATGTCACCATCATAGATTGTGTTTGAAAGATTCTCATCAATGTCAAAGGGGGAGTTTGTTGGGAATATTATTTTCATTGATGTCATAGTAGAGAAGATAAAATCATTTCCATCATATTGCTACTATCAAAGAAGAAAATTATATGCCTTAATATGTAACTTTGGGGGTTTAAATGCTTGAAGACTAAAGGCCATTAAATATAATTTTCAAAGTAATTATTAAGACCAAAATTAGGTTGACCCTCTTTTGAGAAAATTTGATTTAATGTTAAATGGTGCCTCCTTGAAATGGTTTGACTCCCTTAATATTGTCACCCCTCTTGGATAAATTATGTCGTTGTTGTTGTCCTCTTCATCACCATCATCATCGTCATCATCGTCGTCGTCATCGTTGTTGTCGTCATCATCATTGTTGTTGTTGTTGTTGTTATTGTTGTTGTTATAACAATTGTTGTTCCTATTGTTGTTGTTATTGTTATTATTATTATTATGTGGTCAAACCCCCATGATAAAGTTGACTCTATTGGGCCAAGAGGCATCATTGGGGTATAAATAGAAGTTGAAATGGAGGTTAGAAAGCAAGAAATTAATTACAATATCATTTATTTTTAAATAAAAGTAGACTTATTGTAGTAGATTTGCGAAGAAGAAAATATATATGAAGAAGTTGCATGAAGATTTTATGAATCTTGTCATCAAATGATCATTATCCATTAAATAAAGTCATATTCAGGAAGGCATAAATTTTGATCATTTTAAGGTTGTTGCCTCCTAATAGAAGAGAATGGCACCTCTTGCTAAGTTCATGCTTAATATCAGGGATATGTATCTCCAATGAGTTGGTGCCTCAAATATTTGTAAGATAATTTTTTTTGTGTGGCTAGATCTGGACACTAGACCTAAGCAACCCTTTTTGTAGTTTTCTCCCAAAAAGGTTTGCATGTAAATCTTATGTTTCTTAATTGATAGATCTTATGATATTTCTCTATTGTAATTGTTGAACTTTTAATAAATTGAATATGGTTATATACCAATTCACCTCCCCTCTGCATCCCTCTCCCATCCTTTATATAAGAATATTCTCATTATGGAATATAATAACAATCATTAAAGGGAATTGACATATCCAAAATAGGATCATCATTTAAATCTCCATACATCCTCCAAAATTTCACATAAAATTTTTGAAACCTGCACTATCATATAAACTTTCAACTTAATCCATAGACATTCTCAAAAGTTATTGTTTCACATTTTATAAGAAAAAAGATCCAATAAATACTTGAATTTCAATGGTTGTTATAATGATGTACATAAAAAATAAAAAAATGAAAAAAAATCACTTTTATCTATTATTTATAAACTATTAATATTTCTTATGCATGTATTTATTAAATTGATAAAATAAATCTATTTTCATGTGTTACAATAAAAAAATAACATATTATATGATTTTGTGTGAAAACATCAATAATATATATATATATATATACAAGTACAAATTTCAATCTAACTTTCTATTTGATTTTTTTTAACAATTGAACAAATATAACTACATCGTTAATGCCACCCTAATACCCTATAAATAATTTTCATAGAAGGAGATTCTACAAGAATTAAGGAAATAGAAATAACATCAGCATCCCCTTCCATGGGACCATATTATAATCCACCAAATGTTGTCATATTTTAGATTCACCATTTGTAAGAAGCTTTGCCATATGGTTCAATGGCTTCTCTTTTTCCGTGAACACAATTGCATTCAAATGAGGGAAAGAGTAATAAGAAATGACTAATACTTTAATTAAAAAATAATATATCCTCTTATTAGTTCCTACTTGTAGGAAACTATATCGGAGGCTTCAGCAGTAAACGGTGATTAATCTTTCCCTTCCCAGCCAATGAACTTGTGATACAATTTTGTATAATTTTATTTTCAACTATGTAGCATCAAGAAAGTTGCTCAATTTTTAGTAGAAATTTTGGTACCTGATATTTTAGAAATCGCTTATTTGCATTGCACACGGTTGGTAGATGCTTTCAGAGTGGTTCACAGTTTCCTATAAGAGAGAACGCACGATTAACAAATTGAAACAGGAATCCTCGGGTATTGTTTCTGAAAATTGCAGAGTAGATTGTCATTGGAAGATGTGTGGCATGCATGCAAAACGACACACGCCCCTTATCTATGTTTCAAAGAAAGATGTGTGGCTTGCATGCAAAACAGCACACACCCCTTATCTATGTTTCTGCATTTTCCATTATAGCTTACATCTATTAAAATTCCTTCGAGACACATTGATTGAATTTCCTTCGTATTTTTTTAGTAGCAGGTGTGCCTATGGATATGGAGATTTATATATGCAAATCTATAGAATCAATACGGCGACTCTTAGCAGTAATCTATTTTCAAGTGGGTAGTTCTGTAGTGCCTATTTTGTACTAAAATGTGTAGATGATATAGTTTATTACCACCATGGAACATCAATTACAGTGACTAACTTCTATCCACCCAATTATGGCCACCTAGAAGATGCAGGAGGGTGGTGTAACCCGTCATTAAAGAACTTCATATTGCATGTTTCTTTCTTTGAAAAGATAGATGTGTGGATGATAGGGAACATGCATGTCCAATACAGAAGGTAACCGAGGGAAAAGTATCAAATGTTTTAGGTTCTTATTTCTGGAACAGTCTTTTTTTGGTAGATGTATCATTTTTAATATATTATTTTTCATTGGAGAACAAGTTAACCAGGAACCTTACTTATAAAGGTGGGCAACTGTACATTATTTGCACACAAATTATTTGACAGAATGCGTCCACAAGAGGTTGCATCATGGATGGCAGTGATAGCAGGATATGATATTCATGTTCGTAGGACCTCAAAGTATTTAAACATGTTGGCTATGATGGTTGTTCAACATCCTGTAACAATCATGGGATTCAACAGGTGATCAATTTTTTGTGCATTTTCTATCTGGTTTCCCTTTTCTTGCCCATTTGAAGAAACAAGCCTCATTTTTCTTGAGGGAGAAGTTGTAAACAACAAGGCTTTCTCTAACTCATGTTATAAAATTGTAAGACCCCTCAAGGTCCCATAATGTCCTAAAATTGTCAACCAAGTTGATAAAATTTCAATTTCAACATAGATTTTATCAAATTTTTAATAGTTTTGATTTTTCTCAAATTCGGTTTTCATTTTTCATCAAATTTAATATGCCCAATAAACAAATTAGTTTTTAACCTGAAATTATGGTTAAATTTATCCCAGCAATAAATTTCTATCATTGTTCAGATTTGGTAACAGAGTTTTATTTGTATTGTCTACATGTAGGATAGCAGAGGAAGTAACAAACAGTGACCCATGTGGCCCAGAAATCCATACAATGGCTGCAATTTCTCAGTCTACATTCGATGTAGACAACTAAATTGTTTATATTTTACATGAGAGGTAAGAATTATCTAACATATATTTTTGTAGACATATTTTTTAGTTCATGATATTAATATACATTAGTTTAGTCAAAATTAATTTAGATTTGATTGTGAATTTTTTCTTCCATGTTTGGATCAAATTCCTGATGATGCTCAAGAAGTAAGAGATAGAACCGAATCATTTTTGTTTCATGATAATGAATTAAATTTTCAAATTTGTAGAAAAACTATTTAAAGTTTTTTTAAACCAAAAGTGATTTTCTGAGTCACGTCTTGTGATCCATTATTAGAGATGTTGATTCCAAAAAAAAAATTTCTAGAATTTATGTTTAAACAATCTATGTTTAAACAATCAATGTTTAAACAATCAATGTGATCTTGTAAACTAATCTATAAATTACTTCTATTTGGAATCTTAGGTCCCTCGCATGTGTATACATATTGTAAGTTCTAATTTGATCATGTAGCTTGAATTCTCTGACATATTTTACTCGTACAAAATATGCCTTACTCTACCCATGATTCAAGTTCAGATCTAATCATATGGGTCATATTTGTCTATTATGCTTTACTTAATATATATTTTCAAGATTCCTAATTAATCGTCTTTGCAAGGTGGGTAGGGAAGATGAAGCTTTAAGGTTAGTATCTGGAATGAGACATCCTCTTTGTTCTCCAGATATTGTTACATATACTACATTCATTGGTAGTCTCTGCAAAGTAGAAAGAGTAGATGAACCTCTAGGATTAGTTGCTAAAATAATTTACAAGATGGCTATTTTCTTGGCACGTACACTTATACTATCCTAATAGATAGCTTTTGCAAGTCTAGAAAAGCAGATGACGCCTACAATCTCTTTTTTAAAATGATGGAGTTTGGCCCTTGTCCCAATCAAGTGGCATTTAATTCAATCATGAATGAATTTTGCAAGGATAGTAGGATGGGTGTGGCTTGACATTGTTTTCATAACATGTATGAAAGGGATTTTAAGTCAAATGTCATTACTTATAATTATTTTATTCTCAGCCCATGTGAATCGCATGAGGTGGAAAGGACTCAAAAGTTGTTTGAAAATATGATAAGGCAAGCCTACTCCCCATGTGTTGTTACCTACAACATTCTGATTGCTGGTTTATTTCAGAGTAACAAGGAAAAATAGGCATTTAGCCTTCTTTCTGAGATGGAAAACAGGGGACATCTTCATCTTCCTAATGTAATTACATATAATACTCTAATGCGTGCATTCTCTAGAACGAGAGGCATGATTAGGGTAGGAAAGATGTGAGAAGACATGGCAACAAGTGATTTGAAACTTGATGAAGTGACATACAACATAGTCATTGATGGTTTGTGGAAGGCAATAGATATTTCTAGAGCATATTCACTCATGAATAAAATAATAGATGAAGGCTTGACCCATGATCACTTATAACTGTTTGATTGATGCCCATTGCAAAATTGGTGAAATGGATAAGGCCTTGAAGTACTTTCTAAACATGAAACTAACTAGCATTACTCAAACTGATGCAACCTATAGTATATTGATTGATTTTTTTTTCAAGAAAAACAAACTTGATATCGCTTTCTCAACTCCTAGAAGAGTTGCAAATTATATTTATATTAATAAATATTTTTTTAACGTTTCACAATATTTTTTGTCGCAAATATTGTTGTAGTCCACTTTTTCTATAATGGCCTATTTGTTTGGAAGCCAACTACCAAATATAATGCATTTTGCAAGTTTTTTTATACAAAATTTCAAAACGGTCACAAAAAATAGTTAGAAATCCTACATCGAAGATCAAAACAGTCAAAAAAAAGTCAAAAAAAGTCTACAAAGAAATTGACTCAGAAAAGGAAAATGAAATTAAATAGTTCATTACCATTGTACTATCTTTGTACATGTTTTGTACATAGTTAACTTAGTACATGTTTTGTAGATAGTTAACTTTCAAACAATGTTCAGAACAAGTACTTTCAATCTAAATTCCATGTAAATCAATTAACAATGCTCAAGAAATATATGTCAATATATATATAAATTTTCTCCTTTTGCTTTGTATTGCAATGTATTGTAGTGTTTTGCTTTGTATTGTAGTGTTCTGTCTATGGCTTAAGTAAATATTGTGTTTTTATAACATTCTTAGATGTTGCATTGTGGGATTATTTTCAGATCATCCTTATTTAGGAAACTTACAATCTAAATATTTTATTGGAGATTGGTAAAGCAAATATATTGTTGAATAAACTATTTCAGCTCAATATGAATTCTCCATGTTTATGATTTTCAGCATGCAATCAATCATTTCTTGCTTGGTTTTGTTCTTTAATTTTGTGAAATAAAAGTTGTTAAATGTTTGCACATGAAAATAGTTCATAATTTTGAAAACATAATTCATATTACTATTCCACCTTCAATTAGTGCAAATCAACCAACCTCAAAGTTACAAAACTATGCATATAACAAAAACAAGCAAAGACTCCTGGCAGGAACTTCTCTTCTTGCAGCTCTTGTTATAATGGGTGATGTCTATTTTTGATAGATGGACATGGGTAATGAAACAAACATGGTGAAACTCAAGCTTATCTACCAAAAATCCAAACCATTCATTGCAGGATTTACCATTTACCTAATTCTTGCCTTTTGCTACATGAAAACAGACACATGTCCACATTCATAACCAGTTAAACTTGTATGAATTGGACTCATTTTGATTCAAACTTATCCTAAAATAAATATCCACTAACCTTGCATGTTTATAATATGAAAAGTTTAAACTGACACATGACAGTTGCTAGAGTCTCTCTTCTACCAAGTTTGAGAAAGATTCTTTGGATTTTGATGTCACACCGACATTCAATGTGAACTCATCCACAGAGTACATATGAGAGGGGCCCCAACACTTATGGTGGAAAAGCCTCATGTTGAGAATGTACCTACTCTGGAAAGCTCAACAATACACTTGTAGTGAGAATGAGGTAAATATTTCTTCAAAATCTTCAAATGCCATACCCAATTTCTCCTCTAACTTTGGTTGCTTCTCACGCTCTTTAACTATTTTTTCTTTGAAATTTATTGATGGGAATATAGATGGTGATATAGATGGTGATATACTTTGAATTTCAACCAGTGAACACAATTAAACATCACTCTCAAATATTGTAATTATTGTAATTTGTATATTTATGTCAATTTCTATAATTATTAAGTAATTTTGATAGAATGTATTAATATAAGTACATATTGATATGTGGTATAGGTATGTTAAGTTTGTCATTTTCCATAATCTTATTTATTTTTATTTACTCTCATTATCACATATTTTTCATAAATTTGACTTTGTCTTTGTCTTATTTACACTAATCTCAACACATTCACATCATTATTAAACCTAGTTTCTATATGTCTAATCCTTGCCTTTATATTTCCATTCATTTATCTTGGGTCATTTTTATGATGTATTGGAACAATTCCCCATGGTGTAGATTTGATCCTAAGTTCAAATTTTCAAATTTTGAATTGGTGACTTCTACCTTTTCCTCGATTACTGCGAGCTGACTTACTACATGTTTATGTTGGAATCAAGGAACACTTAGAGAGGGGGCGGGGGGAGGAGGGTGGGGGAGAGGAGGAGGTGGGGGTGAATCAATGTTGTGCAAATTTTAACTTTATTAAATTTTTCTTTCAACCACTTACTGCATATGAACTAAAGAAAGATACAAGAATATAAAGAAAATAACCACAACACAATAACACCAAAAATTTTACAAATGGAAACCCAGTTAAGGGAAACACCGCAGTGGGGATGAACCCACAATATAAATATACTCTACAGAAGTATAAAAATATTACAATTAGGGAATGCAAATAAATTCAGGCACACTGCCTAGAGCTCACTGCTCAAAAGAGAGAGGCTTGTCGCCTACAACTCAAATACAAAGATTAAAGATCATTTGAATTGATAAATAGCATTTCTAAATGCCAAAGTACAATTCCAGTTAAGCACAATACACCTATCTTAGACTTCATCTCTCACTGCTTTGTTACACTATTTTGTTATAATCCAGAGCACCAATCTTTATCATAAGCACCTAAAACTATGCACAATCACTCTAACGCCTTTCACACACCAAAAATGATCAAAACCATTGCTCTTATATATCCGTAACAAGAAATCATAATGCTTACATGTCGGCTCGAGAACATTTAACACTTTATTCAAACATGTACAAATTGGCAGCCAAATCCGAACTCAAATGCAAATGCGAACCAACACAAGGGTATGTGCAGGATTATGGGGGTCCAAAAAGTGGTGATATGAAAAAAATAGCCTTCTCCACTTGCCTAAAAATGCAAAAAAATTGTGTTGACTTTTTGGTTTGCTTGGATGTCAGTACATCTTTCCATGGCAAAAACCCAAGCAAATCAGATATCCGATATTAATGGGATATTATATTATATATATATATATATATATATATATATATATATATATATATATATATATATATATATATTTATATATATATATATATTATATTATATATGATATAATATATTTAATATATATTATATTATATTATATATTATATATTATATATTATATAATATATAATATAGAATATAGAATATAGAATATAGAATATTATATAATATATTACATATATTTTATATTAAGAATTATATTATATTATATATAATATATATTTTATAATACATATAATATATATTATATAGTATATATATATATAATATATTATATATATAGTATTTAAAATGCAAAAACCCTGAAAAACTTGGATATCCAATTTATGTGGGCATTGTTACACCGACTGTGACAGCATGTGGGTCATTTTTCACCCATGGGCTATGCGACAAGAGAGAAATCCGATATTAGATAATAACGGATATCAGATTTTGGGCATAAAAAATTATGATTTTCTCAATTCATACCATTTTGTTGTTCTTTATCAATTTTTTCGCATTTTTTATTTGTTTTTTGGTTTTTTCATTGAAACTAGGTTTTTTTAATTGAAATACATTTTTCTTTTAAATCTGTTGATTAAATTAAAATTTTCAAATTTAGTTAGGTTAAATGGGGGATAACAATGAAAATCGTGAACAACCACAACCATCGAACCCTCCTATAGAAAACCCTCCATTGGCAAACCCCCCCTCAATTCAAGGATTTAATTGCCCAAAATTTGAACCAATTGAGGGGCATTGCAAATGTTTATAGTAGAATCCCTCATCTAGCCCCAATATTAGATCTCCTGAAAGCTATAATAAACAATGTACAAATCGTCACTAAGGAGATAATGTTGCTCTTTTGTGGCGAGATTCAATGAGGGCTAGATATGCGAATGGCTTGACCTATGATTAGGTCAAGGAGGTTGAGATTTCAAAAGCTGACATTGTTGCATTGTTTGTCAATCCCCGCACTAGACAACCCATAGATGTGAAAAAAATAAAAATTTCCATAAAATGGTGTACAAATGATGATATGGTGAATAACTTCTGGGATCATTGGTGGATGGTTTTTGATGAACCACCCAACAACAATCTTGATGACCCATTTTATTTCATTAAAAAAATTTATGTTGAGTTTGTTTTGGGCAATCATGTCAACTACTTTGAAATCAAGCCTTTCCAGGGTGTGGGTTTAGGTATGCCTCAAGATAGACTTGGGGCAGTTCGAGTAGTACAGGGCCCATATGTCCCTCCTCCTCCTATTGATCCCCCACCTCCAGTGCAGCATCCATATATCATTATAGGGCCCATATGTACTGCCTCCTCCCATTGATCCCCCACCTCTAGTGCAGCATCCAGATATCATTGTTGAGGCAGTGTCACAAACTATATCGGCTATTCAATATTTGAGTAGCCTTTTGGTTTCTTAGGCTAGGGCACTAGCTCATCCTTTTAATGATGGTAGTGATGGATCAACAGGCTCTCACACTGGACTTAAGAATAGATGTCCATGGACACTATAGATCATGAGGTGAATGAAATGCACAATGCACCAGTTGTGATGATGAGGACTGCATGATACACTTGAGATTCCTCGTATGCTAGAGGCAAGAAGGTACCTTCATCATACACTGACAATGTAGTGGTAAGAGTTGTATTTTCACAATGCATTTATTTGAAATGAATATTTATAATCTAGATAGTATAAAGTACTAATGTTTATATACATGGTCTATTTAATAGTTGATGAGAGAGGAGGAGTTGACATAGGTCCATGATGGCACCTTGACAGTCATTTCATTTGGCCTTGACAGCTATATGGTACATATACTATTGCACCTAGTCATTTACATTTTTATTGTACATGCATGCTCGTCATTTATATTGGTATTCATTAAATTATATAGTAACTTGCATGTTTATCTTATTTTACTCTTGTAGGACACAAGTAGGGTGAGTGCGGTGTCGTGTGATTTAGGCTCTTCTATTGCAGTTGGAGACAAGGGAAAGGTAATTGAATGCAAACATGATTGAATTAAGAGTTAAAATAACTTATAATGATTATACATGTCTACATAGATTAATAGTTTCACATACTTGTTGTCTTTATCTACAAAAAATTGTTGGCTTCACATCCTTGTTGACTGTGTCCATTATTCCTGAAGAAGAAGAACAAGAAGAAGAAGAAGAGATGCATCAAGTACATGTGTCTATTATATTTTGTGTTTAGTAGATATAATTTATTTCTATCAGTGACAATTACATGCTAACTTTTATCAATGTTATGTTTATGAACATATGTAGGTTGTGTTTGAAATTCTTGATGACATACCTCCTCTAGCGAAGACATATATCAAGACTCATCCAAAGATGAAGAGGAAACGTGGAGATGAGGTAAACAAGAATTAAATTTTAGAGTTCAATTATAGTTCAATCTATATTGACTTTTATGTTAACTTTTTGAATGTGAATTATATAATCTAACTAATCTTAATTGTAGTTTGATTTTTCTTGTGCAGGATCCTTCAGAGAGGAGCAGTGCAGCGAACGAGATCGATTTTGATGATCCATTAGTAGTTTAGGATGTTATACATCATTTTGGGATACCCACATATCTAGTTGGCATGTACATTTTGTATATGGACATATATTTTGTGTGAGTTGGCATTGTTTATGGTGAAAATGGATAACAATAAACAACAATATTGAAAGGCTAAAATGAATCCAACCACTAAACCCTAGCCTATCAATGAACAAAAATCCACCATAACATATGAAGATAGCCTAAGACAATGCAAAATAACTCAAAATCACAAAGATTATACCATCACATGTCCAATAGGGTTTTGATCTCCATTCTTCCTATCTCCATTGATCTTGCTTGATATATTTGCTCTCAGATTTTTATATGCACAAGAGCTCAACAAAGAATGGAATGTGGTTGCAAGTAGGATCTTAGTGTAGCCAAGTTGCATGAAAGATCATTAGCATGTGTCATTAGGGTTTGACAATGAAGAAAGCATCTCCTTAAATAGAAGACACAATAAGAAATGGAGGGTTAAGATTGAGAGGTGTAAAAAGAGAGGTCGGCTAGGATTAGAGGGTAGGTATAAGAAATACCAAAATAATGAAAGAGGTAGGTAGTGTAGGAATTAAGAGATGAATGACATGTATCATGTGTAGAAAAAGCTAATGAATTAATTAAATAAATAAAGATTTATTTAATTAATAGAAGAAGTATGGCAATTAAATAAATAAAATATTTATTTAATTTAGGAAAAGGATAATTTAAATAAATAAATGTATTTATTTAAATAAGAAATAAGGCTAGAAGAGGATAAATGAATTAATTAAATAAATAAAGATTTATTTAATTAATAGAAGAATTAGGCTTAGATAATTAAATAAATAAAATATTTATTTAATTATACATGACAATTTTGGGTGTCTACATTTTGCCCCTCTTTGAGACAATGCGGCTTGTCGCGTTGTTTCAAAGAAGATAAGATAAACTGATACAGAGTTGCCCCAGAATGGGAATAATATGCCCCCTCGAGAGATTGGATGAAAATGTCTGAAAAGATTGCAGACAATCTCTCGATAAGAAAAACGGGATAGAATGGACTGATCGGATAAAGTGACAAAGTCACGGGATAAGGAAGACTGACTCGGGAAATGAGGGCGAAGGCTAGGGTAGGTTATAAGATAGACCACGGGCAAAAGACATCCTCATTGTCATCCACACCCTTAGAAGATCATAGTGCAGAGCGAGAAAAGAGCAGCAGCAGTCAGCAGCGATGGCCTTTGTTCACAGATTCGACCGCGTTTGCCGATTCCAGCGACTAGCAGATGCAGGAGAGCCGGTAAGTACCCGAAAACCTCCTCTTACTTTCACGCATTTTGAGTTTTGTCATAAATGCATGTTTAGTAGCAATAAATGCGCTAGGAATAGGGTAGTTAAAATATGCAAAAACGCGCAACCGCGTCTGTGTCAGTGCCAGGCGCGTCTGTGTCGGACAGGCGCGTCTGTGTCGGGTCCAGGCGTGTCTGTGCCTGGAACCGCATTTGTGCTGAATACGGACGCGTTTGTGAAATGTAGAGGTGTCTGTGCCCTGTAGGGGCGTTTGTGTCATGTAGGGATGTCTGTGTTCCCTGGTCGCGTTTGTGCATGGTATAGGCACGTTTGTGTTCAGAAAGTGTGTCTGTGTTGCAGAAGCGTGTTTGTGCAGTCTATAAGCGCGTTTATGAGTTTAAAGCGCATTTGTGTGTCAAAATGCATAAGTTGAGTCTTTTAGGTCAAATCGGCAGTTCTGTGATGAACATACGCTGTCGATTGGATAAGCTGCTGAGAGAATACACTCAAGCAGGTCCTCTAGGAAGACTAGGATAGATCAAGGCACTTTGTGACGAACAGGGAGCACCAAGATAGGAAGCACTTTGTGATGAACAGGGAGTGTGAATGTGAGTAACACTTTGTGATAAACAGGGAATGTCACACACGTAGTACTTTGTGATGAACAGGGAGCACTACTAGGGTAGATAGCAACACTTTGTGATGAACAGTGAGTGTCACTAGGATAGATAATCAGATGCATTTAGGTAGCAAGTAGCATTTTGTGATAAACAGTGAATGCCACGATAACTGACAAGATTGATTGTGTGACTGCAGGAGTATTTGCCAATGTTGGAGTCACGGGAGAGATTCCCGTCGACTCAGAGGTTGCGACCAGAGTTGTCGATTCAAGACATGATTTCTATTGAGGAGATGGGTCTCACACATGTGCTCTATGTGCCCGAGTTTCGGGCAAACATGGGGTTGCTAACTGCGTTGGCTGAGAGATGGCACTCTGAGACGTGCACGTTTCACCTGCCGATGGGTGAGATGACAGTGACATTGGAGGATGTGTACAGGATACTGCATATCCCGATCGATGGAGAGTTGATTCCATACGATCGTGACGGTGACAGGGAGGCATTGAGATGGGTGTTTCAGGATCCCGGGTTGGAGATGCGAGCAGGTCACGTGGCCTGGGATACCATGACCGCTACAGGTTTAGCATTGCCGGCTGTTATTGGGGGAGCTATCAGTGGGTATTTATGTCCGGACAGAGCCACATGAGGATTGGCAGTTGGCTGGGGAGGGGCATTGGAGACACTGATGATAGAGCATACCAGGTATGCATGGGGGCCATGTGTCCTGGCCCATTTGTACTATGAGCTGCATCAGTTTGTGTACCATGGATCAGTGGGCTTGGGCTGCGGCGTTACTCTCCTTCAGGTGTGGGCATATGAGCACCTTCCCATCACACGGCCGATCCACTTCAGAGGTAGGGAAGGAGCTTCGTGCATTTATACGACATGATCACATCCCAGCCTCGGATTGGTAGATTGGAGCATTGGAGGCGCGTCATAGATGACATAGACATGGTTATCTGGAGGCCGTACCTGGGGTGCGAGGAGTGGGATGACGACGCATTGGAGCTACCCTATACATTCAGGAGTAGGTATCTGATTGGGCGGATGCCCTATATTTTGGAGAGGCAACTTGTCGACAGGGTATGCAGGCAGTTTGGGCAGATTCAGCGGATGCCACGAGGCTCGGGCATGTATGCCCGCACAGTCAGAGATCAGGTATAGTTCGGGCCACTGCTATCATATGATCAGGCCGTGACACAGCTGGCAGAGATGATGCTGTTACCATGGGACATGTGGCCAGAGGTAGAGGATGCAGGGATGGACGCAGAGTACTTTGCGTATTGGGCAGAGCATCCATTTCCGAGATTGACAGATCCGGGAGAGCTGTTGGAGGGAGAGGCAGGAGGGGATGATGAGGATGATGGTGGAGGAGATGGAGGCAGGGGCCGACGGAGGCAGAGGGGAGTGGTGGGAGAGAGGCGAGTAGCGCCTCGGAGGGAAGGAGGATAGGAGAGACCAGCCCAGGTTGTGGTGAGGGGTCGGGGTGGATTGCCCCTACAGGTACCAGCAGCACAGGGTCCTAGACAGGGACCTAGATAGGTGCAGGGACAGGGACAGGTACAGGCACAGGTACCTATTCAGGCACCGAGACAGATGCAGGCAGAGGCACAGGGACAGGCACCTGTAGAGGAGGAGCCACAGGCAGAGGCTGAGGGCGGAGATCCTGAGGAGGATGAGCTGTTGAGGCTGCGAGAGATCTTCCAGGGCCAGGCAGATGAGATTGAGGATTTGGTGCGGGAGAGGGATCGCCTCAGGATCAGGCTCAGGGACACAGAGCGAGAGAGGGATCAGGCTATCCAGAGATACACGGAGGCCGAGACAGCTCTGAGGGTAGGGAGGCGGGCAGCAGAGGATGCAGGGGCAGGCTACGCATATGTGCTGCGAGCTGGAGAGGAGATCGCCTACTGGAGGGATCTATACTATGTTGTTGTGCCAGCAGATCAGTGGGCGAGGAGTTTCCATAGATCGTCGCGCACAGCGACGGCTACGGGAGGGAGTCACAGGAGGCAGGCGTCCAGCGGTGGGGTCATGGGCCCTCCACCACCACCAGAGAGACAGGGGGATCCTGGAGTGGGTCCATCTACAGCTCAGACTCCTTCGAGGCCAAGCGGCTCCGAGGGAGGGAGTTCATCATAGCCATAGAGGGCTCCCCATTGTATCAGTATATGTATCATTTTTGTATTGTAGACACCTGCGGGTGATTCTTTTGTAGCCATATGATTCTTTTGACATCATTGTATCATGACACATTTTGATTATATATGAGATGATTCATTTTTGCGGCAGCTATATGCATGTGTACCTTATGTGATGAGATGTTCTTATGTGATACATGTTTTATGATATGGATGCTTATATGATGCGATGCAATATATTTTTGTTCTTTTATGTTGTATATGTGATGCATGATGCAAATGTGAATGTATGTAATGCAAATGAATATGATACTGCAAATGATTATTTACATAATGAAAATGTGAGATGTGCTAACATGTGTTGTATGCAGGATGTGACGTATTTATGATATCTATATGTATGTAGGAAATGCTTATATGTGGTGATGTAGGTGCAGCTACATGAAATGCAAATGTTTTTGGTGTGTCATTATACTCAGTCATGTGATAGCAGACTACACAGACTCGAGAAGGACGATGGAAGTCAATCAAGAAAGGGGGGATGAAAGACAAAAGATATGAAAGTGAAAGAGCTTCTTGTGCATTATCATCATTGAGCTTTATTATGGCAAGTAGGTTATGACAATCGAGGCATATGTTCGACCCAAAAAGTCATTGTACCTATTTGCATGGAGATAAGACAGTCACAAACAAGGAATGCCCCAGTTCATACTAGACTCATAGTGTCCTCATATCCTTGGACAAGTCATAGCATTACTAAAAGACAATCCATAGACAGCAAACAAAATAGGTGACGATACCCCATCCTCACCTTTCTAGTCAAAGACATCCTAGAGATAGAATCTCTAGTCAAAGACATCCCAGAAAAGCTAAAAGACATGTCACCAAAAAAAAAGATGAAATCAAAAGAAAACCAAGACTCGACACCAACATCCACTGTAGTCCTCAAGTTTAGTGTCTCTTGTCACTTGTATAAGTTTTATTTTATTGTGGTCACAATGTTTACTTTCACAAAAAGGATAGATAGCACTGAACCATATGTTGTCTGAGTCTGTTGAAATATTTGATTTGTTGAAGCCCATTGTTGCTGCTGTGTCTCATCTGAAACTGACTGAATCCATGAAACTGATACTTTTCTTGCGGAGAAGATGGAACTTTATTGCGGATCTGTGATGCTGATGCTACTTTATTGCGGATTGTGTGCGGATAGACTTGAAGGAAACTGGAAGAAACTGTACTCCTTGAAACATGTGATGTTCTCAGTTCCACACCCATTACTAGATGTAGGATTGGCCGTAGTCACAGATAGGATCTGATTTATTATGGATGGAAAGGGAGTGTAAAGGGAGTGTAAAGGGAGATTTATGGATGGCTAACCAATCTTGGGTAGATCAATAACAAGCCATGATGGGAATGGGTAAGTTTATTGTGAACAAATAGGTTGTGAGTGTGTGCAAAGTGAAAGGATGAAAGAGAATCCTGAAGGAGGGAGGAGCAAAGTCTCTACGCATGGCGCTAGTGACCCAGTTTTCACCATGGTACTTGCCCAGGGCGCCACCGAAGTGGTTTTCACCGTTGGATGAAATTATTTCTCTTTACTTTTTTTGATTTTTCAAATTTTTTTTTGTTGTCACAAGGCGCCTGTTTGCCGGGTTTTCACCATGTAACGATTTTTTTTTTGTTTTATAATTTTTTTGTATTTTTGACTTTTTTTTTTTTTTTGTATTTTTGAATTAGGATGCTCTGAAAAGCTATGTGTAGAACCTGCGTACGTGCATGCTGTTGATAGGATCCTCCAAAGGTTCACCTTCTGTAGTTGAGAGCTGATAGGCCCCAGATCCATATACCGCTATGATGATGTAAGGACCAAGCCAGTTTGGTTCGAACTTGCCCTTCTTATCTCTGTCTTGTTGATTCTTGGGGTTCTCTTTGAGTACTAAGTCACCTACCTCAAATGTGCGAGGCTTGACCTTGTGATTGTAACTGCGACTCATTCGTTGTTGGTAAGCCTTGAGATGATTAAAAGCAGTGTGCCTTCGTTCCTCCAGCAGTTCTAGTTCTTGTAAGCGAGAGACTCTGTAGTCTTCATCATTGATTATGTTTCTCAAGGAGACCCGTAGAAAAGGTAACTCGACCTCAATAGGCAAGATGGCTTCAGAGCCATAGACAAGTGAGTAGGGTGTAGCTCCTGTAGGTGTGCGGACACTTGTGCGATAGGCCCAGAGTGCAGGATTGAGTTGGATATGCCAGTTACGGCCAGCGTCGTCGACTGTCTTTTTAAGGATTTTGAGAATTGTTTTATTAGATGACTCAGCTTGGCCATTACCTTGGGGGTAATATGGTGTGGAGAAACTGTGGGCAATATGGAAGCGGTCACAGAGTTCACGAACATCCTGATTTTTGAAAGGACGCCCGTTATCAGTAATAATGGAAGTAGGAATCCCGTATCGGCAAATGATGTAGTTCAAGATGAAGGTAGCGATTTGTTTCCCAGTAACTTGTGTGAGAGGCATGGCTTCAATCCACTTTGTAAAATACTCTGTGGCTGTAATAATGAATTTATGACCGTTGGAAGAAGGAGGGTGAATCTTGCCTATGAGATCGAGTCCCCACTGACAAAAGGGCCAAGGAGATGCAAGTGGTTGTAGTTCTTGTGCTGGTGCATGTATGAGGTCTCCATGAATTTGACACTGCTTACACTTCTTGACAAACTGATATGCATCTTTTTCCATAGTAGGCCAGTAGTATCCAGTCCTGATGAGTTTCTTGGCCAAGGTAGGACCACTAGTATGCGGGCCACATATCCCTTCATGCACTTCTCGTAACGCAATCTGAGCTTCGTCACTCTCTAAACATCTAAGAAGGGTGCCATCTAGACCTCGTCGATATAGGATATCTGCTAAAATGACGTATCGAGAGGATTGGCGAATGAAAGTACGGCATTGATTGTTCGATAGATCGGGAGGTAAGATATTGTCGCGAAGGTATGTGAATATGGGACCATATAACTGGGATTCAGGACCAACAACACATATCATTTCCATAGGAGTGATCTCATATGACGGAATCAGCAGGTTGTCTACCAGGAATTCATAGCAGGTCTCATTTTGCGGTAGATCAATGAGCGAAGCAATTGTAGCCATGGCATCTGCAACGCGATTCTATTCTCTTGGTATCTGCTCAAACTCTATCTTTGCAAAATGTTGTTTCAGCTCATCTACCAGTTGTTTGTAAGGCATTAGCTTTTCATCTTTTGTTTGATAATCATCAGTTGCTTGACGGATGACAAGTTGAGAATCCCCAAAAACACGAAGTTCTTGGATCTTCCATTGAACTGCAATTCTTAACCCAGTTGTTAATGCCTCGTATTCCGCTATATTGTTGGTGCAAGGAAATGATAAGCGGTATGACTTTGGTATAGAATCGCCTTGGGGAGTTATAAAGAGTATACCCGCTCCTGCCCCGTGCTGTGTGTATGAGCCGTCAAAATATAATTGCCATGGCTTTGCAGGTGATATTGTTAGAATGGACTCATCTGGAAATTCTGACTGTAGAGGAGCATCATCTATCATGGGAGCATCCGCCAATTGATCTACAATTTCTTGTCCTTTTATAGCTTTTCTATCCACGTATTCAATGTCGAATTCACTCAAAATCATTACCCACTTGGCCAGCCACCCAGTAAGTGTAGCTTTGTTGAGAAGATATTTTAGTGGATCAATTCTGGCAATCAACTTAGTCTTGTGAGTGAGCATATAATGTCGTAATTTTTGTGAAGCAAAGACCACAGCGAGACATGCACGCTCGATTGGTGTGTAGTTTAGCTCATAGCCCACCAATGTGCGACTGATATAGTAGACTGCTTTTTCCTTGCCGTCAGGTATTTGTTGTGCTAGGAGTGCCCCCAGTGCTGTCGGAGTAGCTGATATGTAAAGTAGCAGTGGCTGATCTGGAATTGGTGACATCAAAACTGGCGGGTTCAACAGATAATCTTTGAGCTCTCTGAATGTTTCAGTGAGTTCATAGTCACTGGAGGATTTGTCTGAACCCCACTCCCACTCATTAGATTCTGTGGAATAGTAATCTTCTTGTTGAACTTCGACAGCTTTAATTCGCCATACCTCTTTTGTTCTTTTATTATGTAGTCTAGGATTCAGAAAACCAAGCCCCTTGGAGCGTTCCCTTCTTGTAGTTAGCTTAGGTTGTAAGGGCTCCATGACACCTTCTTTGCGTAGTCCGAGAGGGATTTTTCCATCATACCCAAATCTTTGCAAAATTTTGAAGCCTTTGCCATAGTTCTCATAGGGTATAATAATCTGATCATGTGTGTCCTCTTCAACGTCCTTATAGAGCATTTTATATAAGTTTTCTTCTTCTAGTTCACCCCATTTTTGAAAGGTAGTAGGATCCCATTGGAGTATCATGACGGAGATTTGCTTGTTAGGATGTGGCCTCCCATATTCCTTGGGAGAGGTCATGACTTGTCGTAAAAACATTGTTTGATTCAAAGTGTATTCTCCCATGCCTTTATCTTGAAACTTGGCTCTAATTTCACCTTGTTTGGATGTCGAGGGCTTTAATGACTCAGGATCAATGTATGCCGAAGAAGGAGTAGCCTCACGATTGCTGGGGATGATAGTTTCAGTATGTGATCTCAAGTTATTACAATATATGAATGGATTTGGATCACCATTGACCGTTACCTCGACTCCATTGTGAGGGAACTTAATGCACTGATGGTATGTTGATGGGACTGCCCTCATTTCATGAATCCAAGGACGTCCTAGCAATATGTTGTATGTGAGATCAAGATCTAGGACTTGACAAACCACATCCTTTGTGACTGGCCCTATTCTTAGCGGTAAGGTGACTGTGCCCTTGGACAAGCGCTCTTCATCATCATAAGCCTTGATGGTGATTTGGTTTGTAGCATTCACAGCCTTGTCAGAATATCCCAATTGTCTTATGGTACTCAAGGTACAAATATTAAGACCTGCTCCTCCATCTATCAAGACTCGCTTTATTCGATGTTTATGTATGGAGGCTTCAACATGTAGAGGTGCATAATGTGGCTGACTTATGGAGGCGTCATCGGCTTCTGTGAATGTGAGGGAGTGTGGAACGGATAGGTATCCCACCATGGCTTGAAACTGGTCCATGTTCAGATCAGTAGGGACGGCAGTGTCTCTCAAGATTTTGTCAAGGATAGCTTTATGTGCAGGAGATATACGTAAGAGCTCAAGAATAGATATGAGCGCAGGTGTCTTCCCTAGTTGTTCTACAAGGTCGTACTCAGGCTTGGTTGATGAAAGATTGGTATTCTTAGTGGAGGTACCTGGCAATGTAATCTTACCTCGACGGGTTGTAACATGACATTCTGAGGTAGATTCGGAAGAAGATCCCACACCTTTTAGGACAATCTTGGGTCTCTGAGGAGGATTCTTAGGATTTTTGTTTTTGATAGTAATAGTAGAGATATGATTGTCCATTGAGATGTGATTGATAGTAGAATCATAATTGTAAGGTGCTCTAGTGTAATTGGCTTGATCATCTGTGACTTTGCCTTTTCCTTTGTCATGTTTTGGGAATGGTTCCTTAAACATCTCATGCTCTTGATTAGATGAATGTCCCTCAATCTCAATGTCACCTCTATCAATGAGATCTTGCACAATGTTTTTCAATCGATGGCAATTACTTGTCTTATGACCCTTGCTCTTATGAAACTCACAATACTCATCATCATTCCACCAATTCGATTTTACCTTTGGTTCATATGGAGGAAAATCTGGAACTGTGATCACTTTGTTTGCTACAAGCTTTTTGAATACTGATTCAAGTGGTTCCCCCAATGGAGTGTACTTCCTTCGTGGTCTAGAAGTTGTTTGAGTGTTCACCTGATTGTTGGTAGAACTTGATCCAGAAAAGATGAACTTGGGTCTCACTGTGTTGGCATCAACAACACCATCATTAACTGTGTTCTTGTTCTTGTTCCAAAATTTTGGTTTGTCCTTTCCTTTAAAGTCCTCTTTGTTTTCTTTGAATAGTTTGATAACTCCTTGTTCAATTAAGACCTTTTCTGTTGCTAGGCCCTTTTCAATAACATCCTTGAATGTAGACAAACAAGATTTTCTGAGATCATAGCCAATAGCCTTGTTAACATTTTGTGTGAACATCTCCACCATTTGTTTTTGCGGGATTTCACAAGAGCATCTGCTAGCTAAGTTTCTCCATCTCTGTAAAAATGTTGCGAAAGATTCTCCTTCCTTTTGTTTAGTATTGCACAAGGTAGTAACTGAGACATCTGTTTCAATGTTGTAAGAGAAATGCTGAATGAATGCCTCTGCTAGGTCGCCCCATGACTTAATACCAGGAGGTAATTGAGAAAACCATTCCATAGCTTGATCTCCTAAGCTTTGTGGGAATAACCTCATCAAGTATGTTTCTTCTGCCGCTACCTCAATGCAAGCTGTGAAGAATTGTCTTATGTGTGCCTTGGGGTCTCCTCTCCCTCTATATTTGTCAAATTTTGGCGTTATAAAGTGTGGAGGAAATGGAGGCATTGGAATGCTCTTATCGAAGGGATAAGGACATATATCTCTCATAGTTTATGTAGGTTTTGGTGTACTCATGTCCTCCATTTTCTTTTGTAGATCTCTTATTTGTTGCTCCAAATTGTTCTTGGGAGGAGATTGATTTCTTGTAGCATACCCCATGTTTGAAACACCCATTTGAGGAGGAGCTTGTTGCATGTATGGATGATACTGATCGTAGACATGTCCATATGGAGGTCTATATTGTTGCGACATATATGGAGCACTTGGCATAACTTCTTGTTGAGGGACCCCATATCTGTTTTGTGTGTATAAACCATATTCAATAGGCCTTTCATTTTCCATTGTGTTGCCCCCAATTTTGACATGAGATCTCCTTGTGTAAAAATTTTGAGGATGTCCTTGAGTATCCACTTGTTTTGATTGATTCATACCTTGAGAATGTGATTGAGCATAAGGCCTCCATGATGGTCCTTGAGTGTAAGTATCATATGTTTGAGCTTGTGTATGTGGGATTGCTAGCTTTTGAAGCAAAACTGATGGTGACTCCGGCATCATATTCGGTCCTCTATTTTCTCCACTATTTGGTCTCCTTTGATCCATGTTAGGTTGAGCTTGTTGTGAAGGTCGACTTTCCATAAGTTGAGATAAGTCAAAATCATGCGGTATTTTAGATCCACTTTGTGCCATCATGTCTAAAAAGTATTGACGATCTCTCCTCATTATCTCTTCAACCAATCTATTGAATTGAGGATCCATTATAGATTCTTGTATGTCTGCTGATAGTATTGAAGAATTGTCAACATTGTCATTGTGCGTAGCATTGTTGTTTATAGTGTTTGTGCTTTCCACATTTGGATTATGTCTATAAACATTCATGTCTGGTAATGTAGTGTGTTCAGGATTGTAAAATAGATCATTGTCATACTCATAAGAACTCATATTTACGGATTCTTGAGATTCTTTAGCTATTCTCCTAGATTTTTGAAGGCGGGTTTCAACCATGAACTAGGTGTTAGACCAAGATGTGAGAAACTAGATGAAGAATGAAAAAGTATGGAAGACCAAGAGTTGTATGGAGTGTAAGTGAATCTTGAGGTGTACTTGCAATGTCCAAAGTGTAAGACCAAGTATGTAAGTAGTAGAGTAGGTGTGACTTCCAAAGAGAGGATAGTTTCTCTTGATGAGGTAAGCTGACCTTGACTCTAAGTAAGACCAAATGAGACCCAAAGGTAAGAAACCTTGATGAGGGACCACTTAGCAAAGTGTAGTTGTATGGAGTGTGTTGAAAAAGTATAGTGAGGGCAAGCAAGTGACCTTTTGACTCAAGTTTAGACAAATGTGGATGTAAAATGAGATGTGAAGCAATGATGGACTGTATGAGACCTTAGAACAGGCTGAATGCTAGATGAAATCTGAAGAGACAACCTAAGAAGCTCAAGTATGCCGAAACTGATTTTCTTTGTTTTGCTTGACTGTTAAAGTTTTCAAATCCTGACACAGACACCTCTGTATACTTCACAGACGCGTTTTCCAGACACAGACGCCTCTTTGTTTGACATAGACGCTGGCAAAAACACAGACGCTATTTTGTACTTCACAGACGCGCTTATCCGACACAGACGCGGTTTGAACTGACACAGACGCATTTCTGTAACCTTCGTGCAATTTTTCCTATCTGTGAAGTTGTTTTGTTGTGACCAAATCTGATTTTTCGACTGTTTTTCATGACAAGAGGACACAATGTTGATGACTCAATGTGTGCAAACTGTTTAGACTCCAAAAGTGTGTTGTTTGATGTAAAAAGTTTTTGCATACACTTGAAGACACAAAAGACACAATGTTTTGCTGTTTTGTCTTGAATATTTGAGTGTTTAGCATAAGACAAGCACAAATCTTAGGGCTGGCCAAGACAATAGTTGTTGATCCCACATAGGGTTTTACCCCCGAGGCTACGCTATTCAGAGCGGATACTTAGATGCTTGACCTCACTGGCTCCACCCTCGGCACTCACTTCTCGGGTCAGCCAAGCATCAGTCCCCATGAAAACTCCCCATGGCGAACTTTGTATCTCTACTAAAAACCGTATGTGTGTGGGCCGCTACCAGAGGTCCAACCTCCTGCCTCAACAACTAGAAGGATTTGGGCATCTAAAACAAAGAGGTGCTAGTAAGGGCATCCGCTCATGTGGCCATACATGCGGCACTTTCAACTCAACAGACTCAGACAACATATGGTTCAGTGCTATCTATCCTTTTTGTGAAAGTAAACATTGTGACCACAATAAAATAAAACTTATACAAGTGACAAGAGACACTAAACTTGAGGACTACAGTGGATGTTGGTGTCGAGTCTTGGTTTTCTTTTGATTTCATCTTTTTTTTTGGTGACATGTCTTTTAGCTTTTCTGGGATGTCTTTGACTAGAGATTCTATCTCTAGGATGTCTTTGACTAGAAACCATAGACAATCCATAGACAGCAAACAAAATAGGTGACGATACCCCATCCTCGCTTTTCTAGTCAAAGACATCCTGGAGATAGAATCTCTAGTCAAAGACATCCTGGAAAAGCTAAAAGACATGTCACCAAAAGATAAAATCAAAAGAAAACCAAGACCCGACACCAACATCCACTGTAGTCCTCAAGTTTAGTGTCTCTTGTCACTTGTATAAGTCGAATTTTGATTGTGGTCACAATGTTCACTTTCACAAAAAGGATAGATAGCACTGAACCATATGTTGTCTGAGTCTGTTGAAAGATTTGATTTTGTTGAAGCTCATTGTTGCTGCTGTGTCTCATCTAAAACTGACTGAATCCATGAAACTGATACTTTTATTGCGGAGAAGATGGAACTTTATTGCGGATCTGTGATGCCGATGCTGCTTTATTGCGGATTGTGTGCGGATAGACTTGAAGGAAATTGGAAGAAACTGTACTCCTTGAAACATGTGATGTTCTCAGTTCCACACCCATTACTAGACGTAGGATTGGCCGTAGTCACAGATAGGATCTGATTTATTATGGATGGAAAGGGAGTGTAAAGGGAGATTTATGGATGGCTAACCAATCTTGGGTAGATCAATAACAAGCCATGATGGGAATGGGTAAGTTTATTGTGAACGAATAGGTTGTGAGTGTTTGCAAAGTGAAAGGATGAAAGAGAATCCTGAAGGAGGGAGAAGCAAAGTCTCTACGCATGGTGCTGGTGACCCAGTTTTCACCATGGTACTTGCCCAGGGCGCCACCGAAGTGGTTTTCACCGTTGGACGAAATTATTTCTCTTTACTTTTTTTGATTTTTCAATTTTTTTTTTGTTGTCACAAGGCGCCTGTTTGCCAGGTTTTCACCATGTAATGATTATTTTTTTGTTTTATAATTTTTTTGTATTTTTGACTTTTTTTTTTTTTGTATTTTTGAATTAGGATGCTCTGAAAAGCTATGTGTAGAACCTGCGAAGGTGCATGCTATTAATAGCATCCTCCAAAGGTTCACCTTCTGTAGTTGAGAGCTGATAGGCCCCAGATCCATATACCGCTGTGATGATGTAAGGACCAAGCCAGTTTGGTTCGAACTTGCCCTTCTTATCTCTGTCTTGCTGATTCTTGGGGTTCTCTCTGAGTACTAAGTCACCTACCTCAAATGTGCGAGGCTTGACCTTGTGATTGTAACTGCGAATCATTCGTTGTTGGTAAGCCTTGAGATGATTAAAAGCAGTGTGCCTTCGTTCCTCCAGCAATTCTAGTTCTTGTAAGCGAGAGACTCTGTAGTCTTCATCGTTGATTATGTTTCTCAAGGAGACCCATAGAGAAGGTAACTCGACCTCAATAGGCAAGATGGCTTCAGAGCCGTAGACAAGTGAGTAGGGTGTAGCTCCTATAGGTGTGCGGACACTTGTGCGATAGGCCCAGAGTGCAGGATTGAGTTGGATATGCCAGTTACGGCCAGCGTCGCCGACTGTCTTTTTAAGGATTTTGAGAATTGTTTTATTAGACGCCTCAGCTTGGCCATTACCTTGGGGGTAATATGGTGTGGAGAAATGGTGGGCAATATGGAAGCGGTCACAGAGTTCACGAACATCCTGATTTTTGAAAGGACGCCCGTTATCAGTAATAATGGAAGTAGGAATCCCGTATCGGCAAATGATGTAGTTCAAGATGAAGGTAGCGATTTGTTTCCCAGTAACTTGTGTGAGAGGCACGGCTTCAATCCACTTTGTAAAATACTCTGTGGCTGTAATAATGAATTTATGACCGTTGGAAGAAGGAGGGTGAATCTTGCCTATGAGATCGAGTCCCCACTGACAAAAGGGCCAAGGAGATGCAAGTGGTTGTAGTTCTTGTGCTGGTGCATGTATGAGGTCTCCATGAATTTGACACTGCTTACACTTCTTGACAAACTGATATGCATCTTTTTCCATAGTAGGCCAGTAGTATCCAGTCCTGATGAGTTTCTTGGCCAAGGTAGGACCACTAGTATGCGGGCCACATATCCCTTCATGCACTTCTCGTAATGCAATCTGAGCTTCGTCACTCTCTAAACATCTAAGAAGGGTGCCATCTAGACCTCGTCGGTATAGGATATCTGCTAAAATGATGTGTCGAGAGGATTGGTGAATGAAAGTACGGCATTGATTGTTCGATAGATCGGGAGGTAAGATATTGTCGCGAAGGTATGTGAATATGGGACCATATAACTGGGATCCAGGACCAACAACACATATCATTTCCGTAGGAGTGATCTCATATGACGGAATCAGCAGGTTGTCTACCAGGAATTCATAGCAGGTCTCATTTTGCGGTAGATCAATGAGCGAAGCAATTGTAGCCATGGCATCTGCAGCGCGATTCTGTTCTCTTGGTATCTGCTCAAACTCTATCTTTGCAAAATGTTGTTTCAGCTCATCTACCAGTTGTTTGTAAGGCATTAGCTTTTCATCTTTTGTTTGATAATCATCAGTTGCTTGACGGATGACAAGTTGAGAATCCCCAAAAACACGAAGTTCTTGGATCTTCCATTGAACTGCAATTTTTAACCCAGTTGTTAATGCCTCGTATTCCGCTATATTGTTGGTGCAAGGAAATGATAAGCGGTATGACTTTGGTATAGAATCGCCTTGGGGAGTTATAAAGAGTATACCCACTCCTGCCCCGTGCTGTGTGTATGAGCTGTCAAAATATAATTGCCATGGCTTTGCAGGTGATATTGTTAGAATGGACTCATCTGGAAATTCTGACTGTAGAGGAGCATCATCTATCATGGGAGCATCCGCCAATTGATCTGCAATTGCTTGTCCTTTTATAGCTTTTCTATCCATGTATTCAATGTCGAATTCACTCAAAATCATTACCCACTTGGCCAGCCGCCCAGTAAGTGTAGCTTTGTTGAGAAGATATTTTAGTGGATCAATTCTAGCAATCAACTTAGTCTTGTGAGTGAGCATATAATGTCGTAATTTTTGTGAAGCAAAGACCACAGCGAGACATGCACGCTCGATTGGTGTGTAGTTTAGCTCATATCCCACCAATGTGCGACTGATATAGTAGACTGCTTTTTCCTTGCCGTCAGGTATTTGCTGTGCTAGGAGTGCCCCCAGTGCTGTCGGAGTAGCTGATATGTAAAGTAGCAGTCGCTGATCTAGAATTGGTGACATCAAAACTGGCGGGTTCAACAGATAATCTTTGAGCGTCTAAAAAGCTTGTTGACAGTTCTCATCCCATTTGAACTTGATGTTTTTGTGTAGCAGGTGTTGGAAAGGGTTACACTTATCTGCGGGTTGTGCTATGAATCTTCGTATGTACTGGAGTTTCCCTTGTAAAGATCGAAGTTGACTGATATTCTTGGGTGGCGGCATGTCCAAGATAGCCTTGACCTTCGCTGGATCAGCTTCTATTCCTCTTTTAGACACAATGAATCCTAGGAGCTTCCCGGAGGTTACTCCAAAGACACATTTCTTTGGGTTTAATCTTACCTTGTATTTTTCTAGCCGATCAAAGACTACTGAAAGTATGTCCAAGTGTGTGTCTCTATCTATTGATTTTCCCAAAAGATCATCAACATAATCTTCCACGGTTATGTGCATGAGATCATGAAAGATAGTGGTCATCGCTCGTTGATAAGTGGCGCCTGCATTTTTCAGCCCAAAGGGCATGACATTCCAACAGAAGGTTCCCCATGGACAAGTGAATGATGTTTTATGTTGATCTTCAGGTGCAATCCTGATTTGATTATATCCAGAAAATCCATCCATTAAAGATAACATTTCATGGCCTGCTATGAGATCAATGATCAGGTCAATGTTTGGTAATGGGAAATCATCCTTTGGACAAGCTTTGTTGATGTCTCTGAAATCAGTGCATATTCGGATGCTGCGATCCGGTTTGCTGACAGGTACTAAATTGGAAATCCATTTGGGATAATCAATTGGGCGTATGAATCCGACATCCAATAATTTCTCTAGCTCTGCCTTGACTAGCAATGCCACTTGTGGATGCATTTTCCTTAATTTCTGCTTTACTGGTTTTGCCCTCGGTTTGACTGTTAAATGATGCATCACCAAATCTGGGTCTAGCCCAGGCATATCAGCGTAAGACCATGCAAAGTTGATTTGTCGTTCCTTAAAGAAGCTCATGAATTTTGTCCTCTCGGCCTCTGTCAATGATTGAGCCAAAAATATGTTGTGTGGGACCTCTGTTGTACCAATGTTTGTCTTTATAGTCTCCTCTACCAACATGGATGATTTTTCCTCGTATGATGCTGGGAGAATGTCGAGCCTTCCATCTTCGGGCGCCTCAGAGAGGTTTTCACCCTCAGATACGTCCTTTCTTTTTACTTTTTTGGAGTCAGATAGCGCCACAGTGTGGTTTTCTCCATAAGACCCTTGTTTTGTTTTTATTTTCACATTTTTGCGACTAGAAGGCCCGACACCCTCACCAAAGTATGCTATGTTGTTGAGCTCTATGGCGTATCCTGCTTTGTGGTCTCCAAGGGGAAGATCATCTTGAATGCCAAGGTAGTCGATAATAGCTTCGTCATTTTGAAATGTATCAAATTGTGCCAATCCTTCATGATCCCAGTCAATAAGTTGGGGGTGAACAAGGGGAAGGTCATTAGTGTTTTCAAAGTTTGCTGGACGAAGAGTGAAGATGTGGTTATATTCAGGTATGTCAAGGTAATCGTCAAGGTCATCGATGGCACTCTCCTCATCAGTTTCGATTGTGAGCAAATCCAAATTGTCATCACTAGTAGAGCCTTCTGGGACAGGTGTCCTCATCCTATGTGATTTTGACCTAGGACCTTGAAACGAAGCTTGTGCGTGATCCTTATGGGTTGGTTCTTGACCAACTCTGAACTTTTTGTAAAATTCCTCCTCCTCTGTGGGTTCATTTGGCTCTCTGAATGTTTCAGTGAGTTCATAGTCACTGGAGGATTTGCCTGAACCCCACTCCCACTCATTAGATTCTATGGAATAGTAATCCTCTTGTTGAACTTCGACAGCTTTAATTCGCCATACCTCTTTTGTTCTTTTATTATGTAGTCTGGGATTCAGAAAACCAAGCCCCTTGGAGCATTCCCTTCTTGTAGTTAGCTCAGGTTGTAAGGGCTCCATGACACCTTCTTTGCGTAGTCCGAGAGGGCTTTTTCCATCATACCCGAATCTTTGCAAAATTTTGAAGCCTTTGCCATAGTTCTCACAGGGTATAATAATCTGATCATGTGTGTCCTCTTCAACGTCCTTATAGAGCATTTTATATAAATTTTCTTCTTCTAGTTCTCCCCATTTTTGAAAGATGGTAGGATCCCATTGGAGTATCATGACGGAGATTTGCTTGTTAGGATGTGGCCTCCCATATTCCTTGGGAGAGGTCATGACTTGTCGTAAAAACATTGTTTGATTCAAAGTGTATTCTCCCATGCCTTTATCTTGAAACTTGGCTCTAAGTTCACCTTGTTTGGATGTCGAGGGCTTTAATGACTCAGGATCAATGTATGCCGAAGAAGGAGTAGCCTCACGATTGCTGGGGATGATAGTTTCAGTATGTGATCTCAAGTTATTACAATATATGAATGGATTTGGATCACCATTGACCGTTACCTCAACTCCATTGTGAGGGAACTTAATGCACTGATGGTATGTTGATGGGACTGCCCTCATTTCATGAATCCAAGGACATCCTAGCAATATGTTGTATGTGAGATCAAGATCTAGGACTTGACAAACCACATCCTTTGTGACTGGCCCTATTCTTAGCGGTAAGGTGACTGTGCCCTTGGACGAGCGCTCTTCATCATCATAAGCCTTGATGGTGATTTGTTTTGTGGCTCGTGTGGCCATACATGCGTGCCAAAATGTTTATGGTGAAAATGGATAACAATAAACAACAATATTGAAAGGCTAAAATGAATCCAACCACTAAACCCTAGCCTATCAATGAACAAAAATCCACCATAACATATGAAGATAGCCTAAGACAATGCAAAATAACTCAAAATCACAAAGATTATACCATCACATGTCCAATAGGGTTTTGATCTCCATTCTTCCTATCTCCATTGATCTTGCTTGATATATTTGCTCTCAGATTTTTATATGCACAAGAGCTCAACAAAGAATGGAATGTGGTTGCAAGTAGGATCTTAGTGTAGCCAAGTTGCATGAAAGATCATTAGCATGTGTCATTAGGGTTTGACAATCGAAGAAAGCATCTCCTTAAATAGAAGACACAATAAGAAATGGAGGGTTAAGATTGAGAGGTGTAAAAAGAGAGGTCGGCTAGGATTAGAGGGTAGGTATAAGAAATACCAAAATAATGAAAGAGGTAGGTAGTGTAGGAATTAAGAGATGAATGACATGTATCATGTGTAGAAAAAGCTAATGAATTAATTAAATAAATAAAGATTTATTTAATTAATAGAAGAAGTATGGCAATTAAATAAATAAAATATTTATTTAATTTAGGAAAAGGATAATTTAAATAAATAAATGTATTTATTTAAATAAGAAATAAGGCTAGAAGAGGATAAATGAATTAATTAAATAAATAAAGATTTATTTAATTAATAGAAGAATTAGGCTTAGATAATTAAATAAATAAAATATTTATTTAATTATACATGACAATTTTGGGTGTCTACAGGCATTTATGCCATTTTTGTATATGGACATACACTTGAAATTATTCAACATTTTGATATATAGAGAAGTTGAGATTTGATATAAATTTTTCCTCATGTGCATGGCATCATTATTTTAAACTTTAATCTTCAATCCAATAATTAACAATCGTTAATTAATGAATAATATAATGTTGTTTGTATAACCTTGAGATTGTATCTAATTTTTTTCATCTAAATCCTAAGTGTTAAATTTGGTTGCCTTTGGCAACTTCACAAAATTTAATGACCATATTGGTATTTGTAATAATGATAACATGGATGTACTTAGTAATGACAAATAAAAAGTAGTGAATCATCTTCTACAGTGGAATGCAATTTTTTCATAATCAATTGGTTACATTTAGCAACAATCTTCCATCATTAAAGTTATCTTACCAAGGAGATACTGTGAAGAGGTCCATTTCCACACATTGCTCGTTAAATTTAAGATCTAAATATATGAACTCAAAAAATAAACTTGTTTTCATTTTCATTTAGCTACTCAAAGATACACTATCTCTTGTTTTACCCCCCACTCATTAGAATGCTCGGGGCCATACCCTACCGACATCGTCCCTTGAGTGCCCTAAGTCTGAAAAATTGTTAAATTTTGACAAGTTGCATCTCAAAATCTATGACACCTATGAATTATTCGTTTGAACCTGCAGGGTCGTGTGAGAGATTCCTACAAAATTTTCTCTCGGCTTTTCAAGATTAAGAGCAGTCTTCTTAGGGCATCGTTTTTCAATTGGCGAAAAATGTAAGTTTCATTCAATGAAAAGTTGCCATGAGGCTAATTTGTCATTTTTCTCATCGTGACCATAAATTGTTGGTTCCAATATGTTCAGTTAGGCATTATTACCCTAGGAATTCTCCTATCTTACACCCCCACTTGGTCAAACGCTCAGGGACATACCCTACCGGCATTGTCCCTTGAGCGCCCTAAGTGCGTAAAATTGTCAAAATTTGGTAGGTCGTATCTCAGAAACCGTGGCACCTGCAAATGATCTATTTGAACCTACAGGCAGTGATAACTTTAAGAAAACCCCCTCAAAAAATTGTATAAAATCCTGGCTAATATTTTTTTTTTTTAAATAATAATAATATTTATTGGCGAATCTTTCCTATTTATAAAAAAAAAATTAATTTTATTAGCGAATTTCTTTATATCAATTTTTTTTGGTAGAAAATATTGGCGAATCTTGAAAAATAATCATTGTATGCATTAATTACTATTGCACTTCCTTTCATTTAAAAATAATCTTTTATAAAAAAGTTAAGGCGTGAAGGTTGAAATCATTAATGAGTTTAAGAGTTAGACTATACTTTATTTGGTTTCTACCATTAAGTTAAAATAATCTAATATCCCTCTTTCTATTTTGTGAGATAAAATTTACAAACAATTTGTAATACTCATGGGGCCAAAAATTGCTTTTAGACCATTGGTTTTCATTGAAGTAAACAATTCAAAAGCAATTTCAAACCCGACGAGCATTACAACTTGTAGGTACATTTTATCTCATGGACTACAATGAAGGTCATTATATTATATTTTAAATCAATGGTCAAAAAAAAATATTGGTGATATAACCTTAAAGTAACTAATAATTATGATATATTATTGATGAATTAATTTGGATTTCTACAATAAATTATAAAATGTTCGCGAATTTGATCCAATCATGTATCAAATATTGTGGCGAATCTTAAGTTAAAAAAATTAATAAAATAAATTAAATAACATTAAAATAAAAATTTGTAAAAATGTGGCGATTTGGGCCACCTTAAAAGTTGAAATTATTAGCCAAATTTGATTCCCAAAAAATAGCCAATTGGCGAATATTAGCCACTAAAGTTTTCATTGCCTACAGGGTTGCGTGAGGGATGCCTACAAAATCATGTCTCGAATTTTCAAGATTGGGAGAAGTCTTTTAAGGGCAGCGATTTTTCAGTTGGTGACAAAATCATCAATTTCATTCAATGAAATGTTGCCAAAGAATGAATTTCTCGTTCTCCACGTCATGGGTGCCAAACATAGGTCCCAGCACATTTCATTAGGCATTCTTACCCTAGGCATGTGCCTGTTTTACACCCCCACTTGGTCGAATGCTTAGGGCCATACCCTACCGACATCATCCCTTGAGTGCCCTAAGTGCAAAAAAATGTCAAAATTTGACAGGACGTATCTCAAAATCTATGGCACCTGGGAATGATCCATTTGAACCTATAGGTTTGTGTGAAGGTTTCCTAAAAAATCATGTCTCGGAATTACAAGATTCAGAGCGGTCCTTTTAGGACAACGATTTTTTAGTTGGCAAAAAAATTGTCAGTTTCATTCAATAAAATGTTTCCATAGAGCGAATTTCTCATTTTGCTCGTCGTGGGTGCAAACTATCAGTCTCAGCACTTCTAGTTAGGCACTCTTATCCTAGGAATTCTCCTATTTTATCCCCACACTCATTTGAACGCTCAGGGCCATACCCTATCGATGTCGCCCTTTGAGTGCCCTAAGTGCGAAAAATTGTCAAAAATTGACAGGTCGTATCTCGGAAACTGTGGCACCTGGAAATGATTTGTTTAAACCTACAAGGTTGTGTAAGGGCTGCATACATAAAACTATCCCAAATTTATAAGATTCGGAGCGGTCTTTTTAGTACAATGATTTTTCAATTTGCGAAAAAATCGTCAGTTCCATTCAATGAAATATTGCCACGAGGAGAATTTCTCATTTTTCTCATCGTGGGTGTGAACCATCAGTCCTAACACGTCTAGTTAGGCATTCTTAACCTAGGCATGCTCTTATTTTACACCCCCCCCCCACTCAGTCGAACGCTTAGGGTCATACCCTACCGGTGTCGTCCCTTGAGCGCCCTAAGTGTGAATTGTCAAAATTGGACAAGTCGTATCTTGGAAATCATGGCACCTATGAATGATTTGTTTCAACATACAGGGTTGCGTGAGGGCTCACTACAAAATTCCATCCCGAATTTACAAGATTCTGAGCAGTCTTTTAAGGATAGTGATTTTTCAATTGGCAAAAAAATCATTAGCTTCATTCAATGAAATGTTGCCACAGGGAGAATTTGTCGTTCTACTTGTCGTGGGTGTGAACCATTCATCCTAGCATGTCTGATTAAGAATTATTACCCTAGGCATGCTCCTATTTTACCACTCCACTTAGTCGAATGCTCAGGCCATACCCTACAGGTGTCATCCCTTGAGCGCCCTAAGTGTAAAAAGTTGTCAAAATTTGGCAAGTCGTATCTCAAAAACAATGGCACCTGTGAATGGTCCGTTTGAACCTATAGGGTCGCATGAGGGCTGCCTACAAAGTTTTATCCTAGATTTACAAGATTCGAAGCAGTCTTTTTAGCACAATGATTTTTCAGTCGGCAAAAAAAATCATTAGTTTCATTCAATGAAATGTTGCCACGGGGATAATTTCTTGTTCTACTCATCGTGGGTGTGAACCGTAGTCCCAACACATTTGGTTAGACATTCTTACCCTAAGAATGCTCTTGTTTTACCCCGATTAGGATTCCCAAAGATACTGAGAGGGGGTGGGGGTGAATCTGTATCTGACCGATAATAATATTTCCTTAACTTATAACATGAAAAGTATATTAAAATTGTGTACCGGTAAACCAGAAATAATGCAACAAATAAGAATAACAACCACAACATGAAAAGCACACCATAACACAATATTTTAATGAGGAAACCCGGTGTGGGAAAAACCTTGGTGGCATTTGTGACCTACAATATTCACTTACTGGCCAATAAGAGAATATTACTGGTACAATAGGGGCCTGCACATGCAGGAAGGCTAAGTGCCTAGAGCTCACTCCTCAAATACAAAAGAAGTCACACTGACTTAAAAAAATGGATTATACAAATATAATGTCTTGTACTGCTTCAGATTAGCATCTGCTATGCCAGATTCAGTACCAGTTTAAGCTCTACTACATACATAAACCCCTATCCAATAATTCTCATATTAGGTCTGCTACCTTCTATCTTTCGCATCATATCCTACACACTAAAATGATATACAATGATCTCATACATATATGATTCATATTACAATCCACCATGTCATCTTACAAAAGATTTTACAATTAATTACAAAATACATTAATACAAAATTGTTGTCGGCCAGGGTGTCGGTATCCTTCCTTTTCGGTATTGGTGTTCTTTATGCCGGTGTAGAGTCTGTCAGTGCCAGTGTCGGTGTCTTCCTGCCGGTATCACATGATTGTAAGGTTGCCATCAATGACAATACCTTCAATCACCTACAATATCTCATTGGAGTGTGCATTTGCCAACAATCTCCCCATTTGGCATTGATGGCAACACTCATGAGAAAAATTCAAGAATGTATCCAAAAATTGAAGTCCAAAAATCTTGCCAAAAACTATACCAAAAAAATTGTACTAGATGTGTGCTCTCCCTGAGCAGATGATCTCTACTTTTTTATTTTTCTCATCTCTACTACTCCCCCTTTGACATCAATGACAAAGGTTGTCATTCATTGTCAGTGGAGTCCTGCCTAGATTCTTGTAACCGGTGTGTTACAATCTGGAATATATCTGTCAAAATCAGTTTTAGGTTGTCACTAAATCTTGTGCTTTCCTGTAATGCCTCTTGGGTTCTCTGAACTGTATCGGTGAGTATGTGCATTTTCTCTTCCGGTGTCTTAAGTCCGGGAACCAGAGCCTCAAAAATTTATTTTCTCAAAGAAATGAGGTAGTCTAGTTTTTGACCAAGTTTACATTTCAAACTCT
This sequence comes from Cryptomeria japonica, assembly GCF_030272615.1. NCBI lineage: Eukaryota > Viridiplantae > Streptophyta > Pinopsida > Cupressales > Cupressaceae > Cryptomeria > Cryptomeria japonica. The sequence continues at coordinate 845,464,716 of NC_081407.1, forward strand.
TTGCCTTATCCTTAACTTTTTCTTTGTCCTTTTCTAACTTCTCAATTTTCTCTTCTAGATCTCCAATTTTCTTTTCTATCTCCAAAAATGAATCAGATGTACCTATCAAATTGTCAGCAACATTGTTTATTTTAGTTTGAGTTTTGTTGATCTCTAAATCTATATCTTGTGTCAAGATGTCTATTTTGCAAGTATCGCTGTACATTTTCTTAAAATCCAAAATTGTTTTTCCTAGATCTGGTAACAAGGTGTCCATTTTCTCCTTGTTCTTCTTCACAATTTCCTCAAAGAATTTCTCTTTTTCCTTAATCGGACTCTCTTTAAATGTATCCTCATTTATATGATCAACTATCAAAATGTTGTCCGTGATGAACTTAGACAATGTGTCTAGTTGACCTAAAGAATCTTTATTATCCACTATGCATTTACGTGCTACCAATTTAAGAATAGGGATTGTATCATCTATAGCCTTATAGGCTTGTGCATTGCACTCTCTGATCTTCTTTATTGAATCCAATAAGACCTCTGTTACGTTTGTAGGTCAGAATTCTACTATGGAAGTACCAGATGTTTCTCCAACTGTTCTTACAATATCCATACTACCGGTTGTAGTAATCACCTTGCTTGATTCAACCTCTGGTAGGTCAGTCTATGTTTGCATTTCTACAAACAAAGGTTTGGGATTTTTAGTTTTGGCCGGTGGCACTGTTTCTATCTGAACTTGTGTCTAAATTTGCTTATGTTCCTATTTTTCAATCTATATCTTAGAAGGTTTCTTTGAGCTCTCAACACCCGGTTTCTCAATCTGTGTCTCTGTATGCACTTTCGGTTTCTCTGTTTGTACCTCTACACTGTCCATTGATGGTTCTCTTGATTGTTTTTCAGTTTTATCTACCGGTTTCTCTAATGGTTTACCAGTGGTGTCCTCTATCGGTTGCTTTGTCTGAGTAGGTTTTTCTGTGTTTATATTTACAGTTTCATTTACCCCAACCTCTGCATCTGCAGCCAGTGACTCAATAGTCACATCTTTCTTTTTGTCCTCAGTGGTTTCTCTGTCAACCACAACATTTACCTCTTGAGTATCTATGTTTACAGTGTACAAAATTTTAGATTCAGGATTAGTATCCTCTAGTGGAGTCTCCATACTCTCAGTGGTTGGTTGACTGTCTGTAGTATCTATCGGTGGAGTATCCAAAGGAGGTGGGATTAAGTTATTAGTTATTTTTAGGCTTGGAGGTCCACTTACCTTACCTTTCTCCTTATCCTTGTCCTTTTGGTATACTCTGATAGTTTTAGGTCTTAGTAACTCTTCCCGTTTCTCTTTTTCTACAAAGAATATATCTCATGCATCTGTTGTTTCCTCAAAGACTTCATTCACTCTACCTTCCATTAGTGCTACATGTCGGTGAGCAATTGAAAATACTGTATGGTTTGCTTCACTCATTAATTTGTTTATCTCATCAGGTGAGTTAATTGGATGCACTGCAAGTAATTTTTCAATTTTAATTTTCTTAGCCAGCTCAACAATGGCTAACCTTCTAGCTTCTTGTCTCCTATACAAATCATTTGGTATCTCATCAACAATTTCCATCAAAAATTTCTTATATATATCCAAGTGTAAGATTACACTATTCTCTATGCTTTCCTTGTCGTTAGCAGATAGTGTGTTATATATTTTCCTGATATTTTTCAACTTACCATCCTCTATTATTTCACTTAAGAGTTTATCTAGTGGAGCAATATCTTATTTTACCTTCTTTTTCTTAGGAATCAACTTCTTTTTCACTGGAGGCCTCACTACCTATTGCTTTTGCCTTGTTTTTCTAGGTGTAGGTGAGGGTACCGGTGAGGGTTTTCTTTTCCTTTCTACCCTTTTAAATACTGTTGGCATATCACTCTCAGAGGAGGTTCCAACCGGTGAAAGATGAGCTTTCGGTTGAAGTCCTTCCAACTCACTTTCCTTTATACCAGTTTGTTTCAAAACATCTTCCTTAATTTCTTTTTCCTGTCAAGTTCCTTTCCTTACTATTTCTTCACCCTTCTTAACCCTTTTCCTAGACTAAATTCCACTTTCTATTATTTCAGCATTTCCAAATACTTTCTCAATGGGTTCCTTTGGTGCTTCAAGGAGGGCTTTTGCATAAGTTTCAATAATGTTGTCATCTGTCTCATAGCCCATTTCAGTTACCTGGATAGTTCTAGGGACAACTGTCTCCATCGAGATTTCATCTTTCTTGATTACAAAACAAATTTCTTTCTGATATTCGTCCACAATAGCCTGTGACAGTCTTATTCTAGTTTTCATTCGAGCTTTCAATGCTTGAAAATGTTCATTTAAGTTTTTCTCCCTGTTTTCTCCCATGTTGTTCAATAGATCCAATAGTTGCTTTCCTACCGGTATATCAAAGCCAAAATCTCTTCTACCAATACCGGGTACTTGTTTAGTAATGTACAGCATTAGGCAAACAAGAAAATTTCTAAATCTAAAGGATCCTTTCTTATCTCTTTTAATCTTCTTTAGATTGTCTATCAATTCATCTTTGAGCCATTCACACACATCTATTCTAGCATTTTCATTAACCATGTCATATGCACTTTTGATACATAGGCTAGAAACTGAGTTCAACCTATTTGCATGTGTATCCTTGTAGCCTAAAATCATACTAACAAATCTGACATTGATGTCATTTACATCATTTACCCTTAGAGACCTTTTGTCAAAAGTTGCACTAGTTAAATCCATCACTATGTCATTTGAGACTCTTTTGGTTATGTCAGGTCTGCTACCAGTGGAAGGTAACCCTGTTATTGCCTTAACGGCTTCCTTGGTGATTTTATGTCTTAAATCCAACCAGAAGAATTCACCATGAACTCTGCTTAGCACAATTCTTGTAATATCCTCAGGATAATCAGGAATGCTAAGAATATCCACAAAGCCTAGGGTTTCTACTATCTTGTTTTTTGACTTGACATTTCCAGATTCATCACAAATCACAATGCTATACATGTTTTTGATCTCATCATCACCTAATTCCTCTATATGACAATGTATGTATATCCTAGGGTCTTCGGCATATACTACTCCCTTAGGAATTTAAGAGAATGCACCTATGCTATCATCTTTCTTTGCTATTTCGGGAACCAATTTGAAAACGGTTCTAGGGCACTTAACAACCTCAATCGCAATAGGGTTTGCAATAAATTTAGAAGTGGATGAAGAAGCCATAGTTATAAATACCTCAATCTACCTTAAGGATGAATGCTTGGATGAATTGCATCACTTCTTTGTTAAGGATGCCTTTGCTCGGGAATTTTCACACTCTCAAAGATTTGAATGCTCAGTGAATGAAAAAGGAGCCAAAACACTTGCTTTATAATGTTATTTTCTCCAACTACCACATTTAATGCTTTACCAGTTAAGTCACAACTTAACTCATCTGCCGGTATAGAAATAATTCAACTTCTCACCATCAACCAAGGAAATAATAGCATGTTTTTCATTTTGTTTCTAAACCCCCAAAGGATTTTCCTTCAGTTAGATGAAGAGTCTCCTATCGGTGGAGTGATACTCTGTTCTACTGATGGAGGAGTATTCCCATCAAGATTATGATCTAACTTTATGATCCATTGTTTTGAGAATTCTTGCTTTACCTCTTCAACCTTTTCTTTACCTTTCAAACTAGGACCTTTGTTATTTGCTGGTGGAGACTTTTTTCTACAAAATTTTGCAATATGTCCAATTTTGTTACAAGCATAACAAGTCACATTGTTTTTTTGAATAGCTTTCCCATATCCTATGCTGATATGTGTTCTACATTGATTAGATAGATGTCCAAATCTTCCACAAACATAACATCTTACATTCATTCTTCAATTTTCTAAGTTATGACCAACTTTGTTGCATTTAGAACATTGACCGGTGGGTGTATTAGTGTTTTGATAATTTCTAGATCTACACTAATTTTATCTATGACCATACTTGTTATAGTTAAAGTATTTTCCATTGAATTTGTAAGCATTAGGTTGTCTTACTGGTTTGCTATGATCATGATTGTTTGCAGTACCGGAGCTTTCACCAACTTCAAAGCCAAGGTCATTTGTATCACCATTAGGTTTCTGATTCTTCATCATGTCAACAAGTTCTTCTGAACTTTACTTGAATTTCTCTTTGTGTTGATTTGTAGCAGTCAGTTCATTCTCCAAGATTCCTTTCTGTCTTATGAGTTCAGTTCAGTCATTTTGTGTTTGCATCAAATCTATCTTCAACATATCATTTTCATGATTGAGCCTTGTGTTTTCATTTCTAGCATCATTTAGTCTTCTAGTCAAGTCATCTTCATTCTTCTTTATGTCTTCAATTTCTTTACAAAATCTCATAGTCATATCTTGCATCTCATTCTTCATTGTACAGTTATCTTGTCTTAGTTGGTTCACTAGATCATTAAGAGTTTCCTTTTCATCTTCCTCTTTCTGCATCTTCTCACAAAGTTATCTTCTTTTATTCCTTGCTATAGTGTAATTTTCTTGAAGTGCTTGAATGATATCCTGAGCAGCCTTCACATCATCCTCAATTTTGATATTCTTTACTTTTTTGGCATCATAGCTTGATAGAGTTGTTTCCAATTGCTTTCTCAAATTGTCCATCTCTACCGGGGACAAGATCTTCCTCAAGCTATTAGGCTTCTGAAAATAGAGGACCAGGCTCTGATACCAATTGTTAGGATTTCCAAAGATACTGAGAGGGGGGCTGAATCAGTATCTGAGCGATAATAGTATAACATAAAAAGCATATTAAAACTTTGTATCGGTAAACCAGAAATAATGCAGAAAATAAGAATAACAACCGCAACATGAAAAGCACACCATAACACAATATTTTAACAAGCAAACCCATTGTGGGAAAAACCTCGGTGGGATTTGTGACACACAATATTCACTTACTGGCCAATAAGAGAATATTACTACTACAATAGGGGTCTGCACATGCAGGAAGGCCAAGTGCCTAGAGCTCACTCCTCAAATGCAAAAGAAGTCACACTAACTTACAAAAATGGATTATACAAATTGAATGTCTTGTACTACTTCATATTAGCATCTGCTATGCCAGATTTAGTACCAGTTTAAGCTTTGCTACATACATAAACCCTTATCCAATAATTCGCATATTAGGTCTACTACCTTCTATCTTTTGTATCATATCCTACACACTAAAATGATCTACAATGATCTCATACATATATGAGTCATATTACAATCTGCCATGTCGTCTAACAAAAGATTCTACAATTAATTACAAAATACATTAATACAGTTGTCAGCTAGGGTGTCGATATCCTTCCTTTTTGGTGTCGGTGTTTTGTATGTTGGTGTAGAGTCTGTCGGTGCCAGTGTCGGTGTCTTCCTACCAGTATCACATGATTTTAAGGTTGCCATCAATGACAATACCTTCAATCACTGACAATATCTCATTGGAGTGTGCATTTGCTAACAACCCCCCCACTTAGTCAAATGCTCAAGTCCATACCCTATTGATAGCCATGTTTGTTTGATCTCGGAGGATGTTAGTTACACCTGCCTAGTGACTTCATTTAGAATTTTTTTTAATCTATATGATGTTATCGAGGTGGGTGATTGTATGAAGCGCGCGCACTTCTAAGAGCTCGGCTACCCAGATGACTAAAGAGGATTTTCACTGGCTTGGACCCAATTATTGTCTCGTCCAAGGCATGCCGGGCTCAATAGGCATCTCATCCAACAATGTAAATCCTAATTTTAAAAGCTTTGGCAGAGACGAAGGGTTCCAAGTGGCCACTTTGTCAATTTTTTTCTCTTGTTCATACGTTGGAACATCAGCCCCATATTCTTTATGTAGCACATGAAACACAATTTGTCACATTGAATTAAGCATGATGATGATATACATAGAAGAGGAATGCAAAGAGTGGGTTGAATTGGGGTTTAAGTGAGAGGTGAAGAAAAATCTCACTCAAATAATATAATAAAAAAAAATTAGATTCAAGGAATTTATTTTCTCAATTGATAATTGATAGCCCTCAAAATTGAGGTGAACAAAATAATACAACTATAATAATTCATCTCTCACTTGTACATATTTTTCATATCTCCTTTTTGGAGAGGATTTTTGTCCCATGAGTTTTCTCCTTTTCTTCATTTGTGAGACATTAGTTGCATGATTAGTTGGATATTGGTACCTAATATGGCCTTCATTTTTGGGACACATCATCATCTTTCTTCATTTGCATAATAATCTCACTCTCTAAGTTGCACTTAAAGGGGGTATCATTGTGAACAAGGTCATATTGTAACTAGCTCATAGTTAGCACCTATTCACTTTGTTAATTTTACTTAGGATAGCTTAGATGTCACATGTAATTTTCCTTTAATATTGTTCATGTTAGTTATCTTAGGTGCCATTCTTGATAGAGATCAGCCACATCTCATTATTTAATATTGTAACTAGGTACTTGCATTTTTACCTCATCACCTTGTATTTATAAGAAAAGATCATTTGAATATTTTATCATGTCAATTTTATTTCAATCATATCATTTTCTATCTCAAGCTCATGTTTGAACATTCTCTTGTGGATGGTCTATTTCTTGGCTCATCCTTTGAAGCGTGCACAACTTCATCATGGGCTCTTGATATTTCCAACATTGACCATTCTTCACTTTAGAGGATTGAGGAAGCTTAACTCCCAATGAAAACGCTAAAGCTACAATATTTGATAAGGTTTCTCGATGGATGGGGGCCATGTCTATTGATGCCATTGACAACAAACTGTTGAATTTGTAGGAATTCAAAATTACAGAGCTCACATTCTAAAGATAATATTATTTAGCATAAAATGTTGGTACTCATATGAAATTTTAAATTAAAGAATGTTATGTAACCTAGAAGAATAAATTAGAAAAGAGAGTCAAATATCTAGATTTATCAATAAAGAGACAACATGCTAATGTAAAAAATAGTTTTTTATTAGAGGTGGAAAATAATGAGTTGAATTTGATTATGTCAATACCATTTCAAAATAAGAGGAGGCAATTATAAATCAAGTATAATATCTTTCAAGATATTTTATCATAAGATGTCAAGAATGGTTCTTGCCTAAAATTTATCTCTATTTATGTTGTTATTTAAATGTATTTGTTGTGTGATTAGTTGGATATGGGTACCTAATATGGCATTCGTTGTTGGGACCCATCATCATCTTGCTTCATTTGCATAATAATCTAACTCTCTAAGTTGCACTTAAGGGGGGTATCATTGTGAACAAGGTCATATCCTAACTAGTTCATAGTTAACGCCTATTCACTTTGTTAATTTTACTTAGGATAGCTTAGGTGTCACATGTAATTTTCCTTTAATATTGTTCATGTTAGTTATCTTAGGTGTCATTCTAGATAGAGATGAGCCACATCCCATTATTTAATATTGTAACTAGGTAGTTGCATTTTTACCTCATCACCTTGTATTTATATGTTGAGCTCATTTGAGCATTTTATCATATCAATTTCATTTCAATCATATCATTTTCTATCTCAAGATCATTCTTGAACATTCTCTTGTGGTTGGTTTATTTCTTGGTTCATCCTTTAAAGTGTGCACACCTTCATCACGGGCTCTTGATCTTTCCAACATTGACCATTCTTCACTTTAGAGGATCAATGAATCTTAACTCCCAATGACAACCCTAAAGATACAGTCTTTGATAGGGGTCTCAATGGATGGGGGCCACTTCTATTGATGCCATTGACAACAAACCCTTGAATTTGTACGAATTCAAAATTGTAGAGCACGATTTCTAAAGATAAAATTATATAGCATAAAATGTTGGTACTCATGAAATTTTAAATTAAAGAATGTTATGTAACCAAGAAGAATAAATTAGAAAAGAGAGTCAAATATCTAGATTTATCAATAAAGATAGAACAGGGTAATGTAGAAAGTAGTTTATATAATATGTATACATATGTATATGTATATGTATATGTATATGTATATGTATATGTATATGTATATGTATGTATATATATGTATATGTATGTATATATATGTATATGTATATGTATATGTATATGTATGTATATATATGTATATGTATGTGTATATATGTATATATACACATATATACACATGTATATACATGTATATATGTGTGTATACATATATATGTGTGTGTATACATATATATATATACATATATATATATATACATATATATATATATATATACATATATGTATATATATATATATACATATATATATATATATACATATATATATATGTATATATACATATATATATATATATACATATATATATATATACATATATATATATATACATATATGTATATATATATATATATATGTATATATATATATATATATATACAGTGTATACATATATATATATATATATATGTATACACACATATATACATGTATACATATATATATACATGTGTATGTATGTGTATATATACATATAGATCTCTCTCTCTCTCTCTCTCTCACAGATACACACACACACACATATATACTATTCATTAAAAAAAACCTACTAATTTTTTAATATAAAAATAAACATTTTCAAAACCCCAGTTTTACTTATATAAAAGCACTAATATATGTATAAAATCAATTAAATTTAGAGAGTCAAAGCAAAAACACACTTTACATGAAACTTCAATTTTAATGTTTGGTCGTAAGAAAAATGGGTCCCTTAATAAAATAAAAATAATAAAAAATTAAAAAAACCTTTTATGAGCGCTTAATTGCTCGGTCTTGAATTGCAGCCTAGTTTACTTTGAATATCATCATCGTAATGAATTTCAACATTGACTTATTCATACGCTTGCTCCTCCGTCGTCTCTCTGGATAAATTAAAACATCTTTAACACCACCAAGGCCCCTTTGCCGCCTCTTCAATTGCTGCAATTCAACGCGCCATTGTTTTACTTTGAATATCTCCCTTCAGCGAGTTTCAATTCTGACCAATGATTCATACGCTCGCATTCCGTCGTCCATCTCTATAAATACAACATACTTTCTTTATCCATACTCATTCCCTATCTTAACTCTGTATCAATTGAGATATTCTCCCAGTTTTTCTTTCTTTATTGCTAAACTGATCACATTTCTTTGCTTAAGATTCTTTCTGGCGGTTAGTATGGCGAGATCAATGCTTCAGAAAATTATGGTCGTACTGCTTGTGCTTAACGTTATGTTTTTCCTCGTTGTCTCTGCTCGACCAATCCCCAAGGAAAAAATGAATACAAATGCAGGCGTGAACAACAATAATTCAATTGATAATCTGCTTGAAATCGTGGAGTTGTTAGCAAGAGGTTCTAACTGTTCAGGCAACATTAAAGATCCTAATTGCCGCAAAAGATGAAACAAGGCTGTATAGAGTTACTGTAAATCCAACACAGATAACTAAGATTTTTCGCCATGGAAACCCTCGAGATTTTTTCATTATTTTGGTATTTTTTGCTCCTAGGTAACGGAGAAATATAACAAAATCCTTCCCACACTAGTCACTGACACATTGTAAAAGTCAGAACGCTTTCATCCATCTGGATTGCGTAATATGTAATTATTTTTCTATAATCAAGAAGATACGTATTCAGTTGAAACAAATCTGAAAACTAAAATCTATTTCATTAAATATTCACTTTCTTATTGTTGATTATTTTCCACATTGCAACTGGTGTCGTGCTAGTTCTAATTTCATGCAGAAATAACATTCTCCTTTGTATTTAGGATTTACTTCTATTTCCCCATTATCATCACTCTCTAGTACGAAATTATCAAACTTATATTAATTCATGTTTCCCTATTCGTCTTTGGATATCCCAATGTTCTAATATGTTGATACAAAGCTTAATTTACATAATATTTCCTCAACTCTCCTCATCGATAAGTACTCTTTAATTACATGTTTGTGTTACATGCATGCTTGGTTATATGCTTGAGGCATATAATGGATTTTATTTCAAAATGGTTTCTTAGTTAGAGAATGTTTGAGAAGATTATTGCAAAATAGTTTCTTGGTTAGAGAATGTTTTAGAATGGATATATGATGAATCTATAGGACAATTATATTCTAATGAGGTTTTCCTTCCTACCATTTATTTAGTTTCGATGGTATGTTCCAATAAACTAACTATTACTCAAGATAATAATATTATTTCTATGGAAATAAAAAAAATTCTTGACTAAGAACTCTTATAGTAAAAATAATAGATTACTCACCTAAAAACCTAAGATGATAATATTCATATATTTCATTTTGCTACTAATAGATACAAAAAACTTGAATTCATACATATCCTCAAATTTCCTAATCTCGTATCCAACAAACTTAAAATTTATTTTCCTCATTTCTATTATCATGATTAAGCATTAAGGTCTACGCATATGCAATCATTTGTTGGATTGATAATTAATTTTAGAACATTTGATAAAGATTTAAAATTTTAAAAAATTTCAACCATTCTTGGATAATTCGGGGAACTCATGTAATGGTTTCTTGGGTTATTCCAATTCATCTTAGGAAATATTTGAAACTATTTTTGTTCATCATAATTACCCAAATGAGATGTATAGTATATGAAAAAGTAATCATTCATTCATATGTGGATTGAACACAAGATTTGATAGGTATGCAATTGATATGTCATTAAGTATGCCCAAATCAATAATCTTTGTTGATATTTTATTAGATATTAGTTATTAATAATTATAATGACCCATTTCATATTTTTAATTAAGCAAGGGAAAGGCCTCGATCCCGTAATAGAACAATGGTTCAATGCAAGAACCCAATAAGAAGAAACTAGCCCAAAAACAACTAGAAAGCATAGAATAGAAAAGCGCAAACTACCCTTACATAATAAAAAACATAATCAAAACATACCAACTTAAACTACTCAAAATATGACTTAAACTATGAGTAGCCACAAACCTACTATCAATAATAATAAGCTATCATGCAAGCCTTAGAAAGGTCTTAAACATAGTACAATCTATCTTAACCAAGTTATAAAACAATAATAGATTAACTAACAAGGCATCACCACCTTCAAAAAACTATGAAGCAAAAAAGAAATTGAACTATGAAACCTAATTGTTTGTATCTGTGATAAGACCCTAGTTATCTTTTAGCATCTATGGGTTCTTCTTCTAGTATCCTTGTTCAAGATTGTAACATTGAGTGTCTTCCTAATTCTTCTCACTCTTCCCTGCAATATTCTTTTGTTTCTTCTTAACTTTTCTCTATCTCAACACCATTCCCATCGCAACCTTAGACATTATCCCATCAGTAATTAGAGTGAGGATCTTGAAAACATGTTCCAAATTCTTCTTGCCCACTCTAAAATCCTCAGCTCTGGTTTTCAATTCTTTCATTCCCACCTACATATTAGCTACTTGAATTTTAAGGTTAGTCACCATTCCATTATCTTCCATTAAATTATTAGCAAGGTCTTGGATGTTTCTATAAGGGGTTGCCTGAACTTGAACTCGTAATGTATCAGTGTCCTGCAACTCCTGGTCTTCTTCTACTTCTTCCTCATCTTCAAGCACAACAATGTCCTCATTCAAATCCTCCATATCATATTGCTGTTCGATGTATTCTTAAAATTCAAACCCATCACTATTGATCTCTACTTAAGAGAGAAATTCATTCTCAAAAGGGATTACAATCTATTTTTCCTCTTTAGGTGTCTCTTGGGCTTTGGAATCCTTCTCAAGGAATCTAGTAGACTGATGACCACCAAGGTTTGTATCTTAGTTTGTCATCCTTTGTTTTGAAGTCTCTTCAACTTTATTCTCCAAGGTAGAGTCATCAAGGTCAGTAGTGATGTTTTCAATTTTGGTAGACTCAGAATCCAACTTTCTAGCTTTAGAGTGCCCTAATTTTGGACCAGAGAAATTATGTTTTTTTAGGTGTGGGTTTCGAGAGTTCAACTTCCTCAACATCTTCACTAGGTTTTTTCATGGCTTTACCTTTTTTCTTGCCAAAGGTATTGGGTTTTTCAAGGGTACAAAATTTTCTCTCAATGAGCTCAATTTTAACAGACTTGATAGGGTCATTAGGGATCTCATTTTGGTTTAAAAGCGTGTTTCTTAGCGGAGTTAGGTCAAAAACATACCTATACAAAGCAAAGATGAGGCCTCGATGAAAAGTGTTGAAAAGTTGAGTTGTTGTACTTTGTTGTCATTGATGTAAACCTATCATGTGTTGTCATTGATGTCAACCAGTCTTGTGTTATCATTAGTGTTGAAATAACGATGATATAGTGGAAGTTTCAATATGCAAGAAAGAGTATTTATGTTATTTGGGTTTGTTTCTTGAGGTGTCAAGTAAGGATGGTATAGTGGAAGATTCAATATGCAGGAAAGAGTATTTATGTGTTCAAATTCTCTTGTGGAGAAGTTAAAGTATTTTCAGAAGGTTGGTCTAATGGAAATTTTAATATGTAGGAAAGAGTTTGTAATGTCCTAGTGGAAGAATGCCTTACATTCCTATAGTATGTGAAGATTATGTGTTTTAGTTTAAATATAATGGACCTATGTTCAGTGCATATTACACTATCATATTTATAGATCCTCTATTGCTTAGATGGTAGAGTTGGTTGTTGGTGTTTCTAATAGTAAAGTTGTATGTCAGAATGGGTCCAGAGAATCCTTGGTGGCTTCCAGGTATATGAAATCAAGTGTTGTGGTTTGGGGAATTTTTCATGTGATCTGTGCAATGTTCCAATTCAATTTTTAGGTGATAATTTGATGGGCAAATGGAGTTATGATACCCTGAGTTCTATTTTGTCAACTAGTCTATTTTTTGGTTGACTGTCTTGTTGTATCTTACTTCGATCATATTAATTTTTGGGCAGTTTACTTTGGAGAATGAGTATTATTATTGTTTTGGGTCTCACCATGGCTAGTGTAGATCCACATTGTGCAATTTGTATTGGAGACTTATTTTTGGGCCGACTAGCTAACATGCTTTAATATTTATCTACACATTTCATTAGATATCAACTTTGGAAGATGTATTAGCATGTGCAGTTCATTGGAATTGTTGGAAAGGGATGTTTTATGATAGTTTTGGGTTCTCTTTATCTCCTAGAGTGGACTATTGGTTGTTATTGGTCCATGTGGCCAAATTTATGTAATGTTGTTTACTTTATCCATGGTCGACCTAGTTAAGGATTTTAATGATTAATCTTGTATATAAAGAAGTGCAGATGTAAATGAGTGAATGTATGGAAGGTGTGCCAATTGACAAGTAGTAGATTATTTCTTTACAAGAATATTTGATATTGAGCATTAATTAAAGCACAAAGTTGTGTCACGTTTTAAGCCAACTTATTAGCTCAAGTGAATTTAAGTAATTCTGACTAAAAATTATTTTTGTCAAACATGTTGTCTATAGAGATTCATTATAGATATTGTATATATGGGCCACAACTTTTCCAATTGGAATTTTTTACTAAATGTATATTTTACACCACTTTGGGTCTAGTTACCAAAAAAATGTTTTTTTCAAAAAACTTGATGTTTCAACAACTCCTACTCTTATAAATGTTTTTTTTTTTAAGATGTAAAAATACCCTTTTATAGATCTATGAGTGAATTTTCTAAAATATATATCTTTTAATATTTTAATTAGTTTTTATATTTTATATATTTTTTTATTGAAAGTAGGTAATCAACACTAAAATATAGGGTTGATTATCTTGTAAAGGAAAAATACTAAAACTTATATTTTAAAATTTGAAAAAATAAGTGCACTAGAGAAAAGAGTCTATGTCAAGATGATATAATTATTTTCTAATTTAGATAAATAATTAAGAAAAAAAGTGACATCAAATGGAAAGAGTTATATTTCAATACACACAACTTTTCAAATTTATTGAAAAATATATATACATAAAAAATAGTTAAAAATATATTTTTGCACAAAAGTTTAAAGTTGTCATTATACACCAAAAAAAAATTTAAAAAAAGGTAAAATTTACTATATAAACTATGATGCCTCATGTAACGTCAATTTCAACATTTTATCAACAACTAAATTATAGCGTTTACTTTATTAGAAAGTATATTTAAATACTTTTTAAATTTTTTAAAAAAATTACAAACATAAAATACACAAAAAAAATATTCATTTTATTATTTTACATCATTTCAAAATTCAAAACATATATTTCACTTTCTATTGATTCAATTTAAAAAGTTCAATCAACATTAGCCATTTCCTTTATAAAAGTGTGACATAGCTGAGAAGGTTAGTTGTCAAGAGCTTTAATAATATTATCTTTTGTATGACAAAGTTTTGAGATAGAGTTTAAAGTCAAATATTTTCACCATGATCTTGGTAGTTTGACTCAGTGATTCAAGGACAATTTCATGTTTAGGAGATCTTGTTCCTTTCAATTTATCTATTTCTTTCTTTGTCAAAAGAAGGTGAGCCTCTTGGCATCTTTTTATTTTTTCTCCGTGAGATACTATGTTTCATCCTTGCACACTTAATTGTATCTTTCCCTAAGGTTGTGTGCCTTAGTTCTACAAGTCCTCTCAAGAGCAGTTGGTCCTTGAGTCAATATTGTAACAAATTATATTCATATTGTGAGTCTGATTCTCATCGTGGTTTTTCTGTACTTGGGTTTTCCATGTAAGTCTAGTGTTTATGTGTTTGTTGTGCTTTATGTTTTATGATTCATTATTGTTGTGATTATATGGTTATAATTTAAATTTTGAAGATTATATATTAATTACTTTTGAGGTTTTGAATCGATTCCCCCCCTCTCAATACTATGGTGTGTGTTCAAAAAGTCTTATCAAATCAAGGTTCCTTTTAAGAAACTTAACCACTTGAGGAAGTTTTGAGATCGTACAGGACTACACATGTTCAAGTTTTCAAAGTTTGATGGCACAAATCATGCTTATTAGAGAGAAAGGATGGAATATCATTTGGCATATATGACAGCTAAATTTTGGGAAAGCATTAAGAAGGGATATACTACTCTAAATAATTGTCCTACTACTCCAGATGAAATAAAATCATATGAGAGTAATATGAAGGCATAATTACAATTATTAGTTGAGAGTATTGAAGGGCCACATAGGGGAGATGGGGTAGTAATTGTACAAGATCCAATAGTTGCACACCCACTTGTGATTATAATATCTAGTCTTGCCACATATTTATACTATATATAATAAATAAATAATCCACATATAAATATAAAAAAAACTAAGTGCTAGTCAAAATGGACCAATACTTGAACACAAGAGAACCTATAAATAAGATGCTCACTTAAACAAGTATTGTTATCATAGTGAAAAATATTACTATTCTTATGTAGCAACCTTTGCAACCTATGTCGGGATCAAATTGGCAAAAGAGAAAGGTTTGAGAAGGGTCTGGTTGGAGTGTGACTCTCTAAACATCATTAATTGTTTAACGGGTTCCTCCTCCCCTAGTTGGTTGATTAAATATATTATTGAAGATAGCCTAATGCTTCTCAAGGACTTTGATGAATTTAAAATTTCACATTTCTATCGTGAAGGTAATAAGGTTGTGGATAATTTGGCCAACATTGGGGTCAGCTTGCCAAGTAGGAAAGTCTGGAACATTTATGACAGGATCGGTGGATATTCTTACCTTACCCAGCAATGATTATGATGCATGTGAAGCTCAAGGGGTTTTTAGAAATGGAGAATGACGTCTTCCAAGGTGTCCTAGGCAGGACTTCTTTTATGAGGAGAAAGCTGAACTTTCTAGTGGATTTTTTAATTATTTTTATCTGGTTTAGTTCGGCTTTGCTTTTGTTGTAGGTTTTTGAGAATTAGGATTTTTGTAAGATGGGGGGAGACATGAACCGTTTGTAGCCCATAGTCTATGAAAAATGGCAAAATAAGGAAACAGTATGGAAAGAACTTTCAGCATGAGGTTTGACTAGTTATATCAAGACACTTCACAGAGCAAATGCCCTTGTTACTGAGGCCATTCTTCATGGGTGGAAGGATGGTGTGCTCTGTGTCTCTGGTATGGAGTTGGAGGCTAATGAGGATATGGTGGCTAAGGTGTCCAACACCCTGATTGAGGGCACCAAATTCTACAGCGATAAGAAATGTGTGACAGTGGCGATGGAAACTTTTTTCCTGCCAAAAGAAAGGGAGAAGGTGAGGAAGAATAAGGATGGTGGGTGGGAGAGAACCTCGCTTCTGAAGGCATGGAAAGAGGTTATCATGCGCTACCTCACCCATGACAATAAATTTTGTATCTTCTTTAACTATGACTTGGTCATTCTTAATCATTTTCGGAATAGCAAGTGCAATTCATTGCCCTTTTATTTGGTTTCGTCATTGAATAATAGCATTAGGGATCATGAGAAAACTGTATCCTCCCCTATTCTCCATGAGGGCTTAATCTTGTTGATTATGGATTATGCCAAGGATATCCATGTTGAGAGGAATCTGAGGGCTAAAACTGGTATTGAATACAAGAAGAATGTTTGTATTCATTATGGGGACACCTCTTCTGATGAAGAGGTGGACTCCGATGGGAATGAGGTCTTTCACACTTATAATAAATAGGGCCCCTCGCCATCCAAAATCCCTAACCCTACTAACAGAAAAAAAAATTGTTTTATCTAATGAGGGGGATGACCTTGAACATGTCCCTAATTTGGTGGACCCTAGTTTTGATGTGAAGTGTAAAAGGGTGGCTAGGGTTTCTATGTTGAGCGCTAAGATAAAAACCAAAATCCCTAGGCTCCCAATTGTCAATTTCAACAAGAATTCTTCTAAGCGGTTGAATACCTCTCAGATTTATTTGGACGAGCCTATGGCGGATCGAGGTGTCAATTTTTTTATGCCTACTGATGGTGGCGAGTTTACCCCTAAGGAGATGGGTTCCTTAGTCCTTGAGAATACAATTATGAATATTAACTTGAGGAATCTATAGGATAGCCAAAATGCCCTATTCACCTAGATTTTTTTAGGAGATTAATAATCTGAAGGAGAAGGCCAATCTATCCAATGGGGACCTGGACAACATTCTTGCTAATACACATACCCTAGCTAATGAGATTAAAGACCTTAAGGAGGACCACGAAGAGTGCATTAAGGCTTTGTGAAATGACTTCTATAAACGTCAGAAAAGTTTGAGTGTGATGGTGGAGGTGAGTATGTCCACCATGGACAATACCAACGTTCATCTCTATAGACTCAATGAACTAGCTGAAGCTCTTCATGCTATTTCTTAGGGCAAGTCCCCCACTAGTAGCACCAAGATGGTGAAGAGAGCTAAGTTTTTGAATGGTGGTACCCATAAGAAATTGAGGACTCCCTCGAAAGATGTGGATGTGGATTTGGATGGGAACGAGAAGCCCCTACCTAGTCCAATGATGCGGCTTCGCTAATAAAGATAAGGGTATGACCCCTGTTGAAATAATCATCAATAAAGTTAAGAATATCAATGAGGATCTCATCTAGAAGAATGGTAAATTGGTCAAATTTTGTAGTTTTGTTCTTTAGAAGTTCTGTTTTGATCTTGGTTGTTCTTTTGTGGGGCTGCTTTGCCCTAGTTTTTATGGGTTGGTCCGCGTCTATTTTTTCTGTTGGGTCCTGGATGGTTGTTGTTTAAGACAAATTTTGGTTATTTTTATGACTTTGAGTTTCTGGTCCCTATAAAACCATTTTTCCCCTGTAATAGGAAAAAAACTATTGGGGTAGCAATGTGATGGATTGGAGTATTTCATATTAATAATTTATATTATCGTAAATAGAAAACGTGAACACAATAAATACCTTGCTTTTTTCCATGAAATGTGAGGGATTGTCCAAAAGTTTTAGTGTTAAAAAATGGTCCCTTTGTGTTCAATATAAGTTGTATTTTATATAATAATGTGTTTTTTTATAACAACAACGATTTTTTTGTGTTCAACTACTGGTCCTTTGATGTTGGATATAAAACCTAGATATAACACACATTTATGATTACTAATAGGTATTTGGTCCATTTAAGTTGCATATAAGTTATATTTTACATAAAAATATGATATTATACTAATTAAAAATAATTTTTTTTAATTCAACTACTAGGAAGTTTTAGATTAAGATTTGTTCAAATATTAAAAAAATCATATTTTGGACACTTTGCACTAGATGTGCCATTTTGGCGAGTTGCATGAGAAGTCACGCCTTCAAACCTTAGTTGTAGATAGTTAAGTGTCCATTTTACATTTCTTAAAAGAAAACAGAGGTCTTATAATACTCCATTTGATAGCTACATGTTGAGAAAGTTAACGCTCACAACTACTGGTCCCTAGGTCACATTATTGTTGATACTTTCAAGAAACATCCTTATGTATTAAATAATGTAGCAACAGTTAATGCCCTCCAATTAGGGTTAGAGTTGGGAATTAGTAAAAAATATTTAGAATCCTCTCAACAAAGGGGAATCAATAGCTACAATAAATTATGTGTATTGAAAGACCTCATAAAATAAAATAATTGGATTATATATTAATCTAAATAAAATAAATCCTCCAAAAAATTGTATATTGTGAAGTATTAAATTGATATAGAGAGAAGCTATTGGAAATAAAATATAGTAATTAGAAAATTAGATAAATTTGGGATTATTAATCTCCAAAGAAAATTGTATTAAGTTTTTACAGTATCACTTTATTGCCATTTATCATTCTTTCCAATAGTTATAGTCTTCAAACACACTAGAAATATTTTAATGTTAATTTTAATATGGTTTTTTGTATGCTTTTATAGGTAAATATTTCCATCCCTTAAGAATGCACAAATTCACATCGTATTTATGGTTTCCACTCATGCCTCACTAGCTCCAAATTGTCTACTACATCCTTTTATTTTCTACAATGTATGGATCACATGTTGGACTTCATTTTACATCTTTCAAATCTTCACTCTTCGTTATGAAGAATATCTTTGAATTGGTGTGTGGTATTTCTATTAATTTATATTAAATTTCCTTTTCATTGCATTCGTATTTCCTATTAAAATATTTTTTTCTATCTAAAATGCTAAATAATCGCATCTTTATCTACCAAATGGAATTGGAACCCTCTGATGTAGGGGACTACAATAGAAAAACTTGATAAAAATATTCAAATTAGAATATGTAAATGTGGAAAAACCCACTAGCAAAATGATATGTATAAAAATTCTTGTAGAGCCAAATTACTTATTTTTCATTCTACGAAGCTTCATCTTTGTTCCTCTCAAACACAATAGACTTGATTAAATGTCCAAACCATGTATGACTATCATGTTGTAAATATTTTCAAGAGAATATCGTATATGATTCTTAGTTATAGAATGATTTGGTTGACTATAACCTATATGAAGGCCAAGTGTTAATTAGTCTTGTCTTCTCAAAGTTCCAACTTAATTCCTCACTGAAGACAAAATGTTTTATCAGTGCTATTCTTTTAGATCTATAAATTTATTATGGTTTGGTATTCAAAAAATCACTTGAACCAAGTCTAATATATAGGGAAAATCTTCTTCAAAATACTGGCATATCCATTTGAACTATTATCCTATAGTTTCATTGCTTGGTTTGGGGGTCCTAAGATCCATCAACCTCTACTGTGATGAAGATATGTTGGTGAATGATGAGGACAATAATATTGCTTTTGGTTGATAAGGTAGAAAAGGGATAAAAATATAGTTAGTGTGAATGATTAAAATGTTTAATGTGATGTCTTATGCTAGTTGTTTCCTCTTTAGTTGAGTGTTCCAATCTAAACCTTCAAGTTTATATTACTTTTTATATGTTCAATAGTACCATTTTTATAAATATATCATGTACTAGAAAATTTATTCAGGTATCTTCCTATATCAATTGATATAATTATGAGTGTCATCATCTTTTGTAAAATTTTGTCTTTCAAATAATTTTTTTTTTAAATAAGAGGGAGCACACTCAATTTTTCAATTTTCAAAATGTGTCTATTTTAAAATTTGTAAAAAATCAAATACATAAGCTACATGATGCTAGTCACTTTTCCACTTAAGTGAAGTGACTTGTAAAATAATTAAAAAGATTCAACTTTTAAGGAGGGACACACTAAACCTTATGTTATACTTTTTTTTTTCACAAAAAAAGAACACTTTGTATGATTTCCCTATTTGATCAATTTCTCATCCAAGATCATTTATTATTGATTTTAAAAATGTAGCCCTCGCTGGCATGCTTTTAGGGTGGAGATCTTTTTTATGATTTGGAAGGATAGGAATGCATTATTTTTTTCACACATCTCTATGGATACAAATTTTTCGCTTTATTCTAAAGCTCTCATTTTCTCCAATGTACTTTTACAGATTCAAGTTCAAGAAAATAAAGTTGCTTTGGAGGTGGCTCACTTGTAGGTGCTTCTCGACCACTGGAGCAAATTTTCCCCTTGTGTTATGGCTAGGGTTCACCGTTCCCCCTCTTGGGGTCAGCAACAGGGGTAGAGATTTTATGTGTGGTGGTCTCACTCTCCTAAACTTAGGCTACCCCTCGACGGTCTAGCCATGGGTCTACCAGAGTTGTGTGTCGACGTTTCGCCTCTCCACCTCCTTAGGGAGGGGTTGGAGCCTTTGCTAGTGCTGGTGATGTTTGGACTATTGGTGGTGTTGAAGCCTCGCAGGGAGGTGGTTCTAGTTGGCCTACCACAACGCCCTCCAAAGGATTCCCTCGACTCGCCCTTGCTATTTCTCGTCAATGTTTCGTGGCAACTAAAGAAGATAACATGACAAAGGTGACACCATGCTGACACTGGCTAGTCTATTCCTAACATCACTCCTGACCCTACTGACACTTGGGGTAAACCTGATGATAAGGATCCACCCACGCCACTGACAAAAATTGCTCTCACTACTTAGCGGCTTATATGTTGTTTTTTCTTTCTGCTTTGAGGTTTTCCCCTGTTACTACTTTTTTTAATTCGAGATTCTATCCCTGATGACTCTTAGGGTGTGACCATGTGTCCATCCACCTTTTTTTTGTGAATATGTATTCTAATTTTTAATTAATTAAATTTGACACCTATATTCATCAAAAAATGTAGCCACTTAAGACCAAGTTTGATCCTTCATTTCCAATGCACATGCTCTCGATAATTTTGTAAGTTTTTCATTATTAATTAATTAACTATTTGATTTATTGGCTATCAAAAATCTTCTAAACATCGTGGAGATTTTAAAATTGGGTTTTAACTGTGCAGGGAACATTACAAATCCTAGTTGCCACAAAAGATAAAACAAGGTTGTATAGAGTTACTGTGAATCCAACGCACAGAACTATGTTTTTTCGCCATGGAAACTCGCAAGACCCTTACACTATTTTCATATTCTTACCTCCCAGTGATGGACAAATCTAATCAAATCCCTTCCACACTAGTCACTGACACATTTTTTAAGCCAGAACACTTAATCATTCATCTGGATTGTGTAATATGTAGTTATTTTTTTGTAATCAAGATGCATATTCACCTAAATCAAATCTTGAGTATTAAATCTGGTACATTGAATATTTGTTCTCTAATTGTAATTTATTTTCCACATTCAAATTTGTGTGGTGCTATTTTTGATTTCATGTAGAAATTACATTTTGCTTTCTATCAGTATTAGGATTTACTTCTATTTCCCAATTATCATCACTCTTTAGTGGTAAATTATCAAACTTATATTGAATCATGTTTCCCTATTCGTCTTTGGATATCCCAATGTTCTAATATTTTGATATATCTTTTCAGAGCTAATATCTTGGAAAGTTGATAAGAGTTATTCTTGTATAAATTCAATGTCCATATGTAATTGAAAGGGAACTTGAATTTGGGATTTTAAAATTGTTCAATACAATTAATTGTATATGTAATTTATTGTTATTTGTTAGTGGATTTCTTTAGGTGTAATATTATAGTGAATAAGAAAATTTCGTAGCAGAAAATTCTTATGGTTCTATTGTTGCTAACATATCATTTGTTTAAAATATATTATTATTTTATTCTTTTACGATTACAATTATAATAACTTCCATGTTCATCATTGTTGATCTTGTATATCATAGAATATAGAGTTTAACACTCGTTTTAGCTCCTATTGAACTACCCACAATCTATTTAGGAGTTATGCCTCTATATCTAGATTTTCATACATCCCTTGGTCTAGGTCTTGAGTGTCAAAAAATGGTTTCATTATCAAGGAAGCCTTGCATCAATGTGTTACTATGTTGGGTATCATTTCATTGGTGATAATTTGTCGGAAGAACAAAAAAAAATTCTACCCTTGACAATATTCTCTAATTTATAAGTTATTTTCTCTTTGAGGTAGAAAATATAACAATTAATTATTGACCGACTCTTAGTACTATTAAGTATTGCAATCAAGCTCTTAGGTATATTTTGAAAGTAGATACAAAACTTAATCTACATAATATTTCCTCTTCTCCACTCATCCATAAGTAAACTTCTTTATGCTACATTTTTGTGCTATATATAGATGTATGGTTATATGCTTGAGGCACATAATGAATTTTATTCGAAAATGGTTTCTTAGTTGGAGATTTTTTTTGAAGATTATTCTTTCTAGCCATAATATAATAAATCTATAGGCGAAGTATAGTCTAATGAGGTTTTCCTTTCTAGCATTCAAAGCCATGATGACATATTCCAATCAGGAATTAAATATTTCCAAGGATAGTAATGTTATTACCATGGAAATAAATAGCATGTTTTATTAACAACTCTTATAGTAAAAAGTCCAAGGAGTTGACCTTAGTTGGTTAAAACATTGAGATCTCAATGTGGAGACCCAAGTTCAACTCCCATGAGGGACACCTTTGTGTAGAATTATAAGTTGTTACTCTTGGTCTTCCATTGGTTATTTAAAGTGGATTTCTAAGTTGTGACCCTTGGTCTTCCAATTGTTGTTTCTAGTTTGGTGCTCGAAAGGAGCCGGTATTTGTAATAACTTTGTAACGTGGATGCTCGAATGAGCAAAAGATGAACTTTGTGATTCTATGATACTTAATACAAAACTCTTATAGTAAAAATCCTAGGTTACTCACCTAAAGACCTAAGATGATAAAATTAAAATATTTTATTTTTCTACTAATAGATACAAAAAAATTTAATTCACATGTATCCCCAAATTTACTAATGGCATATCCAACAAGCTTAAAATTATTTTCCTCATTTTTATTCTAGTTCTTGAGCAATAGGTTTTGTGAATATTAAATACTTTGCTACATTGATATATAATTTTGGAAAATTTGATAAATCAATTAATGGGTAATTCATAGAACTCTTATAATAATTTCTTGGATCATTTCATTTTCTCTTGGGATAAATTTGAAGCTATTGTTATTCATCCCAATTACCCAAGTGAAAAGATACATAGCAAATGGAAAAATAGTTTTTGATTCTTTTGTGGATTTAAGAATAGATTTTATAGATGTATAATTGATATTCCATTATGTATGCCCAAATCAATAAGTTTTCTTCATATTTTATTAAAGAATACTTTTTAATGATTATAATGGCTTGTTACATGCTATCAATATTAAGATTTTTAAAAATTCAGACATTAGTTCACTTCTTATCATAGTAATAAGATAATCCTAACATCTCATAAATGGATTTTATTATAATCAAATCCTTTACTCATGTTATCTTAAATGTATGAAGGTGATCTTAAGAAAAATAACTATTTTCTTGATTAAGTCATTTTTATCATCTCATAGAGTTGATAAACAAATATTCTTAAATGAAAAGGCAACATCAAGAATAGGAATTTATATTAAATTTCATTTTGGTTTACACACTTATACAGTCACTAAGCATATATATTGATTGGTGATTATAATCAAAACACACAATTTTGTTAGGATTAAGTTACAAACAACCTTGTAAATCCTATATATTTAGTTACTCATATTATTTGTAAGTTACTCATCAGAGATGAAGGTAATACCAATAAAGGTAAATACTCTTTACTAAAGGAGAAAGATGAAAAATAGATAGTTTATTTGATCAACAAGGAACAACATTTGTATAGGAGTAAATAGAACCGGTTGTCAAAAAAAACTACTGTTACTTAGAAAATATTCGCCAGCATTCCCCCTTATTATATTGTTTCTACAAAAGTACCAACATGACCTCAAAAACCATGATCTTGCCAAGGGAACCCCCCTTAAATCTTGCATCATAGAACTTGTTGATTAAATTTTCAATAATTCACATAAAGTAGGGATTGATTTTGTAATCTCCATTATTAATTTGGTAGTGTTGATTTTACACAAGTTGGTTAAAAATTCTTGAGCTAAAGCTCACTCATTTTGTGTAGGTTATTCTTTTCCAATGCCTTCTCATTTGTTCTAGGTCAACCCACATGATATTTTTAAATCTTTAATGTTATTTATTAACTCATAAAAAATTTCTTAAGCATCCCTTTTAGTTTTTCCCTATAACTCAAGCATCCTAGTTATGGTTTAAGATTTATTTAAACCCTTTTCACTTAATCCTTTTGGATGGTATAAAAGTGAGTAATATTCATAAAAGCTAAATTTTTAAAGCTTATTATCCTAATGGTGTTCTTTTATCCTATCTATTATCCAATATTTAACATATGGGCCTCAGTTCAACCAATCTATCTCTATGCTATTTTAAAATTCTTGATGTTGTCTCACTATTGATTGTTATAATCATTTGGCCTTTTTAGGTATATTTTCAAGGATGTACCTTATTGATTACATATTATGTGTTTTCATTAAAGGTTTTGTATACCTTTTGGTTTATTCTATGAATCTCAATAATTGGTCAAAGATATTTATTCACCTAATTAGATGTCTCAATTAGTCAATAGACATTTTTTCAATGATTATTTTATCTCTTTGGAATAGTAAAATTATAGTTATCAAGATATCCACTACTTGGATATTTTATCCAAAGACTTAGCTTTTAATATTCAATTAAAACAAACTTAATATTATATGAAATGATTTCTTCCTATGTTGAGCACATGTTTGATCTTGTAAACCTTGGTGGAAAGATGAGAAATGGTATCTTGATACACCATTTCATAATTAGAAGGCTATTGATGTATTTTATCTTATTTACCAATGGACGTATTCTAAACTAGGGATGTCTTTTGCAATCTCCATTATTAGTTTGGTAGTGTGGATTTTACACCATTTGGTCAACAATTGTTCATCTAAAGCTCACTCATTTTATTTAGTTTATTCTTTTCCAATGCATTTCCATTAGTTCAACATCAACATATGAGGTTTTAAAATATTTGATGTTCTTTACGAAGTCATCAAGAGTCTCTGAAGCATATTTTTAATATTGTAGTAGAGCTTAGGCTATTTGATTCTGGTTTCAACATTTCTTCAAGCCCTTTGGCTTGATCCTTTTCATGGAATATGGTATTACTAAGGGATTGACCTAATTCTCTTCAAAATATAATCATATTTGATATTCTCTCAAAAGGAATATTCTCATTAGCATTTGAAAAAATAAAAGTTAATACTTTATTTTCCCGAGGTTCGATTGGCCATAATTTTTCACTTTATTCTAAAAATGTGATATGTTGTAATATCCTTATGTATCTTCAAATACAATAAATTTGATTCAAGACCATCCCCGATCTATAGGAAATCTTGCATTAACCAAAAATTCTTTTGCTTGTTTAGTTCTTGTTCAATTCAGTATGCAGTTTTGTGTGTTCCTACCGATATGTTCCAGTGGTGACTTTATTTTCATTGTAGATCATATTTTTGGTTTCCAGGATTATTTATGTGCTTAATTCTAGATTCTTAATTCATTTGGAATCTTTTTTGACAAGATATTTCTTCTGATTTGACTGTTTCTAGGTTCTGGAGTAGTTTTGGGCTTACCGGTTGGTTTTCTTCGTGTTTGTAGTGGTTTCTTGGCATGTGGATCTATTTTGGGTCTTGCTTAATGTTCCTAAGTCCTTGGTTGAACTTCTTGTTGATCCACACTTCTTGGTGGTTCTTTTTCGGAGAGTTTCCTTGCATTCTTGGGGGTGACCTATTTACACATTTTGTTTTCCTGCATTGGTAAATATAATCTTTTGTGGCTAACCCGGATATGTTCTGGATGGTATATATGGTATTATGTAATCATTTATAGAGAAGAGATTAGAATGAGGATTTAGATTCATGACTAGAGATCTGGATGACTCTGGTAGTTCCAGATGGATTGTATCTAGCATGTTAGCCTGTATGTAACCGGTTAATTACCAAATGTTCTATGATGAATGTTTGATGATAACTAGCTGGTTACCGAAGGTTATAAGATGACAATATGATCTAATTCTATAATCTTTCAATGTTTTATAGTTTCTTTTGTTGTGTTACTTTTGTTACATGAGTCTCTCAGTTCTCTTTGAGGATTCACTGGTCATGGTTGCACCAAGTGGTATCAGAGCTAGTTATGAACCGATTGGTGGAAGAGTTAGTTGCAAACCTTGAGGCATTCCTTTCGGTGAACAGATCATCGAGTGGAGGCAGGCTACGAGTGTGTTCAATATATCATCGAGTGTCAGGCAATTGAAACCGGTAGTCAGATCGTCAAGTTGAGGCAAATCACCGAAGCAGAGGAGGAGATGCCGCCTAGAAGGATGAACCCCCGGAGGGTAGCGCAGATGATGGAGGATTTCAAGAATGAGATGAGGAACAAAATCTGGAATGCATTGGCTGGTTTGCGGAGTAATCCAGAGTTTGAGGATGAATATGAAGAAGTTGGAGAAGAGTTTGAGGTGGAAGAGGATGAAGGACTGGAAGATAGAAGAGAGGAAAGATTTCTGAGAGCAGTGGCGCAAGCAAGTAAAGTTCATAAAGTGGAGGTTTTAAATTTTTCGAGATGCTGAATCTGAAGGATCTGATTGATTGGATCAAAGAGTTGGAGGATTACTTTTATTTTGAGGATGTCAAGGACCCACAGAGAGTCTGGTTGGCATAGACTAAGTTGAAAGGTGATAGGGAGGATGTAGGGAAGTTCTCACAAGGTTAATTTGTTCATCAAGGATCAAGTTGTTTCCAAAGACTTATAGATTATGTTGTATATGATTACTCAATCTGCCTGATTGTCATGATGCCAAATACTCCATGGTTTTCTTGCCTAGCAAACTCCCTTACTGGTGATGTCTCTTGCCCATGCACAAAACTACTCAAAATACTTAACCCTTCCAGCTATGCTTTCTCATGCTTGGTTGTTGGGGCCTTCAACCTTCAGTTTCAATGTGTACTAGGGGTCTTCCACATGGAAATGTAGGGTCAGTAAGGTCTTGTACACCTTTGGATGCTCATAACCTTGTTTGAGGACTATGACCCTTAACTTGCTCAAATTCACTAACAAGGCTCAACTACCCCAAATGAGGCTGCACATTGTCCTGGAGTCCCAAATTACACTTGGTGGATTGTTTGGAATTTTTTCATTATATTTCATAAGCCTCCAAGTTTCAGTTTTCCATTGGGTTCTTGCATTTTACAAAAATTGCCACTTTTGTGTGTTATGCAGCAGGGCTACTAGCCCGTGCAGGCCTAATTGGCTTTGTTTTGCTCCCTCCAGCTAATGATGGCTTTTTTAACCACAAATAAAATTTGGGATGGTGATTTGGGAGTGTATGCTCAAGGATTTTTGAGGTTTAGACCACTTTTAGTGTAGTTTTCAGACTGTCCACTTTTTATGGCATAATTTGAGGGTTTTGTAGGGTTTGGAGTGCTTCTACCATAGTTACTCTCCTTCAAACTTGTTTCAGACTCCCTAGCTGCTTGGATACCTATGCCTCACCATATTGAATATTTCCCTACCTTTGTTGGATAGGCATTATGCCAAACACTTGGCCAACAAGAAGGAAAACAATCACTTTCACTGTCTTTTTACCAGTCAAACTGCTGCCCTCTCTTTAGACCTACATAATGGAGAATTTTTATAGGAAGAAGTCCTCAAAGAGGTTTACAAAAATGATATTAACACTCCTATAACATTACCTTCAAGATACAAGGCATAGATTATGCTCTTCAAGCATTCCTTGGGCATTTTGCCACATACAATTTTAGGAAACAATGAACTCACTGTTTGATTACAAAATGAGAAAGTCTTAAGGAGGAGTAAGCTAAACTCACCATCTAAGGAGATGTTCAATACCCTTGGCCAAATTTCTAGGCCCTTGTTACATTCATTTTCTCACTCAAATTACTTTTGAGTGCAAACTTTGAGTTTTAATCAAGCTACTAGCCAAATGACAAACACTTGCCTAGTATTCACTCAATTGCATCTTCAAACAATTCTTCTGGCACAAAAAGAAATATATGTACATTGTATACACATGAACCAACTTGGAAGAATCCATTGGAGGGATCTCAAACCTGGATCAACCAAGTTGATGCATTTTACACCTCCAAACCCTTGGCAGGGCAGCAGATTTCCAGTTATGAAATGATTTTACACAAACCAATTTCCAAAGTAAAATAATACAAAAATCACTTGGAATGTATTAAATGAAAAATATACACACTTCTAGAAGGTACAATATGGATTCAAATGCTACAGTATGGACTATTACTCTAAGAAGCAAAAAAACAATGAAATAAACCAAAAGTTCATGATTTGTATTGAAAAGTACTTGCGAGCAAGTGCAAGGTAATGAGTCACAAATTCATGGAAGTCCACGCGTTGGAAAATGCACTCTTATAAACAGGGGCCCGTTTATGGTTCAGGCTTCTGAGCCGAAAGGTAGTGGGGGTCCGAAGCAAAAATAAACGGGCCCCCATTTTATTCTAAAACGGGGCCCCGCGTTTAAACAAAACAGTGGCCCCTATTTCTAAATCGTAGTTTTCCTTTTTTTTTCCACAAGCCGCCCTTGTTTGAAAATGGGGGCCTGGGGTGGCCACCCCTAAGACATGGACCTGCAAATTCAAATCTCCATGAATGAAAGCACAAATACGAACTTCTGAAATAGTTTACGTGCCTCTAATCAGAGAATTTTTATACGAAATTAAAACCCATTTTAGATTATACTATCTAGATTCTAAATATGTAGATTTATTTAAAAATTGATTATTTTACCTATTTTTCATTTAATTTATACTAAATCGGGTCCATAAATTTGGAATATTAACTAATTTTGTTAATTTAATAACTTTTTTATTTTAAAGAATTTTGGAAAAAAAATTATATGTCATCAATCTACACAAAATTCTTTTGTATTTTAAAAAAAAAATCAAAAAACAATAATTATGGCCATTAAAAAGATAATTACGGCCATTTAAAAATTAATTAAAAAAAATATTAGAAAAAAAAATACAAAAAAATATGCTCATCAATCTTCAGTGTGTTACAAACCATTTCCCAAAATGGTTTGAGAAAATAATTTTAATTGTGTCAAAAAGTGTGGGTCGTACACATGCATGGTATGGTCCTGAAACAGGGATTTTTAAAACATAGTTTTCAGAATTCCATTCAAAAAGTTATTTTTTATTATGTGGGTATTAAAATAAATTACACATTTGGAAAGTACACTCAGAGGGATATCTTTTTTATTCTTGACTTTTTCCAAGATTCAATCTCTAAGTGTTTCAAAATTTAAGCTCAAATGAAACAAAATTTGAAAATCAGGGAAAACACTTCCACTTTTTGGCCAAAAAGTGGACTCATCTTCTTGCACTGACCCTTGCTCAAAAACAAAAACCAACCCTTTCCAAGGAAAATAGAGACCTTATATATTTTCTCTAGTTGGTTTTTCAATCCCTTGTACGGACATGAGGCTTCAACAACTCATTATGCAAGAAAATGACAATTTTGACAACTTTCTTAAGCCAAATGACAACTTTTCTTGCTCCAAGATGCATTTTTCACAACCTAACCTCATCAACTTGTCTAAACAACTTAGACATGCTTAAAAACACTAAAAAAAATGTTTCAATGTTCTTGAAGACATTAGGAGACCTTTTTAGCCATTTTCCACATTTTTGCCAAAACCTGTCAACTCAAAGCCTGAAATGCAAGATTGGATCTCTTAGGCCCAAAATGAGATCAAAACCACTAAAAATGATCCAAAACAACCTAAAACAACCTAACACAAGACTTTACAAACATAAAAGCATGAAATACCCAAAAATGGGAGTTTGACTCAACTAGGTGCTCCTGCACCAAAAGGGCATGTTGCCTTATTGTAAAAAGAATTGCAGAGAGACAAAGTGGAGAATGGTAAAATGAATATCACTCGATGGAGACAGATGGTTGCAAGATTGAAGGCCAAATTCATATTAGGAGACTATGATTTGAAATTGTTCAAGAAGTTGCAGAACCTGAAGCAGAGAAACATGAGTGTAAAAGAGTATACCGAGGAATTTTACAAGGTGACGATCAGATCTGGACATAGAGAGATGGATAGAGAAAAGGTGGCGAGGTACATAAATGGACTTCCATTTAACATTCAGGATGAGATGAGTATGCTAACAGTTTCCACAGTTGAGGAATCTTACTTGTATGCTTTGAAGGCTGAGGAGATGGTGAGAAGAAGACAACGGAATAACCCTAGAGGGAAGGAGAGATACAAAGGATAGATGGGTGGCAGTATAGAGAGGCAGAACATGGAAGATGAATCAAAACCTAAGTGGAGTAAAGAACCAGATTAGAAAACACAGAGGAAAGGGAGTGGCAGTAACAATAGAGAATTTTTGGGCAAATATTTCAAGTGTGGAGAAATCAGACACAGGTTTTATGAATGTAAGCAAGGAATGGCAAGAAGTTGTGTGGAAAATGAGGAACTGGAAGGTGGAGTTACTAGAACTGACTATGCACTGGAGAAAGGAGAATCCCTTATGTTTAGAAGAGTCATGACAGAGCAGAGTAGTGAAGATACCAGACCTACTCAAAGGAGTCTTTTTTGGACTGTGTGCAAATCAGGTGGTAAGTGTTGCAAGGTTATTGTGGATAGTGGAAGTACTGATAATTTGGTACCTGAGGAAATGGTAGTGAAGCTTGGATTGAAGAGGCTTGAGCACACTTGTCCTTACAAGGTAAGTTGGTTACAAGATGATAAAAAGTTAGAAGTAAAAGAGCAGTGTTTGGTGAGTTTTAATATTGGACCTTTTAGGGATGAGATCTTGTGTGATGTTGTATCTATGAGTGCTTGTAATGTCTTATTGGGAAGACCTTGGCAATTTGAGAGACGAGCTATTTATGACTGTAGAAGAAACCTAATCACTATTGAGAAGGATGGGCAGAAGTTCAAATTGGCTTCTTTGAAGGAGCGGGAGAAAGAGGTGAAGAATCTGAGTCTTGAGAGAAGTTGTAGTACTGAGAAACTGGTTGCAGAGCTTATACTAGAAAGTAGCATGAATTTGCAGAAGAATTTGATAGATAAGTCTGATAGACAGATGGAACCGGATGGCAGTAAAGTTGTGATAGTGAAGTGGATAAAGTCCTGAGGCAAAAACAAGTCAGAGTTGCAAAAGAAAGAGAGCAGTAAGCAGAGACACTGTGCAAGTCTGAAGCTGGAGAAGATAAATAAAGAGAGTCAGGAATTAGAAAATCCAGTTGAGGTTTCAGAAGAGCTAAGGAAGAGGCTTGCAGATAAGGAAGATGTTTGGATCAGAAATGAGCATGGAGTCTTTATCCCCAATCCTTTTAGATGATCATGAATTTCCTCTCATGGAACATCTCTTTCGACATAGGGTGTCTGATGCAGGAGAATCCTCGGTCTATGAGAAATCTTGCAACAACCAAAAATATTTCATTTTGTTTAGTTCTTATTCAGTTCAGTGTGCAGTTTTCTGTGTGCCTACTAGTATGTTCTGGTGGTGGATTTCTTTTCATTGCAAATCAAATTTTTGCTTTCCAGGCTTGTTTATGTGCTTAATTCCGAATTCTCAGTTCGTTTGGATTCTTTTCCGGCAAGATAGTGCTTCCGGTTTGACTATTTCTAGGTTTTGGAGCATTTTTGGGCTTACCAGTTGGTTTTCCTCTTTTTCGGAGTGATTTCTTGGCATGTGGATATATTTTGGGTCTTTCTTAATGTTCCTAAGTCCTTGGCCGACCTTCCTATTGATCTACACTTATTTTTGGTTCTTTTCCGAAGAATTTCCTTTCATTCTTGGGGTCAACCTATTTACATGTTTCATTTCCCTGCTTTGGTAAATGTAATCTTTTGTGGCCAACTCGGATATGTTTCGGAGGGTATATATATGGTATTATGTAATCATTTGTAGAGAAAAAATCAGAATGAGGATTTATATTCATGATTAGAGATCCAGATGACTCTGGGAGCTCCTTATGGATTGTATTTGGCATGTTAGGCTACATGTAACCGGTTGATTACCAGATGTTCTATGAAGAACGTATGATGATAACCAGCTGGTTACCAGAGGTTATAAGATGATAATATGATCCGATTTTGTAATCTTTCAATTTTTTTGTGTTACTTCCGTTGTGTTACTCTTGTTGCATGAGCCGATCAGTTCTCTTTGAGGATTCACCGGATTATGGTTGCACCAAAATTAAACATTTGGCTTGAATTTTCTTTCATCCAAGTTCTATTGGATCATAGTGGTAATAACTCAAAACCTATTTTCAGTGCCCTTTTAATCCCTACATATACTTGATTTTAGCCTCCACCTTGTAGGTATTACCAATAATAAAATGATTCTACTTATGCCAATTGGAATGATTATTATCATGTTTCTCTACCTCTTATGAGAAAAGATACTTCTCAATGAGGATAGTTGCATCTCACTTACCACTATTCTACTTCTCCACTTTTTGGTGGTAAGACTACTCATTAGTGGTGCAGGGGCACTAGGATTCATGTTTGCATCATTTGGATGTGTGTTGTTCCATGGTGATGTTTTGTGGTAGGATGTATGTTGATCCATGTTGATCCATGGTGGTCCTAAGACAATGTAATAAGCCATAAGGCTCCCAGATGTGTAAAGTTGGTCCAAAGCCTTATATGGGCATTTTATTTGTATTTTTGGTGTTTAGGAGTCTTATATGTTGTATGTTCATTCTTTTCCTTCTGGTGTGAAGGCAAGAGCCAAATTGTAATAATGGTCAAAAGTTGCAATGTTGTCATGAGCAACTTTGATAAGTTTTGCATTTTTGGTTACCCAACGGTTAGTTGGTTCAATGTACACATTGGGGGTGGTTGGAGGATTTCCTTGGCATGATATAAGCTTGAGGAACGATGCCAATAGGTTAGTAAAAGTTGGTGATGAAATTCTTGTTTCCAAATCAATCTAAAACTGCATTTTGCTCCATTTTCCTTGAGTATTTTGTACTTTGTATGGTTTTGTACAGATGATTGCCATGAATTAAGTACAGCAAAAGTTGAGGCTATGAATAATCTTTCATTTGGCGCTGGTGAGAGGTCTTGAATCCATTTGGTTTGGAAATTAGAGCATTTTCTTTATCGTTGGCCTTAGAAACCCTTAAAATCGGGGTTTTGATGCAAAAAAGGTCACAATTCAATATTCCACCTTGGGAATGGCCTGAACCCTTGGGGAATGTTTAATTGTCTTGTATATTAAATTTTCCAAGTGGTTCGGGAGGCAGGAAGTGCCATTTTCTATTTTTAAGATGATGCCCTAGGCTTGACATCTCTTATGTGGCAAGCCTGTGCAGCAGAAGAAGTGGATGAAACCCTTGGACAGTGGACTGAAGGGTGAGTAAACTTGGCATGGGAGGGACCCTTAAACATGTGCAGACCTTTCATAAGTTCCAAATCTCCCTTCCAATGTGACTAGTGAAGACTTTTAGTGTCAAACCTCCAATATCGGTTAGAGAGGCATAATTAGGGGTAATGTGGACAAACCTCCTAAACACAAAACCCAGATGCCAGAGTGTGAGGTTTTTAAGGGCATCTAAAAGGGTATCCAAATCTATGATTTATTCTAGGGGTTGTTTAGGGGGATTGGAAGAGATTGTGCAAAAATTCAAATAGGAGGCTTAATTGCTTGTAGCCCTTATTAAGTCTCTAAAGGTAAACAATAGTGGGGATCTTACAGAACCTGATCAAGAGGGCCAAGTCAGTGCAAATGCCTTGTCTCACATGATGTTTCATCCACAAATGCCATACCTCACCATTCGAGTAAAAGATCCTATTTGCTAAGGGTTTGGGGTTGCTAGGTGTTCTTGGTTGGAGGGGTTGAGTAAGTAGGAGTAGAAGACTCCTTGTCACTTGTGAGTTGTCTTTTTGAGAGAGATCCTTGGGAAGGCTGAAGAAATTACACCATTGGATGGTGTCTAATGAAGACCCTTTGAAGGGAGAAAATCAATCAAGTTGTGCACAACAGTAGACCCTTTGCATCAATTAGCTAAAATTTAGCAAGTTCCTTGAGTTAGCTCTTCATATTTTCCCTTTTTGACTTGCAAATGAAAATAAATAGGATGATAATAATAAAGATGGTAATGATAGTTGAGAAACTCTAATAGATATTTTGGAGCACATTGATGTATGAGGCAAACTAAGTGATTGAGGCTCGCCTTATCCTCCCTCTACTAATATTCTCACTATTTAATGACTTATTTTAATTATGTTGTTTTGTATTCTAAATTGTAGATCACCCACCTTTATTTGAAACATTATCTTTTATTTGGAAAGCCCTATTTTTAATTATATTATAAACACTAATTCGTCTATAAAATCAATTCAAAAATAGAAAATGTCAAACCAAAAACACGCGGTAGATATAAACTCTAATTTTAATGTTTGGTCGTAACAAAAATGAGTCCCTTATTAAAATACAAACACCTCTTATGACCGCGAAAGCGCTTAATTCCTTGTCTTGACTTACAGCCTCTTCAACGCGCAATAGTTTTACTTTGAATATCATTCTCGTAATGAATTTCAACATTGAATTATTCATACGCTTGCTCCTCCCTCATCTCCATACATAAATATGGTCTACTCCATTTGTCAAGTATGAAAAATACGCATTTCTTGAGCTACACTTCACATATCATCCTTTGCCGCCTCTTGAAATGCTGCAATTCAACGCGCCATTGTTTTACTTTGAATATCACCCTGCTTGACATATTCAAACGTTTGCACTCTATAAATATGATTTACCTTCTTTATCCATCTACATTCTCAACATTCGCTCTCTATCTCCAATGCATTCACTCTCCTCTTCCTTCTTAATTTGTAAACCCAATACGTTTCTTTTCTTAAGTTACGTTCTCATGGCAGTTAGTATGGCGAGATCGATGCTTTTGAAAGCTTTGGTAGTGCTGCTCCTACTCAACGTTATGTTTTCACTTGCTGTCTCTGCTCGTCCAATCCCAAATGAAAAAGTGAATACGAATGCAGGCGGGAACAAGAATAATTCAATTGATAATCTGCTTGAAATTGTAGAGATGTTAGCATCGGGTTCTAACTGTGCAGGCAACATCAAAGATCCAAGTTGCCCCAAAAGATAAAACAAGGCAGCATACAATTATTGTGAATCCAACACACATTATTTTTCGGCATGGAAACCCGCGAGGGCTTTACATTACTTTGGTATCTTGTGCTCCGCGGTGACAGGGAGAAATATAATCATATCCCTTGGACACTAGTCACTGACACATTTTAAAAGCCAGAACGCTTTCATCCATCTGGATTGCGTAATGTAATTATTTCTCTGTAATCAAGAATATGCATATTCAGCTGAATCAAATCTTAAATCTTAAATTAGTTTTTAAGATATGGTTTGTTTAAAAAATTTTATTCTTCTATTCTTTAATGATTACAATTCTAATGACCTCTATGATCAATATTGTTGATTTTGTATTTATTAAAACATAGTGAATCTTGAAGAACTCATTTGCACCCCCAAGAAAAATCAAGAAGCTTAACAAAAGAAATATGAAATAAAAGTTGTAGCTGTAGAAATATGAAGAAGATGCAGATTGAATTATTAAGAAAAGAAATCTGAAATGAAAAGGAATCTTGATGAATTCAAATGAGGGAAAGGGTACACAAGAAATGACTAATATTTTAATAAAATATATCCTCTTATTATAATGGGAGATGTTTGATATTTTTCAGAGAGAGACGTGGGTATTTTTCTCGTGGAATGAAACAAACGTGGTGAAAGTCAAGCTTATTTACCAGAAATCCAAACCATTCGTTGTAGGATTTACCATATACCTAATTGTTGCCCTTTGCTACACGAAAACAGACGCATATCCACGTTCATAACCTGTTAAACTTGAATGAATTGGACTCATTTTGATTCAAACTTATCCTGAAACAAATATCCGCTAACTTCACATGTTTATAATATGAAAAGTTTAAACTGACATGACAGGTGCCAGTCTCCCTTGTACCAAGTTTCAGAAAGATATTTCAAATTTTATGTTCACCGACATTCAAATGAGTTAAGAGAGTACATAGGGTGGAAAAGCCTCATGTTGAGAATGTAGCAGCTCAGGAAAGCTCAACAATAGACTTTTACTGGGAATACAATCCCTAATTTCTCATCCTACTTCGGTTGTTTCTCGCGCGTTTTTCTGACTATTTGTTCTTTCAAATTTCTGGATGGGAATATAGATGGCGGTATACTTTGACTGTCACCGATTGAATCTAATCAAAATTTATTGTAATCATGAAATTTGTACATTCATATTAGTTTTTTTTATTAATTTATTTTAAGGAAATGTTTTAATATAAGTACATAGTAATATATAGTATGATTATGTTTTTGATTAAGGGAAAACAGGTTTTAAGGGGTCGAGAAACCCCATACAACAGATTTTGAAGGGACTTGGAACCTACTAGATTTTACCGGGATCTAGAACCCAACAAAGCAGGCTGCTCGAAGATATTAACAAAGAAAATCACAGCCAAAAACCAGCATAGCTGACTCTTCAGCTTCCAACTAATGAATATGGATGGTGCTAAAAAGAATAGACATAGAAAATCAACAGGCCTACCAGATCCAAGATTGAAAGGACCAGCCCCAAGAACAAACACAAGGGTTTTGCAGGGTGACCCTTAACCTGCAATTGTAACCATGGGTGGATCCAGTCACCCATAACCTACATCATAAACTCCAGATTACAATAATTGACCATACAACCCCAATCTGGACACAAAGGGTTTTGAAAGGATCACCTAACCTTGAATCTGGATTTTGAACTAGCACCCAAAACCATCAAAGGGTTTTCCCAGGATCCCTTAACCTTCAAAAAAGAAAACAAGTCACAAACATAAAATAACCCTTAACCAAAAATAGGGACAACAACAAGCCAGGCTGGGCCCTTGAAAACTACCAGCATCCAGCCTGCCTAAGAGAAAAACAAGGCTCCCACAGCCCGACAATGGGTTTTTCAAGGCTCCCATAACCTGAAATAAGAGGGCCGAACAAAAGGACATCAATAAAGAGCCAAGCCCTTAAACATGTTGGGAAATTGGGAAAAGAGAAACCAAGACCTTCCAGTAGAGACAGCCATGAGAGAAAAAGCAGGCAGTATCCACCAACAACTTGAACAACAGAAGAAATCGGATAGACTCTTCCAACCATCTCCCCACCTCAATAGGAAAGATGAACACCTCAATAGAACAAGAAAGAAAGTGAAATGACAACCCAAAGTCCACAACAACCAGCAGAAACCAAACCAATCCCCTCCACCAAATCTCCGCCTCCATAGGAGAAAGGGTCACCTCAGACAGATAAGGGTAGGAAAGGTCTAGAAGCCCATAAATCTCTCTCATAGTGTACCATAGAAGCGGTGCCACAACCACAAGAAGAGGGTGACCCAGCAAAGAAAAAGCCCCTAGAAACCAGAGGAAAATACCAGAGAAAGGAGAGGCCACAAACCCAAAAAGGAACCTAGCAACAGAAGATCCTCCCCACACCACTTCCTTCCCACACCAGGAAAGCACACAGAGTCCACCACTGAAAATCTGGATGAGCATCTCCACAAGATTTGCAGCCATCAAGTCGAGCCAAGGGCCAAAACAGAAACACCAAACCCTGGCCGCACCAACACCAACAGCATTGCAGAAAGCCCTGGTATGGTTTCTCCAGGTTGAGAGAAAGACCCAATCAAAGGCAAACCGCCCATCAGCCAAACAAAAATGAGGAGGACTCTCACATCCACCTAGGACAAGACCCAAAAGCCCCAAAGACTGAGGGCCATGACCCTCGAACAACTCAGCAACGAGATCTCCAATAGGGCTCAGAGAAGGACCTCCAACCCTACTGCACACCCCACCACACTCCCCAAGCATCCCACGACCCAGCACTAGCCAATCATCAAAGCCAGTCACAGGGGACGTAACCATCGCACACAGACCAAGGGAGGGAGATCCGGAGACAACCCAGACACCACCATAGCTACAGAGGGCAGAAAGACTCCAAGTCTTTCTACTCCCAAACACCGACAGGAACCTAGCCGCATCAGCCACCAAGGCCTGATCTGCCCCTAAAATGTCGTCATCAGCGTGGGGTAGAGAACCGCTCACCGGAGCCAAAGACCCATCAAGGGTATCCACAATGAGAGGTCATCGAGCGTCCAAACCTGCGGCACAACCATACAGAGGATGGCCTTGAGAATCTCCTCTCTCACCATCAACGTTATCGTCATCCGCCTCTCCATCATCGCATTCACCAATGGAAACTCTACCTCCTTCGTCGCTCCCGTCCATAATTATTTACATGATTATGTTAAGTTTGGTTTTTTTTTTCATTTTGTTTATCTTTGTTTCCTCTCATTTTCATATGTTTTCATATATTTGACTTTTTTTCTGTCTTATTTACACTAATCTCATACATTCACATCATTATTACTTGCCTAGACCCCATATGTCTAATCCTTGCCTTAAAATCTATCTTCCCCTATCTTCAATCATTTCAATAAAATGTAAGAACAATCTCCCATATTGTGGATTTCTCCTTAAAATTATTACTTTCAAAATTTAAATTGGTGGCTTCTACTCTTTCTTCATAGTCCTTGGGAGCTAACTTCATACCTTCTTATACAATGATTTAATATATCATCAGAATGAAAGATTCCCATTCAAGCATTTAAACATATGATAACATCATCTAGTTATCATTTGAAATCTTAGAACATCCAAGAGAATTCATATGATGGTGAAAATTCAAAAGCATGTTTCACTTATACAAAAGATATGGCTAATACAAATATCGCTTTTCAATTTGAAGAACCTAAAAGTAACATACTTTTTTTGAAGTTTAAAATGATGGGTGTGTACATAAAGATGGAGGGCAAAAAAGTTACCAAAACCACTTTTTAGTCCAAATAGCATATAACGTGGGCATGTTCTAAATTGGTTTGAGCTATTTTGTTTTGCTAAGGCTTCTTGTATATCCTTGTCAATGTCATTTTACCTCATAAATGTAGGGGTTTCATGTCTTTTCTTACATTTATTGCAATGTCCTCACTTCTAAGCTTGCAGGCATTTTTTTGGCCCCTTTAAATGACTTCAATCTTTTTTGCTTCTATTACTAGTACTATTGTACTTGAAGGTTTGATGAAAACAAACAATGGAACCACCATACAAACATCCTTGAAAGTTTTTTTTGAAAGTGTTTTGCAAGGTATGTCTTAGAGTCTGCCATCTAATGTTGCACTTCCTATTTTAGAATTAGATAATCTATGTCATTCGCTAAAAATATTTATTTTAATTGGATATTTTAGGGGCCCCAAAAGCACACAAAATACTAGGTTGATAGGGCTTAGACCCTACATGGGATTTGCCTTGTCACTATGCAAAATGCCACCAAAGGACTTTTTTCTTTTCTAGTTCATCGAAGCTAATCATGTAGAGATAGTGCTAGTTGTGGCCCTTGACTTGTCTGTTCCTTCCTTTATTTTTTCAAACTATAAACATGGTATATTTTCATATATGATGATAAGTCATTTAAAGTCAATGTCTAAATTGAATTCCCTATGTTACCCCTATCTTGCTAGAATTTCCTAAGCTAGATATCCTTATGAAAAAAAAAATAGGAAAGAGATCACTACAAATATTGACCAATGAATCCTACAACAAAAGGGATGCAAAAACTATAGGTTGACTCCTATTGTAGTTAGGAAGCATAAAGATTATAAGGGACATTTTCCAATTGTTATAGCTTTTATATAGTAGAAAATAGAAAGAGATGTGGGGGTAGGTAGGGGAGAGGGAGATAAGAATAGAGAATAAAGAATGAATAGGATAGATAAAAAAAGAAAGAATAAATACATTAAATATTCAATATTCAATAATGTAATATATCCACTAATGAGTGAATATATATCAAAGTTTTGAGTATTGTGTAACCAATACTTGAATATGACAAAAATAAGCCATATGGGATGCATAAATGAATCAATGGAACATCAAATCATTAACACTAAACAGTT
The DNA here is from genome assembly GCF_030272615.1 of Cryptomeria japonica. Lineage (NCBI taxonomy): Eukaryota > Viridiplantae > Streptophyta > Pinopsida > Cupressales > Cupressaceae > Cryptomeria > Cryptomeria japonica. Next base: position 845,505,169 of record NC_081407.1, read on the forward strand.
AAAGGAAATAGAAATAAATTAAAATAGTTTAAAAATAACAGTGAGATATTGAGGTTTTGTGTATAGAGGAATAAATGAGTGTGCCACTGAATGGACCATTGAAGTAGTTAACCACTCACACCAACAAAAAAATAGAAATTATAACTAAAATAACAAGAAAAAACAAGGAATATAATCATTTGATTGATTAACATTTCTCTTTAATAAGAATGGCAGAGGCGAATTTAAATTTGCAGAAGGTGGAAAAGTGCAGAGAAGGCAGAAATGGTGGAGGGAATGCAAATAATGTCTCGAGGGAGGAAGATGCAGATGGGAAAGTTGATAGAGGCAGAAGTGAGATCTGGGATGGTGGGACTCTACGAGTTCCAACGTGTAGAAATGATGCTTCGTTTAATAGACTTGATGTTTCACGTGTCTCTAAGGGACCCAGGGAATTTGTCAACCATTTGGACTCTTCTTTAGTCTCTAACTGCAACAGGAAATGGTATGCCCTATTTAGTACACATCCTAACTTGGTAAGTCAATCTCTCCAATTTCCCACAGTGTTGGCCTTGTTTCTGGGATATCCTCTATTTCGATTCTGGATAGCATTGTGGATAAAATAATGGCCAATATGGATTTTGTTTTGATTGGCAAATTTGTGGAACCTCGCCCTAATATTGAATCCATCTGAGCTTGGGTGGCTCGAAAATGGAAAGGCAAAGGCCAGTTGATGTGGTTGCTATGGCCAATGGGTTCATCTCCTTCTCTTTCATCTGCACAACGAATATTTAAAAGTTGTACTAGTTGGGGGACCTTGGATGTTGGGAAAATCCTCTTTGGCACTGAAAAAATGAGAACCTGACTTTAACCCCTAGGATTGGGAGTGTAATGAGGCCCCCATTTGGGTTCGTCTACTTGGCCTCCCCTTGAATATTGGGATGAGGAAATTTTAGTGGGTTGGTTGCTTTCTTTTGGAGAGCTCTTGTCCCTGGACCCTATGATGGGGGGTAAATGAAGACTAGTTTATGCTCGGATTTGTGTGAATATTAAATATTCAACGAACCTTCCCCTGGAAATTACCTTTAATTCAAAGTTAGGCAAATGCATCGAGAAAGTGGAATACGAATCCATACCTTTTGTTCTCTTTCATTGCAAGAAGGTGGGACATTGGGCTAGGGATTGTCGTACGAAACAACATGCAAAAAAAGTCTGGAGGAAACAAGCTACCGACTCAGCCCCTTCTATGGAAAAGCCTGTTAACCTGGTACAAAGTGATCTACCGTCTCAAGTAATGGAGATGCATAATGGTCAGCCATTGTAGGCAGGGACCAAGGATGATAATTAGGCCTTAGCTACTTCCGGGGGTGTTCTGTAAGCTTGGTAGTGTGATCCCTTGAATCATGATAATAATCTTGTGTAGGTGGTGATGGAAGAGACTTCTTCATCTATGGAGGAAAAGAGTGAAAATCAGGTCCTAGGAATCTCTGCTTCTCCTAACTCGGGAGAGTATATTCTCAAGCTAGTTGTGGATGAAGGTAATTCTATGGATCTCTTGAAGTCTCATATTGAGGCTATGGAGTGGGAGAAGTCTATCTTAGAGGTAATGCAATCTAAGTCCCCGAATACTAGGACAATGAACCCGTGTTGGAGTCGACTCAAATCCTTTTATTCAAGTTAAATCTCATAATTGTCAACTTAGTTCTCCCTCCCCCTAGGGAACTGGTTCGGCTTCAGGTTTTGTTTGCAATAAGACCAGGAACAGACAATAAGCTGATTATGGATCAAAAACAAGAGGAGTGGGAAGACCCCCAAATATTTTTAATAGGGATAAGCAAAGCAAGGCTGAGATTATTGATGGCTCTCACAGAACCTTACAAGATATGCGGATAGGATCCCCTTTCTTTGCTAAATGAAGATCATTTCCTGGAATATAAGGGGGCTAAACCACCCCCATAAGCATGGTCTTCTCTCTAATTTGGTGAGGGATCATAGACTTGGGATTTGTCTTGTTTAGGAGCCTAAAATATTATCTGACAAACTTGTAAGAATGAAGCTGGAAGTCTTTATAGATTGTGGTGCTCACTATTGTAATGTGGATGGTGCATCAGGAGATATTGCTACTTTCTGGAATCCCAGGTGCGCTACCAAAGGATTTGTGCTCCAAAATTTAGCAGAGTAGAGCAACGTTGTAGAACAGAGTATTTTGTGCTTAACCGGAACTGTTTTTGGCATTTGTAGATGTTGTTTATCAGTTCAGACATTCCAATTATTATCTGTAATCATTTGTAAGGTAGTGAGCCTTTCAGGTTTTTATCCCTAATTGTAATTTGAGCATTGAGCTCTAGGCAGTGTACTTGAATGCATGTGGATCCCGCCCTCCCCTCAGTGTTCCTTGTTTCTAACAATAGCCATGGACAGTATGGAAAAATATGGAGTTAAAATCATTAAACCCAAATCTAGATGGTCTCAAGGTAGATGTGCCAAATCTAATTGAAACCCCTAGTGCTAGATCTGGAGATCAGGAGTATCTCTAACTCAAATTTACCAACATGTTCTGGAAGATTCTATAGCCAGGAACTTCTCTGAGAATGCTTGCATATCTTGTATGAACCACAACACTATTCAATTTACAGGTGTGTCTTCTTCTTCAGTTACATCATAGACAAATATAGTGCCCTTCTATTTATGGATTCTGATTTTGTTATTGAACAGTATGGTTGAGAATCTTATATGGAATAAATTTGTTTTAGGGTCTTGGGTTCATGTGTCTCTTTGGGTTATGTGAATTCATTTCCTAGATCTATTTGTGATGAATAAATTATTGTTGTTACCAAAACGAACTTTTCAGCGAAGGGAAACGGCCTAAAGTTTGCAAAGTAACTACTTCTTACCTAACTTAGAAACCCGAAAATTATAAATAGCAATATGGGAAAATTATATGGAATGAATTTCTTAAAGGTTCTTGTTCATGTGTCTCTAAGGTTATTTGTTTCCTACATCTATTTATGATGGAGAAATCATTACTGCTACCCCAAAAAAACTTTTGATTGAAGGGAAATAGCCTAAAGATTACAGAGGAACTGCTTTCTACCTGACTTAAAAACCCGAAAAATTCTAAACTAGCAATATGGTAGATACTTTCTCAACACCCTCCTAAGTTTTGTATTTTTAGCAACTGGAACTGTTGCTTCAGAGACATGGTAATTGATAAGTTTTGTTGTTCAAGTTTCCTTAATCTGTTAAACCGTGAAATTTCTAATCGAAGAATGCAAACTCAAAATCAGAAGCAAAACTTGATCTGAATCTTTAGACTTTAACTACTGGACCTAAATTTTTTGCAAGACCATAAGTAAACTATTGATTTTGGGGGTAGATTTTCATTGGAGAAAATGCACGAGATTTGTTTTCTCGCACATCATTTTTGCTTAGAGGCTTTTATGCTAAACCCTACCTAGTGGCCGTAAATTTTTTGTAGTTGCTTATTTAAAAAGAGCATATATTATTGATTACTATTTATGAAGAAAAATCAATAATGATATATTAGATTCCTCATCTTCCTACCTAAAGCTACACTCAAAGCTAAAGAATCTACAGACACTTCTCTAATCTTTGCCAAACTCTTCAGCAGAAGATTCTATACCTGCACTAATAAAGAACATGATTGTTCTATCATAAATTTGACACAATGTTTAGACAATAGTTAAAGCATAATCATAGTTTTGGATTGTTTTTCTTATCAGAGATAGTTTTACACGTGTAGTTTTATTCTACTAAATTCTTCTCAGCATATTTTTGTTTGCATGAAAATCTCCATAAAGTATAGCTAACTTAAAATCCTCAATATTAAAACTATTCCAAGGAGCAAAATATATAATAATATAAACCAAATATAGATACTTCCTTTCTTTATATGAGTAAAATTCAACTGGCAATTTCCATTACCTAGCACAAGAGTAAGCTCACAGGCATGGACGTAGATCATTCTTCAGCAAATTTGAAGAGTAAGTTTTTTTTTTGGTTATAGTTTTTCAAAACTAAATCTCAAGCTTATTTTTCTTTGTCTATTGTCAGTGGGATTTAACATACAGATTCTTCATAATGCGGAATGAGTGTCACAAAAAATGCATTAATGAGCTAATAAAGAAGCAAAGAGCACACACATATTCAAAGGGTATTTTGCCATTGTTGTACTAGAATATGTACATGAGGAAAAATGACAGAGTTTATAAAAAAGTACTCTAGATTTACTCTGATCGTTGTTGTGCTCTGAGAAGTCAGCTTCCAATAATTTGGTGTAGGTGAAATATTTCTTACAATACTCTTTCTATTTGTAGACAGAGAGGGTGGCAATCTACAGTGCGAAGCAGATATGCATTAATGTTTATGCATATAAATGCATTTACAGTTGCAGGAGCTGAAATATTATCTGATTTTTTATACGAGTTGAAGTATTAAGAAAATTTATTAGTTGAAATATTATAATTATCTAGTTTTTGTCCAACTGCAAAGAATGCATTAACAACCAAATCTTATTGTGATTTGATATGATATCTTATCACCAACAATTAGCAAAATGAATAAAATTGATATGACATCATTAAATGATACAGGTTTTCGGATCATCTTTTCAAGGCCAGTTTAAGGAATCCAAAAGGGGTTTTCCGATGTGAGACGGGTTTCAGCTGAAAAATCCACGCAAAATGTAGCTTATCGGCTAATTAGAATGAAAAAATTATTTGAGAAGAAAGAGTCAAACATCCAGTTATATCAATAAATAGAGCTCAAGCTAATGTAAAGAATAGGTTATAGATTAGAGATGGAGAAGAATGAGTTGAGTAGATTGCATCAATACCATCTCAAAAAAGAGGGAATTTTAAATCAAGAATAATATCTTTCAAAATATTTTAATATAAGATGTCGAGTAATTATTGTTTAAGTTTTATTTTTATTTATACTATTATTTAAATGTATTAATCTCAACACATTATTATTTTGGAGAAGAGACAATCTTCAATGACTAAAACTTGAGTATATGCTATATGGTGTTATATTTTAGTGAAATATTTTGTAAAATTGATTCACATTAATGTGGTAATGCTTAATGCTTCTCATGTTTTTATAATCACATAAATGAAACAATCAATTTTCCCAATTTAAAATATATCACAATAGAAACTAATTTATAAATGAATAGTTTTTTTTTTACGTCAATTATTGAACCAAAATATTAGCCTGTTATAAAGACTAAAAGACAATGAAGCCTTTTCTTTTAATTATTATTTTTTCAATCTTATTCCATTCAATCTAAACAAGGAAAACAATAGACTTGTTAAATAATTAAAAGGGTGATTTTCAATTTGTTGCACTGCTTGCAATATACGTTTATGATTATGCCATTCTTCTTAATCAACTTGATTAATGTGATTCTCACCAAGGCCCAGTTTTTAAGAGTCTTGAGAATTCCTAGTTTGTAATAAAGCTCAATGTGAATAAATTTTCTTTAGACTTACAAAATAAAGAGATGTCTTGTATTTTAGAAAGGAAGATTTCTAAGAAGGATAAATTGTTGTTAACTTCTTCCTTCAGGCTAAATTTAATTCCTGCTCTGTTAATTATAAGCTAGCGGACCATATTATAATTTGCCAAATGCTCTCACTGGAGAGTCCATTATTTTAAGTCCACAGTTTGCAAAGAAGTTTAAGTACCCGGCTTAATAACATTTCTTTCTCCACGAACAGAAGTACATTCAAATGAAAGAAAGGATACATGGGAGATAGCTAATACTTTAATAAAGAACATATTATCGTATTATAATGGGAGATGATTGCTATTTTAGAGAGATAGACGTGGATAGTTTTTTCCTGTAACAAAAATAACATAGACGTGAGTAATGCATTAGAGTCTTGAAATAAGACAACAAATCCAAAGCATTTTGGAATAGACATGAGTAATGTAATAGAGTCTTGAAATAAGACAACAAATAATGCAATAGAGTCTTGAAATAAGACAACAAATCCAAAGCAATAGACGTGAGTAATGCAATAGAGCCTTGAAATAAGACAACAAATCCAAAGAAATAGACGTGAGTAATGCAATAGAGCTTTGAAATAAGACAATAAATCCAAAGCATTTTAGAATAGAAGTGAGTAATGCAATAGAACCTTGAAATAAGACAATAAATAATACAATAGAACCTTGAAATAGACGTGAGTAATGCACTAGAGCCTTCCAAAGCATTTTGGAATAGTTGCAGGATTTACCATAAATTCGGGCCTTTTGCTACACAAAAATAGAAGCATGTCCGGTTAAACTTGAATGCATTGTACTCATTTTGATTCAAACTGAAAATTTCAAAAAATATGTCTGCCAACTTCACGTGTTTATCATTTGAAAAGTTCAAACTGACATGACAGTTGCCAGTCTCCCTTCTACCAAGTTTCAGAAAGATATTTCTAATTTTGCTGTTACACTGACATTCAATGCAAACTGATCTATACTATCTTGCTTATTTGGATTAAAACTTCTGGAGGCAGCTTAAATGACTTAACAGAGTACTCATGTACCAGCTCAATCATAGAGTTGAAAGAGATGGATATCTCTGTAAATTCTCAAATACTATTCCCACTTTCTCCTTCTATGTCAGTTGTTTCTCACACTCTTTGCCTATTTGTTATTTAAAATTTCTTGATGAGAATGTAGATGGCGATATATTTTTAATCTTAGCAAGTGAAGTCAAATAAAATTTACCTGATTTAACTACCTATATAGTAATCTGTGGCACAATCATGTTAAGTATGATTTTTTTAAATCTTTGTTTATCTTTATCTTTATTTATTTTTATATTAGGTATTTGATTTAATCTTTGTCTTATATATACTAATTTCTATGCAATCATATTATTATTAAGCTTAATTCTTTGTTTCAAATCTATATTATTCTATATTAGATCATTTCTATTATGTATAAGACCAATCTACTATATATCAAATTTCATGGAATCAGCCTTCTAAATCCAACCGTGAGGTCTTTTTTGGCCCCAAAAAATCTGAAGTTTCAGGTACTTCAGAGGGGCCAGCGGGGTGGGGGGCAGCAGGGTCGACAGGGCCGGAGGGGCCGGCAGTGGCAGCTGGCGGGAGGCGCCGGGGCAGTGGAAGGCGTTGGTAGCGGAGCAGGGGTCGCAGTGGTCGGCAGGGCCGCTGCGGACCGGAACGCTGGTGGAGCTACAGAGGCGATGCAGGGGCTGCCGAGGAGTGGGGTCTCTGCACGGCAGTGGCAGCGGATCTACTGCTGCCATCACCTGCACGAACTAGTAGAAGAGTACGGTGGGACAGAGAGGGGGGAGAGGTCTACGGAACCCCAAAAAACTTTTTTTTTTTTAATTTTTTTTTTCAAAAAATTTCCTTTCGCATTTTTTCGAAAAAAAATTTTCAAAAATTTTTCCAAATTTTTCTTGTGGAAATTAATTTTTTTTTTTCAGGAAAAAAAAAAAAAAAATTTTAAAATTTGAAATCAGTACAACTATAGCCAAAATAGGCAAAAAAAAATTCTCACCAAATATAGTCGAAATTTTTGGAAACGGCCTTCCGGACTCAACCGTGATGTCGAAATTGCTATATGATGCCCCCAAAAAATGAAGATCCCCAAATCCAAAAATTCAAACCTCCAAAATGTCTCCAATAACCAATCAATGAAGCACCAATGGCTCTGATAGCATGTGAGATTTTGCCAAGATCAAGGGCACAATGAAAAGTATAAAAGAGAGACAAAAGAATGACAAGAACAAACTGTATTCTCATCAATATGCAAATGATCAATTGGATCATCAATCGTTGTTTCATACAATGAAGATGAGCCTTCTTATATAGGCAAGGCAATATGGATATGTGAGCACACAAACATGACATGTGGCTCAATAAGAAACAAGGGTAGGTATGAAATAGGTGTGGTAGGTAGAAGAAACAATAAAATATTCCACATAAGGTGGATCACCCACTGAAGGTGGAATTATCACTCCACAATAAGTGGATATGATAGAGTAGTAACAAGATCACACCATAAAAGGTGGAAATTCTCCTACACACACTATCCCAATGTGGCACAAACACCCAAGTGTCTCATACCCAAACTATTATGAAATGCATTTCTTAAGTAAACTTAAGTAAAGTGTAATTATATCCAAGATGAATAATTAATTACACCAACACTCTAGAATAGAGAAAACCCTCAAACTTTGAACTCTTGCAAAATGGACTCTATATATCGGATTTCAGCGAAACGAAAGACAATCCTGACTTTCCTGAACCTTTTGAAACTGATGGTGAGCTCCAAATTAACCTAAGGTGAACAATTTGTTGTGTAAATGCAAATAATATCCAAAAAAATGAACAGAAATCTTCAGATCTAGAGCTCTGATACCATGTTAAATTATTTGCTAAACCTGTGAAAACTAGGAATACTGTTAGTGCTACAAATTACATAATTACATAAATTAGAAAGAAGTAAAAATTATAAATAAACTGCTTTACTGATTTAGGAATGTGTACAATATATAAAGCACAAGAAGAGCCATCTAGAATCGCAACAACCAACTAGAAAATAGGTTTTTAGCTTTATACAAGATTGCACAACTAAGAAATCACAATCCTATCTTTTAACAACTAGCAAACTCATTTAAAGGAATGTTCTATTCAAAATATTCTACACTGACACCCCCCCAAGTGTAGCTAGATGAATAAAATAATATGGGTCTTGGCAAAAAAACCATGATCAAGAACCTAATTAGAAAGAGGAATGGAGAAAACCCAATTAAGAAATACTCCTAATGATTTACTCAAATGAAAAAAAGGATGCAATTGTCAATGAAGAACTGCAAATGAATCTACACTGCAACAAGATTACATCAGAATCCTAGAAACCACTACACAAGATGCAGTTGTACATATTCTGGACTACACAAATGGATGAACATATAGGTACATAGTCTCTGAATATAGAAACTGATCATCTGAAGAGAGGAAGATATGATTTTGAGAAATGTTCTTGAAACTGAAAAACTCCATAATGTCCTCTGGTTGGAATGAAGTCATTGTTAATCTAATGCTCAATATTGTCCCACTTGAAATAAACTCTAGAAGCACTTAGGGATGCGACTCTAGAATCTCATGTAGTCAGTGTTAGGATAACCGGTGAATAACTAAGAGGGGGGCGTTAATCAATTGTTAACAGATTATAACTTATAATCCACAATACAGCCTTAAACAAATCAAGTACCGATAAAGAACATACAAATGCCAGTAGGATTAGATACCGGTAAACAATACTATTTAACAATTAACCAAATAATCAATGCAAAGCAACCATACCACATAACACCCTGATTTGTACGTGGAAAACTTGGAAAAGGAAAAATCACGGTGGGAAGCCTACCCATAGTCAGATGATACTTCTGCAGAAAGTATGTGACACAATGAGGGGCCTACACTTGCAGGAAGGCACACTGCCTAGAGCGTACTGCTCATTACAAAAGAGTCTCACTGACTACAGAGAGGCTACAACCATCTCAAGATAAATGGACAACAATACAATAGAGTGAACTGCCAGAAATAGCATCTACCATGCCTTATTACAGTCTTGATTAAGCTCAGTGTTGGAGAACTAAATCCTCTTTTGAATCCAATCCGATCACCAATGGTCGACCAACTCCTCTGCCTGAATGATATTACAATATTTGCACATTACATTCCTTGACCATGACCTTTTTCATAACCATTATACTCTACAAAAAAAATTTCTCTTATTTATACAAACCCTAAGGCCTAAACCAATTAGGTCAGCCACCTAAATGATATTATAATAAGATCATTACATAATTCCATATTACAATGATATGCCATGTTGGCTTAAGACCAAAACAACAATAGCAAATCCATAAATCATCTCTAAACATCTTGGTAACGTGTAGAGTACATGTTAGCATGATACCAGTCCATAACCTAGATAGGTATCGGACCTATTCTAGGTCCACCATGCCAAAGCAATATCTTCAAGTAGTTGAAGTACGATAAAAAAAAGAAGTTGTATCAACACCAATTATGCATCATGTCACGATTCTTCAATGAAAGCCCTGCCGGTAAAGCCTTAAACTAGTGCCGGTAAGGATTTACCAGAGTGTATGATAGCATCCGATTATCAAGTCAATACCAACTGACCAAAACATGCTCATGGAGCATATAACACATGAAATCAAACATACTTCATTGATCCAAACATGTCGAAAGTGTCCAACAGATAGTCTATTATGTCGGTAACACTAGATCTTATACCGGTAACCAAACCCTCTCTGTGGGTAACCAATCATAACAGCTAGTGTTGACATCAATGACCAAACATCAATACAACACATAATCAATTCATCCATAATGTCAACAATCTCCCCCTTTGGCATTGATGGCAACACTAGATGTGAAAAACATCTAAGTACCAAGAAGTGTCAAACAAGTCTCCCCCTGTGGAAGACAACCAACAATCTCCCGAGTATCAATAGCTCTCCCCCCATGAATGATATCTCTATAAGGTTCTGAATGATTTTTCATATTACTATCACTCCCCCTTTGACATCAATGCCAGAAATCTGACAAAAATATCAAAGCAATGATATAAACCTCTTAATCTCAAAGCTGACTACTCCCCCTGAGTAGTAGCGCCACTCATCAGTGCCAAAATGAATAATGTCTTTGATAATGCATGTCAGACTAATGACAAAATTCATCAATCAAGTCTCTGCTAGAGGGGCAAAAACCCCTAACCTGTCTCTCAAATACTCAAATGATTCCTTAGACAGTGGTTTAGTGAATATATCTGCAATATGTTCTTTAGTGTTCACATAAACCAATTTGACTTCCTTTGCTTCTACCTTGTCCTTCAAAAAGTTATACTTTATTGAAATATGCTTAGTCTTAAAATGAAATACCAGATTCTTAGACATGTCAATAGTTGCAGAGTTATCACAGTAGATAACTATTGGTTCACTGCAATTTACCCTTATATCCTTCAACATTTGCTTCATCCACAAGACTTGAGTGCAATTAGTTGTTGTTGCAACATACTCAATGTCTGCAGTAGATAAACAAATGCATGACTGTTTTTTGTCAATCCATGAAACAAGTTTCTTTCCAAGAAAGAAAGCTTCGCCAGAAGTTCTCTTCCTGTCATCAGTATCACCTGCTCAATCTGAGTCAGTATATGCACATAAAGTGAAATCATCATTTTTGGAATACCATAAACCATATTTTGTTGTTCCTTGCAAATACCAGAATATCCTCTTTACTGCACATTCATGATTTTCTTTAGGATTACTTTGATATCTTAAAACAATACTTACTGCATTCATAATATTAGGTCTAGTCTGAGTTAGATATAACAGACCACCAATCATAGACTTATACCTTGTCGAATTTACCAGCATAGAAGTATCCTTGATAGATAATTTCTCACTTGTTGCCATAGGAGTACTTACCGATTTGGAATTATCCATACCAAAAAATTTCAACAATTCCCTCAAATACTTAGTTTGACAGGCAAAAATGCCTTTGTCAATTTGAGTAATCTGCAAACCTAAGAAAAATTTCATCTCACCAATCATGGACATTTCAAATTCATTCTTCATGTTGTTAGAAAATTTCATGCACAATTTATCTTCTCCTCCAAAAATGATATCATCAACAAATACTTCAATAATCAAAATATAATTATTAGTGATCTTATAATATAAATTATTGTCAGCACTGCCTTTAGTAAAACCAAGCTTCAAAAGATATTTATCTAACCTTGCATACCCAGCTCTAGGAGCTTGTTTCAAACCATATAAAGCTTTCTTCAATTGGCAAACCATATCTTTATCATTTGTCAGTAAAAATCCATCAGGTTGCTCAATGTATACTTCTTCCTCAAGTTCACCATTCAAAAATGCACATTTAACATCTATTTGATAAACCTTATAGTTCTTGTAAGCTGCATAGGCAAGAAATAGTCTAAGAGCTTCAATTCTAGCTACAGGTGCAAATGTCTCACCATTATCAATTCCTTCCATTTGAGAATATCCTTTACAAACCAATCTAGCCTTGTTCCTTACAACTTGACCATCCTCATTCAGTTTATTCCTAAAACCACATTTAGTTCCAATAACATTCTTATTTTTAGGTCAGGGAACTAAAGACCAAGTCTCATTTTTCTCTATCTAATCTAATTCATCTTTCATAGCCTTTAACCAATGTTTATCCTTACAAGCTTCAATAACAGTTGCGGGTTCAACTTGAGAAATAAGACATACCTCTTCATTTGCCATTTTTTTTCTTGTCGTAACTCCCTTGTTCCCATCTCTAATGATTTTATCTTCAAACTGATTTAATCTTACATACCTTGGTGTCTCCTGAACTTCAGGTTCACTGCTCTGATCATCAGTCACAGTAGAATTTTTTGATTGTGTCGGTGTAACTATTTCAGCTTCTTGTACCGGTTAAGGTATTGTCGGTTCAGTTCTGATCATTTCCACTGTCAGTTCCCTGTCATATGATATAGAATTATTTATGTATTGTTCATCCATTTTCGCATTAGCACTCTCCACAATTTTCTGCAATCTTTTGTTATAACATCTATATGCTTTTCTCTTAATTGAATAACCAAGAAATATCCCTTCATCACATCTAGCATCAAACTTTCCAATTGAATCATCTCTTTTAATATAGCATTTACTTCCAAAAATTTTGAAATACTTAATAGTAGGTGTATGTCCAAACCATAGTTCATAAGGGGTCTTACCGGTTTCACCTTTGATGTGAACTCTGTTGAATGTGTAGATTGTTGTACTCACTGCTTCTCTCCAGTATATGTGAGGCAATTTGGCTTCCATCATCATAGATCTACTTGCATCCAAAATGGTTATGTTCTTCCTTTCCACTACTCCATTTTGTTGAGGAGTCCTAGGTGCAGATAGTTGTCTCCTGGTTCCATTTGTCTCACAATAATTATTAAATTCATGAGAAGTAAACTCACCGTCAAGATCTGATCTTAGACATTTGATTTTCAATCCAGTTTCAGTTTCAACCTTCACTTTAAAGATCTTGAATTTCTCAAAAGCTTCAAACTTCTCCCTTAGAAAAATCACCCACATCATTCTAGAGTAGTCATCAATAAACAGCATGAAATACCTATCACCTTGAAAGCTTCTAGTCCTTGTTGGGCCACATAAGTCAGTGTGAATCAAATAAAGTACATCATTAGATTTATCATGTATGCTCTTAAAAGAACTTATAACTTGCTTACCCAATTGACAATCCTTACATACTGGATTATGAGGCTTCATAATCTTAGGTATATCTCTAACCTCCTTAGTTGAACCGATCTTAACAATACAATCAAAATTAACATGACACAAACTCTTATGCCATAGCCAATTCTCATCAATATGAGCAATCAAGCATGTCTTAATACCAGTGTTCAAGTGAAAGATATTACTTCCTATCTGAATATCGGTTGCAATCTCTAAAGCAGTCTTGTTAATGATTTTGCACTTGCTATCTTTAAACTAAAGTTGAAAACCCTTATCCCAATTGACCAACACTCAAATCATTATTCTTTAAACCTTCTACATAAAATATATTATGAGTATTATGCTTGACATCCAAAGAAATAATACCTCTACCTTTGATCATACATGCCTTGTCATCTCCAAATCTGACTTGACCACCATTGTATTCTTGCAGAGACAAAAATTTCCTTTTATCTCCAATCATATGATGTGAGAATCCTGTAAAGATTCCCAAAGATACTGAGAGGGGGGGTGAATCAGTATCTAACCGGTTAATGGATTTTCTAAACTTATTAAATGAATTGCATTCCAAAACAGTGTATTGGTAAACCAGAATTAATGTAGTAAATAAGAACAATAAACACAACATGGAAAGCACATCATAACATAATATTCTTAACGAGGAAACCCAGTGTGGGAAAAACCTTGGTGGGATTTGTGACCCACAATATTCGCTTACTGGCCAATAAGTGAATATTACTGATACAATAGGGGCCTGCACATGCAGGAAGGCCAACTGCCTAAAGCTCACTGCTTAATTACATAAGGAAGTCTCACTGACTTACAAAAATGGATTATGTAAATCCAATATCATGTATTGCTTCAGTTCAACATTTGCTATGCCAGGTTTAGTACCCGTTTAAGCTCTTGCAATAATCATAAACCTTATTCCACAATCTGCCTCAATATTTGCACATAATATCCATCTCTGCATATTCCCTATTACAAATGTTCTACAAGATCTCATACTTATATATGAGCTTTATTACAATATGTCATGTCGGCTTACAAAAAGATATTACAATAAAATGCATTATGTAATAAACAAAATCCTATCGGCCAGGGTGTCGGTAATCATCTTTTCGTTGTTGGTGAACTATATGCCGGTGTAGAGTCTATCGGTGTCGGTGCCTGCCAGTACCATAGGATTGTAAGGTTGCCATCAATGACAATACCTTAATCACCTACAATTTATCTTTGGAGTGTGCATTTTCCAACACATCCACTATCAATTACCCATTCATCCTTATCTTCATCTTTTGTTGCCAAGGCCTTTTCTTCATTTTTGATAGCTAGTTCCAGTTCATCTTCCTTCAAAGCATAGAACACTCATTCCTTTTCATTGTCAGATCCATTAGCAGAGTCTTCTGTCGGTTCATCTCCAAATTCATCAGTTACTCCTTCCTCATCTGCTATGTAGAATTGTTTTTTTATCTTGAATCTATATTTGTTCTGGTTAGGCTTAAAAGATTTCTTACCTCTTTCCTCAAACCTTGCATTCCTTTCAAGACATCTAGATACAAAATGACCAATCTTATTACATGAAAAACATTTAAAAGGTGTTTTTCCTTCATACTTACTTCCAGTTGGTCCTTTAGGTACTCTTCTAACAAATAAGGCTTCAAGTTGCTCAAGTTATTCATCTTCTTTTCTCATGTCTTCCAATTATTTAGCATATAGGGCTTTCCAATCATTTTTGTCGGTAGATGATGATGATGATGATGATGCATGAAAATCGGGTTCAGTCTTTACAGCTCCAGAAGATCCAAATTCTTCAAGCTCAAAAGCAGATAATTTCCTGATTAGAATGTCTATGTTAACTGAAGTGTTTTCCATTGTTCTTAACTCATTAATTGCAGTTGCCTTCATCTTGTAAGCTGGTGGAAGGGCTCTCAAGACTTTGGAAACTATTTCATATTCACTTATAAATCCTCCACAACATTGAATTCTCATAATAATCTCATTTACTCTTTCCATAAACACAGCAATTCTTTCATTATCTTCCATTTTCAAGTTTTCATATCTTACCCGATAACCATCAAGTTTAGCAATTTTGACAGTAGGATCACCTTCATTCAAAGTTTTCAATTTGTCCCACATAACCTTAGTCGATGATTTATCAGTCAATCCTATGATCTTTTGATCAGTAAGTGCACACAAGAGGGCTTCTCTAGCTCTGCAATCATTTTCAATATTCTTATCTAAGTCTACAGGAGCAGGATTGTCAGATGTCAGATCATAAGGTGTGTATCCTTTCTTAGTGATCTCTCAAATATCCTTGCCAAGACATCTAAGATGAGTCTCCATTCGAATTTTCCATATCCCATAATTTGTTCCATCAAGCTTAGGGATTTCTCTTCTGAAAATAGTTGTCCATGGATTAGAAGTGTTAGTTGCCATAGGATCTACCTCAAGTGATTAAGCTTCTGCAAAAGAGGACCAAAGATTTGATACCAATTGTTAGAATAACCAGTGAACAACCGAGAGGGGGGGGTGAATCAATTGTTAACAAATTATAACTTTTAATACACAATACAACATTAAACAAATCAAGTATCGGTAAAGCACATACTGATGTCAGTAGGATCAAATATCGGTAAATAATATTATTTAAAAATTAACCAGATAATCAATGCAAAGCAACCATACCACATAACACCATAATTTGCACGTGGAAAACCCAGAAAGGGAAAAACCACGGTGGGAAGCCTACCCACAGTCAGATGATACTTCTACAGAAAGTATGTGATACAATGAGGGGCCTGCACTTGCAGGAAGACACACTACCTAGAGCATACTGCTCATTACAAAAGAGTCTCACTGACTATAGAGAGGCTACAACCATCTCAAGATAAATGGACAATAATCCAATAGAGTGAACTGCTAGAAATAGCATCTACCATGCCTGATTATAGTTCTGGTTAAGCTCAGTGTCGGAGGACTAATTCCTCTTTTGAATCCAATCCGATCACCAATGATCAACCAAATCCTCTTCCTGAATGATATTACAATATTCGCACATTACATTCCTTGACCATGACCTTTTTCATAATAATGATACTCTACAAAGAGTTTCTACCTCTTATATATACAAACCCTAAGGCCTAAACCAATTAGGTCAGCCACCTAAAAGATATTACAATAAGATCATTACACAATTCCATATTACAATTATATTCCATGTCGGCTTAAGACAAAATCAAGAATAACAAATCCATAAATCATCTCGAAACATCCCAGTAACGTGTAGAGTACACATTAGCATGATACTAGACCATAACCTAAATAGGTACCGGACCTGTCTTGGGTCCACCACGCCAAAGAAATGTCTTCAAGCAGTTGAAGTACGATCAAAGAACATCTTCAGCATCCTGGAATCCATGAAGAAGTTGCACCAACACCAATTATGCATTCTATCACAATTCTTCAATCAAAGCTCTTCCAGTAAATCCTTAAACTAATGCTGATAAGGGTTTACCAGAGTGTATGATAGCATCCAATTATCAAGTCAATACCAACTTACCAAAACATGCTCATGCAGCATATAATACATGAAATCAAACATACTTCACCGATCGAAACATGCCAGCAGTGTCCAACAGATAGTCTCTTGTGTCAGTAACACTCGATCTTCTGTCGATAACCAAAACATGTCTGTTGGTAACTAATCATAACAGCTAGTGTTGACATCAATGACAAAAAATCATACAACACATAATCAATTCATCCATAATTCCAACAATCAGGAACCCTACTAGAAAGAATATTTGGGAGCAAACAAAGTTACAACCCTAGAATCTCATGTAGATAGGAATTTAGAACAAAAGAATACATTCGGCTGCCAATTGGAGGAAGAGAGAAAAGTTTGGTGGTTATTTAGAAACTTTCAATATCCTAAGTTTGATTTTTTAGAAGGTTAATAAAAGAAACCTACACTAGATGCTTTGTGCAGAAACCCCCATATTCATTTTTACAAAGTTCCGAATTTTGCCAGATCTTTATCATGCAAAGCTCGTAAAGAACCTAGAATTTTTAAAGAATCAACATAGGAAGAAAACAAGAAGTATGCAAAAATTAGGGGACAAACATGCATGTATCTAGAAACAAAGGTTTACATCTGCCTCCATGGTGGTGATAATCTTCATAAAAATTGCCTGCAAATATAGACTTGCTTGCAAAAGATAAAGTGAAATAAAAGGTTGATCACATCTTCACACAATATACAAACGAAATTGCACTCATACTAGACTGAGCTCTGATACCATGTAAAATTATTTTTTAAACCTGTGAAAACTAAGAATACTAGTAGAGATGCAAATTACATAATTATATAAATTGGAAAGAAGTAAAAAATGTGAATAAACTGCTTTGCAATTGTTTATTGCTTATTGCTTGATTACAATGAAGGATATGACATCCTTATAAAGAAATCTATCTCTAAAGAGAGAAATCCTAAATGGTGGAGTCTACAAGATAGATTGAGAGTTAAAATAGAATGCATGAATCAGTCATGTATGCACAAAAAGCATAATAGACTAATTAATGCATGATACTCTCCAAATTCTGAACATAGTTTGCTTTTCCTAGTTTGCATTATGCATGGAGATAAATATTAATTAATTATTCATAATTAATTAATTAACTAATTAATAAATGCTAATAATTAATTACTAACTAAGGCATCGATTATTTAATGAATTAATGCAATTAAGTGAATAATTAATATATGAATTATTTATTCCAACACCCCCCTTAAATGCACAACTGGGAGAGAGGCAAAGATATAGGAAAAAACATGCAAAGATGAATGCATGATGGGTCCTGACCTACAGCCTGATGAGGTACCCATGAACAAACATGCAATTTTCTCATAAAAAAAGCAAAGGGGAAAACCCTGAATGGGAATAACACTCCTCTCCAAAAGAGAAACAAAAAGACAAGCATCAAGAAACATTAAAGGATGAAGAAGTTGCAAACAATGTCATAAAATGACTTCTATGATGCTGAAAAAAGAACCTCTAAAAATAGGAATGCTAGAGTGTTGATATGGTAAGTATTCCATCTCACTGATAATGCATGGGTAAATGGTCATGATGCGTCTCATAGTACATAGAAATAAATATTTAAGTGATCCATCTCACAGACAATGCATGGGTAAATGGCCCTGCATCTCTTAGTACATAAGAACAAGTACTGAATACAATGAACACTCCAATGTAAAACCAATGAAGCATTAGAAACAATAGTAGAAACCCCCTCATAATGCTGAAAAGGGAGAGTAAGATAAGTACACTAAATCTGAATGCTATTCCCCATGATGCTAAAAAAAAAAAGATGTGTGCCAAAAAGATGGAGCTCTGATCACAGGAGGACAGAATAAGACTAGGAAGTTATTGATTACCTCGGTAAGAAGAGGTAGTGGGCTGGAAATATATTTTTAAAAGTGTCCCTAATATATGGATAGAGCACTGAATCACCTTTCTGAAGATATCTCGTTTGCGAAAAATGGAGTCTGGATGCACAAGATATGCCCTCGGGAGTGCAAACTGTAACTTCTAACTTCAACTGGAAAAAACACTTGTAAATTGAAATAATTAGATAAATATTCCTCCATCTCTATATTTGGATTGGAAATATCTTTCCAATGGTATATGGTTTGCCCAATTTCGACTCCGTATGACCAAGTTATTGCCAAAACAAAAAAACACCTCTTTTAGGGCACAAAGAGGGTCAAAGAAGGGCCATCCATGTTGATGTCAACTGCCGAAAATCAAAATCCATAAAAAAAAATTCATTTTATTTTTTAATTTTCTTTTTGACAAAAAATTTTGATGCTGGTAGAGGTACAACCGTATGGATTTATGTGTCTCGTAAAGTGTGCCAATAAAAAAATCATGCCCCAGATGCTCCCGTCACCAAAAATAGGCAAATTATATATCCAAATTCATGGAATTAGCCTTCTGAATCCAACCATGAGGACCTTTTGGCCCAAAAAATTCAAAATTTTCAGGTACCCTCTGGAATAGAGAAAACCCTCGAACTTTGAACCCTTGCAAAATGGACTCTATATATCGGATTTCATTGAAACGAAAGGTGATCCTAACTTTCTCGAGCCTTCCAAAATTGATGGTGAGCTCCAAATTAACCCAAGATGAACAATTTTTTTTGTAAATGCAAATAATCTCCAAAAAAGCGAACAAGAATCTTCAGATCTGGAGCTCTGATACCATGTTAAATTATTTGCTAAATCTATGAAAACCAAGAATACTGGTAGAGATGCAAATTACATAATTACATAAATTGGAAAGAAGTAGAAATTATGAATAAACTACTTGATTGATTTAGGAATGTGTACAATATATAAAGCACAACAAGAGCCATCTATAATAGCAACAACCAACTAGAAAATAGGCTTTTAGCTTTATGCAAGATTGCACAACTAAGAAATCATAATCCTATCTTTTAACAACTAGCAAACTTATTTAAAGAAATATTCTATGCAGAATATTCTACACCAACATTAACTACCTGGCTTAATGGTCACATTTCTTTCTCCATGAACAGAAGTACATTCAAATGAAAGAAATTATACATGGGAGATAGCTAATACTTTAATAAGGAACATATTATTGTAATTACAATGGGAGATTATTTCTATTTTTTAGATATAGACATGGGTAGTTTTGTCCTACAATAAAACAAACATTGAGATTGGCATATGAGTAATGCAATAGAGCCTTGAAACAAGACAACAAATCCAAAGCATTTTGGAATAGTTGCATGCAGGATTTACCATAAATTCAAGCCTTTTGCTACACAAAAATAGAAACATGTCCCGTTAAACTTGAATGCATTGTACTCATTTTGATTCAAACTGAAAATTTCAAAAAATATATCTACCAACTACGCGTATTTATCATTTGAAAAGTTCAAACTGACATGACAGTTGCCAGTCTCCCTTCTACCAAGTTTCAGAAAGATATTTATAATTTTGTTATTACATTGACATTATATGCAAACTAATCTACACCATCTTTCTTATTTGGATTAAAATTTTTGGAGGCGGCTTAAATGACTTAATAGAGTACTCATGTACTAGCTCAATCATAGTGTTGTAGTGGGAAAGAGATAAATATCTCTGTAAATTCTAAAATACTATTCCCACTTTCTCCTTCTATGTCAGTTTCTTCTCACACTCTTTGACTATTTGTTCTTTGAAATTTCTTGATGAGAATATAGATGGCGATATACTTTTAATCTTAGCAAGTTAAGCTAAATAAAATTTACCTGATTAAACTATATAGTAATCTGTGGCAGAGTCGTGTTAAGTATGACTTTTTTTTTATCTTTGTTTATCTTTATTTATATTTATATTAGGTATTTTATTTAATCTTTGTCATATATAGACTAATTTCTATGCATTCATATAATTATTAAGCTTAATCCTTTGTTTCAAATCTAGATATTACTCTATACTAGGTCATTTCTATTATGTATAGGACCAAATTACTATGATGTGGATTTGATTCTTAATTCTAAGTTTTTAAATTTAAATTGGTGAGTTCTACCATTTCTTTATAGTCATTGAAAGCTAATTTGGTACATGTTTATACAATGATTCATTATATGTTGAGATTCAAAGACATTGATTTAAATATATCAATAAATTATCTTACTATATTTAAAATCAAGTAGAACTTTTTAGAGAAATCAATATGATGCAGGAGCATCCCTGGTTCATGGCAATCTTGCATCAACCAAAAACATTTTCTTTTTTAGTTTGTTTCCTTTTTTGCAGTGATGCAGGAGCATCCTCGGTTCATAGCAATCCTCCATCAACCAAAAACTTTTTCTTTTTGTTTTGTTTTTTGTTTGCAGTTTCAGCATTTCTTCTATGTATCTCGATTTTGGCTCACCGGATCCTATGGAGTTGGATTCTACTTGAAGACTTGATCATCTTTCTTATTGCCAAACCGCATCGCATTTGGATCATTTTCTAGCAAGTTATCACGATCGGTTGCCTGGACCTATTTTGGTGATCTACCAGAACCCCTTCCAAAGCTTGCAAAGCCTTGGGCATTTATTCTGATGTTCCTTGATGTGTGGGTGACCTTTTCCAACGATTTACAGTTCATCCGTTGGATTTTTTGGAGGAATCTCTTGGCAGAGGCCGACCTTGTTAGTTTTACATGTTAGGTCTTTTTCTTTGAGTTTTGATCCCTTTTTGGGCTAACCAGATCCCTTGGATCATATATGTAATTATACTTGAGCATTAGAATGTAATCAATCAAAGAATAAAGTAGCTAGACTATGCGTAGAAGATATATCTTTAGATTAAAGGTCCTGGTTGTGACTTATTATGTACTTTGAGCATGTTCTAGCAGGCCTGTGAGCCAGTTATGTTGTACCCTGGTAGCTACCGGTTGTTTATAATCAATTTTCATGAAATAAATCAATCTGTTTTGCATTGCCTCCATCATATCTTTGTGTTTCTGTTGTGTTACTCTTGTTGACTGGTCTGGATTGGTCTCTTTGAGGTCCCTCCTCGTCAATGACTACATCAAGTGGTATTAGAGCGAAGTTTCATTCTGGTGGTTGCATGTCCTGAAATTTATTTTGTGGGGTGGCATATTGTGGATCCAACCTGTAGCTGTAGAGGACCGGCGTGAACGATGGCACAAAGAGGAACTAGGAATGGTGGAGCACGTGGGAATGCAAACCCTTTTGTGATAGAAATGTTGTAAGGTATAGCAGACCGATTAGAAGCCGTGGAGATACCTTAGAGAAGAGGCCAACACATCGAAGACGTAAGCAAAGATGAAGGAGAAGAAGCCTCAGTAGAACAAGTAAACACATCACCGGTTGATCCGGATGAGGAAATGTTTTTGAGGGTTTTGAGTAGGGAAAATACTAAACCTCATTTTACCCCACCAAAATATGATGGGAAGCTAGATTCAGATGAATTGATGGATTGGATCTCGAAGATGGAGAAATACTTTGATTTTGAAAACACTCAAGAAGAGAGGAAGGTGAAATATGCCTGTACCCGATTGAAAGGTCATGCATCTCTTTAGTGGGAACATTTGCAAGTTGATAGAAAAAGAAGAGGTAAAGAGAAGATGAAGACATGGGATCGGATGATTGCTAAGTTGAAGTCAAACTTTAGTTCAGTTGCTTATCAAGTGAATATGTTCTGGAAGTTGCAGAATTTGAGGCAGAAGGAATCTAGTGTGAAGGATTACACCGAAGAATTTTACAAGTTTAATATCAGATCCTGACATATTGATGATGAACTTGACCAAGTTTCAAGATATTTGAATGGATTGTGGATGTCTATACAAGATGAACTCAACTTGATCAAATTGGAGAGTGTTGAAGAGGCTTACTAGTATGCCCTAAAGGTAGAAGAGAAGCTAAATAAAAGACATGAGAAGAGGTAGAGAGGCAGAGGTGGAAGGTTTACTGGAGGAATATTTCAAGGAGGAAGAGGATATACTGGAGGTAGATGAACCTATACAGATCAGAACAAGGAAAAGGAAATGAACAAAGAAGGTAATTCATACTGGAAATATGATAGAAATTTTTACCGCAGGAGAGAACTGGATGGCTACCGGAATGAGAATTTTGGAAGACAAGACAAGAGAGCATTTAGAGGAACCTGCTATAAGTGTGGAGGAGAAGGACATCATTCTTTTGAGTATAAAAAGACAGAGATTACCAGAAGAGAAGCAATGGTGGAAGAAAACCCCACTGGATCAGATAATAAACTTGAAAATGGAGAACTATTGATGATGAGAAGAGTTTTGTGTAATACCGAAGGAGATGAAGAGCCCTTGCAGAGGAAGAATTTTCTCAAGACCATATGTAAGGTATTCAGTAAGTGTTGTAAAGTTGTTATCAATAGTGGTACTTTAGATAATCTTGTTTCAGAAGAGATGGTGAATAAGTTAAATTTGGAGAGATTGAAACACCCTAAACCTTATCAGATAGCATGGATTCGGGATGAACATACGTTGTTAGTAAGTGAAAAATGTTTGGTGAAATTGAAAATTGAGAATTATCATGATGAAGTGGGTATTTGTACGAAGATGGTGGACAGAGAAGTGGACACCACCCAAAAAAAACATGGAAAAACAAGCAATGCGTATGCGGTTCTAAAATTTGAAATGACCGGGTACACGCTTAGGTTTGTTGTTCCTAAGCCTAGAGAAGGTAGCCTGTACACGCTGCTTTTAGGTGAAGTAGTGCGTACGCGCTACCGCTAGGAAAAAGAGCGCGTATGCACTACTTATAGGGAAGTGAGCGCGTACGCACTAATAATCCCAGAAGAACCGCATACGAGATGCTTGTCAAAAAAAGTTTTGAAAAGAAAACAGGGTCTTATTTTCCCATGAAAAGTGCATTTTTAGTTTGTTTTTTCTTCATTTTCTCTCCTAAACTGCAAACGGGGTGCTAGATTTCTCCTCCAGACACTATGGATGAAGGTTAGTTTTTGTTTATTTTTGTCTTTCTTTCCGGTTTGTTCAATTTGTTTTACATTTTGAATTTAATTTCATTAATTTTGATTAGGTTTTTCATTTTTTGTTTCAAAAACTAGATTCTTCTAATCCACAACAAGAACAACCAAATGCACCTCCTGAAAACCCACAAGATACACCCCCAATTCCTCCTTTTGACTGCACACCTTAAACACATGAGCAATTAATTAATCAGTTAGGACAAAATACGTCTAAAATCAATAGACTGATTGTTAAATTAAATACATCTGAACTTGAGCATCATCAATCCCTTGCCACTAGCCTAGAAACATTAGCTAGTGGTGCCATAGTTGTTTCCACACAAATTACCAAATGGGGAAGATTTAGGGATAGGTGTCGTCAATTCTATGCCGATGGGCTATCATACGAGGGAGTAAAAAACAAAAATATTAGTAAACAACAAATATGTGCCCATTTCATTGATCCCAAAACTGGTCAGCCATTACCTCTTAATGCAAAGAGGTTTCTCATACATTAGTGTACCAATGTGTAGATGAAGAATTTTTTTGGCAGAGGTGGTGGATGGTCTTTGATGATCCACCTTGTAATAATTATGAGGTGCCATTATATTTTTTAAGAAAAGTATATTGTGAGTTTGTGCTTAATGTGCGCCCAAACTATTTTGACATGAGAGAGTTCCATGGTAGAGGTGGTGGCTTTACGCAAGATAGACCTGGAGCCCATAGGCGATTACCCATGGAGAGTCGTCGCCCCCTAGAACCCAAACCCAAGGTGCATCAAGTTGTCCCAGTAGAGCTGAAAGAGTCGATGGAGCTATAGACTCTTTAGGCGGCCACAGTGTTGACTCATGCCATCATCCAGCATGGGACATCGTTAGCACACCCTATTGTATTGGATGATGAGCCATTAGTTTCTCTAGGTGGTGATAAAGAGCCCATCCAGCATATGTGTGTCAGTTGCTCGGGGATAGATGATGCAGCCGGTGCAGATGGATCCTCATCTCATCTATGCATGATTTGCGGGAGTAGATGTCAGGCCAACATGATTGAGGATTTTGCGCTGACAGATGAGTTGATGGACATGGTGTTTGCCCATGAGCAACAGACATAGGTGTGTTGTTTTGAATTCATAGCATTTTATTTATTAGTAACTTTAAATTTGTAATTACATAAATGAATTTTTATTTATACATAGATTTAAATTGAGACAAATAATATGCATTTCAAGATGCAGCAGCGATATCCCATACTCCTCCCCCAGTTACTACAGCTGCAACTTCGATGCTTGAGGTATAAATTTTGTAACATGTTAAAATGGAATAGTACACTTTGAATTCAAAAAAATACAAGATATACTGACTATCTTTAATTCTTGGTCCAATTTTTGGTTTGTAGGTGTTGACAGGGGACCAAATGTCCTAGATTGATGACATCACGCTCTCAGCGATTGATTTTGACCTACAAGGCTATATAGTATCATATTTTGTACAACCCTTTTTATGTATTGTTTTGATTGAATATGCAAGGCATTTCATTTTAGATTTTTAAAATTATGTTTATTTTATTATCTGTACTAATATCTCATGTTAATTTTATTTTTTTAGGGTACTCCCTCCACGTCTAGGGCTCGTCCTAAGAAAAAGAATTCCTCAAAGATGCCAAAATGTGGGAAGAAGGTAATTGAACACAATTTTAGTTGTACAATTGTTTGAAAATGTTGAAATCAAGTATTAGTTGGGGTTTGTAGATTGATTAGTGTTTTTTTGTCTATTTTACATGAACAGCAGCCATTGAGCTATGTGGATTTGTTGAATGCACGTGATTTGCCTGTAGATCAAGAGAGGGCGGAGGTATGTATCTCTACTTTATTTTCTTGATTTCATGATTATATGCATGCGTACATGTGAACTTGTGATATATTATAATCTTATAATTTTTTCATATAGGAAATATCCATACCTATTTCATCAATGGCGAACCCTCCTCCATGCACTGGAGAAGCATCTCAGGTTCCAATACACTTTTGTTTGATATGTAAAATTAATTGTTTTTAACCTACAATACTTATCATTATATTAATTGTATTTAATCTTTGAACATTTTTTGTATAGGTAATAGCGACAGTTTCTCCATAAATGGTGAGCCATCCTTAGCCCATTAGAGAAGCATCTCGGGCACAGGTACGTCATTGTTCTCTATATTATAGATTTTAAGTGTTTTTGATATATTTATGTTAGTACATTGTATTAATTGTACATTTAATTTACAATAGACCCCTTCACGGTATGGCCATAATGTGGATCCATTTAAGTATGTCTTCAAGAAAACTCCTAAGAGTGACAAGGAGAGGAGAGCGACGACATTAGATCCTAGATCAATCGATGAGGTAATATACATTTCAATTGTAAAGGAATTATAGTTAAATGCATAGTTATGTTGTTAATTGTGAACTATTTTCTACAAAAGAATTCTAACTTGGCTTTTGAATTGTGGTTTTGTATCCATCTACAGAGCCACGTACTGCATCGAAGAGGCTTGATTTTGATGATCCACCACAAGTTTAGGATCATATAGTATTAGTTTTCGTCATAGAATGACCAATACCTGTAGATATATTCTACATTTTTATTGTATATCGATTTGGACATGGCATATGCCACATTTTTGTAATACTTGTATTGACTTGGTAGACATGCCTTTTTTTATATATATAAATGTTGATATTCAATCCAATAAATGTGTACTGAGTTCATTATTTTGTATTCGTTGTATTTTTTGGTTGTCCTTTTATAAATTTAATTGATCATTTGTCTATGTAATCAACAATATGAATATAAACAACAAAAATATATGATATAAAACATTGCACTCGTGGAATATGATTTGATAAAATTTCTAAAATGTTGAATTAACCCTACAAAACTCCTTGTATTCAGTTCACTATTGTGCATTCGATGTATTTGGTGGATTCCCTTTTATAAATTGAAATGAATATTTGCATATGTAATCAACAATATGAATATAAACAACAAAAATTGATAATATGAATATAAACAACAATATGTGTTTGGTGCGAGAGCACCCTCACGCTCGCAATGGTCAAATTTTGTTCATTGTGTACACAAACTGACATTGCGAGTGCATCTGAGTGGGCAGGTTTATGCTAGGCATGCCCCTGTTGTGCATCCTAAAGCATCAGAACATCGAGAGGCATACTATACCAGTGCGATCTCTCAAGTGCCCTGAGTCCAAAAAATTGTCAAAATTTGATGGATTGTTTCTTCAAATCCAAGACACATATGGTCGATCCGTTTGAACCCTTGGGGTCGCGTGAGGCTCCTCTACAATGGCCTATCTTTTTTTTTGACGACTCGGGGCCATTTTCAATTGGTAGCATTTTTTCGCCTGCTGTAAAAATTGTCAATTGCATGCAATGCAAAGTTGCAGCATTGGCTATAGTTGAAATGGCTCTTCGTGTACACAAACCGATGTTGCAAGCATGTCTAGGTGGGAAGTTTTACGCTAGACATTCCCCTTTTATGCATTCCAAATTGTCAGAACGTCGAGAATCATATCGTACCTGTGCGATCTCTCAAGTGCCCTGAGTCCAAAAAATTGTCAAAATTTGACAGATTGTTTCTTCAAATCCAAGACACATATGGTCGATTCGTTTGAACCCGTGGGGTCGCGTGAGGATCCTCTACAATTGCCTATCTTTTTTTTTGACTGCTCTAAGCCATTTTCAATAGGTAGCATTTTTTTGCCTGCTGTAAAAACCGTCAGTTGCATGCAATACAAAGTTGCAAGATTGGCTAGAATTGATTTGGTTCATCGTGTGCACAACCAACATCATGAGAACATATAGGTGGGTAGGTTTACA
Organism: Cryptomeria japonica; assembly: GCF_030272615.1. NCBI lineage: Eukaryota > Viridiplantae > Streptophyta > Pinopsida > Cupressales > Cupressaceae > Cryptomeria > Cryptomeria japonica. The sequence goes on from NC_081407.1 coordinate 845,532,895, forward strand.
CTAGGCATGCCCCTTTCATGCATCTATAAGTGTCAAAACATCAAGAGTCATACCATACCGGAGCGATCTCTCAAGTGCCATGAGTCCAAAAAATTGTAAAAATTTGACGAACTATTTCTTCCAATCCAAGACACATATGGTCGATCCATTTGAAACTATGGGGTCAAGTGAGGCTCCTCTACAATGGCCTATCTTGGTTTTTGATGACTCGGAGCCATTTTCAATTGGTAGCATTTTCGCCTGCAGCAAAACTCGTCAGTTGCGTGCAATGCAAAGTTGCAAGATTGGCTAGAATTGATTTGGTTCGCCGTGTGCGTAAACTAACATCATGAGAACTTCCATGTGGGAAGTTTTACACTAGGCATGCCCCTTTCATGCATCCCAAAGCATCAGAATGTCGAGAGTCATACCATACCGGGGCGATCTCTCAAGTGCCATGAGTCCAAAAAATTGTCAAAATTTGACAGACTGTTTCTTCCAATCTAGGACACATACGGTCAATCTATTTGAACATGTGGGGTTGCATGAGGCTCCTCTACAATGTCCTATCTTCGGTTTTTATAACTCGGAGCCATTTTCAATTGGTAGCATTTTTTGCCTGCTGCAAAAACCATCAGTTGCATGCAATGCACAGTTGCATGCAATGCAAAGTTGCAGGATTGGCTAGAATTGATTCGGTTTGTCATGTGCACAATCCGACGTCATGAGCACGTCCAGGTGGGAAGGTTTATTCTATGTATTCTCCTCTCATCCCAAAGCACCGAAATGTCCAGAGTCATACCATACCAAGGCAATCTCTCAAGTGCCCTGAGTCCAAAAAATTATCAAAATTCGACGGACTATTTCTTCAAATCCAGGACACATATGGTCGATCTATTTGAACCTGTGGGGTCGCATGAGGCTCCTGTAAAATGGCCTATCTCATTTTTTTATGAATTAGAGCCATTTTCAATTGGTAGCATTTTTTCGCCTGCTGCAAAAACTGTTAGTTGCATGCAATGCAAAGTTGCAAGATTGGCTAGAATTGATTTGGTTCGTCATGTGTAAAATCCGACATCACGAGCGCATCTAGGTGGGCATTTTTACACTATGCATGCTCCTCTCATGCATCCCAAAGCGTCAAAATGTCGATAGTCATACCGAACCAAGGCGATCTCTCAAGTGCCCTGAGTCCAAAAAATTGTCAAAATTGAACGGACTGTTTCTTCAAATCCAGGACACATATGGTCGATCCGTTTGAACCTATGGGGTCACTTGAGGCTCCTCTAAAATGGCCTATCTCAGTTTTTGATGACTCAGAGCCATTTACATCGATAGCATTTTTTCGCCTACTGCAAAAACCGTTAGTTGCATGCAATGCAAAGTTGCAGGATTGACTAGAATTAATTCGGTTCGTCATGTGCACAAACGGATGTCACGAGCGTGTCTGGGTGGACAGTTTTACACTAGGCATGCCACTGTCATGCATCCCAAAGCATCAGAACGTCGAGAGTCATACCCTACCGACACAATGTAGAAGTTGTTTGACAACTTTTTTGATAATGTTTTTGACAACAATGACAATTTTTGCTCAAATTGTATCTAGTCTCAATCTATGACCCTTATGACCCAATAATGACTCAAATAATTCTCCATGATTATACAAGAATCAAGAATGCTCATGATTGACCAGGGACACATCACATATACTCAAAACATTGTCACATATTATTCAAAAATTTGCCTCCAAATATGGTCAAATCAACTCTTGGCTATTTGATTATAAAAAAAATGTCTTAAAAATCATCTCATGGGATTTTATACAAAATTTGGCATTACAATATGTGTGATTCAGCTCATCGCCATTTTAATATACAAAATTTGGCATGTACATATGTACAAAACAGCTCATTGCCATTTAAATATACAAAATTATGCCCCTAAACATGTAAAAATCAGCTCATGGGCATTTATATATACAAAAAATGAATATAGAACAATTCATCGATGATTTATACAAAATTCTCAAAATCATTCTACTCTGAACCATTCAATCAATCAAGTGAGCCTTCAGGATCGAATCTAACCTGTATTGTGTCAAGTATTGCCTCGTGGTCAGATTCACGAACTTTCCATAAAATCTTGTTATGAGGTCTACCACGATACTTCATCAAATGAATATTTGTTGCAACAACAAGGTTAGAGAAATGAAGAATATGTCTGTTTCTTTCAAAGTCCTCGAACAACCAAACATTAGAATTCTTGATAGGGTATCTCTAAAGCCATATTCCTGTCATGACAACAGACCCTATTGGGTACTCAATACCCTCTCCGTCAATGGTTGTGGTTGTAAATTTTCTTTTTGGCTCAACACAATGACAAAAATAGTAATGTTTTATTTCTTCATTGCTCTCTTTTGCAACAACTGCATACACATGACCTGCATTTTATAAAGTGTTAATTAATACCAAAAATAAAGTATGATGTACAACAAAATGAACCAAAAAGAATACTTGCAAAAAAATTAACTCAAAAAATCACCCGAATCCACTAGGTCAGATACATGGTCAAAATCCATTGATGTCTCCATCTAGCTCAATTATAGTGCTTTGGGAATTTGATATGAATCAATGGGAACCAATGGTCTACAAGACCATTTGTCAACCCACTCTTGTGATTCACATTCTTCCCACAAACAATACATGCATGAAGAGAAAAACATACCATCTGTCTCATATAAATTACCAGTGAACTTGAATTTGAACTCATAAATGAGTGCATGTCACTCGATCTTGCAACTGTACAACAATTTAGATAGATTTCAATGTTAGATTTAGTGATCAACCAAAAATATCTATGAACCATTGACATACTCAGATTACCTGGACCCATCGTAGACTTACACCATTGCACAATTATTTTTGTATCTATCAACTCAACACCACCTTTGTACTTCGATTCTTCTCTAGCTAGGGCTCTTTCCACACATGCTCCTACACCATCGTGCTCCCCCTTATCATGTCCAGCCTCAGTGAAATTCCAAAAATGTTGTACACCACTTGTCATATGCATCATTGTCAACCAATAAAACATCCTTGCATTCTTGAATTGTGCGGTGCAATTATCTGACCATATTAAGTGTCGGTTGTATCGTATGTTCCTTTCCCTTAAACTATCATAGAAAACTTTAAAGAATCCTTTTACAAACTCTAATGAATGAGTACGATCATCACTTATGTAGAAGTGATACTCTCTTACAACCTTTCTATCCTCCTATGTGCTATCATCTGCATGCATGAATGCTATGTGCACAAAAATAGAAACTTGTGTAGAGATATAATACATAGATTGCACTTCATTTTGAGGTTGTAGTGTATAATTTTCAGTGAAATCAACGATAGAGACAATGGTGCCAAGAGGAAATGTGTCCTTGCATAACTTGAATTGCTCATCTAACCATCGAGCTCTATGTGTATGCATTATGTACTCAACAACAACCTTGTCTTTGCGTGGTAGTCTACCTGAGAATGCCCAAAGAGAATTATTGTTAGTTTCCTCTATTTTATCCCGCCTCTTTAATGCTTTACTTAATATTGTTCTACTAAAATTTAATGACTTACTTGTTTTGCTTATCAAACGATCTTTTTTTATTTTCTTGCTCATTATGGTTGATGTAATGACACGTCGAGTAGCATTAGAATCTTTAGTACGTGATTTTGAACCAATAGCTTGATATGTATCAAATAGATTTCTCACAATAGTTCTTACATTGTTACTTTCAGATGATATTAGGCCTAGAATTTTCATTGTCTCTCTAAAATTCAAATTTTTAATCATTTCAACAATTAATTGACATCTTGCGGTTTGATTTAAGTTTTCAAAATAGTTTTGCCATATTCTTTTAACCATTATCTGGTGCAGGAGCACCTAGGACTTAGGCTCATAGTCCTTTCACAATTTTGGCTTGTATAGTCCTTTCACAATTTTGGCTTGTATTGACCTTAGCCAAGTCAAGTTCCTAATAAGGACTCCAGGAGGGTCCAAGGAGAGTGTTTGTGATGTTTGATTTGAGTCAAGTGTAGGCCTAGATGAGTTGGTTTTTTTCCTAGATTTGCACTTTGGGAATAGGTAGTGCTTTGAGTAGTTGAAATGACCTTCTTGATGGTCAAAAGTGGCAAAAATTGGTGTGATAATTAGAGAGGTTTAGAATAGTCTTAGGAATGCTTAAAAATTCATGAGTAATGACTTGAAATAGGTTGCATAGGTTGGCAAAGCAAAAAGTGAAAAGTTGTAAAAGTTGTCATGACAACTTTTATCCTAAAAGTGCTTAGCGGTGGAGTTAGGGATAGCACAATGCCCTAGAATGCTTCCACACATGGGGAAGACTATTTAAACCTCCTCTTGCACAACTATTAAGGTTGGAAGTTTGATTTTGTAAGATTAACAATCTGAAACTACTCATTTTCGGACTGTTATCACAGTTTTGGTCTTATTTTGCATAAAATGTGAATGATAATGGATTGAGTCCATTGATCCAGTTATGGATTGAAGTTATTTGGTTTATTTCAGATTCATTTGTTTCATTCCAATCTTTTTAGTTACTTTGTATTGGTGTTTTCTTTGTTTTGTTTCCACTCAGCCAGTTTTGGCTTGTAAATAGCAATTTCTTGTAAAATGGTTGCCCCATAAAATCCCTCTATGCTACCATCATGACCTATTGGTACATGGAAGGAAACCCCTTGTACAATGTAAATATGTAGGGAGGATTTTTGGAAGTGAATATTGACATGGTTACCACCTTGTTCTAGGCGAGTCCAGGAGCAACCCGACTAGAGAAGACAAGGTGAAATTTGAGTGCATAGTGTAGAGGTGAACACAAAACTACAACCAAATCATTTGGAGAGGTCCATGAAGTCCATACAGAGTTTCCATTGCAAGGAGAATCCTTGACAAGACCTTTAGTTTCCTTTTACTAAATTGATCAGTCACTGCCGGTTAAGAGGCCTAGAAACCCTTGCAAACCCTCATTTTTGGGTTAGGGCATTGTACGACAAGTTGGGAAACCAAAACCATAAAAATATCTTGGGGATAGGTGAATGATTGAAGAAAAACAAACCTTGTTGCAGGGTCTTTTGGACCATTTTCCTCAAAACCCACAAAAACCGGATTTTGGAGGCCTAATAGGGGCTCATTCCTTGTAGCCCTATTTCTAGGTAAAATGGTGAAATCGGTACGAAAGATAATGAATGAAAACCACAATTAAACCCAATTGGAATTAATTCCATGTTAATTGCTACCTCCACACCTTTGCAATGACTCACAACAGTATGGGGGTGAATTTCACAAGTAGTTGTCAAGATAGCGCAATTG